>NC_136433.1:238964023-239580690 GCF_052849685.1 Lactuca virosa
AGAAATCAGAAAAGAAGAAAGAAGAGGAAGCAGAACAAGAGTAAAACAAAGAAGGTTTGGATGCCCAAGGTACAAGTAACTAATGCATGTGAAAAGGTTCAAAAAGCTGAAGTCAAGCATGTTCAAAGAAACTTTAGTTCTCATTTTTCTTCAGTTAGAAGTTGGAGAAAAGAGAAAAGAGTATTCTTCAACATAGATTATACATCTCAATGGCATTCTTCAACATAGATTGTTCAGGAACATCCCAAAACATATATCCTTCTTTAAGACGAAACTTTGGATCTGTAACTTTTAATCCTAGTCTCTTAATGTCTTTTAACACCTTATAATCCGCCATTTAATCTTCAACAAGAAAGAAAACTTGAAGAGAGAGAAAGTAGATCTGATGAGAATTCTAGAGAGAGAAAACAGATTTGATATTGTTTCTAGAGTGATAAAGTAGATCTTGTGACAACCGTCAATTACAAGTCAAAGTCAAAGTCTACAAGTCAAAGTCAAAGTCAAAGTCAACAAGTCAAACTGGTCAAACTTAACTAGTACTCCTATGTTAAAAGTTATTCTATGAAAATGTGCATTTGTATGTCAAGAATTCAAGTGTCTCGGAGATTTTATGTGTTTAGCAATGTAAAACCCTAAGAAGGGAGTTAAATGCACCAAAACACGACTATGGACCCTTTTGGGGTCATAAATCAATCATAAACGAAGCACAACGGGGTTCACGAACCTTGCATTGCGAGACTATACACTAATATTGACTAAAATCAAATCTCTCCTAAATCTCTCCCAAATCTCTCTCTACTTTTTATAGTCATCCGGTTCATCCCGACCCTTAACTTGGCCAAAAATCACTCAAAACGGGAAGTTTACTTGAAAAACAGCCCTATAGGACCGAAACCCTAATGGAACCGAGCCTCTTGGAAGTGAAACCCTAAGAAGCGAAACACCTCATTTGGACCGAAGCTACCATAGACCGAAGCCGAACTTCGGAGGACCGAAGGTCCCTTTCGGACCGAGACCCTAACGAGCCGAAGCAGCTCCGAGTGAACCGAACCACCGAGACCGAACTTCATAAACAACCGAAATGAACCGAGCCTTCGGTCCATTTCGCTTCCTTCTTACCTTCGGACCCGAACTCACCTTCGTTCCTATCACCTTCGCATACTCCAAGGACCGAACCCACTTTCAGTTTCAGCATCAAGAACCGAACCAACCTTCGGTCCTCAACACCAAGAACCGAACCTTCGCAGGTTCGCCCCTTCTTGTCCGGTTTTCGACTACTTTCGCCTGTTAATCCCGTTTTTGACGTTTTTGACGGGGATTTTTCACCAAATTCATATTTTTATCATTTTAAACTCCCTAAACTCATATTTTAATCACATCTCAAGGATATTCTACCCCACAAGTAGGTCAAGTGTGCCCACTTGCCTCCATGTGTCACCTTTTCATTAGCCCAACCCTATCCACATCACACAAACCAAGGCAAACATCCTCTCAACCTTGCAAATTGCTCCAGAAACTTTCTATATAAGGAAATCCATGGAGGATTTCTTGAACTTCCTTGATCATTTCCTTCACCATCAAACACTTACACACTTCTTAACCATCAAGAGAGCCTCTTTTTCTCTCTACTTCCAGCCACTTTTTGAAGGTGTTCTTAAGCTATTACTTCACTTTTTGGTAAGCATTTCATCAAAACTTAAGTGTTATTCCATGTTTTAATAACATCCTTGAATCATCTACACACATTTTAACACCAAAAATTGTCCTTAGGATCATTCAAAACTTCACGTGTTCATCAAGTGTTCTTGACTTGATACTTCTCATCTTCAACCTTCCACTCTTCAAGAAATCACTCGAGGTGAGTTCATACCCCTACATTTTCCAGTTTTCTTTAGTTTTCAGGGGGGGAATACAAGTTAAAACACCAAAACATATTTAAAACTTAACTTGACAGCTTACAACAGAAAAGTTGTGGCCTGTTCACGAACTGTTTTACCAAACTTAAACTTAATATTTTTCAAAACTGTACAATATGCAAGTAGTTCAGGTTTATACCTTTCTAAGGACTACTCGTACGCGTTTATACGATTTTTCTACAATTTATGGAGACTTTTACAAAACTGCCTATCACTGCAGCAACAAAATCGGACCAGGCTGTGACGATGAACGTTTTCACACTAGTTTGAGATAGCCAAAAATTATAAGAAAATTTATGAACATAGTAGAATCTTTTTCCAAACTCTCAGAGTTTAGGGATTCAGTTTTCGACTTACGATGATTTTTCTATAAATATTCTAAAACAGGGATAGTTAAGGGTAAAACTGTCAAAACAAGTTTAAGAGTTATTCACACCTTGTAACATGTTGAGCAAGGTGTGTAAGATTTACACTTAGTAATTTCAATGTCATTTTATTGAAATACAAAGTCATGCATATCAAGGTTTCATTAAATCATAAAACACTCTTGATAAACTATAATAGGTATAGTTTGAACACCTCGTTTAACAAAGAAACAGTAATACAATCGATTTACAAAACGGGTATTTCATTACAAACTACGTGACCTTGTTAATGAATAAAATTGTGAGACATTCACCTTCGGGGTACTATTAAGTACCATAGAAAAGTCCTGTAGTTATAACCAGAATCTCTTGTAGGGAGAGCGTGATAGTTGTGTATAGATCTATATTGGGTCTGACAAACCCGCACCTAAGTTGCTTGCAATAGCTAGACCGGCAGGTCTGGGGTGACAAATGTCATAACATTCTGACGCCTGAAGAACGGCGAGTACGAGGCCTTCGAGTTTTAGCATGGTTATAACAACTCACATGGGGAATTAACAAAACACACAGTTCACGGGGATTTAAGAATTCCACAAAAATGAGTTTTTTTTAAATATAAAACCACACATAAGTATGACGATTTACTTACATATACTAAGTCTTGGTTCAGTCAAGACTACAACAAACCTCTTAGAAAATATTGGATTTTCTGGAAACAAACTTGTAACAAACTTTAAGGAACAACATCCATTTTTTTCATTCATAATTTGCTTATGAACTCACGAGCTTTAATGATGATACTCTTTCAAAAACAACTTGTATTCTCAGGTATTCAGTAATACATGTAACCACAAGATTTTTGAATGTAAGACGCTAAGGCGCAGATTTTTGCCATATTTTGACATCATATGTAATTTATTTGGAAACATGTATTTTTGCAATGATGTAACCTTTTAAATTATATTTATGATGGTTGTGTTTACTTTCTTCACTATGGTTATGATACTGAGCATGACGCCCTCCACCCCCGAACGTTTCCGCCGTTCCGGTTTGGGGTGTGACAGATCTGAACACAAATACTTTGACAAATCACGAAATTCTTCTTCTTTTTCTTCCAAAAAGACAAATTAAGAACAAATCATATGATAGAATCGGTAGAAGATAACAAATCTGAACAAGATTTGGCAATAAAACGAAGTAGTAGACTTTTTCTTTTCAGAAAACTTACAAAACTTGAAGAACAAGGTGAGATTCATGATAAAATATCGCCATAAACAAGATCGATTCTTGCAAAAATCGTTGAGATCTACAAGAACTCGTTCTGATACCACTTGTTGAGAATAAATCCGAGATGACGAATGCGGAATATCAAGAACAATCAAGAATCAATCACCATCATATACAAGTAATCTGATAAACGTTTTTCATATATTGATTATGAGATGAACGTACAGAGAAAACCCTAATCTGGTCAAAAAGCTTGCACCAAAAGTTAACCTAATGATTATTTATAGGGAACAATAAATATATGCCATAAATATAAAATCTATGTTTAAGATAAAACCAATGCCTTAGAAGAGCTCGATTAAGAACTTCTACTGTAAAGGCATCGTAGGGAATCATAAAGTGATTAACCCTAAAAAGGCTTCCCTAAATAGCCAAATATGCCAAATCAGTTTCAATATCTCAAATATTCAACAGGGGTCCTCTTCAATATCTCCCTGAGCCACTAGGTTCTGGTAGAATTGAATGCCCTGATGCGCTCCATCAATGGCTGCTGAGCGAGAAACTGGGAGTGAGAAGGGTGAAAAGGGGTGCAAGACGTCGCAAAATTTTAATCACGTATGCATGTAGTATTTCCAAAATACTCCTATAGTATTTTAATTATTTATGTTTGAATTCCTGAGAAGTTTTGGGTATGAGGTAAGTTTCTAGGTCAACTTCCCGTCATAATTACCCCCAAACACATGTTGGTCATATTTTGAATAAATATAGTTGATCAGACTATATTTACCCCCAATATAACCACATAACTGTCCGAGTTTAATCACAGCGTTCCATTTCCTCTAGAGACTCTTAATGTTATAGTTTTAATGTATGCGCTTTATTCAGAGTGTTTTAGTCCCATTGTATTTATAGTTGCATATCATGTATGGTTAGATATGCTAGTTCACTATAAACAATGCTCTGATACCAACCTGTCACACCCCCGAACCAGACGGCGGAAAACGTCTGGGGGCTCGTGTGACTACAAATTGAAATATCATCACAATGAATATGCATGAAACATAACACAATCATCACCAGCATTACATATAACAACTGCATTGTTCACATCAAATACATTGTTTTACATTACATAATCCGAAGACATAAATTGTACGATAAATGACATATGCATAAAAAAAATCCCAAAATACTGTCGACGATTCTTCAGCTTAACGATTACCCGAGAATACAAGTTATTTTGAAAACGATCAACATATATAATGTTGGTGAGTTCATAAGCATGTTTGAATGGAAGTCTTTGTATCTTTTGTAAACCCAGAAAATCTGATATTTTCTGTAAAACGTCTGAAAAATGATGTGAAAATCGAGTATAATGCATGTGTGAATTTCATAGTAGTAACATGTAGAAATTGTTGAGTCTTATTGTGTTGCGCCATGAGATTGTGTTTTGTATCCGGATTGGGCCTGTCCATCCGTGTTTATCTAGTAGGGTTAGACTATATATAGTGCATGCATGTATGCATTAGTTAACGTTCTTGATTATCATTATAGTTTTGTAACCCTAAGCACCTCTACAGTCGAAGTTCTTAATCGAGCTCTTCTGAGGTGTTAAAGCATTAATCATACGACATATTCAAAGCCATTCTTGTGTTCATAATTACGTTCTTAATTGTTTGCCTGCATAGAATCTATCGATCCTAATAGAACCTTGTTCTAACAATTGGTATCAGAGCAGGAGACTGTGTGATCAATACACATTCCTTCTGTGTTAAGAATTCGTTAGGGTTTCCGCTTTTATCGTATAAATAGAAGTCGTCTTCTTCCTATCGACGGTAACTTTGTTTCTGATAAAACCCTAATCTCAAGTTTACAGGTCTGATTCTAGCGGCTCACCATGTCTCACGAAGATTCTCAGACAAATCCCATCAACATCTCTAACAGCATTGAATCCACTACCAGGATTCCCATTCTTTACACTCAAGACTATGAAGTATGGGCACATCACTTTGAAGATTATGTGGTCGGATCTGAAGATAATGGTTATCTCATCTGGGAAGCCATCATGCTTGGGCTGTTTGTTCATTCTGGAACGAACATGACTGTTAAGACCCAAAAAGAATACAACAAGCTGGTGGCGGGCGTAGACAAGATGCCACAGGATGAGAAGGATAAATTGATGTGTAATGTGAAGGCCATGAGAATGATCAGATTCGCCTTGCAATCTGACACTTTTCGGTTAGTTGGTTCATGCACGACGGCCAAAGAAATCTGGGATAGGTTGAAAGAACTTTACTCAACCGATGAAGATTTAGAACACTCTATTCAAACCTTGCTGCTCTCAGAATTTGGAGTTTTCGAACAGAAACCAGAAGAAAAACTGATACAAACTTTCGATCGGTTCAATCATCTCTTAAGTAAGATGATCAAGCATGGAATAGAAAGAAATTTGATCGAACAAAAGGTGACATTCATGAATGGTTTGAGACCAGAATGGATGGCTGTGGTTTCAACAGTGAAAGCACATGAGCAGTTTAAATCCTACTCACTAGCGAAACTTGTGGGAATTCTTAAATCCCATGAGAGTGTAGTGACCAAGGAGGCGAAGGTAGTTTCGGGTGTGGGATCGTTGGCCCTTGTCTCAAAAGGAAAAAGTATTGCAGAAGAAGAAGAGGAGTCGGATATGTCTGAGTGTGACCTTACAAGCGAAGAGTATGCTATGATGGTCACCAATCCAAAGAAGTTTGCACGAAGAAAATTTCTTGTCAACAAGAACCGAAACTGGCAAGGAAGTTACAGCTCTGAGAAGGTGAAGGATGAAGCGAAAAATACTTCTCAAAAGGATGAAGACAAGAAGGAGAGCAAGCTTGCAGGAGACTCTGGGTTCAACTGCAATTACTGTCATGGCAAGAACCACTTTGCCAAAGATTGCATGCTGAGGAAAATGGCTGAGAAAAGAGATGGTGAAGACAATGAGGCGTACTACATGCGCAAGTTGGAAGAGATCAAGAAAAAGAAGGCAACTAACAGTTCTATGAATGCCTTGATTGTGCAGGAGAATGCAGATGAAGATGAGTTCGGTGGTGTTGATGTTTGGTCAACCGATTCTGAAGATGAAGAGGTGAGAAAGCCAACTCATGGAAGAGCGTATGTGGCAAAGGAAGCAGGTTCGGCTGGAAGATGTTTGATGGTCACAGCAGGTGGATCAACCGAAAGTGCCAGTAAGGAACCGAACCTAATTGAGGACAAATGCTTTGCAGCCAAGCCCGTGAGCGAGAAGACCAACGACTGTGATCGGCTGATCAAAAAGGTACAATCCATCCTTAAATCACTTAAAGTTTCGGTAATAGATTATGAAGAAGAACTAAATGACTTAAAATTTAAATTTTCTAACTTAAGTGGTAGTCTCATGCAAACACGCTTAGCGAATTCTAATCTAACTGACCAACTCAGCAGGGCGTCTTCAAAAAGTGAGGAGAGAAGGATGTGGATTGAGCTGAAGGAGGCGGAGTTAAATAGGGCTGGGGATGAAAGTATTTATTTACAACGAGACAATTTAAAGTTTTTAAAACAAAGGAATGTTTTTTGTCTAATTGCTAAACGCTTATATACTAATATTGCTCAATTGCATTTAAGTTGTGAGATAGGGAAAAAGATTCATAAGATGATCTTACCCTTCCTTGAATTTAAGGAGGATGAGGTCATTGCTGAGTGTGAATCTATAGTGTCCTCAGAAGAGACATCCATCCATTACAAAATCGGACTGGACAAGATAGAGACCTTCATTGACTCTAAAGAACATAAATGTATGCTCAAAAATCTTTTAGATGAAAATGATAGGTTAAAAATAAAGTTCGAAACTATTCAATCATTTGACTCGTCTAACGCCAAATTAATTTCAGAAAATAAAATGAACTTAGAAAATACGTCTGAATTTGATGAGGAAAGTGAGATGAGCGAAATCTCTGTAGAAGACGTAGTTGATTGCTCTGAGTTTATGAAGAGCGAAACCGAGAATGAGAAATCCCTCATATCTGAAAATTCGGTTGAATTCACTCGCCTGTCAAAAGACAAGCCACATAAACTCAAAGAAAAAGCTATGGTTTATCAAAAGGTTCAAACTGTGCCGAATCAGGTCTATGCAGTTACAGGGGTCACTGCAAAACAAACGGCAGAGTTAAAAATCTTGGTCGACAAAGACAATGCTGAAGGGTGCAACGATTACTTCTGGTCAGCCCCTATTGACAACGCAGACGAAACCATTGGCTTATCTAAGCAAACTTTATGGAGGGTTAAAGGAAGATACGTTGCTGAACCCATCAAGAAACCCTCGAGTTTCGACAAACCAAGCACAAGTGGAACAAAAGAAATCCCTGAAGAACCAATGAGAGAACCGATTGTTCCAACTAAGACAACCGAAACTCAAAGGGAGAAGCCAAAGGCTAGGTTCAATATCCACAAATCTCAGAAGGAGTTAGCTGAACAGAAACGCCAAAGAAATCAAAGATACAGGAAAAAACTGAATGAGCGAAAACGTCATTGGCAATCTCAAAATTCCAACTACGTACCTCCTAAGAAAGAATCATTAACAAAGGAAAGGAAATGCTAAAAGGAAAAGAAAATTTCAGTCCAAATTCCTACTATTCCAAATCTCATAACCGAACTTCTACTTTCAGTTTCGCGCGCAGAACCGAACGTCTAGTTTCGGTTCCAACACCGACACTCAGAACCGAAAGTCAAGTTTCGGTCTCAAGTCTAGTTTCGGTCCTCCCAACTTCCAAAGCAAATCAAATTCAGTGAAGAACGTCAAAGGAAAGGGAAAGCTTAATTCTGATTCTAATTTCAATGATAAGAAAAACTCAGCTAGCCCTAGGATTCAAAGGAAAACACCAAAACCATCTAACAACACACCATCAAAAACACCAAAAATTACACAAGATAAAACTAAAATCAAGGTGTACACCATCAAAAGAAAAGATCAATCCACTCTAATAAAAAGAACTTATATGGTTGAAATTTCTTCTGCAATTCCTTTTTGTGTGAAAGACTCACCAGGACCCAAGAAACTTTGGGTTCCTAAATCTGCTTAAATTTGCAGGTGATACATGACGAGCAGTTCGATGATGAATGGTATATAGAAAGTGGTTGCTCACGTCACATGACAGGAAGGAAGGAAGAGCTAAGGGAGTTTCGGTCCCTAAAGGATGGTGGATGTGTGAAGTATGGCAATAACTCATATGGCACAATCAAAGGATATGGAATGATAACCAATGGAGATTTCTCGATTCGAAAAGTAGCGTATGTGGAAGGATTGCAGCATAACCTCATCAGTGTGTCACAATTAGTTGTGGGAACAGGCTTGAAGGTTTCATTTGATGATGAGGGATCAGAAAGAGTTGAGAAGCAATCTAAAAAGGTTCCGTTGAAGTCTGAACGCAAGGGAGAGATGTATCCTTTAAATCTCAACCCAATTCGAGGAAAACCAGCAATATGTCTGCTATCAAAGGCGAACACTGATGAAAGTTGGTTGTGGCATCGACGTTTATCGCACCTGAACTTCAAAGACATTAATAAGTTGGTGCTTGGTGATCATGTTCGAGGCCTTCCTCTTCTCAAATTTGATAAGGAACATCTGTTTCCAGCGTGTGAGATGGGCAAACAAAGCAGAAAGAGCCATCCTACTCGGCTCAATACAAAAATTGTTGAAGCTCTTGAACTTCTGCACATTGACTTATGTGGACCTTCGGCTATCGAAAGCTTCGGTGGTAGTAAGTTCATTCTTGTCATAGTAGATGATTTTTCACGCTTCACCTGGGTTTTCTTTCTTAAACATAAATCAGATGCAACTCCCAAGCTGAAGACGTTCATCAAGCAAGTGGAATTGCAGCTGCGAAAGCTGGTGAGGAATATCAGAAGCGATAATGGGCTGGAATTCAAGAATAAAGATTTTGAGGATTTTCTGGCTGACAAGGGGATATCTCACAACTTTTCGGCCCCTTATACTCCACAACAGAATGGGATTGTTGAAAGACGAAACCGTTCTCTATGTGAAGCAGCCAGAACCATGCTAAGCTTCGCTTCTCTTCCACTGTACTTCTGGGCTGATGCAGTTGCAACCGCGTGTTACACTCAGAACCGATCCTTGCTCAACAAAAGATTCTCAATCACTCTATATGAGATCTTGAACAATCGAAAGCCTAACGTTAAATTTTTCCACGTGTTTGGTTCTAGGTGCTTCATCTTTAATTCAAAAGAGAACCGAAACAAGTTTGACGTCAAAGCAGATGAGGGAATTTTTCTTGGTTATTCACTCACTTCAAAAGCATACAGAGTTTTGAACAAACGCTCCAAACGAATTGAAGAAACATATTATGTAACCTTTGATGATAATTACATGAAGAAAGTTCAAAGGAGCGAAAGTGCCTTAGGTGAAATATTTCCTGAATCAGGACAAGTCTCGGTTCCTATATCCAACTTGTTTGAAGAGTACATTTGGCTGTTTGATGAACCAGAGAAAGCAGCACACTCAGAAGCGAAAGCAGCAGACAACAAAATTGACAATCTCAAAAAGATCATAGATGAAGCTGCCAAAGAAATGGAAAGTGAACCTCCTAAACCGACAGGTGGTCAACCCTCCAAAGACTCTCCAAACAATGACTCAATGTTCAAGGGGGAGAGTTCATCAGCACCAAAGACAACCGAAATGTCTTTCAAGGGGGAGAATCCAATTCTGTCCCCAACTCATAAAGATCCAGGCGAGGGAGAGCATACAACTCCAAACCCACCCAATAATAGTCCAGTCGAGGGGGAGAATCCGACTCCCACAGAGAATGAAAACTCTGATCCTGACACAGGTTACACTTCGCCAGTCGAGGGGGAGAAAGAGAATACAACTGGCGAAGATGATCAATCAGAACTTGAAGAGGAAGTAAATGCAGAGTTGGATCCAGCCTATGACCCAAACTATCCTCCTTTAGTGAAATGGACCAAGGATCATCCAAAAGCTCAAATCATTGGTGAATCAACTGAGAAAGTTCTCACTCGCTCTCAATTGAAAGCGAAACAAACTGCATTATTCTCTAAAGTTGAATTCTGTATGTTTAATTCATTTATCTCCAAAGTCGAACCGAAAACAGTTAATGATGCACTTGATCATTCTGATTGGGTACAAGCAATGCAAGATGAGCTCCATGAGTTCGAACGAAATCGAGTTTGGAGGCTGATTCCCACACCAAAGGATGCTTCAGTGGTTGGCTTGAAATGGGTCTTCAGGAATAAATTGGACAAAGAGGGGAACGTTATAAGAAACAAGGCTCGATTGGTTGTAAAAGGATATTGCCAAGAGGAAGGGATAGATTATGAGGAAACTTTCGCTCCAGTAGCAAGGTTGGAATCAGTTAGAATTTTTCTGGCATATGCTGCTCATAAAAACTTCGAAGTTTTCCAAATGGATGTAAAATGCGCTTTCTTGAATGGAGAACTAGAAGAAACGGTGTATGTTAAGCAACCACCTGGGTTTGTGAACGAGAAATTCCCTGATCATTGCTATGTGTTGGATAAAGTTGTATATGGTTTAAAGCAAGCACCGAGGGCATGGTATGAAACTTTAACCCGCTTTCTGAAGATGTCGAAATTTAAGCAAGGTTCGGTTGACCCAACCTTCTTTCGAAAGAAAGAAGGCGAACATCTAATGATAGTTCAGATTTATGTCGATGACATCATCTTCGGCTCCACGAATCCTAGCTTAACGGCTGAATTCAGGAAGTTGATGGAGACTAAATTTAAAATGAGCGCAATGGGTCCGATTAACTTTATCCTTGGTTTGAATATTAGACAGGGACCAGAAGGTATATTTATCAACCAGGAGGCCTACACAAAGAACTTGCTGGCAAAATTTGGTTTGACGGGAGATTCGAAAGTGAAGATTCCTATGGTATTTGGCACTAAGTTAACACCTTCTCTGGAAAAACCTGCTGTTGACATAACACTATATCGACAAATGATAGGGTCCCTTATGTATTTAACAGCTAGTAGACCGGACATTATGTTTTCTGTTTGTTATTGTGCCAGGTTTCAAGCTAATCCAAAAGAACCTCACATGGTGGCAGTGAAAAATATATTTCGTTACCTGAAGCGAACCTCATCTCTCGGTCTTTGGTACCCTGCTAGATCTGGATTTTTTATTCAAGCTTTTTCTGATGCTGATCTTGGAGGATGTGGTCTGGACCGAAAGAGCACCACAGGTGGATGCCAATTCCTTGACGGTAAACTTGTAAGCTGGCAGTCCAAAAAGCAAACATGTGTGTCACTTTCAACAGCCGAAGTTGAGTATATAGCTGCAGCATCTTGTACTTCTCAAGTAATATGGATTCAAAGTCAACTAAGAGATTATGGGCTGAGTATGAAGAAGATTCCTCTCTATTGTGACTCAGAAAGTGAAATAAGAATATGTCACAATCCAGTGCAGCACTCAAAGACTAAGCATATTGCACTTAGATATCACTTCATCAAGGACCATGTAGAAGATGGGAACGTGGAAGTACATTTCGTTCGGTCCTCTGATCAACTGGCTGACATATTCACTAAAGCCTTACCTGAAGCGAGTTTCAATAAAATTTTACAAGGCCTGGGAATGATGGAAGCAGAGTCGGTACCGAATCCTCAAATCTCTCACTAAAAATTAGACAAGCGAAATAGAGCGAATGCTCGGTCTATTTCGGTTCCGGATTTTTCGGGAACCGAAATGAAGCGAACGCTCGGTCTATTTCGGCTCCATAATTTTCGGGAACCGAAATGAACCGAACGCTCGGTCTATTTCGGCTCTGGAATTTTAAGGAACCGAAATGAACCGATCGCTCGGCTTATTTCGCTTCATTCTTTTAAGATAAGGTTTCGGTTGTACATTTTGTTTATTTTTTTTAGTGTTTTGTGCTACTTTATTTTCTCTTTCTGTTTTTATTATTTTTCAGAAAACTTTAAAAAAAAAAAAACCAAAAATATTTTCTCTTTCTGTTTTTATTATTTTTCAGAAAACTTCAAAAACAAAAAAAAATACTTTCTTTTTCTGTTTTTTATTTTTCTCAACATTTGTTTTGTTTGTGTGGTGTGTTTGTTTGCTTGTTCTTCTAATTAGGTCCCAAGTATACCAGTACAACAGAATTTGGAGCTTAAGCAGGTATGATTCTTTCAATCTGAACTAGTTAAGGGTCCCTAGAAGCATGCTGCTGCATGTTGACCGAAGCCTCTATGACTAAGAGCAAGGCCTTAATGATTCGATCTATACCCATCGTTTCTTCCCAATCAGGCTGTTAAAATCCACTCAAGTCAAGAGCTACCTTACTCTTCTCAAATGAGTTAAGAGTTTTTCTGCTTCGTCCTGTCTTTATAGCAGAAGATACTTTCGGTTCTTTAACCACCCTCCTTACATTATCCATCAACTTTCGGTTCACCACTGTAACTCTTGAGACTCTCGGTCCTTACCACTGAGGTTTATGGTTGCACAAAATCTGTGTTTGTGATCTTAGATACGTACACCACGTGCTGAGTGAAACCCAAAATCCAACACCTACAATGAATTGACGGTGAATCATTATACTCAAGATCTTACTTGTTACCAAATGAAATCTCATTTTATTTTTGAGTGGTCTTTTATGAAATTGTCTAACACCAAGGCTTTTCTTCCCAAAAAGATCCGGTTTGTTTTTTATTTTTGAGATTTCTATCACTTCTTTAATCACTATAAATTATACCCAACCTACTTGTTCAACAGACCACATCGGTCTCACAAGTACTTCTTCCGACGTTCGGTCTTATGTTAAGAATCAACGTTCGGTTGAAGATAAGCTACCCTTAGCCTATAAATTAAAAGACGCCTTTCGGTGTTTCTTTACAAACACTCGATCGTATTTTCTCAGGGAACCACACAAGCACTTCAAGTCTCTCTTGACTTTGAAGGAAGCGATTCTTGCCCGGAATCACCAGCTTTATGTCTTCTAATAGACATCACTCACATCCAATACACAATTTGCTTTATTTCTTTATCTTTTGTCACACTATTGCACGAAAATTTTTATTTTCCAACATTCTGGTTGCTGTTGGTTCGATCTTTGTTTATCTTTTGGAGCAACAGGGGCTATCCTAAATCTTGGAGCGAAACTGAATTTCAAACGACGACTTGAGGATAAGATTTTGGGCGCGTGAATTTGAAAGGTCCCTATACCCATGCATGCTGACGTATACCTAAGAGAACCCAACCTGTCACATCGCGCTTTTTCAGGCGACGTTTTAGTAATCGCGTCATTGTCATGATGATTTTTTCTCTCTCCTGCCAACGGTATATAAAGGGTTTCTAATCTTATTTGTCTTTTACCAGCAACAAATTCTCTCAAACTACAAGGCAATTTGAAACTGTTCATCTTCTTTCTTAACTCAACAATGGCGACTTCTTCATCGGCTCACGACCAAACAGCTTCGTCCACATTGCTCTCGATCAAGCCAAACCAGAACATGATCATTGAACTCAATCCTTTTCTGTACGATTCGTATATGCTACACGTGGTTGAGTGTTTGAAGTATTCACCTCTGGTTTTAGCCCTAACACAGGTAGAATCCGTTCCAATATCCCTTCTATCACAAGTCTACACTACCGCTTCGTATGATAAGAACAAGGAGAGGATTTATTTCCAAATCTTCTCTCACAAGGCGTCGATTTCAAAAGCGAAATTTCGTTCATCATTACAACTTGCTGTGGATTCATCTGTGATCTCACCAGACTTCATCACCACTACTCAATTGTTCACGATGCTCTACAAGATGGGCTACACTGATGTGCTTACCACGGTTACGAAGGTTAAGAAGTCATGCTTACCGCCACAATGGAATGGAACGCTTACTCTTCTCATCAAGAGTTTGGCGGAGAGGAGTGGTGGATCTGATGGTACCAGTAAGGGTTTCCTGACCCTTCTATACGGTCTTTACAATGGTATAAATCTCGACTATGGGTCGATTATCTGGTCACAAGTTGTGCAAAGCTTCAACACTTCAACGAGGCATTCTGAAATTTCGTGTGGTCGATTCTGGACTCTCATTACACGAAGGGCGATTAATACTTTGCAGATTCCGATAATGAAGGATGCCCTAGTCGCGTCTGTGGCTACGTTTCACACCAAGAAAATCATCATTTCTGATCCTAGAAAGTTTCCTCACAATGGCTCTACACCTGAGACTATGTACAGGTGTGTCTCAACCGAGAGTAAGGTCATGGCTGAATATCGCAAGATTCCTCCCAAGGAACCGAGAGTTTTATCTCCTGAACAGCAGGCTGCTTTGGATGCTGTAGATAAGCCTGGAAACCGAGGAAAAAGGGCTTCTACCAAGAAAGGGACAACCGAGGATGATAAGTCTAAGGCTGCTAAGTCAAAGAAGCGAAAGTCTGAGAAAGGGGATTCTTCTAAGCCGAAAAAGATTAAGAAAATGGCGAAGAAATCCAAGAGTCCCTCTCCTTCTAGTTCAGAAAATGATGGGGAGGATGAAGAAGAGGAAATTCATCATGAATCACCGAGAGGTAACACCCCTCCCCGATCCCCAACCCCAACCGAACCTCTTCATGACAAACTTCCTACACCACCTCCATCACCGAAACCGACAGTTCCAGTTTCGGTTGCTCCTATTCCACCACCTACCACATCTCAAACAACTCCTATTCCACCATCACCACCAGTTACTTCTATTCCTATTTCTACAACTCCCTTACCACCTCATATTATTTCCCAATCAACTTCCACTCCAATCCCAGAACCGACAGTAAACGTCAACATATCTGATGCGGGGGCGAATACTGAAACAGAACCTCCTGTTACTTCTAAACCACTTTCACCCTCACCTTCAACCGATTCCGGTGCCACTCTCGGTGATGCTAATGATGAGTTTGATTCAACATACTACATTCCCTATCGGCTTCCTACAGATGATGATGATGAAGCTCCAGTCACGAAACAACAACTGCAGAGCATTAATGAGAAACTTGATAAGTTGCTTGATGACAACAAGTCATACAGTGGTGTTGTGCTCAAGGCTTTCATGGATACCGCTCTTGAGCAATATACTGAATCCATTGAAAAAATCCACACAGGCTGTTAATGCGTCAACTTCTTCTTGCAAGAAGGCCACTTCTGACGTTGCAGAAATTGTTCACAGTACTCAGATCTTTCTTGAGTCACTCAAAGGGCATGCTGATACCAATGCAGCTAAGGTGAATGCCTCTGTGGATTCCTTATCCAAGTCCCTTCAAGAAGAGCAAACAAAGTTTGAAGCTGTTTGTTCTTCAATACAAACAGAGAACACTTCCCTTATTAGTTCTGTGAATTCTCGGCTTGAATCTCTTCACGCTGATTTAGCAAAGGAGAGTACTCTAAAGGAAGATCTGGCACGCCAAGCCTCAACCATTGAAGTTCAGAAGGTGCAGCTCGCTCAAGCTGAAAAGGAAATTTCTTTGTTAAAGACGGAGATAGCTGTTTTTCGTAGCTGTGCTGGGGATGTCAAGGATATGCTAACCAACATCCTTGGTGCTCATGATCCTATCCTTACTCTTACTATCAGAAATCATCTAACATCAAAACTTCTTCCTGCCCTTGCAATGTTACACGAGATGAAGGGTGTTTTGGAGAAATTCATACCTCCAAAAACAAGGGGGAGAAGGTGCTCAACCGACGGTTACTGTAAAAACCAAAACCGAATCTGCTCAACCGAAAGTCAAAGTTACAACCGAACCGAAGGATAATGAAGCTTCGGGTTCTGGTTCTCAAGCTAAGAAGAAGGGGATTGATGATGACAGTGATGACGAATCTGATGAGACTATTGCTGAGGCCCTTAAACGAAAGAAGAGGGACAAAGAGTTGGATGAAACCTTGAGGGTTGCAAGGGAGGCTGAGGAAAGGGAAAGAAGGAACAAGGAAGAAGAAGAAGCCTTAAACTGCAAGAAGGCCTTGTTTCCCCACTGGACAAAAGAGACACTTATCAATGAGGCAATAGAGTTTCCAAGCGTTTACTGGTTGGAACCTGTCGCTTCGTTTGATTGTGACAATACTAAGGACTCACAGTTCGACATGCCAATAACACGAAAGACATTCACATTTCATTGTTTCGATTCGACTGCTGAAGTTCCTTTCCCTCATCCAAAAGTTGATCGTGAGCTTATCGACTTTTATCTGAAGTATGGTCAACCGCAGTACTTGACATGGAGCGCACAGAAGATTGTTACTGTCAAGGTACTCAAGCCTTCGCCTGCCGGGAAGTTCATAAATGTTAATTTTAAAATCACACG
Organism: Lactuca virosa; assembly: GCF_052849685.1. Taxonomy (NCBI): domain Eukaryota; kingdom Viridiplantae; phylum Streptophyta; class Magnoliopsida; order Asterales; family Asteraceae; genus Lactuca; species Lactuca virosa. The sequence continues at coordinate 238,980,853 of NC_136433.1, forward strand.
AGGATCAGCAAACTCGGTGTCGATTATTTCCCTGGCAGACCTTCCGAATTTAAATCCTCATGACTGGATCCTATTGTTCAACATCTGTTCACCAATCCGAAAGAATATGAGCCGATACTGGATCACTTGAAAAGGATGTTGGCCTCTTACATCCATGAGGTTGCTGCTATGGATCAGGAGATAGCGAAAGTGATGAACAAGAAACCGACTGTCAAGCCAACACCGAAACCAGGTGATGTGAACAAAATGAGGATGGGCCAAATTGATTCTACAAATCTTACTGTAATGTTTACAAGAGGCGAAGCCAATAGATTTCTATTCGCTCTTGTTGATAAACATTTATTCTCAACTAACTGCTTGGAGCACATTATCAACATTATTCATCGGTGCAAGCAGAACTCAGAATCAGACAAGAAGAATTTTACGGACATGCTTCGGTGGTACATTACGTTTCGTCATCATCTATTGGCCATCATACCGAAGGTGTTCAAGACAATGAAGAAGTCTTCTGCAGCTCAACCAAAGTGAGCTTTCGGCTCCATTAACGCAAAGGGGGAGATTGTTGAGTCTTATTGTGTTGCGTCATGGGCTTGTGTTTTGTATCCGGATTGGGCCTGTCCATCCGTGTTTATCTAGTAGGGTTAGACTATATATATAGTGCATGCATGTATGCATTAGTTAACGTTCTTGATTATCATTATAGTTTTGTAACCCTAAGCACCTCTACAGTCGAAGTTCTTAATCGAGCTCTTCTGAGGTGTTAAAGCATTAATCATACGACATATTCAAAGCCATTCTTGTGTTCATAATTACGTTCTTAATTGTTTGCATGCATAGAATCTATCGATCCTAATAGAACCTTGTTCTAACAGAAATGCAGTTCAAAATAAACTAAGAAATCACACATGCCATGCATAAAACACATTTTTACAAATCTAACACATTTTTACAAAATAAACTAAGAAATCACACATGCCATGCATAAAACACATAAATCTACCCATTTAATTGTATTTTCCCCCAAAAATCATGTAAAAACCGAAAACAAGGGGGTATGAACTCACCTTTGCTTTGATGTTTCGGTTTTGAAGAAGAAATGGAAGAAGATGATGTCATTTTTGGCTCTAGCTAGCTCCTTGAGTGGACATTCGAACTTAGATAAGTGCTAGGAAGAAAATCATGAGAATAGGTGTTTATAATGAGTGAGTTAGCTAAAAATGGATTAGATCAACTCAAGTTTACAAGATCTTACCACAAGAGTGTATCTTGAAGTGATTTTGGATGAAAAACCTCTTTGGAAAGCTCTAAATCTCGAAAAATTTCTTGATGGAAGGGGAGAGGTGTTCTTGAAAGTGTATTGGAGAGAGTCTGATATTGTGTGTGTGTGTGGTTCTTGCTCTCGGCCGAAGGATTAACAAGAGAGTGGAAGAGAGGATGTGATGGTTACCTAGATGCAAGAGACTTGAAGTTTACTTAATGGTTAATTTGCATGGAATTCCATCATGCAAATGTGATGTGTCTATTGCTCATTAGTTCTCTTTTTTTTACATGGGCCGAGAATTGGATTAGGAAGGAGGAAGTGAATTATTTTGGGCCTAATCTTGGTCTTTGCTCCAACTCATGAGTCCATAGAGAGGTTTTCGACCCATTGGGCCTTTAGGGTAGTTCACGGCCCAAATGGGATAAAAGAATGGGTTTTATGGTCCATTAAGGTTAATTAGATCAATTATTGCCCAACATGTTGAGTTTTATGAATATGGGTCCAATTAGAGCCTATTTAAGGGTTCTAAGCCCAAGATTGTCAAATTGGAAACTTATTGGTCCATTTGGACCAATAAGAAATTTGTAGTTCATAATGACTTAAACCGGGATTCTTAGGGTTTCCAATCCTTAATTGACTATTTGAAGTGTTTTGTATAGAGTTTTGAACTTCACTTGTGAATCTTGATTAAGTTTGTGATCATAGAATGAACATAGTGTATAATATCAAGTTAATGTTACAAGTATTATCACAGTTGATGTTTACATGATCACAGAATTTCCTGGAAAAAATGCCAGTTGTGACAAAGAAAGAGTAAACTACACGAATGGTCCCTATGGTTTGGGGTAATTTGCGTGTTTGGTCCCCAACTTATTTTTTTAATTCGGAAGCTCCCTATTGTTTGTTTTTGTTACGCGTTTGGTCCCTATTGTTTGTTTTTGTTACACGCTTGGTCCCTATCCTACCTAAAAAGATTGTTATTTAAATAGAGAAAATGGTGGGATATGTAAGGTAAGGTGAGGATGTGGGGTTGGGGGTGTGTTTATTTAAATAAATTAAAAAATCAAGGGCAAAATAGTCTATTTAGGTAACACATGGACGAAACGCGTAACAAAAACAAACAGTAAGGACCTTCCGAGTTAAAAAAATAAGTTAGGGACCAAACACAAAAATTACCCTAAACCATAGGGACCATTCGTGTAATTTACTCTAAAAGAAAATCACAGAAATGGTATGAAACAAGGTGCTTATTGGGAGGCGGTGTTCGAAAAATTCTACAATATCTTGAAGAAAAATTGTATCCCAATACCGACATGCTTAGTAGCAAATAGAGTCAAATAAGTAAGTGGTGCACAAAATTCAACGTATAAATAACATGTTTCAATCACAACAGCAGAGCATAACCAACAACTTTAATTTATTCAGATCCGCAAAAGAACAATATCGGGTCGTTACGATACAATATGTGTGAGATATAACCAAAATTGAAATGATTCAAATCTAGAAAATTCAACATGCGATTTGTGGACCCACTTTTCATGGGATTAATATCCTGTTGTTACGATCATCAAATGAATCCACAAAATTGGCTAATTATGAAACACGTGATGCGTTTAACTTTTATAGATATCCATACTGCTAGAGATGTCAGTAGGGTCAAACATGACAATGGTAGCTTACCTCGCCCCCACCCACATTCTCACATTTACACTCGATGTGAATTCCCAATGGTTAGGTCTATATTAGGACGTATATACTCGGTGAAATTCGGTATTAACATTTTAACACTCTCTATTTGAGGCTATATGTTTTGACATTTAAGTGTAAAGAGTCCTTTAATGGAGTTTTATTTGGGATTTCATATAAATTTACGATTACTAAGGGGTTGTTTGGCAAAAATAGTTGGTAGCGGGTGACGGGTAACTTGTAGCGGGTAGCGTTTTGTTAAACGCTACATGAAGTAACATTTGAATTTTGAGTGTTTTGTTTAAACTAAACGCTAGAAGTTTGTAGTGTCAAACGAGACTTTCTGTTCAAAATGGAGCGTTTTGTCAAACGCTATAAGCTAGAAACTCTCAAACACTCCGTATCAAACATGTCCTAAAGCTATTGGAAATCAATACTATATATAATTGTAAGATCCCAAAAATAAATGATATGGTATTGGACTTTTAATAATTTTTTTTAAACAGTTTGGACTTTTAATAATTATCAGGGGAACTGAGAGTCGGGCTTTTAGGAATATTTAAGCCCACCATTCATTTAGCCAAAATTTGGCTTGCTATAATAATTTTATAATCCTAATTATATATATTTGTGTATTAAGGGCCAAGTTTCATATTTTGGAAGGAAGAAAGAAAAAGGAAATACATATTTGTTTATGAAAAATTAAAATATACTTAGAGAATCTTATATACATGTTTTCTATTTAACTATTAATTCACATTACTTATAGGATTAAGAAAAATATAAAGATGCATGTAAAATATTGAAATTCAATTTCCAAGTGGACTAGCCCACTTAATAGAGTGGAAGCCTTTTAGGTAGGAGGTCTCGGGTTCAAACCTAAACATAGGCAAATTAATTAATTTGATGAATTTAACATTTAATAACCAACCAGCCGATAAAAAAAAACATTATTTAGTCCAACAAAGAATTTGAAAGTTGACATATGTAATAAAATAAGATAATGTCAATTGGCTCATAAGTGAATGTTTATGCAAAAAACTTAAAATTAGAAAAATTACATAAATGGTGCATATTTATCAAATGTCACAAATTTAGTCCATATTAATTGTTTTTAATAAACATGGTTCCTATGGTTTATAAAACTTGCATGGTTGGTCATCACCTATGTAAAAAGACTTCTTTTACCTTTTTTATTTTCTTTTTCAATTATTTTTTTTTGGTTTAAATGCAATATACAAAAAAGAAAAAATAAATAAAAATACCCCACCCCCCATAGGCGGAGTCACATTGGATCCCGAGGTATCCTGGGATGCCCCTCAAAAAAATATTAGTAGAGTAAATATTTTCGGAGGAATTTGTTTTATGTTGCAGTTATACTTCGGGAAAAAAATGGGCTACCCTAAAAAAATTTAGCTTATTTCTAAATGGTCCAAAATACAAATTAGCCCTTTTAAGCCCATACCAATTAGTTTATTGAAACAAATAGGTATAAGCCCAATTAGTTTAATGAAAAGAAATCAGACGTGTTTTTTGTCTTGTGATCGTCGACTTCAGAAATCAGAAGTCGACTCGTCTTCTGTTTCTTCGCTTGACTCCCTCGCCAAAATCGCATATTCGCCTGTCGTTGGCTTATTTCGTCGACCTCCTCTGGTGGTGAGTGATCAAACTCATCAAAGTACTCAATGAAACGAGTAAGTAATAAAATACTCAATCCTATTATCTATTATTAGGTTACTTCAAATTCCAATTTTTTGTCATTATGTTGAAAAATTCGAAGATACCAATTAGGTTTGTTAAATTAAGGACTTAGGGTTGATAATTACTGATTATTTGTTGTTGAAACTTGAAATCAAGTTATAGTTGATATATTTTGATTCTAGGTTGCTATTTGTTCGTTTGTTGTTGAAACTTGAAATCAAGTTTATAGTTGATATATCTTGATAATTTGATTGTAGGTTGCTATTAACAAATTTTTTAAAAGACAATTTGTAACGCCCCGATTCTCAGGTATTGAATTAATATAAGAATTTTCTTGTTTTCAAGGTCTACTCGACGAGTTGGTTGCCCTACTCGTCGAGTAGCAGTGGGTTGGGTCGCGTGTTTTAGTGACCTACTCGCCGAGTCCAATAAGGGACTCGACGAGTAGGAGCTGGAGGATAAAACCCTAAATTTCGGGGTTTTGCATCCTATTTAAAGGATCATTTGCCCCTTAGCCTCCCTTTGCAGCCTCTAGAGAGTTCAGCAAAACCCTAATACGTGTGTGTGCTCCATTTGTGTGTTTCAAGCCTTGGAAGAAGATTCTTAGAGAAGGGAACTTGAAGATCAAGTAGCTAGTAGTAAGGAGCTTGTGTGGACCTGAAATCTACTTCAGATAGCACCATTTGAAGGTATCAATCTGTTACCTTGACCTTCTTTCCTTCTAGATCTCTTTTGGGTTGAAGATTAGGGCTTTTCATCATGTTATGAAGCTATTCTTGGGTATGAGCTAAGATCTGAAGTTGCAACTTCAGATCTGAACTCTCCTTGGTCCTTAGGTCCATAAAGCTTACAGCTTTAGCAAGTATGAACCCTTCCTTTTAAGTTAAACTCCATTTCAAGTTTAGATTTGGCATTATGAGTCATTAGAGCCTTGTATACACGTAAAGTTTGCAACTTTACGTGATAAACATGCGTTGGGAAGCTGGATCTGCAATATGGAGCCTTTGCATGACTTAAAAAGCATCTGTATGGTTAAAGGATTTAAGGGACTCGGCGAGTCGCAAGGTCGACTCGGCGAGTCATATGAAGATAGTCATGTACTCGTCGAGTTGGATGAACAACTCAGTGAGTCCGATGAAGATTACCTTGGGCTCGGTGAGTCAGTTGTATGGCTCGGTGAGTCGGCTAGGATTTTTCCCCAACCCTTTGATACGCGTGAACTCGGCGAGTTGCAAGGAAACTCGACGAGTCAACCAAGTATTTCCCGACATCTCGAGTTCAGGAAGGACTCGACAAGTCGGTGAACTGCACTCGATGATTCGGGTCAACATGGACTGTTGACTTTGACTGTGGACTTTGACTTTGACCAAGGGTTGACTAGTTAACCTCTGGGGGCATTTTGGTAATTTGGAAATTTATGGAAAAAGGTTTTTATGGTCACTATAGGTGGTGGAGTTCGTGTTGGCGATTCGAGAGTTGAGCCTATCACTTCAGTGTGACACTTGGGAGGTGAGTTATCCTCACTATATCAACAGGGTCTAAGGCACCAAGGCCGGCCCTTTATGATTTACATCCTGGTTTAGGATGGTTGCTATTGCTATGCTAGATTTCATCCTGGTTTAGGGTGGTTGCTATGTTAGATTACATCCTGGTTAGGATGGTTACTATGTTAGATTTCATCCTGAGTTAGGATGGTTGCCATGATTAGTGATCTGTTAGATCTGCATGTTTACTTGTTTATTTGTATGTGCACGTGATTGTTGGTTTGGGGAAAGGGTTGAGGCAAGTCCTGCTGTGTGCAGTAGGCCAAGACACCCTGGGCGGACCAGGTAGACTGCAGGCCCGGGCCGGGCAAATCTAGTCAGGCCGAAGGCCCAACGAGCGGTCCGAATAGGCTGAAGGCCCCGGGGAGGGCGGTCCAGACGTGCCGAGGGCTCGAAGAGCGGTCCAGATAGACTGAGGACCGGGAGTCGGTCCATTCAGACTGATGGCTCATTATGCATGATGTATCTGTTTGCTTATATGTTATATGATACGATTATGACTGTATGGCGTTGGTATTTTGGGGGTAACTCACTAAGCCTTCGAGCTTACATTTATTGATTATTTGTTGGGTTAAATAGTGTTGCGTCATGGGCTCGGTCCTTAGCCCAGTTTTGCTATCCAGTTTGGGCCTGTCCAACTGTGATTATTTTGTTTAGGGTTTAGTATTTAAGGTGAATGCATGCAGCCTTAGTATTTAGCGCTTTGATAATTATTATTCCGATTGGGACTACAAAACCCTAGCTCGCCTCTATAGTGGAAGTTCTTGGTCGAGCTCTACTGAGGCGTGACTACGTTTGAATCATTAAGCATTATTTGATTCTATATTGTGTTTTCTGTGTTCGTTTGATTTTATTGTTTAATCTGTTGAAGACCTAATCGATCTAAGAGTTTTTCAACTCAACAATTGGTATCAGAGCAGGAGACTGTGTAATTCATACACATCTCTTCTGTTGAAGAAGATCTTAGGGTTTTCCGCTTAGATTGATATTTATAGAGCCGTCATCTGCTATTGATGTGGTTCTTTGAATATTTGATCTTACCCTATCGTTATTTACAAGTCTGATCTTAAGCAGGTTTAAACAAGCATCAATACATCCATGGACGGTTCTCAGTCAAACCCAATCAACATCTCAACAGCATAGGATCGACGACAAGGATTCCTATTTTATACACTCAAGATTATGAGGTCTGGGCGAATCACTTTGAAGACTATGTGATTGGCTCAGAAGATAATGGATACTTAATCTGGGAGGCGATCACTGTTGGTCCGTTCGTTCATGCAAGTACCTCAAGAGTTGTTAAAACTCAAAAGGAATATAATCAACTCATCGGTGACGTGAAAGATATACCTCAGGACGAGAAGGAAAAGTTTCAGTGCAATATCAAAGCTTTAAGGATGATAAGGTTTGCATTACAGTCAGACACGTTTCGGCTGGTAAGCTCATGCACGACAACAAAGGAAATATGGTTCAGGTTGAAGGAATTGTACTCTACAGATGAAGTTCTTGAGCACTCAATACAAACACTGTTGCTCTCAGAATTTGGTGATTTTAAGCAGAAGCTTGAAGAGAAGCTCGTTCAATCCTTCGATCGCTTCAATCATCTCTTAAGCAAGATGATTAAGCATGGGATCGAAAGGAAAGTCATTGAATAACACTTAAGGTTGGTTAATATATTATAAGTTCTAATATATTAATAAGGTTATTTAATTAGTATTTATCAAGAATTAATTTGGAATTAATTAAGTGATCAAAAGGAGACTAATTAAATATATGGGTTGATTGTGTAAATCATTCATTCTTATATATGTGGGCTTGTGATCCAAGATTCCTTATGTTAGACTAAGTCCATGGGGTGACCCATGGATACTCCATGGAGGTTAAAATCCATGGAGCATAAGGAATGGGTAAAGTTATGAGTTACATGGTGTAACCCTAATAGCCACCATATAAAAGAATCCCATGGCTCAAGAAATCGTGCACTAATGTGTGAGTGTGAGGGCTAGACGATTTCAAGGAGTGTTCAAGTTTCTCTCAAGTTATTCCAAGTGTATTTGGTGTTGTGTGAACCATTTGAGGTGTCACACTTGGGGCACTAGGCACTCAAGTTTCATGAAGACATTCTACATCAAAGAGGTATGTATTCTATCTTGTTATATTTATTATTTTGTATGCTAGATTAGGATAATACCTTGGATGTTCATAATTGTATGTATAATAGAGAAAACATAGATCCAAGGTATTTAGGGTTGCATGTACACTTAGGAGTGTTAGAATGCTCATAACCCAACAGTTTGATGGTGACGTCTGGAGTGTCACACATGCGAGGCTATACCACTGACGGAGGAAATAATGGAGAGAAGGAGAGAGAAGACCGTTGTTTCGCAGCAAAGCCTGTCAGTCAACAGATCAACGATTGCGACGAGTTGATCCAGAAGGTACAATCTATTCTTATCTCTCTGAAAATTCCAATCACTGACTACGAAAATGAACTCAATGGATTAAAATCTAAATTTTCTAGTTTAAGTGGAAGTTTAACTCAAAATCGCGTCACAAACTCTAACCTAACTGATCAAATCAGCAGGGTGTCATCGAAGAGTGAGGAGAGGCGAATGTGGATTGAGCAAAAGGAGAAGGAGTTGATTAGGTCTAGGGACGAAACAATTTATTTGCAAAGAGATAATTTGAAGCTTTTAAAACAACGAAATGTTTTCTGTTTAATTGCTAAGTGGTTATATACCAATATTACTCAACTGCATCTTGATTGTGAAATAGGGAAGAAGATACATTGTATGATTTTACCCTTCCTTGAATTAAAGGAGGATGAAATCGATGCTGATGCATATAACTGTGAAAACGTTGTTTCTTCTGAGGAAATTTCTCCTGCTTACAGAATTGGTCTTGACAAAACTAAGTCCTTCATTAAGTCCAAAGACCATAAGGACATGCTCAAAAATCTGTTGGATGAAAATGACAAATTGAAAATTCAAACCGAAACAGTACAAAAATTTGACCTGTTGAATGCCAAGTTGAGTTCAGAAAATAAAATTGATGTTGAAAATACCTTTGAATTCGATGAGGATGATGATATGAGTGTCATTTCTGTGGATGATGTGGTTGATTGTTCTGGATTTGTCAAAAGCGAACCCGAAACTAACAAAAATCTTATTTCTGAAAATTCCGTTGAGTTTGCCCGTTTGTCCAAAGACAAGACCAAAGTCCTTAAAGAAAAGGCTGTTGTGTATCAAAAGGTCCAAACTACTCCAAATCAGGTGTACAAAGTCTATAGTCTCTTTGCAACAAACAGCCGAACTGACAGCAATTGTTGCAGAAGATAATGCTGAGGGCTGTGATGAATATTTCTGGTCAGCACCCATTGACAATGCAGATGAAACTGTAGGTTTGTCACAGAAAACTTCATGGAGAGTGAAAGGAAGATATGTAGCTGAACCTCTTAGTAATCCTACTCGTTTTGATGATCCTAGCACAAGTGGTACCAAAAGGCCTTCAGCCGAACAAGTCACAGTCTCAAGCGAAATCTCTTCACTTAAGAGCGAAGCTTGTGCTCAAAAATCTGAGAAAAAGGCTAACATTCACAGAAATCCAAAACAGGTGAAAGATCGAAAGCATCAAAGGAATGTGAGGTACAAGAAAAACCTTACTAAAAGGAAGCAGTTCTGGCGTTCTCAAAATCCCAACTATGTTTGCTATGAAAAACCTTCTAAGCAAAAGGAGGTAGGAAAAGAAAATTCTAGCAGTTGCACTCATGGCGAAAACAACCGAAAACAGAGTTTCGGTCCTCAATATCAAACCAACCGAAAGAAGAGTGTCGGTCCTCAGAACAATCTCGACCGAAAGAAGTATAACGATTCTTATCATCAGTCCAACCGAAAACAGAGTTTCGGTCCACCAAAGAATCTCAACCGAACACAAGGCTTCGGTTCTCGAGATGAGAAAAACCAAACGGATGGTTTCGGTTCTAGACAAATCGGTGAGCAGACACGAAGGGAAAGTAAAGTTCACTCTCAATCACAAAAGAGCCATATCCGAAGAACTAACTCTGTTTCTAAATCTCATCTCTCTAGTTCTAATCTTCAGTCACAGAATGATCAAAAGGGAAAAGAAAAACTATGTCCAGAGAATGCAAAGGATTCGTCAATCAAGCATAATGTTAATCGAAAGTATGCTAACGTAAAATACACATATTCAGCAACTCCACCTAAAGATAAAATCAAAGTTTTCACCTTAAAAAGAAAAGATGAAACAACGTTAATAAAAAGAACCTTTTTAGTTGATATTTCACTTACAAATCCCTGTTCTGTAAAAGGCTCACGAGGACCCAAGACTCTTTGGGTTCCTAAATCTGCTTAATTTTTGCAGGTTATACGTGACGAGCAGTTTGATGATGAATGATACATAGATAGTGGTTGCTCGCGTCACATGACAGGCAGAAGAGAAGAACTAAGGGAGTTTTGGTCCCTTACAAATGGTGGCAGTGTCAAGTATGGTAACAACTCGTCTGGCACGATCAAAGGCTATGGTATGATTACCAATGGAGAGTTCTCAATTAGAAAAGTGGCGTATGTTGAAGATCTGCAACATAACCTTATCAGTGTTTCTCAACTAGTGGTTGGAACTGGGCTAAAGGTGTCTTTCGATGACGAGGGATCTGAGATTACTGAAAAGAAATCAAACAATGTTCTATTGAAATCAAAGCGAAAAGGAGAAATGTACCCCTTGAATCTCAATCCCATACGGGGAAAACCAGCTATCTGCTTGCTATCAAAGGCTCAATCAAATGAAAGCTGGCTTTGGCACCGAAGACTCTCCCATCTGAATTTTAAAGACATCAACAAATTGGTACTTGGGGATCATGTTCGGGGTCTTCCTGTTCTGAAATTCGATAAAGAACACCTGTGCGCTGCATGTGAAATGGGAAAGCAAAGTCGACAGAGTCATCCTTCTCGCGTCAACACAAAAATAATTGAACCACTTGAATTACTTCATATTGATTTATGTGGTCCATCTTCAATCGAAAGTGTTGGTGGCAACAAGTATATACTTGTTATAGTAGATGACTTCTCTCGATTTACCTGGGTATTCTTCTTAAAACAGAAATCAGAGGCCACTCCTAAACTAAAGCTCTTCATCAAGCAGGTCGAAGTCCAGCTGAGAAAGATTGTTCGTAATATAAGAAGTGACAACGGGTTGGAGTTTAAGAACAAAGACTTTGAAGAGTTTCTTGCAGAAAAAGGAACAACTCACAATTTCTCGGCTCCATACACTCCACAACAGAACGGCATTGTCGAAAGGCGAAACCGATCTCTGAGTGAAGCAGCCCGAACCATGCTAAGCTTCGTTTCACTACCTCTGTATTTCTGGGCTGATGCCATTGCTGCTGCATGCTTTACACAGAACATATCTTATCTTAACAAATGCTTTTCGATCACTCCATATGAGATCTTAAACAACCGAAAGCCAAATGTCAAGTTTTTCCATGTGTTCGGCTCAAGGTGCTTCATCTTTAATTCAAAGGAGCACCGAAATAAGTTTGATGTGAAAGTAGACGAAGGAATCTTTCTGGGCTATTCCTTAACTTCCAAAGCATATAGGGTTCTCAACAAACGTTCAAACAAAATCGAAGAGACCTATTATGTTACTTTCGACGATAACTACGTCAAAAGGCTCAAAACCCCGAAGGTTCTGCGGGGGACATTTTTCCAAACTCCGGTCAGGTTACCATACCTATTTCAAACCTATTTGAACAATACATGATGCTGTTTGATGAGCCCGAAAAGGCTATTCTCTCTGAATCCAAAGCTGCAGACAACAAGGTAGATAACTTGAAGAAGATAATCGATGACGCTGCAGCAAATATGGAAGAAAACCAACCTGTTGACACCAACAAGACAGACGCGAGAGAACCTCAAAAGGACTGCTCACATGCTCAGGGGGAGGGTTCGTCTGATCTTCCCAACCCAGATTCAACATTCCAGGGGGAGAGCTCTGCAACCGAAAGTCAAGTCCAAATGGAAAACTCTGAGCCCGAATTTGAGGAGTTATCATCTTTCGAAAGAAGACATTCTAATCCTGAAACTGAGGAAGTCTCATCTTTTGAAGGGAAGGATTCTAATCCTGCATTAGAAGACGTATCATTGCTCGAGGGGGAGAATGTGAACAATATCGATGATGACACTCAGTCGGAGTTTGAAGTGGAAGTGAACGCTAAACTGGATCCTTCATTTGATCCTAATTATCCTCCTCTCGTCAAATGGACCAAAGATCATCCCCAATCACAAGTCATTGGTGATTCCACAGAAAGAGTTCTTACTCGATCTCAATTAAAAGAGAAACGAACAGCACTCTTTTCAAGAGTAGAATTTTGTATGTTCAATTCTTTTGTCTCAAAAGTCGAACCGAAGACAGTCAAGACTGCACTTGATCGTTCTTATTGGGTACAAGCAATGCAGGACGAACTTCATGAATTCGAACGAAATAAAGTGTGGAGACTTATTCCAACACCAAAGGATGCTTCTGTGGTCGGATTAAAATGGGTGTTCAGAAATAAGATGGATAAAGAAGGGAACGTAATACGCAACAAGGCGAGGCTGGTGGTGAAAGGTTACTGTCAAGAAGAAGGAATAGACTATGAAGAAACCTTCGCTCCAGTAGCAAGGCTAGAATCGGTTCGTATATTTCTCGCCTATGTTGCATACAAAAACTTTGAAGTCTTTCAAATGGACGTAAAGTGTGCTTTCTTAAATGGTGAACTGGAAGAAACTGTGTATGTAGAACAACCCCCGGGCTTTGTGAATGAAAAATATCCAGATCACTGTTACATCCTGGATAAGGCGGTCTATGGTCTTACACAAGCTCCACGTGCCTGGTATGAAACTCTAACTAGATTTTTGAAAATGTCTAAATTTAAACAAGGTTTGGTTGAACCAACCTTCTTTCGCAAGAAAGAGAGTAACCACCTTATGATCGTTCAAATTTACGTTGATGACATCATCTTCGGCTCCACAAATCCCAGCTTAACTGCTGAGTTCAGGAAGCTGATGGAAACTAAATTTGAAATGAGCTCAATGGGTCCTATTAACTTTTTCCTTGGTCTAAATATAAGACAGGGACCCGAAGGCATTTTCATTAATCAAGAGGCCTATACGAAGACATTGCGTGCCAAGTTTGGAATGTTGGGAGATTCAAAGGTGAAGGTTCCTATGGCGTTTGGCACAAAGCTAACACCTTCTCTGGACAAACCGGCTGTTGACATGACTCTTTACCGTCAAATGATAGGGTCTCTAATGTATCTCACTGCTAGTCGGCCAGATATAATGTTCTCTGTTTGTTATTATGCTAGGTTTCAAGCAAATCCACGCGAACCACATCTGTTGGCAGTAAAGAACATCTTTCGATATCTAAAACGAACTACTTCTCTCGGGTTGTGGTACCCGGCCAACTCAGGATTCTTTGTCCAAGCATTCTCAGATGCTGATCTTGGGGGATGTGGTCTAGATCGGAAAAGTACCACTGGAGGATGTCAATTTTTGGATGGCAAACTCGTAAGTTGGCAATCTAAGAAACAAACATGTGTTTCTCTCTCCACTGCCGAAGCAGAATACATTGCCGCAGCATCTTGCACATCTCAGGTCATCTGGATACAAAGTCAACTTCATGACTTCGGCCTGAATATGAAGAAAATCCCACTATATTGCGATTCCGAAAGTGCAATTAGGATTTGTCACAACCCAGTGCAACACTCAAAGACGAAACACATAGCACTGAGGTATCATTTTATCAAAGATCATGTGGAAGACGGTAATGTTGAAATTCATTTTGTAAGAACCACTGATCAACTAGCTGACATCTTCACTAAGGCCTTGCCTGAAGAAAGTTTTAATAAGATATTGCATGGCCTAGGAATGATGGAAGCTGAATCCGTACCGAAATCTCCTGTCTTTCAATAAAAGTTAGAAGCGAAATAGAGCGAACGCTCGGTCCATTTCGGGTTCGGTTCTTCTGGGAACCGAAATGAACCGAACGCTCGGTCCATTTCGGGTTCGGTTTCACCGGTCTCGCTTCGCCTCTAATAATGTCGTATGGTTTCGGTTGTATAGTTTGTTTACTATTTTCTTAGAACTTTCTTTACGTTTTTCTTTACGTATTTCTTTTCTATTTTTCTAAAATCCAAAAATATTTTTATTTCTGTTTTTACTTCTTTTCAGAAAATTTCATAAAATCCAAAAATATTTTTATTTCTGTTTTTAATTCTTTTTCAGAAAATTTCCTAAAATACAAAAAAAAATTATCACTTCCAAAATTTGCTCTGTTTTCTTTCTGTACACTACTTTCTCTCCCTGATGGAGCTGGGGCAGGTATCAATCTTAATCTATGTACTAGCTAAGTGTCCCTAGAAGCATGCTGTTGTATGTTGACCAAAGCCTCGATCGATTTTGAGTAAAGCCTTAATGACTTGATATATACAAATCTTGTCTCCCCAATCAGGCTGTCAAATTTACTCTAATCATGAGCTGCCTTACTCTTCTCACATTGAGTTAAGAGTTTTTTTTTTCTGCTTTGTCAATCCTTTATGGCAGAGGCACATTCGGTTCTCTTAACCACCTTATTTTTCTCCATCACGGTTCGTTTCCTATCTGGTAACCCTTGAGACTCTCAGCAATAAACACTGAGGTTTATGGTTACAAAATCTATGTGTTGATGATCTTACTTTCGTCCACCTCGAATTAAGTGAAACCCAAAATCCAACTCCCATAATGAATTGACGGTGAACACTTCAACGTTCTACCTATTATTTGTCACCTTATGAAATCTCCATTTCCTTTTTGTGCGATCTTTATGAAATTGTTTTTCACCAAGACTCTTTCTTCCAAAAGGATCCAGTTTTTTTTTTTTTTGAGATTTCCTGTTATCTTTTTCAACAAGTCACTGAATATGTTTCCTACCTACTTGTTTAACCGGCCACATTGTCCTCACAAGTACTTCATTCTGTTTCGGTCTTATATCAAGTATCGAAATCATGAATTGAAGCGAAAGCCACCCTTTATAACCTTAATTAAAAAGATGCCTTTCAATGCTTCTTAACAAGTACTTGATCGTTATTCAACGGGAAGCCACACAAGCACTTTGAAGTCTCTCTTGAATTTGAAGGAAGAGATTCATGCCCGGGATCAATCGCTTTATGTCTTAATAGACATCACAACTTCCCACAAAGACTTTGCTTTATTTCTTTCTCATTTACACCCTTATGCACACACATTCTATATTCTCAAAGAGGTCTTGTTCAGTTCTTAACAAGTTAATGCAGACGGTTTCGAAATTAAAAGCGATGATTTGGTGTTTCAGTGACTTCTGTCCAGCCGAAACAAGGGGGAGATAAAGCAAAGGAAAAGGTTACTCAAACTGGCAGTAATAATACTCAACCTCCTCCCGAACCCAAATCAACAGCTGCACCGAAGGTTAATGTAGCTTCGGTCAGCAAAAGGGATAAAAAGAAGAAGAAGATTAGAGAAGATGATGAAGATGATGATGATGATTTCGAAGACATCTTGGGTGAAAATCCCTCTATGCCCTTTCAGAAAGCCAAGCCCACTGATAAGGAGCTTGAGAAAAAGATTGAGAGGGAATCAGTTGAGCTCGAGAAGAAGCTGAAAGAAAAGGAGCTCTTGGAGAAAAAGAAGTCCATTTTTCCAGAATGGACTATTGAATCGCTCCAGAGAGAAGCTATAGATGAACCGAGTACTCTTTGGCTCGAACCTGTTATGTCGTTCGGCCTTGAAAACTCGAAGGATGCTCAATTTGATATGCCAATCACTCGAAAGGCATTTATCTTTCATTGCTTCAACTCCACTGCTGTTATTCCCTCTCCGGACCCGAAGGTAGATCGGGATCTGTTGGAGTTTTATCTGGAAATCGCTCAACCTCAGTACTTGACCTGGAGCTCACATAAAATTACTACGGTCAAGTTACTGAAGCCTTATTCAGCCGGGAAATTTGTCAACGTCAAATTTAAAGTGACTCGAGGCTATGAAGGCTCGGTTCATAATTTTTCCCTGGCTGATCTACCGAACCTTAACGCTCACGACTGGATACTCCTCAACAACATTCTGCTGTCCAATCCTCAGGAGTATCAGCCGATTATAGACCATATCAAGCGAATGCTTGTTTGCTACATTCATGAAGTAGCGAAGATGGATCAAGAAATCGCATCTGCCATTCACAAGCGACCAACGATCAAACCATCTGGCAGGACTGGCAATGTGAACGTAATGGTCAAGGGTAAAATCGACCCCAAATTTCATACAGTGATGTTTGTTAGGGGTGAAAATCACAAATGTCTTTTTGCTCTTTGTGATAAGCACCTTTTCTCAACTGCTTGCTTCGAGCATATTTTGGAGATCATTCACAGGTGCAATCAGAACTCTGCAGCTGACAAGAAGTTGTTTACTGACATGCTACGATGGTATATTCAGTTTCGGCAGACACTTCTTGATATTATTGCTCGGCTGTTCAAAGTTGTGAAGACAGTGAAGGCTACTCTACAAAAATAATCTCTCGCCTCATTTGACGCAAAGGGGGAGATTGTTGGGTTAAATAGTATTGCGTCATGGGCTCGGTCCTTAGCCCAGTTTTGTTATCCAGTTTGGGCCTGTCCAACTGTGATTATTTTGTTTAGGGTTTAGTATTTAAGGTGCATGCATGCAGCCTTAGTATTTAGCGCTTTGATAATTATTATTCCGATTGGGACTACAAAACCCTAGCTCACCTCTACAGTGGAAGTTCTTGGTCGAGCTCTGCTGAGGCGTGACTATGTTTGAATCATTAAGCATTATTTGATTCTATATTGTGTTTTCTGTGTTCGTTTGATTTTATTGTTTAATCTGTTGAAGACCTAATCGATCTAAGAGTTTTTCAACTCAACATTATTGTTTAAGGTACTTCTGATGATCGCGGGAAAGAAAAGGCGTGATCGTACCGCTCCTCACATTTTATGATTTTATTCTGGGATACTCTAACAATATACTATTTTGAAAACAGGTTTGTAATAATCATGTGTTTTAAAATGTTTTAAAATGTTTTAAATTGGCTCGAATTTTATGGATGTTACAAGTTGGTATCAGAGCCTTGGTTTGAGTGAATTGGAGGAAACACACAGGTGTATCCAGTCTCAAACTGAGGACAAGGTTATAAAACGATTTCTTAAAATGTTTTCAAACTAATAAAAGGAGGATGCAAGTGTACGATCAGTCGGAGCTCGCGGATAGACCCCAAAATACCTTACGGATTATTTGAGTTATGAGATATGATTAGAACAACATGCTAGTCCTAGGCTAGGGATCTTCAGGAATTGCATGATAGAATTGCCTGATTATATGATGCCTGATAGCCTAGGGTTTTCCTTATATGAAATTGACATCATTACTGTAGTTGCTTAGTGTATGCATCACGACTATACATAATTAAGATCTCATAGCCTGAGAATGTTTGGTTTGGCTTTATTTCCTGTTCCTTGTCTGGTTGTGGGCTTAGAGTAGGATCGGGTATTCGAAAGTCTATAGGGTCCAGCGTTATGTATGGTTAGCATACACGAGTGCTGCAGGATTGGTGGAAGTTTCATGGATGGGTAGGTTGTTTGGGATGAGTCCGCCGATTACGAGATATTTAGCCTTCCTCTACGAGTGATGTTTGAGTGCTCGCTATGATTATATTTATTGTTGGGGGCGTTGTGATGATACTTGAGACAAATATGGGTAGATGTGGAAGGTAGTATGGGCCCGTACTACTGAAAGCACAGGACCCATACACGTAGCAAGGAAGTCACAACCCCCAGGGTTTTGTCGGGAGTTAGTTCCCAGTTCTCTGTATGGATTATCTGATACCTTGTGTTATGTTTCAGAATGGTGATGACCATGCACTTTGTGACAGGATTCGGTTCGGGATCAGGATCAGGAGAGAGAGAGGGCGGACAGGGGGCGCCGACAGCGCCCGAGACTATCGGCCAAATGAGGCCAGATGAGATGGATGACAGGATCCGGGAGATCCTGCATGATGAGGTTGCTGCTCTGTTCCGGGCCGAGTTTCCGCAGATGTTTGGGTCTATTAAGACCGCTATGGTGGAGTATTTCGATGATCGCTATGCAGCCCTCACTGAGGCGGCTGCCGCAGCAGCTGTATCGGCGGCAGGGTTAGGAGCCGGTCGGGCTTTTCAGTACCGAGACTTCGACAACACGAAGCCCCCTACTTTTGATGGGACTCAGGACCCCATCAAAGCCATGAGGTGGCTGTCTGACGTGGATGGATGTTTCTTCACGTGCTTATGTCCTACTGACCAGAAGGTCAGATGTGACCTGAACTTGCTGAGGTCCGGGGCAAAGGACTGGTGGAGGTTGATGACTGGGTCGTATTCAGACGAGCAGAGAGCTGCTGTTACTTGGGAGCAGTTCCAAGACATGTTCCGCGGGTCGAGCGGGAACGTTTGGCACAGGAGTTTTTGAGTCTGAGACAGGATGGGGAGTCAGTGACGGAGATCACCCGTATGTTCACTGAGAGGGCGATGTTCTGCCCAGAGTTTGCTTCTGAGCAAGCTCAGATGACTCATTATCTGAGCATGCTCAAGATGGATATTCGACAATTGTGGCGACTCAGCGTTGTGATACGCTTCTGGAGTTACAGGAGGCCGCCAGGCGGCGGGAGCTTGAGATTGAGTTACAGCTGAGAGAGTAGGGTCGGGCCGCGGCACAGACGCATCCAGCGCCAAAGTGGTCTAAGATCGCTGATTCCAGGACAGGGGGACATCAGGTCCGCACTTGTGGCAAGTGCGGAAAGGGACACACGCGGGTTTGTAGGTCTGGTAGCGGATGCCGCAAATGCGGCCAGGAGGGGCATTATGCGAGGGATTGTTGTCAGACGGCCCCGGTTCAGGATATGAGGATCTGCTACCACTGTCATCAGGTTGGTCACGTGAAGACCAATTGTCCGCAGCTCGCAGCCAGGCCAGCATAGGCTCCAGCGCCGGCTACATTGAGGATTATTAAAGGGAGTCAGGGTCAAGCAGTGCCCCCGAGGGCCCAGCGCTGGCTACATTGGGGGAGACTTGATTGTTTATGGTGAGGGCACCAGAGCGGGATCATGGTTTTGTTCAGCCGCCAGGGCTCGGCAGTATATTCAGCACGGGGGTGCGGGTTACCTAGCGTATGTATTGGATACGCGATCCAGGGATCAGATTTCGGTTTCCGATGTTCCTGTGGTCAGGGAGTTTGTAGATGTGTTTTTGGAGGAGTTGCCAGGGATACCTCCGAAGAGGCAGGTCGAGTTTCGGATCGATCTGGTGCCTGGTGCGGCCCCTATCGCCAAGGCGCCGTACCAGTTAGCACCACTAGAGATGCAGGAGTTATCATCACAGTTGCAGGAGCTGCTGGGAAAGCAGTTCATTCGGCCTAGCAGTTCCCCATGGGGAGCACTGATACTCTTCGTCAGGAAGAAGGATGGTTCGCACCGGATGTTTATTGATTACCGGGAGTTGAATAAGTTAACGGTGAAGAACCGTTATCCGCTCCCGAGGATAGATGACCTCTTTGATCAGTTACAGGGTGCATCTTGGTTCTCCAAGATTAATTTAAGGTCGGGATATCATCAGGTCCGAGTTAGAGAGGAGGACGTGGAGAAGACCGTGTTTCGGACTCGTTATGGTCACTACGAGTTCGTGGTGATGCCGTTTGGGCTCACCAACGCGCCAACATTATTCATGGACCTGATGAATCGGGTCTGTAGACCGATGCTTGATCGCTCGGTCATTGTGTTCATAGATGATATCTTGGTGTATTCCAAGACCCGAGAGCAGCACGGGGAGCACCTCAGGGAGTTGTTAGGAGTTCTGAGACGAGAACAGCTATATGCCAAGTTATCGAAGTGTGAGTTTTGGCTACGAGAGGTCCAGTTCCTCGGACATCTCGTTAACCAGGAGGGGATTTTGGTCGATCCGGCCAAAATCGAGGCGGTTATGTAGTGGGAGGTTCCGAAATCTCCCTCAGACATCAGGAGCTTTTTGGGATTGGCAGGGTACTACCGGAGATTCATACAGGATTTGTCCAAGATTGCAGTACCCCTCACTCGTCTGACGAGGAAGGGGGTGGATTTCCGGTGGGGCCCTGAGCAGCAGAGGGCGTTTAAGACCCTCCGACAGCGGTTGTCGAGGCCCCAGTCTTGACACTCCCGGAGGGAGTTGAGGATTTTGTGGTGTTCTGTGATGCATCCATCACAGGTTTAGGGGCGGTCCTCATGCAAAGAGGACGAGTGATAGCCTACGCATCGCGGCAGTTGAAGCCGCATGAGACGCGATACCCTACGCATGATTTGGAGCTGGGAGCGGTGGTGTTCGCCCTCAAGATATGGAGACATTACCTTTATGGGGTCCGTTGTACCATTTACACGGATCATAAGAGCTTGAGGCATATCATGGATCAGCCGAACCTGAACATGAGGCAGCGCAGGTGGCTGGATGTAGTCAAGGACTACGATTGCGAGATCCTTTACCACCCTGGTAAAGCGAATGTGGTTGCGGATGCTTTGAGCCGCAAGTCAGCTGGGTCTTCCACCCCAACGGTATGTATGAGGATAGCGGTGGATTCTCCGCTTGTGAGTTTGATCAGAGATGCCCAGGTTGAGGGCATGCGACCAGAGAATTGGAAGCTGGAGAGGATCAAGGGTGAGAATACCCGGTTTGTGCAGGATAGTCGGGGATTATTGACCCGATGCGGTCGGGTTTGGGTTCCGATGTCTGGTGGAGTCAGGCAGACGGTCATGGAGGAGGCTCATAAGTCTCATTTTTCTATTCTCCCGGGGGCCACCAAGATGTATAGATACCTGAGTTTGAGTTATTGGTGGCCATGTATGAAGCGAGAAATCGCTTGGTATGTCGAGAGGTGCTTGACCTGCAGGATGGTCAAGGCCGAACATCAGAGGCCGCATGGTAAGCTGCAGCCTCTAGAGATCCCCATGTGGAAATGGGAACAGATCACGATGGATTTCATTACCAAGTTGCCAAGGACGGCGAAGGGATTTGATGCTATATGGGTCA
The DNA here is from genome assembly GCF_052849685.1 of Lactuca virosa. NCBI lineage: Eukaryota > Viridiplantae > Streptophyta > Magnoliopsida > Asterales > Asteraceae > Lactuca > Lactuca virosa. The sequence continues at coordinate 239,002,139 of NC_136433.1, forward strand.
TCGTGGATCGATTGACCAAGAGTGCCCATTTCTTAGCTATTCGGGAGAGCTCGTCGGCCGAGAAGTTGGCCGACATGTACGTTCGCGAGATCGTGTCTCGCCATGGGGTTCCCGTCTCCATTGTCTCCAACCGAGATGTTAGGTTTACCTCCCGTTTCTGGAAGAAGTTCCACGAGGAACTGGGCACGCGGTTGCACTTTAGCACCATCCGCAGACTGACGGTCAGAGCGAGCGGACCATTCAGACCCTCGAGGATATGTTGAGGGCGTGTGTCATTGATTTCGGTGGGAGCTGGGATTCCCACCTACCGCTCGTAGAGTTCGCCTACAACAACAACTATCATTCCAGCATTCGCTCCCCGCCTTTCGAGCTGTTGTATAGACGGAGATGCCGCACCCCGATTTGTTGGGGTGAAGTGGGACACAGGGTGATGGGGCGGATGAAAGTAGTCTTGCAAACTACTGAGAAGATTCAGCAGATTAGGCAGCAATTGCAGACTGCTCAGAGTCGGCAGAAGAGTTACGCCGACAGGTGTCGGTATGAGTTAGAGTTCCAGGTGGGTGACATGGTACTCATGAAGGTCTCACCCTGGAAGGGTGTGATCCGCTTCAGGAAGAGGGGGAAATTGGGTCCCCGTTACATCGCACCGTTCAGGATCATTGCCAGGGTTGGCAAGGTGGCGTACAGGATAGAGCTACCGGAGGAGCTTAGTCGGATCCACAACACTTTTCACGTTTCGTAATTGTGAAAATGCATTATGGATCAGGAGGCGGTAGTATCGTTGGATGATATTCAGGTCGATGAGCGCCTGAATTATGTGGAGAGGCCTGTGGCCATTCTGGAGAGGAAGAGGAAGGTTCTACGGAACAAGGAGATACCTTTGGTAATGGTATAGTGGGAGAATCGGAGAGGATCGGACTTGACTTGGGAGCCAGAGGCAGAGATGTGGGAGCACTATCCGGAGCTGTTCGCCGCAGCGGACTTCGAGGATGAAGTCTAGTTCAAGTGGGGGATAATTGTAACGCCCCGATTCTCAGGTATTGAATTAATATAAGAATTTTCTTGTTTTCAAGGTCTACTCGACGAGTTGGTTGCCCTACTCGTCGAGTAGCAGTGGGTTGGGTCGCGTGTTTTAGTGACCTACTCGCCGAGTCCAATAAGGGACTTGCCGAGTAGGAACTGGAGGATGAAACCCTAAATTCTGGGGTTTTGCATCCTATTTAAAGGATCATTTGCCCCTTAGCCTCCCTTTGCAGCCTCTAGAGAGTTCAACAAAACCCTAATACGTGTGTGTGCTCCATTTGTGTGTTTCAAGCCTTGGAAGAAGATTCTTAGAGAAGGGAACTTGAAGATCAATTAGCTAGCAGTAAGGAGCTTGTGTGGACCTAAAATCTACCTCAGATAGCGCCATTTGAAGGTATCAAGCTGTTACCTTGAACTTCTTTCCTTATAGATCTCTTTTGGGTTGAAGATTAGGGCTTTTCATCATGTTATGAAGCTATTCTTGGGTATGAGCTAAGATCTGAAGTTGCAACTTCAGATCTGAACTCTCCTTGGTCCTTAGGTCCATAAAGCTTACATCTTAGCAAGTATGAACCCTTCCTTTTGAGTTAAACTCCATTTCAAGTTTAGATTTGGCATTATGAGTCATTAGAGCCTTGCATACACGTAAAGTTTGCAACTTTACGTGATAAACATGTGTTGGGAAGCTGGATCTGCAATATGGAGCTTTTGCATGACTTAAAAAAGCATCTGTATGGTTAAAGGATTGAAGGGACTCGGCGAGTCCCAAGGTCGACTCGGCGAGTCATATGAAGATAGTCATGTACTCGACGAGTTGGATGAACAACTCGGCGAGTCCGATGAAGATTGCCTTGGGCTCGGTGAGTCAGTTGTATGACTCGGCGAGTCGGCTAGGGTTTTTCCCCAACCCTTTGATACGCGTGAACTCGGCGAGTTGCGAGGAAACTCGACGAGTCAACCAAGGATTTACCGACATCTCGAGTTCAGGAAGGACTCGACGAGATCGGTGAACTGCACTCGACGAGTCGGGTCAACATGGACTGTTGACTTTGACTGTGGACTTTGACTTTGACCAAGGGTTGACTAGTTGACCTCTGGGGGCATTTTGGTAATTTGGAAATTTATGGAAAAAGGTTTTTATGTTAACTATAGGTGGTGGAGTTCGTGTTGGCGATTCGAGAGTTGAGCCTATCACTTCAGTGCGGCATTTGGGAGGTGAGTTATCAGGTCTAAGGCACCAAGGCCGACCCTTTATGATTTACATACTGGTTTAGGATGGTTGCTATTGCTATGCTAGATTTCATCCTGGTTTAGGATGGTTGCTATGTTAGATTACATCCTGGTTAGGATGGTTACTATGTTAGATTTCATCCTGGGTTAGGATGGTTGCCATGATTAGTGATATGTTAGATCTGCATGTTTACTTGTGTATTTGTATGAACACATGATTGTTGGTTTGGGGAAAGGGTTGAGGTAGGTCATGCTGTGTGCAGTAGGCCAAGACACCCTGGGCGGACCAGGTAGACTGCAGTCCTGGGCCGGGCAAATCTAGTCAGGCCGAAGGCCCATCGAGCGGTCCGGATAGGCTGAAGGCCCCGAGGAGGGCGGTCCAGACGTGCCGAGGGCTCGTAGAGCGGTCCAGATAGACTGAGGACCGGGAGTCGGTCCAGTCAGACTGATGGCTCATTATGCATGTTGTATCTGTTTGCTTATATGTTATATGATACGATTATGACTGTATGGCGTTGATATTTTGGGGGTAACTCACTAAGCTTTCGAGCTTACATTTATCGATTATTGTTTCAGGTACTTCTGATGATCACGGGAAGGCAAAGGCGTGATCGTACCGCTCCTCACATTTTATGATTTTATGATTTGATTCTGGGATACTCTGACAATATACTATTTTGAAAACAAGTTTGTAATAATCATGTGTTTTGAAATGTTTTAAAAAGTTTTTAATTGGCTCGAATTTTATGGATGTTATACAATTAGATGTTGGAGAGAACAATGGTGAAGGAACTTCCAAAAAAATAAGGCTAATGAAAGTATCCAAGTTCTACAAACTAATCAATCTATGCCAAAACACAAGAACCACAATCTAATGAACCTACTCAAAAACCAAAAGTGACATAATCTTTTAATTTGAATGGTCTTCCTTCAGACTCGGGGGATAGGCCAAAGATTACATCTTATAATCCTAATCAAATGGATGAAATAATGAGAACATATTTGATTAAAGGGCCTTGTCAACCAAATGGGCATAATTTTGAATTTACCTTATTTAGTAATAAGCCAAGACGTTTTGTTGTGGAATGGTTTACTGATTTTCCATGGTTAGAGTATAACATAAAAAAGAAGAAAGCATATTGTTTTTGTTGCTACTTGTTTGGAGACATGATAGGGGAACAAGGTAGAAGAGATGCATTTATAACTGAATGCTTTGACAATTGGAGTAAAAAAAACTTATTCCGGAAACATATGGGTAATATTCAAAGTTATCACCATAAGGCCCAAGAAAAGTATGATTTGCTATTGAGAAAAAACCAATCTATTGGTGAAGTCTTGCATAAGCAAACAGAACTTGAACAAAGTAATTATATACTTTATGAAATTGATTACGTGCTACAATCCGTAGTTGTAGATTTTTTTGAAAAATGCATTACCATTTTGTGGACATGATGAGATGGAAAAGTCTAATAATAAAGGACTTTTCATTGAAGTCTTATCTTTGATTAGAGAAGATAATGATAAGATTTTTAAAGTTATTTTAGAAAATGATCCAAAAAATGAAAAGTAGACTTCTCCGATGATTCAAAAAGATATTGTCAATTGCTTTTTAAAAGAGATAATCAAGTCTATTTGTAATGAAATTGGTAAAGGTGTGTTCGATATATTAGTTGATGAGTCTAGTGATGTTTCCAAAAAAGAACAAATGGCTATAGTTTTGAGATATGTTGATAGACTTGGGATTGTAAAGAAAAGATTTATTGGAGTTGTTCATGTGTTGGATACATCTTCTTTGTCTCTTAAAGCCGTCATCGATACCGTATTTTCCAACACAAACTTGAGTATAGCTCAGGTGAGAAATCATAAAAAATTTATTCCTTTAATACAATATTAATTTTATTTTTATGTCTAATATATTATTTTTATTAATTTTTTCAAATATATAGGTGAGGGGACAATGTTATGATGAAGCAAGTAATATGAGTGATACATTAAATGGTTTGAAATCTTTGATTTTAAATGAAAACAATTCATTTATTACACTTTCATAATCAATATTATCAAGAAATTTGTTATTGGTTGAAATTAAAGTCAAATTGTTTAATCTCTCTTAAGATATCGTCAAACGCAAATAAGATTTAAAAACTTTAGTTTTTGAAAAGTTTTTTTTTCCACTGATGCAACTATAATGAGAACAATCAACAATGTTATGTATGGTAGACAAGAAACTAGATAAGTGTTTATCGTTTTTAAGAAATTTAGTATTCCATTAGTTGTATTATCTTCAATTGGTAAATCTTTTTTTAACATTTCCAGTTGGACAATTAATCAGCATCGATGTCTAAGATATGACCATTTTGCAACTTATATTTAAGATTCTTGTAACTTGCCTTTAACTCACTAGTATTCAGTCACATTAGTTTTTCTGTTGTGAATAAAAAAAAGCAAAAATGTGTTCATATTGTATGTATCGTTCAAAACTTTGCTCCAATGAACCAATGGATTGATCAATTATGTACACAAAATATTGAATCATAAATGACTCTTGAGGTGAAAGTTCATGTATATGTTCTGATAACCCAATGTTACTCTCGTCAAAATATTTTTTTTAAATTTAAATTTTTTATTTTCTTTTTTCAAAAAATACCGGATCAATTCATGAATCGGAAGTTATAGCTTTGCTTGACAAGTAGCTTTACTTTTGATCTTTATATATGTCTTTTCGTCAACAAGTTTATACAAAACTTCTATTATTTTAAGAGTTTGAGTCACTATTTACTTCCACACTTTCGATCATACTTTCCCACCTTGTAGTAGACAAAGATTTTAAAATGAGATTTTGTTTGGGCAATATGTCTTTTAGAATTTATGATTAGATTTTGATTTTTTGTATTAGATTTTTTGAGTAAAGTGTCTTTTATAAAATATGAAATCGTTTGCTATAATTATAGTTGAAACAAATTTGTATTTTTCTTTGGATATACATTTATCTTAAATTGATGATGAATTTTAGAATTTATGATTAGATTTTGATTTTTTTTTTCATAATTAAAATTACTTCAAGATTACAACCAAATGTTACGTACATAAGTAATCGATAACCTAATTTCTTTATTAATAACCTATAAAAATGTCTTTTAAAAAAGCACCAACATCATAACTATAGATTTATCCAAAAATTTGGAGCCCCCCTAAAATCCAAGGCCCCGTTCGACCGCACCTCCTGCACACCTCGGGACCGTCGTGGCGGATCCCTGCCTACGCCGATTAATCCCCGTCTACGTCGATTAAGCCATTGACTCCAGTGGAGTGGACCGACTAGTAACCGCCGAATGTTTTTTTTACAACCTTGTTTTTACCAAATATTTCTTAATAAATAAAATCTATATATACCAGACAGGGGTGACTCAATTAGTTTGGGGCTCTAAGCGAACCAAAATTTTGGGGCCCCTTGAACAATGAAATAAAAAATAAACTGAACAAATAAGAAACCTGAACTTGACACAGTCAATATTAAAAAAAATATTAAGCCCTTATTAACCCTGATAAAAAAACAGATTTATTCCTTTCTTTTACGAAGAAAATAAAAACCAGATTTCTAGTTTTCTACATCAAATAAATTTAACTTCGTCAAAATAACAAAATTTAACATAGATAATAGATTATCAGCTTATCACAAATTCACAAATCACAATCATAGATAATCAGAGGAAGAATTGAAGAAGAATTTACTTTTCAAAATTCAGGAATCACCAAATCTATTGAGTTCTTGAGTCCCTTTCAAAAAAAAAAAAAAAATCAACAATGGAGGTAACCACTTTTTTTTTTTTGAACAATCAAGAAATAGAATCGATCAGAAATTTAGAACTTAGAGGCAGGAAGAAAAATCGAGAATCAAAGAATCACCGGTAATGGCTTCTGCCGGTTCTGAGGAGCATGAAGATTGAAGAATAAGATCAATTAATCAGATTCAAACGACAAAGAAAGAAGAAGAATTGAAGAACAATTGTTGTGTCAGCGAGTCGCATTCAATAGATAACAGTTTCGTGTGCCGATCAAATGCTTTGGTTTCTGCAGTTGATGTGCGCGAATGAAAATTGATGAATCCTAATCGACAATTCACAATTCCCTAATTAAGGTTTGGGTTAAGTGGAGCCCTTAGAAATGGCGACCCTAAGCAAGAGCTTTATTTGATACATACTAAGGCCGACCCTGATACCAGCTATCAACTACAAATTACTAACTTTTAGTTTTCAACAATCACGCCCTAAATGTTTTATTGAAGATGAATTATAGTGTAGATTGATTTATTAAGTTAATGAAATAATATAGAAGAAATTTGTTTGTTTGGTTGTGTTCTATTTTATTTATCTTTTTATTTTTATTATCTTATGGAGTAGTATATAAGATAAGTGTTCTGGTGTGTGTTGTAAAACCCTTCACATTTTAGGGTTTAACGTTCCCTCCCTCTCACCCACAGACATGATGATGAATACTATCTTCTTCAGAGCTTCATCTACCTCCACCAGATTCGCTGCTCTTGCTTCCTGCAACTCGCTCAGGCTTCTTCTTCCTTCATCGTCAATAGCAATTCCAATCAAATCTCAAATTTTCATCAATCCCACTGTTGGGGTTTTAAGGAGCAATTTCCACGCCTCTCGATGGGTAGATGTCAGGGCTTCCGCTGTCCTAACACAGGCTGCCGGATTCGCTGCTACAGCCGAAATTTCATACGAGGAGGACACTTTATCTTCATCTTCTTCTTCTTCTTCTTCCTCTTCCGATGGTCTTGAGATATCTAGCCTTGGGATTCCTCAAGAGATTGTTAATGCTCTAGCCAAAAAGGGTATAACCAAGCTCTTTCCCATTCAGGTAACCTAATTTTACCTTTATTCTGTTCATTAACATTGAAATTTATTCGTATATCTACATATTCTCATGATGTAATCCTTACAGAGAGCTGTACTTGAGCCAGCAATGCAAGGGCGTGATATGATTGGGCGTGCCAGAACAGGAACTGGGAAAACTCTTGCTTTTGGTATTCCTATCATGGATAAGATTACTCGTTTCAATCAAAAGAATGGGTACTTGACTTCATTTTTCGTTTGTGCTTGTTCATACTTCATATAAATCAAATGTATGTTTGCATATTCATTGATAAAATCGATCTTTTTATCCACAGAAAAGGGAGAAACCCACTAGCCATTATCCTGGCTCCCACCAGAGAACTAGCTCGCCAAGTAGAAAAAGAATTCTACGAAGCTGCACCCAATCTAGATACGCTTTGTGTCTATGGTGGAGTACCCATTCAACGTCAGATGAGCACCATTGATCATGGTGTTGATGTGATAGTAGGCACTCCTGGACGTGTTATCGATCTGATCAAGAGAGGTTCCTTGAAGCTATCAGAAGTCAAATTCGCTGTTCTCGATGAAGCTGATCAGATGCTCAATGTGGGTTTCGCAGATGATGTTGAAACAATTCTAGAATATCTCCCACGAGAACGCCAAACCATGATGTTTTCAGCAACAATGCCAAGTTGGATTGTGAAACTCACCCGCAAGTTTCTCAAAAGTCCATTAACTATCGATCTTGTGAGTCCGATCTACTCATCTACTCATCTACACCGTTTTCTCTTTTCCTTGTTTACCTCTGTGAATCTTGTGATATGATACTAATTACTAATTAGTAATTCCCCTTTTTTAATTTCAGGTTGGTGATTCTGACCAAAAATTAGCAGATGGAATCACATTATATTCTATTGTAGCAGATAATCGCGATAAACCATCAATTATTGGACCACTTATAGCGGTATATATATATATATATATATATATATATATATATATATATATATATATCTACTTTACTTATTTACCTCATAATTTCAATCTTTCCAATCTTTACCTTACGTTTATGTTTAACTTCAGGAGCATGCAAAAGGGGGAAAGTGTATACTTTTCACCCAAACAAAACGTGATGCAGATAGATTATCACAAGCAATGCAAAGACACTTCACCTGTGAACCTCTTCATGGAGATATTACTCAAAATCAAAGAGAAAGAACACTCTCAGGCTTCAGAGATGGGCGTTTCAATGTTTTAGTAGCCACTGATGTTGCTGCTCGTGGTCTTGATGTGCCTAATGTTGATCTTGTAAGTGAATTTTGGTTTCTATTTCAATGGCATTTTTGTAATTTGGTAGACAAGTTAAGTTAATGAAAGTATGTTGCTATTTGTTGCATCAGGTGATACATTATGAGCTTCCATCTTCTTCAGAAGTGTTTGTTCATAGGTCAGGTAGAACAGGGCGTGCTGGAAAGAAAGGAAGGGCGATCTTAATCCATTCAGCTCAGCAGATGAGAGATGTGAAGGGATATGAACGTGAAGTAGGATGCAGGTTTTCAGAGGTATAAATTATAAAATATAAAATATAAAATATAAAATATAAATATAATGGGAAATCATTTAAGGGAAAACTCTATAAAAGTCCTTGTATTTCGGTCTCATAATTAATTTAGTCTTTATATATTTTTTTTATATATTTTTTTTATTCAATTAAGTCCAAAAACCCGGCAATTGTATTCATTTTGACCATTTACCCGGTCAACAAGTCATCCTACTTTCTAAAATTACACTTTCGGATTAGATTTAAAAATTTATTAAAAATTTGGTCAAAATTTTACACTTTTGGCCCATATTTCAAAATTGTGTTGCGAATTCATCCTAAATTTAGTTTTTTACGTCTTTTTTTCAAAATTCTGTTTCGAATATGTTTTGTTTGTTGTATAAAATCATATTTATACAAAAAAATATGTTTTTTCACATAAAAAAATGTTTTTTTTTAATTATATAGAAAAAGTAGTTTTTTTATGTGAAAAATATGTTTTTTGTATAAATACGATTTTATATAAAAAAAACATATTCGAAACAAAATCTTGAAAAAAATGTAAAAAACTAAATTTAGGATGAATGCGTAATAAAATTTTGAAATCTGGGCCAAAAGTGTAAAATTTTGACCAAATCTGTAATAAAATTTAAAATCTGGGCCAAAAGTGTAATTTTTGAAAATAGGATGACCTGTTGACAAGGTGAAAGGGTTAAAATGAATACAATTGCCGTTTTTTGGGACTTAATTGAATAAAAAAAATATAAGGACTAAATCGATTATGAGGCCAAAATATAAAGACTTTTATAGAGTTTACCCATCATTTAAAATAATTAATAATAATCTCATTTTCTCATTTGTTGTGATTTATCAAGCTTCCTAGAATCACTGTTGATGCAAGCTCAAGAATCGAGCTTGGTGGTGGTTCTAGCTCTTTTGGCGGTAGATTTGGTGGTTCCGATGGTTATGGCGGCGGCGGTGGTGGTGGTGGTCGGGGTCGTTTTGGGTCAAGTGGTGGCGGCAGACCATCTCGTGATGTTGGTTTTGGCGGGTCAAGTTATGGCGGCGGGTCAGGTGGCGGCTTTAGAGGGTCCAGCTCTGACCGTGGCGGTGACCGGTCAAGTGGTTTTGGCAACATGCGGTCAAGTGGGTTCTCAAAATCTGGTTCGGGGTCGGACCGTTCAAGGTCTAGCAGTGGGCGTTTTGGTAATTTTGGTGAAGATTAAAATCAAGATTTCCAATCTTGTTCCTAGGTGAGTTTGATTTTACACTAGACAAGACTGAGACCTTGTACTGTGTTTGATTAAGACTGAGACTGATGTCGATGGATAAATGACGTAAATGCCCTTGGACACAAATTTAGATTGAAAAGAAGTCAAGGATGGTTATTAACATGATGCCTAACCATCATTTAAGTTGGTCAATTATAGGGCCCTTGAGTGTTGCATTATATAGAAAATATGTTTGACTCTTTTTTTGTTGGTTGATTTTTTATGATGTAGGCAGGTGGGAGGAGGGTATTAAAGACCATTTACCATTTTGTGTGGGAGGGATGGCTTCAATTTGGAAGGCTGGTGGTGGGGGAGGGTTTAGCTGACATTATCATAACAAAAGAAAAGATTGATCTTATTCTTTTTTAGTTATTTTTTTTATATGTGTTATGTATATGAATCTTTCTGGCGGACTTTATAAGTAATTTTTTGTTTATTTATATTTATATTTTATCCTGTTGAAAACAGTAAAATGATGTTTCATAATGATTCAAAGTTTTGTATCAAAACCTGGAAGGTACTTGACTGAAACAAAGTCGATGTAAATCAAACTTATTCAAATAAAAGGCTAAACCCTAGCTAAGTACTAGGAAAAAAAAACTACATTTCAATTGTTGTTGCATTGTATCAATGAACATAGGTTGAAACCTAAGCTAATTTAGGGTGGTACAAATGAACATAGGTTGAAAGACTAAGCGTTTAAACCATAAATATAACAATTAAATGAGTTTTCACCCAAAGTAATTCAATGAGAAAGGGGTTTACGGATTTGGCATTTATTCAAGAAGGGTTTACGGATTTGAATTGTTTACAAATGGTGTTTTCGCTTGGCCTAGATCCGAAAACACAATCCAAAGCCCATTAGGGGCGAAAACTCAATAGAGTAGGAGCGAAAACACACTTTAAAGCCCATTAAGGATTGAAAAACCCTTTTCTTTTAGAATTAGAATCCGAAAACTCTTTTCACTTTGACTATAGATCTGAAAACACACTTTCTAGAACATAATTCATCCGTAAACACTCCTAAATATCTTATATCTTATCCAAAGTTAGTTTCCCAATGTGATTACCCCGTAAACCTCACATTCACCGCCTCGTGAATTTCCTTCATATTTAAGGAACAAATGAATTCATTTAACACAATCAGTAAACTCATTTCATCCATATGCTCTCAAAACACATATCAAAGTTATTCACATCTTCAAGCAGTTACCCAGAACTCTTCAAACTTTTATAAGAACTTCTCTTCACTATAGTAAGTAATCTATACGAACTAATATTATTTATCTTGATAAATTATTAGTTATCTAATTTATACATGTAATCATGTGTATAAATATTATTAGATACGTTTACAACCGCGTGTTCTAAGCAAATGATCGTCACAACCACTTCGTAACCAACCAGGAACTCACACACGAGGTGAGTTCATACCCTTACGTTTTCATGATTTTTCATTGTTTTTTAGGGGGGGGGGGGGGGGGGGATACAAGTGTAACACAAGAAATTTGTGTTAATATATAAATGTTTTCAATATTTATTAATTGTTGTCGTTAATAAAATATATATATATATATATATATATATATATATATATATATATATATATATATATATATATATATATATAATTAGGATTCATCAGGCTTAGAATTGATAATTTGGCTCCATTTCATTTTCCTTGTTTGATTGTGAGCTTGTGGTAGAATTATTTATTTGACTGTTTGTTTAATCAAAATTATATAAATATTATATTTATATAAGTATAAATTCATTTTAAACATGTTAAACAAAAATATAATTTTTGCAAACTATTTTAATACTATTTGGGTATAAATATTGAATTAAACGGGACAACCGTATCACAAATTTTCGATTTAAGCTTACTAAATTATTTACAATACAAAAGTTTTCATTACGGTAAAACACAAATATATAAACTATAATAGGTATAGTTTATGGAACTTACATGTTGTCTTTCAAAGTTCAGATTACAATATAGAACACAAACATATAAACTATAAACTTACGGAAAACAAACATAACTTTTCATATGTTGTAACCTTTCCCGACAATCCCGCACCAGAGCTGCTTGTAATAGCTAGGCCGGCAGGCCTGTGGTGACAAATGTCGTACCGATTGCGATGCCTGAAGAACGTCGTGTTCAGGCCATCTTAGGTCATCAAACATGGTTATGATAACTCACAATTTGATATTAAGCGATACGATTAGTGTAAGAATAAGTAATCATCTTCACATAGTTTTATTAAATAATAAAACTATAATACAATATTTTACAAGTACAAATACAAAATACTAAGTTAGTACGGAGAAAACATAATTTTCACGGTTTCATATGAACTAAAACTATAGCACACTATATCAGAGTACAATAACATTTACACGTTTTGAGTAAAATATATTACAACCGAATGTATAGGATTTTCTAGGAAAACATGTTTACATTTTCTAAGAACAAAGACAAATTTCAATTACAAACAAGCTTATGAACTCACCAACTCAATTTTTGACACCCTTTTCAAAACTACTTGTATTCTCAGGAAATCAGTAGACATGTACATCCACGGGTTTTTGAGAAGATGGAGCACTATAGACTCATGTCTTTTAACTTTTGATATACATTTTTGGTGTCAAGTATACAGTTATTTGAACACATATGTAAAAACTCATACTTTCTTAATACATGATTGTTGTACTTTGATTACTATTATGCAATTGTTGTGATACTGTACATGACGTCCTCCGCCCCCGAATGTTTCCGCCGTTCCGGTTTGAGGGTGTGACATTGACTATATGTATATGTGTGTTTATTTCCGTAATTTGTTTAAAGTTGCATGTTACATGACACTATAGATTGTGACATTGTTTTTCTTGATAATAATGATGTCATTGAAGATGATACAAGCTAACTCATAATCATACTAGAACCTTATTAACACGATCACTATTAATTAGAATGTACCCATACGTGTCTCGTAAAAATCAAGCTCATAACTTTATTAAAACACCAAAAACTCGCTTTTAACTTAATTGAATGATTCAACATTATAATTTTGATTAAAAACTAGTATTAAAATTACATCCAAAACATAATACTAAGACTAACCCTCACTTACAAATCAAACTCCATTAGGCCATGGATAAATTCATGAAGTTAGGGTTTTAAACTGTTGTGTTTTATTCAAAATCGTTTTTCCAAAAACGCTAAAAACGACAATAGAAGCTTTAAAAGTATAATAAAATTAAACTCTTTTTAAACCACCAAGGATCATTTGCAAATAATGGAAAGATTAACAACAACTATAGAAGGAAACGTTATACAACCTTTAATGACTTTGATTCCTCTGGGGAGGTTGAAAGTTGATGAAGATGGCAAAGACTTAAAAGAGAGCTTCTCGAGAAGTATCCACCAAGCAAAACTAAAATACTTCAAGATGTTAGTCTTCACTTGTATTAAGTTGTTATTAAACCATTAAGACTTATACTAAATAAGCCTTAAGGAGAAGTAACTTATGAATCTTCAAATCTAGCACCAAATTGCAAGAAAGAAGAGAGGGAATGATGGCTCAATAACCATGAAATTTTTAGTCGTTAAAGAGTGAAAAGAGAGAAAAAGATCAAAATTTTCTTATTAGTAATGCCCTCCTTTTATACATACCAATGTATACAAAGTCAAGCCTTATATTACAGGAAAACATGGTGCTCTTTATGACAAGTATGGGGTAAGATGAAATATGACAAGTATGGAGTAAGATGAAAGCTAACAAGTAACACAAAAGTAAGACTTGTGTGTACTCTTGGTTTTGACTAGAAAGTAAAAACTAGATTGCCATTATTTTCTTACTTCCTAACTAGTTGGTTACAAGGCCAACTAGATGGTTACTCAAAGTGTCCATTTAATTGTACACGACTCATATATTCATGTCATATGAATATAACTAGTTTTTGTCCCTTTTTATTATTATTTCCCAGAAACATTAATTCTCAATTAATTGTTAAAATATTATTTTCATAAAATAATAATTTTTCCAATTAAATACAAGTGTCGATTATATTTATTAATAATCAAATTACTTTAATAAATAATCAATAGGGCTAATTACTAATCTAGCCAAATTAAGAAAGTAATTAACCATTTTTAGCCAAAAATTAAGAATTGTCCCAAAATAGCCCACGAAACCGTAGGTTTTTAGAATCGTCTACTGTTTCGCTAATTCATCTACTGTTTCGTGTTTAGTATAAAAAAAATTCAATTTGAAGATATAAAACCGTAAGTTTTTTTTAAAACCTATGGTTTTCTCTCTATAAAATACGGTTTCCCAAACCGTAGCTTACGGTTTTGGGTTAAATCTACGGTTTTCTGTTTTTTTAATGAAAACAACGGTTTTGGGTTGAAGTCTACGGTTTTGGGTTAAAAAGCTACGGTTTTGTGCATTATGGACTTGTACACCGTAGGTTTCGTAAGAAACCTACGGTTTTAATTTATTTTTTTTTTCGGTTTTTTTCAAAAATTTTTTATCCCCATATACAAAAATTATTCCTAATCAATAATACGGTAAAATTTTGATTAAAAATGGACGTATCTTGTTGTTCTTCGGGTGCTCTATTGAGAGAAAATAATAGACAATGGAAGAAAAAATAAGGAAAAAATAACCTAAACTGAAAAATAAGACATTATATACTATGAGCCAATGGGCCACAAAAAAGTAGACGGGTCACGAAAGAGTAGTCCATTGTGACGAAAGAGTAGTTTTCGAAGGTTGACCGTAGTCAACCCTAACCTATCTAATATTTCGTGGGCTAGTTTTGGCTAATGTGTTTTTTTTGGCTAATTTTAGATAGGTAATTAGTATATTTGCCTAGATTAGTATTTTCCCCATAATCAATGAGTAGTAACTTCCTATAATGTGTAACCCTATAAGATAATATGTCATTAACAAATATCATTCTCTAATGACTTTTTGGCATAAAGATCTTTCATAAACCACTATTAAAGCTTCATAAACTAAGTTTTTGATCATATAGATGACTAGATGTACGTAAATAGTTTATTTAGCGTTATAAACTTATAATTCAACACTAAGCTTAAACTAATCTTGAGCTTCATCATAAAATTTGTTTTTATGTCAATCCTCCAATTCTAAAAGCCAATGACAAATAATTGGTTAAATTAACGACCTTATAAACTTTACAACATGAATTTGATGTTGATACTTTAGTTGCTTCAGTATTGTTCCTCCAAATTAATTCATATTCCTCCAGTTGAGATCTCTATAATCACTCTATAAAAGCATTCAAAATGAAGGGAAGATTTTGATTTAGAACTTAAGATCTAAACTTTCTGAATTGGAAAAACTAGTCCGTCAACTTCTTATTTTACACTTTGATATAAAATGTCATCTAATTAGCATTTCCAACTTAACAAGTTTAATTTGAACCCTTGTAATGTTAATATATTGAAATTTTAGGTAAAAACATAATTTACAAAGTTAAGTCAAATTCATGCCTAAATTTCCATAATTATAAGATTCACATCTCTAGATTCTAGTTTTCTATTTCTAACCCAATATTACTTTCTAGTTAACATTTATAGTATCATATTAGAAAAGATTCCCCGGCGTTGCCGGGGTCGGAAGGTATTGCTTTGTAAAGTAAAATAGCATGTTGGTTGCTTTTTGTCCGCTAATGGGAGGGTAATTTGGTCTTTTCAGATAGTAGGGACTGAATTTGTCACCATGGGTAAACCATATGGACCATTTATGTAATTTTGGCGGTGGTGGTGGTGGTGGTGATGGCAGATGGTGGGTGGGTTTATGGTATTGGGTGGGTATTTTCTAATAAATAAAACATTAATTTAAAACAAAAAAGAGAATGTTAAATCTGGTAAACCACATGGACCAATCGTGTAATTTTATCTAACAATAATAATAATAATGATGAGGGACCATTTCTGCCAAAAGACTAAATACTAATAATATGTAATAAAAGACGAGGGTTATGAAAAATTCAAACCAAAGTGAAAGGGTTGTTTGTGAACAAAAGCATAAAGATGAAGGGTTAATGTTGTAAGTTGGAGGACCAAAATTGACAAAAAAAAATTCCACTTGTTAAAACTTTTCATAACTTTAATATATATATATATATATATATATATATATAATAATAATAATAATAAGATGGTTCATATCTAAATGGTTAAAATTCTTACAATTTATGTCAAAATTCTAGTTTAACAAATCTATTTAAGTGTCATTTCATAACTCCCAATCTCAAAGCTTTTGACCAACCTATAACCTAATTAATTAATTAAATTAAATTTAGTTATTTTGAATTAAATAAATTTAAAATTTCATATTAGTTGTTTTTATTTTATTTTATTTAAGAATAAAGTTTATTCTATATACAATTTCACTTTACTGGTAATTTTTTTTTTGCTTTTAAGTCGTGGGTGTTATAATCTTGGAAAAATTGATGCCTATATATTTCCAAAAACCTTTGGCAACAAATTTGATTTCTAGCTAGTAATAATATCACTTTTGTCATTAGTTGACTTGTACAACCAATTATAATCAACAACAACAGAAATAATAATACAAAGAACTAAAGACCATTCATGTGTTGTTTTTGACAAGAACACGGTACACTTCAACCATTGATTAACACATCTTAAGGAATTAGGTAGAGATTATAAAATATGTTGGTTCAAAAATAAAAGTGGTAGATATTATGGTATAATGAGTTGAATGATTGAAACTAAAACTTTGTTTGGGGTTCAATTGAAGATGAGAGGAATTAAAATGAGGAGGAGGAAATGGTGTTGTTGGTGTGGTAGGGTTATGGAGTTAGGTGGAGTGAGATCTGTGACAACCCAAATTTATGGTTATTTTAAAAATTTTATTTATGCTTATTTAAAACAAAGTTTATTTATAAATGTGGAATTTGGTCCTGTAAAAGTATTTTCGAAGAAATGTTTTTCATTGATTATTAAACCTTGAGATGTCATAACTGATACAGGAACATAAACATAAACATGCCTTACATCAATATTTTAGCAGCCTACGAAATCCTTAAATCTTTCAACAGATAATGTAATTATCTATCAGAGCTCTGGTTTGAGAGAATTGGATGAACACTTGTTTGATTCCAAACTCAAACTAAGGATCTGCAAAATGTTTTCAAAATTTAACTAAAAAGGACCGACAGGAAAAATGTGATGTGTACGATCAGCCAGAGTCAAGGAAAGTGATTCCCCAAGATACCCACATTTATTTGTGTATTATTGATATGATAGAACTGCATGCTAGTATGTAGGCTAAGGGTCTTTAGAATTACATGATAGAATTGCCTGATATATGATGCCTGATAGCCTACGAGAATTTCTTGTTATGCTATATGGAACCGAGGTTACTACTGTACTTGCTTAGTATATGCATCATAGTTATACATAACTAAGATTTAATAGCCTAAGAATGTTTGATTTAGCCTTATTTCCTGTTCCTTGTCTGGTTGCGGGCTTAGGGTACAATCAAGTATTCGACTGTCTATCGAATCCAGTGTTATGTATGATTAGCATACACAAACATCTGCAGGGTTAGTGGAGGTTTCATGAGTGAACATAGGTTGTAGTAGGCCAGCCTGAGGGTTGATTAACCATTCTCGAGAGAGTGAGTATAAGATGGATGCGTATCCTAATTGTTGGGCTGTGTAGCCGGGTGGTCTGTAACGATCCCTTAAGACAAATACGGGAAGGTGTGGAAGGTAGTATGGGCCCGTACTACTAAAAGCACATGACCCGTATGCATAGCAAGGAAGTCAAAAACCCCGATGGTTTAGTCTTCCTTTAATGTTGCAATAGTTTGAATTGTGGCTTTGCTGATGTAATCTGGTTTGTTTTCAGTACGCCGATCACTAGAGGTTTTGGATCAGGAACGGGCGACCCAACGAGGCTAGGATTGATGGATGATGACATTCGGGAGTTGATCACCACTCGGGTGATCATGGCTGTTAGGGAGGCAATCTCGAAGGTCTTTGGGTATATTAAAACCATGATGATGAGCTTTTTGACTAGCGATATGCCGTTGTGACCAAGGCTGCTGCTACCGCAACCATCACAACTGTTGCTGTTGTGGGAGTTCAAGGGAGAGGGTCATTTCAGTATCGAGACTTCAGCAACACGAAGCCCCTAGAGTTTGATGGGGTCAAGGACCCGATTCTTTCTGTGAGGTGGTTATCTAATGTGGAGGGCTGTTTCTTCACATGTTCGTTCCCGGAGGACCGGAAGTTCAAGTGCACCCTGAACCTTCTTCGTTTGGGGGCGAAGGACTGGTAGAGGATGGTGATTAGAGCTTATTCTCCTGTAGTGAAATCCACAATAACTTGGGAGCAGTTTACCGAGATGTTCCGTATTGAGTATGTGTCGTTGGTGGAGAGGGAGAGGTTAGCCCAAGAGTAACTGTCGTTGAGGCAGACGACAAAGTCGATGACAAAGATCACCAAGATTTTCACTAAGAGAGTTCTTTTCTTCCCCGAGTATGCTGCTTTGGAGCAGGTTCAGTTGTACTTGTAACATCCCAAAAACACAGTCTGAAAATTTCGTTTAATTTAATAATAAAACCATAGTCGATAAACCTCATATAAAAATCGTAAGCTATGTATCCCAAAATATTATAACAACTGTCAAATATATCAGAGTATAAACATCCCAGGTTGAACAAATGGTGTGTGCACTGCAATCTTCCCGAGCTCCTCTTTTGAAAACTGAGTACCTGAAACCAAAACTGAAAACTGTAAGCACAAAGCTTAGTGAGCTCCCCCAAACTACCACATACCATACAATAACATATAAGCAACTACTGGGCCTTGCCCACTGCATCGGACCGAAGTCCGGAAACTGCATCGGACCGAAGTCCGGAACTAACCAGGGCCTTGCCCTCTGCATTGGACCGAAGTCCGGAAACTGCATCGGACCGAAGTCCGGAACTAACCAGGGCCTTGCCCTCTGCATCGGACCGAAGTCCGGAAACTGCATCGGACCGAAGTCCGGAACTAACTGAACATAGCATAGCATAATCATAACTACTAGCATAAACACATATACTGCATACTGCATCGGACCGAAGTCCGGAACACATAAAACACATACATGCTTGAGTCACGAAGGCATCAAGCACACTGAACTACTGCATCAGACCGAAGTACGAACTAACTGAACATATCATAGCATAATCATAACTACTAGCATAAACACATATACTGTATACTGCATCGGACCGAAGTCCGGAACACATAACACACATACATGCTTGAGTCATGAAGGCATCAAGCGCACTGAACTACTGCATCGGACCGAAGTCCGGAACTACTGCTAACTAAACAGACCGACATTGTGGTCGTAGACCCGTTCCTACTGGAAGGAAACTCACCTGTACTGCTGAACTCTGCTGATAATCCTCTGGCTGCTAATCGACTATTCTCTGAAGCGCTGCTCTCCTAGCTCACCGAGCTACCAACACCAAATAATGGAACTTAGCCTAAACTGTCCTCCAAAGGTCAACTAAGTCAACTCTGGTCAAGGTCCTGGTCAAAGTCAACCTTCCAGTTGACTCGACTCACCGAGTTGTTCTACCAACTCGCCGAGTCCATGCTCCTCAAATCCCAAACAACCCCGACTCCTCTCGTCGAGTCTAGCGAGAACTCAACGAGTTATCCTTCATCTAACACTTCGGGATTATCTTCAACCGACTCGCCGAGTTGTTCTACAACTCGCCGAGTTCATCTTCATCAGCTAAGAAGATTGCCTTGGACTCGCCGAGTTCCTCCTTGAACTCGTCGAGTACCATGATCTTCATGTCCATCACAGACACAGACTGGCTGAGTCCTTTTCTAACCCCACTCACTGATCCGACTCATAAACAGAAGGGTTTGGGGGTTTTTGCGACCCGACTCGCCGAGTTCATGAGCTGACTTGCCGAGTCCTCCTTGTGACAACTCTATTCTGTCGATTTCAGTCTATTCCAACACTTCCAATTCATCGATCTGGACTCCTTATGCTAGCATTTCACGTAAAGTTGCTAACTTTACGTGCATGCAAGGTGTTATGAGGCTAGAACACCAAATCCAAGCTATAATGGAGGTCTAAGTCATGAAAGGAAGCCCTAGTTGAGTAAAGCTTCTCACTCAGAGCTTCTAGAGCTCAGAAATGCTCAGATCTAATCTCTATTCGTCCTCATAGGCTCAATACTCGGGTTGGCCTTGGAAATGGTCTCAAAAGTCTCATAAAAGGGACATGAAGAGGTCTAAGAAACCATAGATCAAGGTAAGAGCTTGATTACCAGAAAGTGATGAGGAAGAGGGACTCCTTCTGGATCTACAATCACTCCTTAGCTCTTCCAACTCCTTCTTCTTCTTCTAGACTTCAAATCACTCAATAACACACAATAATAGCTCACACTTTCATGGAGGACACTAGGGTTTCGCTCTGGACAGTGGAGGCTGCAAATGAAACCCTAGAAATGAGAATGAGATGCTTAAATAGGGTGCCAAGTACCGAAATTAGGGTTTCCCAACCCAGACCAGACTCGCCGAGTACACTAGCCGACTCGTCGAGTCGGTCACTTAACCTTGCACATGGATCCCACTCCGACTCGTCGAGTTCCTCCTTGGACTCGACGAGTTGACTCCTTTGACTTGGGGCTTTTCTTTCCTTTCCTGGTCTTCCTGATTCTGGGTGTTACAACTCTCCCCCACTTAAACTAGACTTCGTCCTCGAAGTCCACTACATCCAACTGTTCTGCAATCTGCTTTCAACACTGCTGCCGGAAGAGTCTAACTCCCGCTGACCACTTCCATTGACCTTTCGCCCAGTCATTCAGACTAAAACTAATCATCGCAGATAACAATCCTCAAGTGCACTCTAATTCCCAAAAATCTTGAGAACACATCTTACCCAACTGTCCATCCATCTGGTACTCCCCGAGTACTTATGATGAACATCCTAGGTGCTCACCCTGTTTTCCTTGCGCGTTTTCTGGCTTCCCCAGGGCAACTCCCCATAACTAACCATCTCCCTTACCACTGCGAAGAACATACCTTTCACGCTATTCATTACTCCAGCCATCTAAATTAGATTCCATCCTCGAAATCATTCCTTACCATTCCTTACATGCTAACTACTCCAGATTCCCACTAGAACAGCAGAATTCACAGATCCACTTATCCCTGCGATCCACTTATACTTCGCCATAACTCGGATAATCATGCTATGAGTGACTTGTCACTCCCCAGGCTATCCTTGAAAATCCAAAATACCATTACCGTCGGAGACCCAACACTGTCTGAAATGCTGATCTGCCTGGAAACACTAAACCGCCTGGAACATTGATTGTCTGAAACATTGAACTGTCTGAACACTGAACTACCTGAACACTGAACTGCCCGAAACACTGAACTGTCTGAACACTGAACTGCCCGAAACACTGAACTGTCTGAACACTGAACTTCCTGAATCACTGAACTGCCCGAAACACTGAACTGTCTGAACACTGAACTGTCTGAACACTGAACTTCCTGAATCACTGAACTGCCCGAAACTGAATGCTGCTACATGGCTGCTTCCCGACATCTACCGAGACCTACCTGGTCTCAATTTTCCGCCAATCATCTGAGATATCGGGTTCCAGCCCAACTGTGTAGTCAAAGGACTCCCTGCTTAGCCGCCTCGCACGACTTCTGAACGAAATCCTTCTATGGATCTAGCTGCTACTAGTTATCTTGTCACTGTGGCCCTTACGACCTTCTGATCTAACTGCTTGGTTCCATGCGTCGAATCCTGACGTCACCAAACCCAAGGCTAAAAGTGATTGCTACATGACCATCGGTAGCCTTATGCCATAAATGACCTTAAGCAGTCTACTGCTTCTTTGCTCTCTTCTCTGTAGTGGCGCTTCGACCGTCTTATCATTGGCTTAACCAAGTCTAATCCGTCTGGGAAACTCCGAAATCCAAACTGTGGATTTCCATATCCTCACTGCTATACCCGACTGGTGGGTACTACTGTCCTTCCCGCGTCCTAACGACGCACTCACGCTATCTAATACCCTAGTGAATGCTACGGCTACACCCGTAGACTTACAACACTTTAACACTATCTGGCTGCTAGTGAATGCTACGGCTACACCCACAGACTTACAACACTCTAACACTATCTGGCTGCTAGTGAATGCTACGGCTACACCCGCAGACTTACAACACTCTAACACTATTTGGCTGCTAGTGAATGCTACGGCTACACCCGCAGACTTACAACACTCTAACACTATCTGGCTGCTAGTGAATGCTACGGCTACACCCACAGACTTACAACACTCTAACACTATCTGGCTGGATCGACATGCACTTGACCCGCACTCTGCTGAACTCATGTCCTGACTGGAATCCCCAACCGGATTCCCTAAGGCTTGCTAGCAAACATTCCGAGAACGCGATCTCATTATTGGCAAGTTTTTCCGAACTTCCATATCACACTCTCCTCGAACCATACAGCCACATGGGCTGTCTTCCTTTCAGACAAGGATGCAAAACTTATCCTAGTCTCAAAACTGCTCCCGCTTCTGAATCCTTGGGCGATTCTCCCCCACTTTGATTCAGCTAATGCCTTACAGCACACCAAACTGGAAGAATTCCCAATCCTTCTCACCACCCATGACCAATCTGCTAGAACTCACGCTTATCCGTGCAGGGTTTCAACACCAGCTAATCCAAAAGATCACACAACTTCTAAAAATCCGAATAAATCTCCAGTAATAACCTGCTAGACCCGGGAAGCTCCGAATCTCAATTGGAGACTTCGGAATCTCCCACTGCATCACGACCTCTATCTTGGCCGGATAAACTGGAATATCTTTCCGATTGACAAGGTGCCCAAGAAATTGCACCCCGCGCAACCAGAACTCACAATTGTAGAACTTTGCGAAAATTCTCTCCCTGCTCAAAGTCTCTAGCACCTCCCTCGGGTGCTTCTCGCGATGCTCCCCAGTCTTGGAATAAACCAAGATGACATTGTACTTTCCCAATCCTGCGATTTGGGATATGATCTTTCGCTATCCGCTAATAATTCTCGGTATGCAATTGGCATATAACTCCATCACAAGCAGGCCACAAAATTCCGAAATATCATTATCCTTACTGATGCAGAACCATAACAATAAATTCATAACATAAGCTGATAGAGAGAGGAAGATTCATACCCGCAACCTGCTCTAAAGAACCCCCGAATCCTCCTTCCTTCTGAGGCCTGCGATGATACTGAGGCTGCCCCATCCGCTGAGCGGGGCAATTTGCCTTGACATGACCAGGCTGATGGCAACGATGGCATAACTCTACTTCTATTGTGCATTCTTGGCGTCTATGACCCTTCCATCCGCATTTGCCGCACTTAGACTTGCTACGCACGTCATCCCGTGCTCCCTTCTTCCTCGTGCAACCATCTCGACCCTGAAGGTCCCTGACACCAACTACAGCAGTGTCCACCTGCCCATCTTGCCGAACTAGACCGTAAGACCGCTTCCTCTTCCTTAGCTGACTATCTGAACCAATCTCCTGTTCCCGGGTCACAGTCACCATTTCACCCATCGCCTGGATAGCTGAGGTCCGCCTTTCAATCCCGGCGACCACGCTATCGGTGACTCGCCCAATGGTGTCTGGTAACTCTTTGCGGAGGGCCCGCGAAACCTCTGCAACAATCCAATCCTGTAATTGACTCCCCTGAAAACATGGTGCACCATTCACTTTTGACCCCAAGCTACAAAAGCTAGGGGTAGGATCCTCCTTCCAGAAGGATCCCAGAGGTCCACAAGCTTCGGGCTCCAGATGAGTCCCCACATGCTCTGCTATAATCTCGGCCCGAAAGGCCCCGAGGCGGCTATCCAAAAGCTCCACAACGGCCTCCTTGACCGAACCGAAGATCACAGGAGTCTGATCAATGATGTTGCGCATAATTTCTGCTGAAATAAACTCTCTCATCCGACCATCAAGCTGCCCGGCTCTAGAGCCAGAGCCAGATCCCTCCCCGGAACCTAAACTGCCAACTGGTATCTCGCGCAACGTCACCATGCTGAAAACATATCACAATAACTGTCAGAATACTCGTCGCTGCTGAGGGATCTCACACATACTCTACAATTTCCCTGGTTTCGTCTTGGCCCCTCTTGAATCGAGTACGGATCCTCTGCTTTCAGTAGTACGGGCCCATACTACCTTCCGTATCTATCCGTACTTTCCTCAAGAGTTACCTTAACTCAACCAAGTCCCTTCTACTGTTACTGATCTCTGCTACTCTCATCCTAGGCTTGCCCTAGGGAAAATCTCTGACTCCTCCCAAACCAATCCTCAGCTGCTGAAGGCCTCCTTGTAATGCCAATTAGCCATCACCTGAATACCATCACATGTGACGAGGCTCAGATAATCCTTCGAGTAAAAGACTCGTCCCTACAACGGTTAGACTCAGACGAGAGCTGCGCAATAGGGCCAAATCCGGCACTCTGAGATTATTCAACCCTGATCACATGTGACGTGACGTATTCACCTGATGGCTAACTCCCATCACTCAGAGTCCTACAAAGCACAAAGCAAGCAGCATTCGGACACAGGAAACTACTCAAGCAAATTTATTCGCATAACGAGAAACTGTACTAGCATACAATGCTAAGCTCATACTATCAGGCATAACCTAAACAGGCTATCCTACTACTGTCTACTCAATACTAGCATGCAATTCTCATAAAGCTGAAACACATATAGCAGGCACATAAGGCATCCTCCTAGGTCCTTAGTCCTATTCTAGCATGCTGTTCTGATAAAGCTAATACACATACAATAGGCACATAAGGCATCCTTCCTAGATCCTTAGTCCTAATCTAGCATGCTGTCCTACTGAAACTGAAACTGATAATCATAACATAAACTTGTATGGGTAATTTGGGAATACTTACTTGAGCTCGGCTGATTGCATGCACCACACCCTTTTCTCTTTTCAAAATTCCTTTTGCTTTTTCTAAAACTCTTTTCTTTATACTTTTTCTAAAATTTGTTTTCATTTCTCAAAATCCTTTTGTAAACATGGTTTTTCTCTTGAAAACTTTATACCACTTCCTTAGTTTGAGTTCAGACACACCCGAAAGTGTGCCCGAATCCCTCAAACCAAGGCTCTGATACTAATTAAATAATATGATTTCTCAATTAATATATTATACATATAATATATTAATAAATCACAAATAACCTTTTTCTCAAAAGTCCATCCTATCAACTTGCTCTGGTGAAGGCAACCCAAAAGGACCATGCTACTATCGGGTCAAGTACATCCCAGTTATAGTTATGGGCTTAGACACCTAATCCAACGGTCTCCCACTTGGATAAGTCTAATAACTATAACTGCCAATGTAACTTCAAAATCCAATTAGCAATCGTAGCTCTCAAAATCCACTGTCGAACTCTGACCTAGTCAGTGACGCGTCCTTTAGATAAGGGATCATATATTCCTCTGTTCTTCAAGATATCATGCGGACAAATACATGGAATATAGTCATACTTATTGTCCTACAGTTTGTTTCCCGATTTCCGATTTGTCTGACATAGAACATAATTGAACACATCAATTTAGTTCTGACCGAGCCTGACACATTAGTCAAAACAAAATCATCGAGGGGCCCAAGATATAGCTTTTGATCCTCTTAGGATAAAAGGAACAGATAAACTTCGACTTATAGGCTTGTACTAACTACTCGTTAAATCATGCACAACGATACGTTTTATAACATCAAGTTACTGATGCATTTTCATATCATCAATGCACAACCAACTCGTAGTCAACAACTCATATATCTTGGTTTGAAGATTATATGATATTATCGTCTCACAATCACTTGTGATAAATTCCATGAAGTGATTCATGTGAGCGTGGATTTAATCCAATACTCAAATCTTATTTCAGGAGCACTCATGAATGTTGTAGCATACTTTTGCTATGTCTAACACCTTAGACAATATACAAGCCAATTCATGACAGTTTAACCTCATAACCTACTTCCAAAGTATGATCGACTGTGGATAGTTTGAATAATCTTATTATTCTAGAAGTCAAAACATGCAAAAGTGAAACAATAGTAAATAATTGACACAAGACAATAACTTTACTTATAAATAAAACTCCTTTTATTCAATCATCAAATTTAAATTACAGTTTAGCTATTACAAGTTTCTAAATATTTATCTAATCACTAAAACTAATATTGTCCGTTAGCCCAATGCCCCTTGCATGCTGCAAGTGCCTAACCCTACTCAGTCCCTTCGTGAGGTGATCTGCCGGGTTGTCCTCTGACGATATCCTCTTCACAACGAGGTGTCCTTCTTCTACTTGATGTCTTATGAAGTGGTACTTTCTGTCGATATGCCTGGATCTACCATGATCTCTCGGTTCCTTGGTTAAGGCAACCGCCCCTTCATTATCCCAGAAAATCTCCACATGCTCCTTTATGGATGGTATAACTCCAAGGTCTCCGATGAAGTTTTTCAACCATATCGCCTCTTTCGATGCTTCGCTCGCTGCTATGTACCATGATTCACACGTTGAATCAACTACAGTCTCTTGCGTGGAACTCTTCCATGTTACTGCTGCTCCATTTAAGGTAAACACCCAGCCCGAATGAAAGCGCAACTTATCTCTGTCGGTCTGAAAACCGGCGTCACAATACCCTGTCACTCTCAATTCATCACTCCCACCGAGAGTAAGGACCCAGTCCTTAGTCCTCTGCAGGTACTTAAGAATGTTCTTTACTACAGTCTAGTGAGCTTTAACAGGATTCCCTTGATATCTGTTGACCATGCGCAAAGCAAAGGCCACATCAGGGCGAGTACAAGTCATAACATACATGATCGAGCCAACTGCGGAAGTATATGGTACTCAAATCATCTCTGCTATCTCAGCCTCTGTACTCGGACTCTGAGTCTTACTCAGTTTGGTATTGCTTTGGATAGGCAAGTCACCTTTCTTGGAATTCTCCATGTTGAAACGTTTCAACACCTTATCCAAGTAGGTACTTTTACTAAGTCCTGTTAGTCTTTTACTCATGTTTCTCAATATCCTTATCCCTAGAATGTAAGCAGCTTCCCCAAGGTCCTTCATAGCAAAACACTTCCCAAGCCAGGACTTAACCTCCTGCAAGGTTGGGATGTCGTTTCCTATGAGCAGTATGTCATCTACATACAATACCAGAAAGCTAACTATACTCCCACTAGCTTTGACATATACACATGACTCATCTTTGCTTTTCGAAAATCCAAACTCTTTGACTTACTCATCAAAACAAAGATTCCATCTGTGAGACGCTTGTTTCAATCCATAGATGGATTTCTCAAGCTTACACACTCTATTAGGGTACTTTGCATTGACAAAACCCTCTGACTGACACATGTAAACAACTTCAGCCAACTTTACATTAAGGAAAGCGGTTTTGACATCCATTTGCCATATTTCATAGTCATGAAATGCGGCTATGGCTAACATAACCCTTATAGATTTAATCTTCGCTACTGGTGAGAAGGTCTCATCATAGTCAACTCCTTGAGTTTGAGTAAAGCCCTTCGCAACCAGTCGTGCCTTATATGTGTGTAATTTCCCATCCATGACGGTCTTCTTCTTGAAGATCCATTTTCACCCGACTGTCTTGCGACCTGGTACATTGTCAACCAAGTTCCAAACTTGATTGTCATACATGGACTGAATCTCGTTGTCCATAGCCTCTTTCCATTTAGCAGACTCGAGGCCTACCATGGCTTCTTTGTAGTTGTTAGGTTCATCCAAATTTATCAATTTACTATCACTGATAAATGTATCACCTTCAGCTGTTATATGAAAACCATATAACACAGGTGGAACACTAACTCTACTGGAACGTCTCAGAGGTACGGACCCATCAATCGGTTCAACAGGAGTTTCCTCCTCGAGTTGAGTGCTAGTGTTTGAGGTTCCATCATCACTTAACTCTTGAAGCTCTTCAAGGTCAATTTGCCTCCCACTGTCCTCTTGGCATATGATTTCTCTCTCTCTCTTTCTCTCTCTCTCTCTCTCTCTCTCTCTCTCTCGAAAGACTCCTCTCCTCGCAACGAAGACAACATTGTCACTCGATCTATAGAAGAGATATCCAAAGGATTTCTGTGGGTAGCCGATGAAAATACATCGCTCACTACGAGGTTCGAGCTTGTCGTGAGTCTCTCATCTTACGAAAGCCTCACAACCCCAAACCTTGATGTGATCTAACGAGGGAACTTTCCCTGTCCACATCTCGTGAGGTGTTTTGGCAACCTTCTTAGTAGGGACTAGATTAAGGATATGGGCGACAGTCTCTAAGGCATACCCACATAATGAGATAGGTAACGAAGCTCGAATCATCATGGAACGAACCATGTCTAATAAGGTTTGTTTGCGCCTCTCAACCACACATTTAACTGCGGTGTCCTAGGTAGCCTCAACTATGAAACAATTCCATATTCCTTAAGATAGTTGTGAAAATCGATACTAATATACTCACCACCTCGATCGGATCAGAGCATCTTTATCTTCCTGCCCAATTGATTCTCCACTTCCTGCTTAAACTCTTTGAACTTTTCAAAGGTTTCTGACTTATGCTTGATTAAGTAGATATAGCCATATCTACTGTGTGACAACCCGAAATTTTCTATTGCTTTGAAAACTCAGCCAGTCAACCCAAATTAGTGTCAGACTTATTCCTACTGTCATTTAGCACAATTTAAAGTCTGTTCGAGCGTTCTGAGCCCAATACACTTAAGGAATAAGTGTTGGGGTTTATCTGCCGAAGCTATAGTACGACAAACGAGCCTGAAACACCTTGACCTGGAGTTCACGGCCACCACATGGGAGTTTACGGCCGTAAACTCCATGTGGGCCGTAAACTCCTCCTTTATGATGAAGTCTTGGCCATTTGTTTCATTCCTTCACTCCCTTTGACTGAAATCCTCTCAACTATCATCCCGATCCTCGTCCCCGATCTTCAAAACTCGTAAGTTTCTTGTCCTAACTAGTTGATATGTTACTTGGTCTAGTGATCTTACATGATTTCATCCATGAAATCATTCCATTTGTGTAGATCTTCAAGTTTCACCAAGAACACCAAGAACATACACTAGTGTTCTTGGCCAAAATCGACCATTCGAGCTCCTAGATCGTAAGTACTCTTGTTCTAACTCGTTGTATACTAGGTTTAACATGTTTAGGGCTTAGAAACAATAAGAATCCATGGATGAATGAGAGTTTACGGCCAAGACATGTTCTTGGGCCGTAAACTCCCTTTAAGGGTGCAATGATGCCCTTTCTTCCTTCCTTATGACCAGAACTTAGCCTAGAACCAACCACCATTGGACTAGGGACCTTAAACATCAAAGAAACCATGTCCACATAGAGTTTACGGCCGTAAACTCATAAGGAAATGGTCCTTTGGCCGTAAACTCTATAAAGGGGTGATATTGTGCCCCTAACACCTCCTATGGCTTGTATAAGTGACTAGAACCTTGCATGCATAAGATAGAAACACCAAAACACGAAATGGGTGGGCAAACATGAGTTTACGGCTGTAAACTCATGTGTTTACGATCGCAAACTCCACCAAGGGTCCATTATGAGCCCTAGTCACTTCCTAAGCCTTTGATTCGAGTCTAGCTTACTTCCTTGAGTAGTATAAGACCTTAAAACATCCAATGGCACCATTCCCATGAGTTTACGGCCGTAAACTCATGGGGAAGTGGTCCAGAAACCGTAAACACCCATAAGGGCCACCATTTGAGGAGTAAACTCCAATGTGAGGCCATACTCTCCTTATATGCAACCCTTAGTACTCTTAGCACTTGTAGCAAAGTGTTTTCATGTATTAGGGTGTCCTAACTCACTTAATTAGTTATTAAAGGACTAATTGGATACATAAATGTATCATTGCTTGTTCAATAGGATCCGAGTGTGTGTTCAAGTCCTCAATTGACACATAGCATCCTATACCATCCATTCATCCGAATCACCCACGTCAGGTGAGTTCATATCCCTGAATCAACCTTTTAAATGATTTTAAATGCTTTTAGGGGGGGGGGGGGGATACAAGTTGAACTATAAGGTTATTATATCAATCATATGTGATTAATAACCGTATAGGAAATAGATTTTTGCATGTTAAACTGTTTTATCTAGCTAAAGGTTTTCAAATCTTGTTTTCAAATCTCTTTTAAAGTATGAAAACCCCTTTTTAGATTATTAAAGCTTTTTCAAAGGTTTTACCAAAACTTCTTTTATACTTTTATATTATCAAATGCATGCCTATATATGTATAGTTATATAAGTAATGTTTAAAGGACTTAGGAAGGCTAGCTCGCTTTAATTCCTTTTCCTTGTTTGGATGTGGCTTTAGGGTATCGGTTATCCGTCCGAAGGTCGTTTAAATATTAGTTATATATCATGTATACATATATGGTCATAAAAGTTCCATCAGTCAGTTCACCACCTTTGGGTAGCAAAGGCATCTAGATAACTTCTCAAGTAAACTATAATAGGTATAGTTTAGAAACCAACCATGACATTCATGAAAGAGAACCTAGTTATATCTATAATCTAAAGTCATATACTTTTTAATAAAGAGAAAGGTTTATAGAATTCAAAACACGAGATACATCCTCATGACGCAGATTCCACCGTTGTCAAGTTGGTAACCAGAGTCTCCTGGAGGGAGAGCGGGCATTGTGTGTATAGATCTATACGGGACAGACACTCCCACATCCTGACTGCTAGCTACAGTCCCGACCGACCAAGCTAAGGGGTGACAAATGTCACATTCATTCCGACGCCAGCAGATCGTCAAGTATTCGATTGTCAATCAGTATGGTTACGAGTATCTTTACATTTACCTTATAATTCATGGCTTTAAGGTAATAAGTATTATCACGATATTTTCTATATATGAAACCATCATAACCTATTTTCCTAGTTATACACTAGGCCACATTTTAAACCTTTAAACCAACCCACTTAGGATTAAAGGCTATTTTAGACTCTCCGAGGCGTATTGTTCATTTAATACTTCCTGGAGTCTGTATTTCATTGTTTTAGACTCTCTGAGGCGTATTGTTCACTTAATACTTCTTGGAGTCTGTATTTCATTCTTTTAGACTCTCCGAGACGTGTTGTCTATTCAATACCACCTGGAGTCTATGTTTTATTTACTTTTAGCCAGCAGTGTTACTGCTGAGGTAAAAATATTGTTTTCCCTATTTACTTTTGATTGTGATCTTCTCACATATTCTTTAAGGTATAAATTATATTTTGATAATGATGGTATTTTTAAGGGAAAATGTTTCTTAAACATAAAACAGTTGGGTCTTGGTAGAAGACTGCTTTTAGTAGAGAAACTCTGTGGTTTAAACATAAAACAATTGGGTCTTGGTAGAAGACTACTTTTATTAGAAAATATAGGATTTTCTGGAAAGGATTCTAATACTCTGTAAACTCAAATCACCATCATCGAGTGAGATTATTTTGAAGTAAAACACGTATTTATACCAATGTCATTAAATACTTATGAACTCACCAGCATTAAAATGCTGATACTCGCTTTCAAAATAACTTGTATTCTCAGGTCGTCAGTAGACAGGTACACTCCGGGAGCTTTTGCGAAGTCAGCCTAGTACCAAGCTGCACTTTATGTTATTCTCTGTATTTGCCTTTGATGTTGTTGTTAAATGTAACCTATGTAAAATTATTACTATTAATGCAATGGTTGTTGTACTTTGATTACTATACTGCATATGTTGTGATACTTGACATGACGTCCTCCACCCCAGAACGTTTCCGCCGTTCCGGTTTTGGGGTGTGACATACTGTAATCATCAGTAAAAGTCACATAGAAGTAGTTAGCATCCCTTGTAGCGGATCTGAAGGGTCCACACACATCGTGTATGAGATCCAACAGACCTTCACCCCTTTCACAAGTACTAGTGAAGGATGACTTGGTCATCTTTCCAAGCAAACAAGATTCGCAAGTGTCATCCGATTTTAAGTCGAATGACTCCAAGACTCCATCCTTTTGGATTTGGGATATGCGCTTCTTGTTGACATGTCCAAGACGACAATGCCACAAGCATGCCTTGTCCAAACCATTGGACGAATCAATATTCAACACATTATTTCCTAAGTTATCTACAACCATCACAGTTTCATATATACCATTACAAGGCAATGATTTAAAATAAAATACACCATTATAGAAAGCATTTATAGAACCAATTTCATTATCAAATGAAAATCTAAAACCTTGTTTATACAAACCATGAAAATAAATAATGATTCTCGCCATATCCGACGAGTAACAACAATGATTCAAATCTAAATTTAACCCACTACTAAGCAATAAAGAATAAACTCCAATCTTGGTCACAGGCGACACTTTACTATTCCCCATGATTAAGTTTATCTTCCCGTGATCTAAATCCCTACTTCTTTTTAGTCCCTGCATATCAGAACAAATGTGAAATCCACAACCTGTATCAAGGACCCAAGAATTAGCATGTGATGAGTTATTAGAAAGAATAGTGTAAATACCTGCGAATGTGGGCTTTATCTTCCCATCCTTAATGTCCTGCAAGTATTTGGGGCAGCTTAGTTTCCAGTTCCCTTTTCATGACAATGGAAGCACTCTGCTTCCTTTGGATTGGTAGAGGGATTAGCAGAACCAGCTTTGGTCCCACTGGAAGAGGATCCATCAAGAGACTTTCCCTTGTGGCTCTTAGAAGGAGCCTTCCTCTTCTTCCCTTTCCCATGTCCAATTGCCAGAACAGGGGCAACAGTAGTAGGAGTAGGTACAACCGACTTGCCTTTTAAGTTGCTTTCTGCAGTTCTTAGAAGGCCTTGAAGCTTGCTAAGAGTGACCTCCTCCTTGTTCATATGATAGGTCATACGAAAATGATCATAACAAGAAGGCAACGAATGTAGGATGATGTCAATAGCCAACTCTTCATTGAAGTTCACATTCAACTTCAACAAACTGTCTACATATCTCTGCATCTTTTGTAAGTGGGCCGTGATGGGCTTTCCATCCTTTATTTTGGTTGTGATCATGGAGGCAATGATCTCATACCTTTCCCTCCGAGCACTTTGATGATACATTTCCATCAAATCTTGGTGCATTTCGTAGGGCCAGAAGTCCTCATACGACTTTTGAAGCTCAGCAGTCATGGTAGCAATCATAATGCACGACACCTTTGTCGCGTCCCTCTCATGAACCCTGTATTCCTCGATTTGCTCGGGAGTAGCAGTTTGTTCATCAATATCCTTCAGCTCTTTATCGAGGACACATTCCTTGTCCTCGTAGTGAAGGGCCATACGAATGTTTCTAATCCAATCGTTAAAGTTTGACCCATCGAAGATAGTTCTCCCAACCAAGTTCATGAGGGAGAATGAGCTAGAAGGGTTGGAGCCTGAAGCATTGTTTGGGATAGACATCTGAAAAGAAAAGGAAAAAGTTTAGATTAGATGAGAATCCTTAATATAACACCCAAATGAAATATTAAGGCTAGGACCCAACATAATATTTTACAATTCGGAAGAGGGACGCCGTAATCCAATTGCAAAATATTTGAAGGTAGGTAAATGACGATTTACCAATTTCCACCATGAAAAATGAAATTGATTATTAAGTTTTAAATTGGATTGAAATTCCTAGATTCTTTTGAGATTCATTGAACTTTTCAATGACATGTTTAAATCTCGATTATGCCCTTCAAGTTTGTGACTGGGATGCCGAGGATCACAAACAAGGTGTGAATAACCATGAAAATGTGCTTGGTACTTAACAAACTTATACTAACTATGCACCTATAGGCAGTGTACCTAATCAGATTATAGTATAGCTTGGGTAAGTCGGGTGTCGATCACAGGGAACGGTATTTAATTAATAAAATAATTACTAAAAGCTAAACTAAGAAAAACAACTAAAATGGGGGGGGGGGGGTTTATCTGATTTTACAAGTTCAGAAAAACTTAAATTAAAATAACAAACTAATTACTAAAGTAAACAACTAGAAAGACAATTTAAAACCAAGAATAAAAGATATTCTCGTTTAGCTTCGAATCCCTCCTTTTTCCTATGGTTGATTTCAAGTCAACGGATTAATTCCATTAGTTACCAAATAAAAGTTACTAGTCATCATGGTCAGACTAACTAGCATAAGTCAATTTAAAAACTTTAACCCAAATGATCATGCAAGTTAAAGATACTAAATTGATGTTAAAGGTAATTTGGACTCTGAATGATAAAATCTACAAACTACTATTCTATGGCCAAGTATAGTAATCAAGCAAATATTATGATCAAATACTGCTCTCTAACACAGTTAAGCAACTAACTTATCGCCTACACTAGGATATGGTCAATCTCTAGCTCTAGCAATTTAATGGTCATAAACAACTAGGTAAATCAATTTTCATGAAATTAACTGTAGTTTAACTACACAAAACTTGAGACTAGGCAATAAAGATAGAAACTTTAACTAGCTAGGTTTATATTTATCAAACAATATTTAAAGCAAAACCAACTTCATTAATCCATCAAACAAGAAATCAACAAATAGTATTTAGGAGTTCATCTAATCTAAACGAAAGCAAGGGTTTTTAGCCCATAATCACAGCTGGAAAACACATAAACATAAGGGAAACTAGACTAATCATGATTAAACTAGGCAAACTGAATGTGTACATGCGAATCCTTGCTCCAATCTCTTTATCCTTTGATCTTTAGTTGAATTCTGCCCTCAAAGGGGTCTTGAAAGGGTATTTTTTCGTTAATAGTCGCAGCCTTCAGCCCTCTCTCCTCTGGAATCGACCTAATGTGCGAGATATATATATATATATATATATATATATATATATATATATATATATATATATATATATATATATATATATAGTTACCAAAAATATCGACACCACGACGTGGTAAAGGCACCACGTCGTGGTCCTCAAGTTTATCCCATATTCTCCACGTCGGCGTCAAGAATCGCGAAGATTCCATTCACCACGTCGTGGTGGTTAAAAATCCGACTTTTCTCAAAACACAAAAGTCATCCGAAATTGTGTCTAGTTTTCAGATCATTTTGAATCTCGTCAATCGGAGTTATGAGTCATGAGATATGGTCAAAATACTGACGATGGGTCAAGCTGTCTAGCAACATCCTTCTTGTGTCTTCTTCTTGTCTAAGCTCGTATTTTCCTACTTCTAGCTTCCATATTGCTCCCGATAATTTCTTTATGCTACATAACATATATTAAGCATAATAAGTACCTTTTGTTCTATAATAAGTATAATTATAGCTAAAAGTATTAAGATATAATGTAATATATATATATATATATATATATATATATATATATATATATATATATATATATATATGCACATATCAGTACTCTTAATGTTACAAATCACCTAATCAATGTGCCGGTTTACCACACACGCTCCATTGATTTATGATTAACATCAAGCTTCCCTTTTCCACCCTTGCCAGTCCCAAATTAGTCTTCCGGTTAACCACACACGCTCCACTAACGACTTAGCAAGGTGCAAAGTGCAATTTCATGGAATAGCACCATTTTCACATTTTTCCTAGAGTAACTAAGATTGGGAATTTAATAGAATATTTAGTTACTTATATAATTATCATTATACTTATAACGAGAATTAATTTCCTATCCTACCCGTTCGGCTAACGACCCTCCACCAGTCAAGGAAGCGGTGGGTGAGAGTGGAAACCCATTAAACCACCATTTTATAGGCAGTAACCTTATACCCCTTATAGTCCGGCTTCATGAATGAGGCCTACTAATGGTAAGACTGACTTGTCTTTTATATATATATATATATATATATATATATATATATATATATATATATATATATATAGATATATATTATTCAACTTATAATATTATAAAAGTATAAGGGTTGAATTTTAAACTTTTAAAATTCTAAGGTTTGGAATTAAATGTTTCATTAGTGAGACTTTACAAATTCCAAAACTTGAGGGCAAGTTTTGTAACTCTTCAAAACTTTTGGTTTCCATAACTTATGAAAAATTATGAGTTTTAATGTTCATGAATGAGACTTTTCATATAACTTGAGGTCAAGTTACAAAACTCACTTCAAGAACAACTTAGATCAATTTTAAATAACAACATTATCATATAGTTAACCATTGATCTAATCTAACTCATATAGCAAGGCAATTCATATCAAATAATACAAATAATTATCTTATTATCTTAAAATTTGACAATTGTCCTTTAATTGGATGAGAATCATCATTAGCAAATCTGAAAATACAATTTTTATGATACAAAACAGTTTGTGGTAATGAACCTAATCCAATTCTGGCCAAAAACTCGAAATTTTGCAAACAGAAGCCTCTAATCGACAAGTACATGAACTAGACTCGTCGAGTTGCCCTTTTAGTGAGTGAACTCGTCGAGTCAGATACCACTGTTGGGTTTTGAGAACTATCCTAGGCTCTGATACCACTGTTGGGTTTTGAGAACTATAACACTCCTATGGTGCACATGCAACTGTAGATGCTTTGGATATAAGTTTTATCTAATCATACATGCAATTTCAATTTTCCAAAGCATACATCCTAACTAGCATACAATAGAGGATATACAACATAAAAATCAAGTTAGATGAATACCTCTTGATGTAGTTTGTAGTTCTTGGCCTTAGAAAGCTTTAACACCTCAAGTGTGATGCCTCTAATGTGTCACAAACACCAAATGCAAGAGGAGGTTTGTTAGCTCAAAATCGGTTATCACTCTCTTATAATGAATGGGCAACCGATTTTAGGGCTAGGGGTTTGCTTTTATAGTGTGACAAAGGCTAGGGTTTCATCAATGCAAACCCTAATGCACCATGACCCTTCATATTTCTTAGGCTCCATGGGTTAACCTCCATGGACTATCATATTGGTTTAGCCCATCCTAATCAACCTTGGATCATTGGCCTACACTATAAGAATCACTGATTTACTTAATCAGTCCCCGTATATTTAATCATTCTCTTTTGATCACTAAATTAATTCCAAATTAATTCTTGATCAATAATAATTAAATAATATGATTTCTCAATTAATATATTATACTTATAATATATTAATAAATCACAAATAACCTTTTTCTTAAAATTCCATCCTATCAAGTTGCTCTCGTGAAGGCAACCCAAAAGGACCATGCTACTATCGGGTCAAGTACATACCACTTATAGTTATGGGCTTACACACCTAATCCAACAAAGACAACTGTCACAACTGGCATTTTTGCTAGGAAATTCTATTCTCATGAAACCATCATCTATTGTAAGGCTTGTAATCTAAGTGAATATCATGCTCTATTCTCGTTCAAATACATCTCATATGTTCAACTAAGGGATTGGAAACCTTAGAAATCCCGGTTCAAGTTCTTTATGGACTAGGACTCTCTTATTGGGCCTAAGGGACCAATAAATCATCAATTCATCAAATCTATAACATTTTGGACCATTTGGGCCTAGAATGATTTATTCTAACCCTAATGGGCCTTATTGGGCCATAACAACTCCAATTAACCTTAATGGACCTTAGAACCCATTCTTTTATACTATTGGGCCGTGAGATGCCCTAAAGGCCCAATGGGCCGAAAATTTTATGATTAGGCTCCAAAAATCCTAACTAAAGTTTAATGGGCTCAAACTATTCCATTCCTACCTTCTAAGCCCAAAATCTCAGCCCAACATTATTTTAACAAAAAAAAAAAAAACAAGATGAATTGTGCACTTGCCACCTCATTAGTGCATGGGGGATATCCATGAACAAACCCACCATGTTCCTAGGAGACTAATACCCACCAAATATCTAGGAAACATCCTCTCCTCTCTCTTCTCTTATTTAATCTCGGCCAAGCTCCCTCACACCACCCTCATTCTCTCAAAAATCTTTCAAGAAAACTCTCTCAAACACTCAAGAACATCCTCCTTCCTTCCATCCAAATTTTCGAGATCTCTAGGTGTTTCAAGAAGATCTTCACTAAAGATCATCAATCTTGGGTAAGTTCCTCTTTAGATCTATGATTTAAATTCTTGATCTCTTCAAAGATCTCCTCTTACATCCATGTATTTGTGGATCATGTTCTTTGAACCATCTAAGTTCAAGATCTACTCAAGAAAGCTTGCTAGGATCAAAAATCTTCTTCCACTTCTTCACCAAAACCGATCCATCACCCCAAGGTGAGTTCATACCCCCTATTTTCGATTTTTACTTTGTTTTGGGGGAGAATACAAGTTGTTTTGTGTAGATCTATGTGTATATGCATGATTATGTGTGTTTTCCATGAATTATTTGGTGATTATGTGTTGATTTCTTCATTAATCTAAAAATATGTTAAGAACTTGAAGTTTATCACTTGGATCTTCATAAGAACCTTGAGAAAAGTATGTTTTATCACATATATTACATATAAACTTGTAGATTTGGGAATTATACACTTAAAATAGCAAAAATGAGTGTTGTGCTCAAAGATCTATAACTTATACTCAAAAATCAGCTTTTGACAGGAAAGTTTTAGCCCAATCTCGAACTGTTTTGACCCTCTTACTGGAAATATTTTTCAAAACTGTTTTACATGGATAAAGTTCAGATTTATACCTTTAAAATGACTATCTCACGTTTTCATACGATTTTTCCACAATTTTTGGCGAATTTTACAAAACTGCCTATCATATTTGAAATATTTTCGGACCAGCCTTTGAAGGTGAGCAATTTCACACTTGTTAGAAGCCATTAAAAATTTTGAGAAAAATTGTGAACAAAGTAGACAAAATTTCCAAACTTCCAGAATTTACGGATCCAAATTTCGACTTACGATGATTTTTCTACAAATTTTCCAACAACTAGCTCAGAAAAGCCCAAAACCAGAAAATTGCGTGTTTTCACAAAAATCAAGACAAAAATGATATTTTTGACAAAAATGGGTTTAAAATGTTATTTTTACCACAAAATAGTCATCAACACTAGTTTTGAACAAAATGGAGACTAAAGTGTTATTCTTACAAAATTGGGCCTTAATTGTAAATTTTTGGCTTATTGGGCCAAGAACGTCATTTTTACAAAAAGTGGGCTTTTATGCTATTTTAGTGAATACTTGAACCAAAACCAACGATAAACTAACAAACGGATAAATTTGATCATTTTCTAGGTTATTGGGCCTTAGTGGCCCATTTTTATGTGTGAGAGATGTGTGAGAGGTCCTGTATACTATTTATATGTTTATTGGGCCTCATTGACCCATTAACATATGCGACGGACCTTGGATACTATTTTTGTGCTATTTGGGCCTGTAAATACCTTACATGTGAAATGGGCCTTAGTTGTCCTTTCATATATATTTCGGGCCCATGTTGTATAATCTCATTCCAATTGGGTCTTGAAATGATTTACATGTTTAGCGATGCCTTAGTGGTTCATTTACATGGATCATTGGGCCTGGAATGAGTTTATACCTTTTTCTTCGCGTAAATTCGATTAAGGGTCTAGTGAGACTTGTCGGTTGGCACCTTTGAGTGTACAATCGTAGCCTGTAGTTATAACCAGAGTCTCTTGGAGGGAGAGCAAGGATTTGTGTATAGATCTATATGGGGGTGACACCCCACACCTGAGCTGTTCGCTACAGTTAGACTAGGCCAGTCTAGGGTGACAAAAACCTTATTCTATTCCGGCGGCGTCCCAAAGACGCAAAGACAGGCGAAATTGTCATTATTAGTATGGTTATGACGGCTCGCTTAGAGGAATTAACATTATGAAGTTTACGGAAGACCCTTCTCTTTTACAGACAACATCGGGTTGTCTGGGAATATTCTCTATATATGCTCTTTACATTCTCTCTACATTCTCTTTACCCTTTTAGTCAAATAAACAAAAACATACATGCATTAATACAAGGTCTGACACAAACATACTAAACAGTTTGCAGAAAATATCGGATTTTCTGGTGGTTTCAAAGTTATACAAATCATTTTCACAAACATGCTTATGAACTCACCAACATTATATGTTGACGTTTTTTCAAAATAACTTGTATTCTCAGGAAACCGTTGAAGCAGGATGAACGAAACAAACTAATGGATATTGTGTTATATTTTGTTTCATCATAATCTTACTATTTTGGCATGTAATATTCAAATACAATACTTGATGTAAACAATGAATGTTGTTATATTACATGTGTGATGATGATGATGTTATGTTTCAATTATATTCACTGTAATGATATTTCAAGATGAAGTCACGCACAAGCCCTCGGACGTTTCCGCCGTCTGGTTCGGGGGTGTGACAACAACAATGGCCCAATACGGAGAAGCCCATAACACCGAAGCCCACTGCTGAGTACGCGTGGCGTACTCACCCTGTACGCTAAGCGTACTTGCTTTAGGGCTTGCACGTTGCATGTACCAACTTACACACCCAACGTACTCGACTAGTTTGGCCAACTTTCTCATTCAGCTCTTAAATGGTTGATATGGGCTTATTTAGTCATAGAAATCATAGTCATAGAAATCATTCATTATCTTATTAATTATTGTTGATTTTATATCATTTTATGGACAAAAGGTACTTAATTAGCTTAATATTTCAATTTCAGCAATAAAAGACATGCTCGGGTGAAAAAGGAAGAGGATTGAGTGATTGGAAGCTTGGAGATTGAAGACTAAAGAAAGAAGGATGTTATTGGACAACTTGACCCCTCGTCAGTGTTTTGTCCATATCTCATGAACCGTAACTCCGATTGACGAGATTCAAAATGTTCTGAAAATTAGACACAATTTCGGACGACTTTCGTGTTTTGAGAAAATGTTGATTCCAAGAGAACTCGACGAGTTTTTAGCACAAACTCGACGAGTTGGTTAGAATATTCTCGATTTAAGGATGCCTTGCCGTACACGCTGTATACGCGGATTATCGAAAAAACTCGATGAGTTTGTGGTGAAAACTCGTCGAGTTGGCCCTGTTTTCAGAATTTATATATAGAAACACTTCTCATTCGAACCCTAACTTTTGCTGGAGGCTAGCTACGACTTTTGAAGATCAGAAGGGTTCTTGGAGCTGCTATTTTCGAGATTTCAACATAAGAGACAATTTCAAAGAGAATCAAAGGCAAATAATCATTCTTCTTTTCTTAATCTTTGTTTTGAACCATGTTTGAATCAGTAGATTTTGATTTTAGGTTATTACTTGCTGTAGATATGAGCTAAAAGCTTTTTACTTCTGTTTGGATGAGATAATCTTA
This sequence comes from Lactuca virosa, assembly GCF_052849685.1. NCBI lineage: Eukaryota > Viridiplantae > Streptophyta > Magnoliopsida > Asterales > Asteraceae > Lactuca > Lactuca virosa. The sequence continues at coordinate 239,043,476 of NC_136433.1, forward strand.
TGAATATGGTTTGATTGAGTGGTTGAATTGATATTAATTTGGTTATTCATCTTGTTAAGCTTATTAAAGATCCTTATGTATTGATGATAAATGTTTTTAGTTAACAAATAAGTGATTGAGCTGCATGAATATCTTCTTGATTACTTGATTCATATAGTTTTGTGAATACAAGATTGTATGCCTAGGAATAGTGAATATGAAACTAGGGTTAACTAGAAAATGTGTAAATCAATGTGTGATGAACTACCATACATGAGTTGATTGAATTAAACAAATTTGATTAACTATTGTTATAAGTCTTGCTTGATACGAACTGAACACTAGGAAACTTGTTAATTTAATCACTTGATCACTGTTTGAATTAACTTGTCTACTAAAGGATTGGTAATAATGAACATGAATCCAATCACATTAGGAATCGGTAACCATTGACATATTAATTCATTGCACTTGTCACGAAATCAACCATAGGAATAAGTGAATCGAATCTAAACAGAAGTCTCTTTTATCATTGAATCTAGTTGTCCTTTCTTGTTCTTCTTAGTTGTTAATTGTCTTTGTTTGAGTTTTAAAGTGCTTGATTAAGTTTCTAGTCTTGCAAAACTAGAGAAAAACCCCCCTCTTTTATTAATTGTTTTTAATTAGGTAATACTAGTACTTAATTTGATTGTTACCGTTCCCTGTGTTCGATACCCTACTTGCTTAAACTAAACTACTATCGATAGGTACACTGCCTGTGTGTGTTTGTTTACATTTGAGTTTGTTAGGATTAAAACTAGTGTGTTTTACACACATCAAGTTTTTGGCGCCGTTGCCGGGGAACGGTTCAAATTGTTAATTTTATTTGCTAATTGTTATCGTTTTTATTTTATTGATTAATTTTTTTAAATAGTTTAATTTTAATTTTAATTTTTTATTTATTATGTATTTTCCAAATCTCGATGCTTTTGATGCTTTTCTTGAGGAAGTAGTACAGGAAATTGAGCGAGAAGATGAGGAATATGACTCAGATGAAGATTTGATGAAATTTGGAAGATGGTTAGATAACATCTTGCCTAATGAACAAGAAAAACCTGAGTCACAAGATCTAAAGTTACAAGATGAAGAATTTAATCCAGAAAAAGACTTGGAGGAGCTGTAAAGGTTGCTAGCAGAGAGGTCGGATGAAGAACAAGAACAAGCTGAATTGCAGGAACCAAGTTGTGGTTTGACCGTTACCACGACGCGGCCCCCTGTATTTCCGGTTAGTGTTTCGAAGCATGGGGTGACGATTCCAACTTTGGAGAAAGTTCTGAAGCGCGATCCATTTCTGATTAGTATCCAACCGGTTCCAACCCTTGTCAAGATTCTTGGGTTTTATGATTTCAAGCTCGTTTGGCCAATTTTTGAAGCAAAGAGCCAAATTTTACAAATTGGTCCACCAAAGAAGATATTCAATGCAACGGATGGATTGACATTGAGTTTATTGGAAGTTTATTAAGTTGAGAGTCCAGCTCAAGACTCACAGAAAAAGAAGCGCTTGCGGGAGGCAACCTGTCATTAGAGTTTTCTTTTCTTTTTCTTTCTAAACTTCTAGTATCAGGGGATAATTTAGGATTTTTATTTTGATGATTTTTTTTATTACTTGGTAGTTGTTTTTGATCTTTTCAGAATATAGGGTGAGGGATAGAACGAAAGAATAAAGCGTGAGAGATTTAAAAGTGAGGGGTCGAGTCGTTTACGAGAAGATTAGAAGATTTGAGTGATTTGTTGAGTCCGGTGTTTATAATGGTTAAAAATGAGTCTCGTCACTGAAGAGTATAAGGAGGTGTATTAACTTAATACCCTCTTTGACCACAAAATCAGAACTGAAGCAGAAAGAAGAAAATCACGTTCAACACCTTAAACTCGTCAAGTGCTCTCTTACAACTCGACGAGTCCAACAGAAAATTCTCGATTTCTTCCCATATCACGATTCAACTCGACGAGTCTCCACATAAAACTCGGCGAGTTGCTCATTCTTTTATCTTTGAGTCGACGATTTGATTCCATTCGACGCGGGCATTGTCTATATTTTTGAAGATCATTTTCCGAGCGTTTCCAAGAAGCTTTTTCCTCTATAATTTGGAGCAAAACCACACGAGATTTGACACCCAAGGCGTGGATGAGCTGTTCCCATGTCTAAAGTCAGCTGAAGATGGAACTTAACAAGAAGAATATCAACCTCGCAACTACTATACCAGGGGAGTTTGTTCTAATTCTTTCTTTACTTTTATGTTCTTTTTCATGCATAACATGCAATGGGGACATTGCATAATTTAAGTGTGGGGTAGGGGGTTGATTACATTTAGTGAAAAGATGAGAATCTTTTGAATCCTTGGTTTGAAAAAAAAATTGCATAAAAATTTTGCTAGGGTTAATTCAGACAAATTTGGTAGAGCAATTAGGGTTCCATGCTATTATTGTGTTTGATGATTCTATGAAGACCCAAATGTTTAGTTGAGCCAATATACGTTATAGTGCATTTGTGGCCTCCTTTATTCTAGTGAAATCATGGGACAAAAACACAACCTCGCTTAGTTTGAGGATCGCAACATGTTTAGCATCGTGTACTTGAAATGTATCCAGGAAAACTTAAGTAGTCATTGCACACTAGACTAATGCCTTTAACCAATAAAGGATGAAGTTAAATTCCCTTGCTTAAGCATATGTTTTTCTAGGTTTTTAGTTTTGAGTGGAAAAAGTGCGTTGAAAAAAGAAAAAAAAAAAGAAAAAAATAGAAAAAAAATAGAAAAAAAGAGTGATGAAAAATGTTTGAATAAAGAATCTACAAAGCTATGAAGACAAAGAAGAATATCATGAAGAAAAGGTACAAAGTATAAAAGATTCAATCAAAAGTAGTATTTATTTTTATTGTAATTTTCTTTTCTAGGTTATTTTATCAATGGTTAAGACTTCACTCCAAATCTTAGATCTGACTTCCTTGAGGTGGTTTGTCACGTAAAGTTGCCAACTTTACGTGGATGCGTGGCTTAGTGAGGTTCTTAGAGCTCAAAAGATCTTAATGAATGACTTAATGCATGCATGAGACCACTAATATCACCAAGCTTGCATTTTTATGGACAAGAGGACCCTAAAATGCTTAGATTTACAAGGTTAGGCTTCTGAAACGGCCCTAGCTCACAAGGACCAACCAAAAGAAACTAAACTGGCCATAAACAAGTCCAAAAGAAGATCCATAAGAGAACTTGTCAAGATACGATCTTTATACCTCAAATGACTTGCAAAAGGAGTGATGATTCTGGTTCTATAAGCTTCAAACCAAGCAATAAAGCTTTAATATTGTTCTATCCCTTCAAAATGAGTTACAAAAAACCAATTGTTCTTCTAAAGAGCTCAAAGACACAAAATGAAGGCTAAGGGTCGAAATTTAGGGTTTTAGGACAATGGAGGTTGATAAAGAGGCCATCCCTAGGGACTTAAGGAGCTTATATAGGGTGCAACACCCTAAAACTAGGGTTTCATTAAACCCCTCGTATGCCAATGTAACCCTCGTATGCACAACGTACGAGGCTCGAATCCACGACCAACCTCCCCATTAGTACGCTAAGCGTAGACATGTGGTATGCCTCGTGTACTAGTTTCTCAGCTAGTATGCTAAGCGTACCATATGGTATGCCCCACGTACTAACCACAAGTACTCAAATGCAAAAACTTAATTACAAAAGGGCTAGAAGGAAAGATACCCAATTCAAGTGTTACAATTCTCCCCCACTTGAATAAGACTTCGTCCTCGAAGTCCGCTGCCCCAAATGACTCCGAATAGTGCTCCCTCATCTCATCTTCTGGCTCCCAAGTCCACTACGAACCCTTGTGGTTCTGCCACTGAACGTTTACCAACTCAACAACCTTGTTCCTCAAGGTTTTCGTCTTCGGATCAAGAATCGCCACTGGTCTCTCAATATAATTCAATCGATCATCCACTTGAATATCCTCCAATGGTACCACTGTGGAATCATCCACTAAGCACTTCCGTAGCTGAGAGACATGGAACATGCTATGAATCTGACTGAGCTCATCTGGAAGATCCAAGAGATAAGCAACCGGCCCACTCGAGCCAAAACCCTAAAAGGACCAATATACCAGGGGCCCAGCTTGCCGCGCTTCCTGAATCGGATGACACCTTTCCAAGGTGACACCTTCAGGAGAACCATATCCCCCACCTGGAACTCTAAATATGATCAGCATCTATCGACATAAATATTCAGTCGACTCTGAGTTGTCTGGAGCCTGCTCTGAACCTGCTGAATCAGCTCAGTGGTCTTGAGTACTAGGGTTGAGCATTTGGACCTGTGGACTGGATCGGAACGGTGAACCGGACTGGATCATACTATTTTTTAAACCCCCAGGCCGGTTCTCGGCTATAGGATTTGAGCAAAACCGGTCCGGGCCGACCGGTTCCGGGTAAAAACCAGTTTTGGATCGACTTATTTTTTTAAAAAAATGTATTCTGTAAGCATATCTCATTCGTTTTAAGTTGGATTGACATGCAGATTTTTCCAACGTGTAATTTAAAGTTTGTAGATGATTTTAGACTATAATTTGTTGTTTTTGGTGTTATATTCGATGAGTTACAATCCTTCAAAGATAAGATATCAAAGCTGAAATATTCCAGCTTTTCAACAAAAATTTAAACTTTTGTATTTTGTGAAATTATTTAAAAAAGCATATATCATTCGTTTTAAGTCGGATTGACATACGTTTTTTTTTCCAACATGTAATTTAGAGTTTTTAGATGATATTAGACTATAATTTTGTTTTTTGGTTTTATATTCGATGAGTTACAATCCTTCGAAGATGAGATATCAAAGCTGAAATCTTTCAGCTTTTTAGCAAGAAATTTAAACTTTTGTATTCTGTAAAATTCTTTAAACAAGAGAATATCATTTGTTTTAAGTTGTATTGACATGTAGTTTTTTCCAACATGTAATTTAGAGTTTGTAGATGATTTTAGACTATAATTTTGTTGTTTTTGGTGTTATATTCGATGATTTACAATCCTTCAAAGATGAGATATCAAAGCTGAAATATTTCAGCTTTTCTGCAAGAAATTTAAACTTTTGTATTATGTGAAATTCTTTAAACAAGCCTATCTTATTTGTTTTAAGTCGAATTGACATTCGGTTTTTTCCAACGTGTAATTTAGAATTTGTAGATGAGTTTAGAGTATAATTTTGTTGTTTTTGGTGTTATATTTAATGAGTTACAATCCTTCAAACAAATGGTATAAAGTATAAACAATCAAACTTTGACCGGTCCAATTGGCACAAGAAACAGAAACATATTCATTTTTACATTGCACTGTATCAAACCCAAAAAAATCATTTTAATGAGTTGTAACGTATCAAACCCAATAAAATATTCCTTTTAACGAGTTGTATCAAATCCAAAAACGCGTTTTAACAAGTTGTACCGTATGCATGTTAATTTGTATCGGTCCAAACGGGTCCAAGAACCGGAAAACCTGGACCTGGACCCGGTAAGTCTCATTCGGTCCGGTCCACGGTCCATAATATTCTCCGAAACCGGTCCGGTCCAAGAGCCGGTCCGGTCCAAATGCTCACCCCTATTGAGTACCACCAAGTTACTCCCTATAACTCATTGACTGACCTCACCCAGCAAATCGGGGTCCTGCATTTCCTCCCGTAGTGCATCTCGAAAGGAGGTCGATCAATGCTGGCGTGATAGTTGTTGTTATACAAAAATTCCGCTAATGCAAGAGTGTCCCAACTCCCACCAAAATCCAAAACACACGCCCGCAACATATCCTCTAGGGTTTGAATAGTCTGCTTACTCTGACCATCGGTCTGCGGATGGAATGATGTTGTAACGACCAAATTTTCACGTCCAAAAATTTCCTTTTTGATTAATTGATTTGTAAAACATTCGTAATAAAACATCATCTGATCATATCATTTCATAAAATATATCTCGTGTCTAAAAACCAAATCATAAAAATAATAATAATGTCAGAGTACAATCCCAGAACATCTCATAATGCGGAAAAACCAATGCGTGTGTGTATGATGTGCCGCTACCGCGCCAGCTCCTTCCCCTTCGCTGAAGAGGTACCTAAAACAAAACTGTAAACTGTAAGCACGAAGCTTAGTGAGTTCCCCCATCGTCCACATACCATACAATCATATAGCATACATACTGCCAGGCATTTCTGGGGTGCCCGACCTACCCGTGTCAAGCCATTCTGGGGTGCTGACCTACCCATGTCAAGCCATTCTGGGGTGCTGACCTACCCATGTCGAGCCATTCTGGGGTGCTGACCTACCCATGTCGAGCCATTCTGGGGTGCTGACTACCCTTCGGTCCTAACAACCGAACCTCGGGGACTATTTCACCCCCTACCACTACTATCGCATATATCATAGCATAATCTACTGTCAGACATATCTGGGGTGTCCGACCTACCCTTCGGTCCTAACAACCGAATCTCGGGGACTATCCCCCCTCCTACTACCTCTATCTCATGTAACATATCATGCTAGCAGCTAAACATATCATAACATACTGTTAGGCATATCTGGGGTGCCTAACCTACCCTTCGGTCCTAACAACCGAACTCTATTACTATCACATATCATGTCACGCTAGCATATAACATATCAGGTAGTAGTAACACAGATGAATATCACAAAGACAAACATCTATCATACGATCCCTACTGGTGGGCCGGCATTGTGGCCGTAGACCCACTGCTACTGGAAGGTAACTCACCTCGTAGTAGCTGCTGATCTGTGCGGGAATCCTCTGACTGCTGCCGCTGCTGCTCCGGAAATCCTCCGGCTATAATTCCCACAAAACACTTAGTCATACACTGCTAACTGTTCTTAGGGTAAAATGACCATTTTACCCCTGACCAAGTCAAAGTCAAAGTCAAAGTCAACTTCCAGTTGACCTGACTCGCCGAGTTGGCTTGCCAACTCGCCGAGTCCCTATCCTTCCATTTGTCCTTATACCCGTCTCTACTCGTCGAGTTAGGCGACGACTCGACGAGTTTTCCTTCTAATTGAACATCGACTGAATCTTCATCCGACTCGCCGAGTTGTATGAACAACTCGTCGAGTTCATCTTCAACTGATGCACATATCCTGTCCTTGACTCGCCGAGTTGTATGAACAACTCGTCGAGTTCATCTTCATCCCTAGAAGATTGCCACGGACTCGCCGAGTCCGCTCATGCACTCGCCGAGTCCCATGAACTTCCAGAACAATGGCTTAGCCCAGAACGTTGGGTCACTCCCCGGGACTCCCTGAAACCTTTCCACACTCAACTGGGTCCTTTTGACCCTCAACTGATATGGGACAGAACCCTAGGACTCGCCGAGTCCAAGAATGGACTCGTCGAGTTGGTCACATCCTCTCACTAAATCTTCGATTTCTGATGTACAACCATTGATCAAAAGATAGATCTATGCTTCTACAATCGATCTAGCACGTAAAGTTACAACCTTTACGTGCTTGCATGAGACTTTGAGCTCAAAAGGTCCTAAAACAAGCTCTTACAATGCATGGGGCCTTCTTTGAGTGCAAAAGCCACTCCTTTTTGCCTTGTAACCCCTCTAAGGACCTAGATCCGAAACTTCAACCCCAAACCATGCTTGCAATCATGGTTGGTGACCAAAATGGCTTAGAAAAGCCGTAGAACTCCACAAAATGGGATCTATCAAAAGAACAAACAAGGTATAGACTTTATACCTTCTGTAGACTGCCAATGATGCTCAAAATCGGATCCTTCTAGCCTCCTCTTGATCCTTCAAGCTTTTTCTTCCTTCCTTGGGTCACAAAAGCACAAAATCACTCCAAATGCCTTAGGTTGCTTCAATAACGGCTAGGGTTTCAATGAGAGGTGTTTGGGAGCATAAAGGGGCGATGGAGGCTGCATAAGGTCGTTTAAATAGGGTGCAAACCCTTGGATTAGGGTTTTTGTCCAGACAGCGTCTACTCGCCAAGTCCGGGACCCGACTCGTCGAGTCCATCACTTAAATCTCGCGTCCCGTCCCGCTTCTACTCGGCGAGTTGGTCCTTTGACTCGCCGAGTCCAAGGCCAGAAATGCAAAATACTTAAAGAATTAATAAAAGAATACGTACCAAGAACCAGGTGCTACAAATCTCCCCCAATTATTTTAGACTTCGTCCTCGAAGTCTGCTGCTCGTTCCAGAAACAACTCGGGGTAATGCTCTATCATCTCGTCCACCGGCTCCCAAGTCCACTCCGACCCCTTCCGGTGCTGCCATTGCACCTTCACGAGTTCCACCCTCTTGTTCCTCAAATCCTTCGACTTCCGGTCGAGGATTGCCACAGGCCGCTCGATGTAATTCAGGCTGTCATCGACCTGAATGTCCTTCAAGGATACCACTGCTGAGTCGTCCACCAGGCACTTCCGCAGCTGAGAGACGTGGAAAGTGTTGTGGATCTGTCTGAGTCCGGCTGGTAGGTCCAGCCTGTACGCCACCTTGCCCACCCGGGCTACAACCCTGAACGGTCCAATGTACCTTGGGCCCAACTTGCCCCGCTTCCTGAATCGAATGACGCCTTTCCAAGGCGACACTTTTAGGAGAACCATATCCCCGACCTGGAACTCCAGGTCTGATCGACGCTTATCGGCATAACTTTTCTGCCGACTCTGAGCAGTCTGAAGCCTGCTCCGGTCCTGCTGAATCTTCTCTGTCGTCTTGAGCACTACTTCGGTGCTCCCCATTACTCTCTGGCCAACCTCGCCCCAACATATCGGGGTCCTGCACCTCCTCCCATACAACATCTCGAAGGGAGGATGGTCGATGCTCGCGTGGTAGCTATTGTTGTAGGAGAACTCTGCCAATGGAAGGTAGGTATCCCAACTACCTCCGAAGTCTAAAACACATGCCCGCAACATATCCTCTAATGTCTGGATGGTCCGCTCTCTCTGACCATCCGTCTGTGGGTGAAAGGCGGTGCTAAAATGCAGACGAGTACCCAGCTCGTCATGAAACTTCTTCCAAAACCTGGAAGTGAACCGCACATCCCTGTCTGAAATCACCGAAACTGGCACCCCGTGCCGCGCCACCACCTCCCGAATATAGATGTCGGCCAGCTTCTCGGTCGAGATGCTCTCCTGAATCGGAATAAAATGAGCGCTCTTGGTCAATCGATCGACGATGACCCAAATCGAATCCACCCCCCGCACGGTCCTGGGAAGCTTTGTGATGAAATCCATCGTAATGTCCTCCCATTTCCACAGCGGAATATCCAACGGCTGCATCTTGCCGTGCGGTCTTTGGTGCTCGGCCTTGACCTTCCTGCAGGTCAAGCACCGCTCCACATACCATGCTACGTCCCGCTTCATGCAGGGCCACCAATAATCGGGACGAAGATCCCTATACATCTTCGTCGCTCCGGGATGGATAGAAAATCTGGATTTGTGTGCCTCCTCCATCAGGATCTGGCGCACACCTCCATGATAAGGGACCCACACCCTATGGTGAAGAGTCAATAACCCTCGGCTATCATAGTCGAAGGAGGAAACCTGTCCCACAATCCGCTCGCTTTTCCGATGTTCCTCCTTCATAGCCTCCTGCTGAGCCTCCCGGATCCGCTCTAAAAGCGGAGTCACCACTGTCATCCTCAGACAGATATCCCTGATCGGCGCTGCCTTGCGGCTAAGCACATCGGCCACGATATTGGCCTTCCCCGGGTGGTAAAGGATCTCGCAATCATAATCCTTCACCACGTCCAACCACCGACGCTGCCTCATGTTTAGATTCGGCTGATCTATGAGGTACCTCAAGCTCTTGTGGTCCGTGAAAATCGTACAACGAACCCCATAGAGGTAATGACGCCAAATCTTGAGGGCAAACACAACAGCCCCCAACTCCAAATCATGCGTCGGGTAGTTCGCCTCGTGAGGCTTCAGCTGCCTCGAAGGGTAAGCAATAACATGCCCTCTCTGCATCAATACTGCGCCCAATCCTGAGATGGACGCATCACACGAGATCCTCCATGCCTTCTGGCAGGGCTAAGATTGGCGCCTCGCACAATCTCTGCCTCAGCGTCTCGAATGCAGCCTGCTGCTCAGTCCCCCAACGAAAGACCACGACCTTCCTCGTTAGCCTGGTCAGGGGTAAGGCTATCTTGGAGAAATCCTGGATGAACCTCTGATAGTAGCCAGCTAATCCCAGGAAACTCCGAATCTCAGATGGAGACCTCGGAACCTCCCATCTCATCACGGCCTCCACTTTGGCCGGATCCACTGAAATCCCGTTCTGGTTGACAAGGTTCCCAAGAAACTGCACCTCGCGCAACCAGAACTCATACTTGGAGAACTTGGCATACAACCTCTCCCTCCTCAAAGTCTCCAGAACCTCTCGCAGATGCTCCTCATGCTGCTCTCGCGTCTTGGAGTAAACCAAGATGTCGTCGATAAACACTATCACAGACCGGTCTAACATCGGTCTACACACACGGTTCATGAGGTCCATGAACGCGGCAGGAGCATTGGTGAGCCTGAAAGGCATCTCCACGAACTCATAGTGGCCATAACGCGTCCGAAACGCCGTCTTCTGCACATCCTCCTCTCTGACCCTCATCTGATGATACCCTGAACGCAAATCAATCTTGGAGAACCAAGATGCTCCCTGTAGCTGGTCAAAGAGGTCGTCAATCCTCAGAAGTGGGTAACGGTTCTTTGCCGTTACCTTATTCAACTCCCTATAGTCTATACACATCCGATGCGACCCGTCCTTTTTCTTAACAAACAGAATCGGGGCTCCCCAGGGTGAACTGCTCGGTCTAATGAATCCTTTTTCTAACAGCTCCTGCAGCTATGTAGACAACTCCTGCATCTCAGGAGGAGCCAACCGATACGGTGCCTTGGCTATCGGAGCCGCACCAGGGACTAGGTCGATCCTGAACTCTACCTGTCGCTCCGGAGGTATCCCAGGCAGCTCCTCGGGGAATACGTCCGCGAACTCTCGCACCACGGGCACATCGCCCACCGTCGCCCTACCCGCCTCCCGGGTATCCATAACATAGGCGACATAACCTGCGCAACCCTGCTGGAGGTAACGCCTAGCTCTCGCTGCTGAACATAAAGCTGGTCCTCGCTGTGGCCTCTCGCCCTGAATCACCAGCTCTCCCCCACTTGGGGTCCTGATCCGCACCAACTGCTGTGCACAGTCAATCACTGCCCCATTGGGGCTTAGCCAATCCATGCCTATAATCACCTTGTTCCCCCTCAAAGGAATAGGAACCAGGTCTACCAGATAACGCTCCTCGAACAATCTCAAAACACAATCTCGGAAGACCTCAGATGCTCGCACTGACCGGTCGTCCGCAATCTCGACCTCTAGAGGGCAATCCAACATGCCCGAAGACTCAGGAAACTTCTTGCTAAGCGCAAGAGAGACGAATGACCGGGTAGCACCCGAATCAAACAATACCTGAACTGGGATGCCGTTCACATGGAACGATCCTAAACAGAGCACATATCAATATCATAAACATCATATAAATAAGTAAGAGGGAAAGAATCATACCCGTCACCACATCGGGTGCGGCGCGTGCCTCCTCGGTAGTCAACTGGAAGGCCTGGCTCCTCACCACTGGAGCCTCTGACTTGCCCTGGCGGCCATCAGTAATCCGCAGGGTCGCTGGGGCTGGCGCCTTCACTGGCGCTGCTGCTGTCAACTGGGGGCATTTGGCCTTCTTGTGGCCCCTCTGGTTGCAGTGGAAACACAACAACTCAGACGTCTGAATAACAGGTACAGGAGCGGTACAATCCCTGCTGAAGTGTCCCATCTTGCCGCACTTATAGCAGCCCGACGATCCCAATCTACACTCCCCCTCATGTGGCCTGCCGCATTTCCTACAGCGGCCCGGTCCTGACTGGCCTTTCGGCCTACCATCTGACCCCTTGGGCTTCTTCCCCGAAGCCCCTATCGTCTGTCCCTCCTCTGTCTTCCTCTTCCGGATGTGCTTCAGATCTATCTCCCTCTCCCTTGCCCTGGCAATCATAGAATCCAGGGTAGGGCAAGCTGAAAAACTGACATGCTCCGGAATATCAGCTCGTAGCATGTCATGATAGCGAGTCCTCCTCATGTCCTCATCACCCGTGTACTGGGGCACCAACAACGCCCTCTCCCGGAACTTGGCGGTGATCTCCGCCACAGTCTCCGTAGTCTGCCTCAAATCCAAAAACTCCCTGGCTAACTGCTGGAGCTCCATGGCAGGTGCGAACTCCGCTCTGAACAGGGTCACAAAGTCCGGCCACGTCATAGCCTCAATAGCCGAGGCTCCCAGAGAGTCACCAACCGACTCCCACCAATCTCTGGCCCTGTCTCTCAAGCATCCTACTGCATACCTCACCTTCGACCCCTCAGGGCAGAAGCTAGTCAACTGTGCAGACTCAATGTCTGTAATCCATCGTCTGGCAGGAATGGGGTCCTTTGCCCCGTGGAAATCTGGCGCACCACTGCCCCTGCAGTCCTTAAAGGACAGCGTGCGGGATCCTGACTGGCCAGATGCCATGTCACTCCTGAACGCCCTGAGGCGGTCCTCCATCAGCTCAACTATCCCTTCCTTGATCGACCCGAAAATGATAGCGGTCGACTCAAGGATGCCTCTGGTGATCTCTGACGCGATGAACTCGCGTAGTCTCTCATCTACTGGCTCGGAACTTGATCCCGAACCTGATCCCTCTCCTGAACTGCCATCTGCTGGCCTCGGACGTAGTACCACCATTCTTCAATACATACAGGCAACCATTAGTGATACTGATACATATAGAGGGATCACATCCATCACGAGCTCATTGGTCTTTCCTTAGCCTCTCTCGATTCGAGTACGGATCCTCTGCTTTCAGTAGTACGGGCCCATACTACCTTCCACATCTATCCGTACTTTCCTCGAGAACCGCCTTGACTCTACCAAGTCACTACTACTACTACTACTGCTGATCTCATGCTAATCTCATACTAGGCTTTCCCTAGGTAACCACCAACCCACTCTCCGCCATCAGCTGCATAAGAAGTCCCTGCTTTCTTCCCCTAACTAACTCGCGAATACTATTACATATTACTCAGACTAGATAATTCTTCGAATGAGAGATCCTACCCTACAACGGTTGGACTCAAACAAGAGCTGCGAAATAGAGCTAGACCCAACCTTCTGAAATTATTTAGTCCTTGCAATATGTAACTTAACATATTCGTTTACTAGTTAGTGAAAGACAACTAGAACTCCTAAAAGCACAAAGCAAGCATCATTCAGACAAAGGAAACTACTCAAGCAAATCTATTCTCATAACAAGAACTGTGCTAGCGTACAATGCTAAGCTCATACTATCAGGCATAACCTAAACAGGCTATCCTACTACTGTTTACTCAATACTAGCATGCAATTCTCATAAGGCTGAAACACATAAAGCAGGCACATAAGGCATCATTCCTAGATCCTTAGTCCTATTCTAGCATGCTGTTCTACTGAAACTGGTAAAACATAACATAAACTTGTATGGGTACTCTGGGGAAAACTTACTTGAGCTCGGCCGGTCGCGCACATCACACACCTTGTTCTTTCTCAAAACTCTTTTACTTAGCCTTTAGAAAATCATTTCTTTATAAAAATCTTTTAATCCCTTGATTTGAGTCCAGACACCCCCGAAGGTGTGTCCGAATCCCTCAAACCAGGGCTCTGATACCAACTTGTAACGACCAAATTTTCACGTCCAAAAATTTCCTTTTTGATTAATTGATTTGTAAAACATTCGTAATAAAACATCATCCTATCATATCATTTCATAAAATATATCTCGTGTCTGAAAACCAAATCATAAAAATAATAATAATGTCAGAGTACAATCCCAGAACATCTCATAATGCGGAAAAACCAATGCGTGTGTGTATGATGTGCCGCTACCGCGCCAGCTCCTTCCCCTTCGCTGAAGAGGTACCTGAAACAAAACTGTAAACTGTAAGCACGAAGCTTAGTGAGTTCCCCCATCGTCCACATACCATACAATCATATAGCATACATACTGACAGACATTTCTAGGGTGCCCGACCTACCCGTGTCAAGCCATTCTGGGGTGCTGACCTACCCATGTCAAGCCATTCTAGGGTGCTGACCTACCCATGTCGAGCCATTCTGGGGTGCTGACTACCCTTCGGTCCTAACAACCGAACCTCGGGGACTATTTCACCCCCTACCACTACTATCGCATATATCATAGCATAATCTACTGTCAGACATATCTGGGGTGTCCGACCTACCCTTCGGTCCTAACAACCGAATCTCGGGGACTATCCCCCCTCCTACTACCTCTATCTCATGTAACATATCATGCCAGCAACTAAACATATCATAACATACTGTTAGGCATATCTGGGGTGCCTAACCTACCCTTCGGTCCTAACAACCGAACTCTATTACTATCACATATCATGTCACGCTAGCATATAACATATCAGGTAGTAGTAACACATATGAATATCACAAAGACAAACATCTATCATACGATCCCTACTGGTGGGCCGACATTGTGGCCGTAGACCCACCGCTACTGGAAGGTAACTCACCTCGTAGTAGCTGCTGATCTGCGCGGGAATCCTCTGACTGCTGCCGCTGCTGCTCCGGAAATCCTCCGGCTATAATTCCCACAAAACACTTAGTCATACACTGCTAACTGTTCTTAGGGTAAAATGACCATTTTACCCCTGACCAAGTCAAAGTCAACTTCCAGTTGACCTGACTCGCCGAGTTGGCTCGCCAACTCGCCGAGTCCCTATCCTTCCATTTGTCCTTATACCCGTCTCTACTCGTCGAGTTAGGCGACGACTCGACGAGTTTTCCTTCTAATTGAACATCGACTGAATCTTCATCCGACTCGCCGAGTTGTATGAACAACTCGTCGAGTTCATCTTCAACTGATACACAGGTCCTGTCCTTGACTCGCCGAGTTGTATGAACAACTCGTCGAGTTCATCTTCATCCTTAGAAGATTGCCACGGACTCGCCGAGTCCGCTCATGCACTCGCAGAGTCCTATGAACTTCCAGAACAATGGCTTAGCCCAGAACGTTGGGTCACTCCCCGGGACTCCCTAAAACCTTTCCACACTCAACTGGGTCCTTTTGACCCTCAACTGATATGGGACAGAACCCTAGGACGCGCAGAGTCCAAGAATGGACTCGTCGAGTTGGTCACATCCTCTCACTAAATCTTCGATTTCTAATGTACAACTCTTGATCAAAAGATAGATCTATGCTTCTACAATCGATCTAGCACGTAAAGTTACAACCTTTACGTGCTTGCATGGGACTTTGAGCTCAAAAGGTCCTAAAACAAGCTCTTGCAATGCATGAGGCCTTCTTTGAGTGCAAAAGCCACTCCTTTCTGCCTTGTAACCCCTCTAAGGACCTAGATCCGAAACTTCAACCCCAAACCATGCTTGCAATCATGGTTGGTGACCAAAATGGCTTAGAAAAGCCCTAGAACTCCACAAAATGGGATCTATCAAAAGAACAAACAAGGTATAGACTTTATACCTTCTGTAGACTGCCAATGATGCTCAAAATCGGATCCTTCTAGCCTCCTCTTGATCCTTCAAGCTTTTCCTTCCTTCCTTGGGTCACAAAAGCACCAAAATCACTCTAAATGCCTTAGGTTGCTTCAATAACGGCTAGGGTTTCAATGAGAGGTGTTTGGGAGCATAAAGGGGCGATGGAGGCTGCATAAGGTCGTTTAAATAGGATGCAAACCCTTGGATTAGGGTTTTTGTCCAGACAGCGTCTACTCGCCGAGTCCGGGACCCGACTCGTCGAGTCCATCACTTAAATCTCGCGTCCCGTCCCGCTTCTACTCGGCGAGTTGGTCCTTCGACTCGCCGAGTCCAAGGCCAGAAATGCAAAATACTTAAAGAATTAATAAAAGAATACGTACCAAGAACCAGGTACTACAGATGTGCTGAAATGGAGATGAGTGCCCAACTCGTCATGAAACCTCTTCTAAAACCTAGAAGTAAACCGAACATCTTTGTCAAAAACCACCGAAACCGGCACCCCATGACGTGCCAGAACCTCCCTAATATAAAGATCAGCTAATTTCTCTACATAAATACTCTCCTGAATCAGAATGAAATGCATGCTCTTGGTCAACCGATCGACGATGACCCAGATTGAATCCATTCCAAGCGCAGTCTGGGTTAACTTCGTGATGAAATCCATAGTAATATCCTCCCATTTCCATACGAGAATCTCCAACGGCTGCATCTTGCCATGATGTCTCTGATGCTCAACCTTGACTTTCCTGCAAGTCAAGCACCACTCCACATACCAAGCCACATCCCGCTTCATGCAGGGCCACCAATAATCAGGACAAAGATACCTATACATCTTCATCGCCCCAGGATGAATGGAGAACCTAGATTTGTGCACCTCCTCCATCAGAACCTGACAAACACCACCCCAATACAGAACCCAAACCCACCGATGTAGAGTCAACAACCCACGACTATCATAATCGAAGGAAGCCACCTGACCCACAATACGCTCACTCTTTCGGTGCTCTTCCTTCATAGCATCAACCTGAGCCTCACGAATCTGCTCCAATATTGGAGTAATCACAGTCATCCTTAAAAATATATCTCTGATCGGAGCCGCGATCGGCTTGCAGCTGAGAGCACGACCACCACATTAGCCTTCCCCGGGTGATAAAGGATTTCACAATCATAATCCTTCACCACATCCAACCATCGACGCCGCCTCATATTCAGATTTGGCCGATCCATCAAATACCTCAGGATCTTGTGATCCATGTAAATATTACAACGGACCCCATAGAGTTAATGCCGCCAAATATTGGGGGTGAAAACCATAGCCCCCAACTCCAAATCACGTGTCGGATAATTCGCCTCATGAGGCTTCAACTACCTCAAAGTGTAATCGAACACGCGACCCCTATGCATCAACACATCATCAAACCTGTGATCGACGAATCACAATAAACCATAAAATCCTTGACAACCTCCGGAAGGGTCAGAATCGGTGCCTCGCACAACCGCTGTCTCAAGGTCTCAAAGTCGTCTGCTGCCTATGCCCCCAACAAAATGTAACCGTCTTCTTTGTCAACCGAGTTAAAGGAACATCTATCTTGGAGAAATCCTGGATGAATCAACGATAATAACCTGCCAAACCAAGGAAACTCCGAATCTCATAAGTATACCTCAGAACATCCCACTGCATCATGACCTCGACCTTGGTTGGATCGACCAAAATACCGTCCTGGTTGACAAGATGCCCCAGAAACTGCACCTCGCGCAACCAGAACTCACACTTGGAGAACATTACGAAAAGTCTCCCCCTCCTCAAAGTCTCCAACATTTCCCTCAAGTGCTCCTCGTGCTGCTCCTGGGTCTTGGAATAGACCAAAATATCATCGATGAACACAATCACAGACCGATCCAACATCGGTCTGCACATGCGGTTCATGAGATCCATGAACGCGGCTGGAGCATTGGTGAGCCCAAAAGGCATCACCACGAACTCGTAATGACCATAACGAGTCCGAGAAGCTGTCTTCTGCACATCCTCATCTCTAACCCTCATTTGATGGTAAACCAATCGCAAATCAATCTTGGAAAACCAAGATGCACCCTGAAGTTCGTCGAAAAGATCATCAATCACCCTGAAGTTCCTGGTAGTTAATACACATAGGATGAGACCCATCATTCTTCTTCACAAACAAGATCGGTGCTCCCCATGGCAAACTGACCGGTCGAATAAATCCCTTGTCTAACACTTCATGCAGCTGTGTATACAACTCCTACATCTCGGGAGGAGCCAACCGATACAATTTGCTATCGGACCCACACCTGGAAGCAGATCAATCCTGAACTCAACCTGCCTCTACAGAGGTACCCCAGGAAAATCCTCTGGAAACACATCAAGATACTCCGACACAATCGGCACATCATCCACGGTCACTTTATCCTTATCCCGAGTATCCATTACATAGGCGAAATATCCGGAACAACCCTGATGAATATAACGTCTGGCCCTCGTTGCTGAACAAAATAACAGACCACTCTGAGCTCTCTCTCCCTAAACCACTAACTCTCCCCCACTTGGGGCTCAAATTTGGACTAACCGCTGCTCACAGTCAATCACCACCCCATTAGGGCTCAACCAATCCATGCCCACGATAACCTTGTTCCCAAACAAAGGAATAGGAACCAAATCTACCAAATACTGCTCACTAAACAACTGGAGAGTACAACCCCGATGAACCCTCGTAAACTAAACAGATCTATCATTTGCGATCTCGACATCTAGAGGACAATCCAGCTCCCTCGGAGCTACGACAAACCTCTTGCTAAGAGCAAGTGATACAAAGGACCGGACCTGGCGGCTGTCAGTAATCCGAAGAGTTGCAGGAGTAGGTGATGACACTCGTCCTGCTGCAGACAAACTCAGCCAGTGAGCCTTCTTGTGGCCCCTATGATTGCAATGAAAGAAAATCAGATCAGATACCGGGTGGTGGTGGTGGTGGTAGTAGTGCAATCCCTGCTAATATGACCAGTTCGACCGCACTTGAAGCAACCAGAACCACCCACCCTGCACGCCCCATCGTGCGTCGTGCCGCACTTGCCACAACGGCCCCAGCCCTGCTGACCCTTCCCTCTAGCATCAACAACCTTGGGCCTCTTGCCCGAACCCCCGATACCCAAGCCTCATCTGGCTTCCTCTTCCTCTCCATCTTGAGATCAATCTCTCTCTCCCTAGCACTCACTATCATATCCTCCAGCGTCCTACAGTTGGATCGGCTTACAAACTGCCGAATGTCACTCCTCAACATCTCATGATACAGAGCCTTCTTCATCTCCTCATCTGCCACATACTGCGGAACCAAAAGTGTTTTCTCCAGAAACATCGCGGTGATCTCAGCCACCGTCTCAGTAGTCTGCCCGAGATCCTGAAACTATCGCACCAACTACTGCACCTCAATCATTGGTGCGAACTAAGCCCTGAACCTGGTCACAAAATCATCCCAGGTCATCGAATCAATAGCCTCATCACCAACTGCGCGTCCGACCTCCTCCCACCAATCCTATGCCCTGTCCTTCAGAAGACAGGAAACAAGTCTGACCTTTTCCCCCTCGGGGTAACTGTTGGTGCAAAAGGCGTTAGCAACATCCGCTAACCACCTCCTACTCAATATCCGGTCCTTCTCCCCGTGATAGTCCGGAGTTCCACATGCCCGAAACTTGTCACACCCCAAACCTGGAATGGCGGAATCGTTTTGGGGTGGAGGACGTCATGTTTAGTATCGCAACCATTGTATAATAGCAATCATAGTAACACAACCATCACAGTGAATACATATGTGAAAATCTTTACATCGGTTTGAAACTTATTTGAATACATCAAAAACGTATGTAAAATATAAGGTCATGACTCTTAGTGCTCCAGCTTCACAAAAACTCCAGGGGATACCTATCTACTGATTTCCTAAGAATATAAGCAATTTTGAAAGAGTATCAGCATAAAGCTGGTGAGTTCATAAGCATGTTTTTATAATGAAAACCTATTGATGAATCTGAGAAAATGTTTGTATGTTTCCAAGAAAATCCAATATTTTCTTAAGTATTGAAAAGTAGTCTTAAACCCTAAGACAATTTGTAAGATCGTTTTTGAATTCTGTTCTTATGTCTAAATGTACTCATATGTATGCCTGGTACCACCAGCTGTTTTGTATTGTTTTGTATAAAAGTTTTTGTATGAAAATCCTGGCTAACACCAGTATGTATAGTAGTTTTATTACTTAAAATAAAACCATGAAATGAAATCCCTGGAATCCTCAAGTTGTAGTATGTAATAGTGCTATTAATGAAAATAAAATTGTTGAAGAATGAAATCCCATAAACAAAAGGTTAGTTTATACTATTGTGAGTTCGTATAACCATGCTTGATATGACTGATGACCTCAGCGACGTTCTTCAAGCGTCGTACGATCTGATATTTGTCACCCCAGGCATGCCTGCCTAACTGTAGCTAGCAGTTTAGGTGTGGAATTGTCAGTCCCGAATAGATCTATTCACAAATGTCATGCTCTCCCTCCAGGAGACTCTGGTTACACTATATGTTGAGGATTTTACCTGTACCCAGAAGGGTAAAAATGAAGAGTTGTCTCCCAATCCTGTATTAACTAGTTTACGTATGGTTTTGTAGTGATCTACTGTGTTGAACTCTGTATGTATGATGTATAAGATAATAATTATACTTAAATAATTATTATATGTTGTTCTTTTGTAGTAATGTATGTCATAAACTAAATCTGTCATAGTTTATATGGTTACTCATGAAGGTAATCTGAATTGGTAAAAGAAACTATGTATTGAATTCCCCAAACTATACCTATTATAGTTTGATTGAAAAGTTATGTACTTGTTTTGTAAGATGTTCTGAACACTATGCAATTATATTTCCAAGTTGAAAGTGTCCCTTATGCTCAACATAGTACAAAAGGGATAAAATGTCTAAATGTTTCACAAAACATGGGAAATCATTTTTCTGCATCAATAGCATAAGTTTTAACTTGTTGAAATGCTTTAGATTCACAAAATCGTTTGTGTATGGCTTGTATTTCCCCCCTAAAAACATTAAAATTCATGAAAATGTAGGGGTATGAACTCACTGTTGTTGTGTGATAATGTCGATTGGAAATGAAGATCCTCGGGTTGATGTACGTGGCACTTAACAGAATCCTAATATCAAATAAATACATATAAGTATCTAAATTAGCGATTTGGTTAGATAAAGTGTTAGAAGAACACTTGTGCTCGGTTAAGGGATGTTACCGGAACTTGATTGAATCGAGGGATCGAGTTTTTCACCACCTAGGAGGCGTTTACGGTCGTGAAGGGTGGTTTACGGTCAATAGATAGTTTATGGCCGTGAACAGGGTTTACGACCGTGAACTGGGGTTTACGGCCTTTGAAGACTTGATGAGTTTACGGTCGTAAACTCAAGAACAGGGTTTACGACCTTTGACGATGAGCCATAAACTCAAGAACAAGGGTGCTGATTTCGAAGAGAAACGTGTTCCAGACATCCCGAAATGACTCTAAATGGTGTTTCTCGATGTTTTTCCAAAGATTGAAGGTGTTTGTAGTGTTTACGGCCAAGGGTTCTAGAGAGAGAATGAGAGAGTTTCCGGTCAAAAGTGTTCAAATGAGGGTGAGACCTACAACAGAACACGGTCACCAACCTGGAACTCCAAAGGTTTTCGTCTTTTATCAGCGTAACTCTTTTGTCTATCTCTTGACGCTTTTAATTGTTCCCGGATTTGTACGATCTTTTCAGTCGTCTCTCTGATGATTTCAGGACCCGTGAGAGTGCTGTCGGGGACTTGAACCTTGACTAGCTGCGTGTCACCCACCTCAGCCCAACACGGAGGGGATCTGCACTTACGGCCATAGAGGTCTTCAAACGGCGCATCCTT
This sequence comes from Lactuca virosa, assembly GCF_052849685.1. Taxonomy (NCBI): domain Eukaryota; kingdom Viridiplantae; phylum Streptophyta; class Magnoliopsida; order Asterales; family Asteraceae; genus Lactuca; species Lactuca virosa. The sequence goes on from NC_136433.1 coordinate 239,065,000, forward strand.
GATGCTTGTATGATAACTGTTGTTGTGGGAAAATTCGACCAAGGGAAGATGAGTGTCCCACGATGTGCCAAAGTCGATGACACAGGTTGTCAACATATCTTCCAATGTCCGAATTGTTCTCTCACTCTGTCCATCTGTCTATGGATGATAAGCCGTGCTCATATCCAACTTTGTTCCGAGAGCCTTCTGTAGTGATTGCCAGAATCTCGAGGTAAACCTGCTATCTCGATCGGAGATAATGGATACAGGTACCCCATGGAGGCGAACTATTTCTCGAATGTAGATTCGTGTGAGTCTCTCCATTTTGAAGTTTTCTTTGATTGGCAGGAAGTGGGCGGATTTAGTCAGCCGATCGACAATTACCCAGATGGCGTCGTGCCCACTCGGAGATCTGAGTAACTTAGTGATAAAATCCATTGTAATCCTTTCCAACTTCCACTCAGGTATTTCTGGCTGCTGAAGTAAACCTGAGGGCTTTTGGTATTCCACCTTCACCTTGGCGCAAGTCAAGCACTTGCCCACGAAGGTAGCAATTTCTGCTTTCATGTTTGGCCACCAATAGAGTTGTTTGAGATCCGATACATCTTATCTGAACCTGGATGAACGGAGTATCTAGACTTGTGAGCCTCATTCATGATAACCTCCCTGTACCCGCCGTACTTTGGGGTCCAGATCCAGTTCATGAAATAGTAGACTCCGTCTCCCTTGACCTCTAAGTTCTTTTCCATTCCTCGCAATGCTTCATCTGCCATAAGCTCTGGTTTCAAGGCTTCCAGCTGAGCCTCTATGATTTGCACGGATAAATGGGAATGGATTGTCATTATTAGTGCCTTCACCTTACGCCCTGAATACTCCTTTCGGCTGAGGGCATCTGCTACCACATTGGCCTTGCCAGGATGGTAGCGTATTCCGCACTCGTAGTCACTGAGTAACTCCACCCTTCTCCGCTGTCTCATGTTTAACTCTTTTTGATCAAAGATATGTTGTAAGCTCTTATGGTCGGTGAAGATAGTGCACTTGGTTCCGTAGAGATAGTGTCTCTAGATCTTTAATGCAAAGACCACTGCTCCCAACTCTAGATCGTGAGTTGTGTAATTGACTTCGTGTGTTTTCAATTGCCTCGAGGCATAGGCGATAACCTTTCCTCGTTGCATGAGTACACAGCCTAGGCCCTGATTGGATGCATCACAGTAGACAATGAAGTCTTCCGTCCCTTCGGGCATGGAGAAGATAGGTGCGCTGCATAGGGCCTGCTTCGATGTTTGAAACGCAGTGTCTTGCTTGACTCCCCAACTAAAGGCTACACCTTTCTGTGTCAGAGTATTTAGAGGCTTAGCGATTCTGGAGAGGTTCTGAATAAACCTGCGATAGTAGCCCGTGAGACCCAAGAATTGACGGATTTCTATGGGTGTCTTTGGTGCAGACCAATTCTCAATCACTTTGATTTTGGAAGGGTCCACGTGTATGCCTTCCTCGCAAACCATGTAACCAAGGAAAGTTACCTTCCTGATCCAGAACTCACACTTTGAGTATTTTGCATATAACTTCTCCGCCCTTAATGTTTCCAGCACCTGCCTCAAGTGCTGTTTATGATCATTCTCGCTCCGAGAATAGACAACTATATCATCAATGAACACGATCACGAACTTGTCTAGGAAAGGGTGGCACACCCGATTCATCAGATCCATGAATACCGCCGGTGCGTTGGTTAGACCAAAAGGCACAACTACAAACTCGTAGTGTCCATAGCGAGTTCGAAATGCTGTCTTGGGTACATCATTCTCGTGAAACCGCAACTGATGGTACCCTGATCTTAAATCTATATTTGAAAAGAAACTGGATCCCTGAAGTTGGTCGAAGAGGTCGTCGATTCTGGTTAAGGGATAACGGTTCTTGATGGCCAACTTGTTCAGTTCTCGGTAGTCAATGCACATCCAAAAGCATCCATCTTTCTTTTTCACGAATAAGATCGGAGCTCCCTAGGGTGAGGAACTCGACCTTATGAATCCTTTGCTGATCATCTCATTGAGCTGGCTGGATAGCTCTTGCATTTCCGCCAGCGCTAAACGATAAGGAGATTTAGCTATAGGAGTAGCTCCATGGATTAAGTCGATACGAAACTCGACTTGATGCTCGGGAGGAATTCTTGGGAGATCTACGGGGAAGACATCAGGAAAGTTACAGACTTCGGGGATGCTCTCGAGGTCTTTAACTTTTTGCGTCTCATCAACAACATGAGCTAGAAATGCATGACGTTCCTTCCGTAGATATTTCTGGGCTTTGATGCATGAAATGATACGAAGGTTCGAACTGAGCTTATCACCGTAAACCATGAAGGCTTCACCAGAGGGAAGATTGAGACGGATAGCTTTCTCGAAGCAAAGGATATCAGAACGATTGGGGCTCAACAAATCCATGCCGATTATGACATCAAATCTTTTTATGGAGACTGGCATAAGGTCGATGGGAAAGGATTAATTGTTCAGGGTAAGGGTACAGCCTATGAATATGTCTTTAGTGCTTTCTTTCTTTCCGTTAGACATATCGACGGTGAATGTTTCGGTTAAAGGTTGGGATTTACATTTGATTAGATGTTTGAATGCATGACTAACAAAACTCCTCTCCGCACCAGAATCGAAAAGAATGCATGCATAAAAGTTGTCAAGGAGGAACGTACCCGTAACCACGGTAGGATCAGCGACCGCTTCCTCCTGGCCCATCACCAACACTCTTCCTGTATTGCCACCTGTTGTTGCCTTGGGGCAGTTTCTTTTGAAGTGTCCAACCTCTCCACATCCATAGCAAGCTTGACCAGTGCCCTCTCCAGGAGCCTGATTGGTTGGTTGGACGGGTGCCTTGCAGAATCGAGCTGTATGTCCCTTCTTTCCACAACTATTGCATTGCATTTCACGGCAGGGCCCGTGATGATGACAGGGACACTTGCTGCATTTTGGGAGAGTACCAGCATAACCACTGGTAGGAGCTTGGGTGGTTGGAACAGCAGCTGGAGTAGTAGCAGGAGTAGTAGCAGCGTGAACTGCCACTGTTTGCTGTTTCTTGGAGGGCTCCTGCGAAGACTGGCCTTGACGCTTGTTCCAGAACTTCACCTTCTTCTCTCCACTTTCCTGTTGTGGTTTGGTAACGGCTGTCACCTCATCAAGATCGACCCCATGATTTATCAGAGTCTGTGCCAGGCACTTGGCGCTATCAAATGTAGTCGGTCTAGCAGCCAAGACATTTCCTTTGGTTGTGGCCGTCAGTCCCCAGATGTACCTCTCAATCTTTTTGCTTTCCGGGGTGACCATTCCCGGACAGAGGAGAGCCAGATCACAAAATCTAGCGATGTAGGCAGCAATGTCGGAACCCTTCATCTTCAGGTTCCAGAGTTCGTGCTCTAACTTTTGCATCTCGCCCCTCGGCCAGTATTCTGTAAGCATGAGTTCCTTTAGTCTTTCCCAACCCATGACATTAGCCACTGGCAGGGTTAGGGATTTGTCTTGACCATTCCACCAGGTCAGTGCTCGGTCGGTGAAAGTGCAGGCGGCGAACTTCACCTTGTTTGCTTCAGAACATGCATATATTTCGAAGATGGATTCGATCTTCTCGAACCATCGAGTCAGGGCAATAACACCTCCATTTCCGTCGAAGGACTTGGGTTTTGCGTCCATGAAGTCCTTGTAGGAGCACTCCTTTTGATGTCCCTGATCACCTTGGTTCTGGGGATGAGTACCACCTCCGGATCCACCATAGTTTCTCTGATTGATTTGCGCCATTGCCGCAGTCACGGCGGCGGTAACTGCTGCCTGGAACATGGCAGGATCGAACTGAGGGGGTGGTGGTGGCGGGATGTCGTCGTTCCTTCTGTTGGATCTCCTTCGGGGAGGCATCTTGTTCTAAACAATCAGGAAGAAGAGGATGGTAAGTCCTCAAGATATATGAAACAAGATATTTGTCATCCTGATAATAAAAGTGTTCTATCAAGCGATAAGCAAAGAAAGGTTACTAATGCAAGTAAGTTATCGCTTAAGAAAGAAGAGGTAGCAACACTTGAAATGAATCTATATGCTAGTTTTGGCTCTAGCTAAAATACTCCTATAGTATTTTATGTTGAATGTTTTTGTTTCTTGGTAAGTTTTAGGCTTGCTGCAAGACCACAGTCACTCCCAAGCACATGTTGGTCATGTATCGAATGAATATAGTTGATCAAGCTATATTGACCCTAGACATGATTACATAACTGCCCAGGTTTAACCACAATGTCCAACATCCAAATACTTTTGTTTTGTTCTATCTATGACTCTGGTTCTATTATGTATGCATGCTCGTATACTTTTTACAAAATACTTATATTTTGAAAATATACTTTTAGTTTTCAGAGTGCTTCAGCCCCTTCGTGTTTATAGTTGTATACTATGTAAGGTTCAATATACTTAGTTCACTATAAACAAGGGATCTGATACCAATCTGTCACACCCCAAAACCGGAATGGCGGAATCGCTTTGGGGTGGAGGACGTCATGTTTAGTATCGCAACCATTGTATAATAGCAATCATAGTAAGACAACCATTACAGTGAATACATATATGAAAATATTTACATCGGTTTGAAACTTGTTTGAATACATCAAAAACGTATGTAAAATATAAGGTCATGACTCTTAGTGCTCCAACTTCTCAAAAACTCCAAGGGATACCTGTCTACTGATTTACTGAGAATACAAGCAATTTTGAAAGAGTATCAGCATAAAGCTGGTGAGTTCATAAGCATGTTTTTATAATGAAAACCGGTTGATGAATCCGAGAAAATGTTTTTATGTTTCCAAGAAAATCCAATATTTTCTTAAGTAATGAAAAGTAGTCTTAAACCCTAAGACCAATTGTAAGTTCATTATTGAATTCTGTTCTTATGTCTGAATGTACTCATATGTATGCCTGGTACCACCAGCTGTTTTGTATAAAAGTTTTTGTATGAAAACCCTGGCTAACACCAGTATGTATAGTAGTTTTATTACTTAAAATAAAACCATGAAATGAAATCCCTGGAATCCTCCAGTTGTAGTATGTAATGGTTCTCTTAATGAAAATAAAATTGTTGAAGAATGAAATCCCATAAACAAAAGGTTAGTTTATACTATTGTGAGTTCGTATAACCATGCTTGATATGACTGATGACCTCAGCGACATTCTTCAAGCGTCGTACGGTATGATATTTGTCACCCGAGGCATGCCTGCCTAACTGTAGCTAGCAGTTTAGATGTGGGATTGTCAGTCCCGAATAGATCTATTCACAAATGTCACACTCTCCCTCCAGGAGACTCTGGTTACACTATACGTTGAGGATTTTACATGTACCCAGAAGGGTACAAATGAAGAGTGGTCTCACAATCCTGTATTAACTAGTTTACGTATGGTTCTGTAGTGATCTACTGTGTTGAACTCTGTATGTATGATGTATAAGATAATAATTATACTTAAATAATTATTATATGTTGTTCTTTTGTAGTAATGTATGTCATAAACTAAATCTGTCATAGTTTATATGGTTACTCATGAAGGTAATCTGAATTGGTAAAAGAAACTATGTATTGAATTCCCCAAACTATACCTATTATAGTTTGATTGAAAAGTTATGTACTTTTTTGTAAGATGTTCTGAAAACTATGCAATTATATTTCCAAGTTGAAAGTGTCCCTTATGCTCAACATAGTACAAAAGGGATAAAATGTCTAAATGTTTCTCAAAACATGGGAAATCATTTTTCTGCATCAATAGCATAAGTTTTAACTTGTTGAAATGCTTTTGTTTTAGATTCACAAAATCGTTTGTGTATGGCTTGTATTTCCCCCCCTAATAACATTAAAAATCATGAAAATGTAGGGGTACGAACTCACTGTTGTTGTGTGATAACGTCGACTAGAAATGAAGATCCTCAGGTTGATGTACGTGGCACTTAACGGAATCCTAATATCAAATAAATACATATAAGTATCTAAATTAGCGATTTGGTTAGATAAAGTGTTAGAAGAACACTTGTGCTCGGTTAAGGGATGTTACCGGAACTTGATTGAATCGAGGGATCGAGTTTCTCAGCACCTAGGAGGCGTTTACGGTCGTGAAGGGTGGTTTACGGTCAACAGACAGTTTACTGTCGTGAACTGGGGTTTACGGCCTTTGAAGACTTGATGAGTTTACGGTCGTAAACTCAAGAACAGGGTTTACGGCCTTTTAATATGGGTCGTAAACTCAAGAACAAGGGTGCTGATTTCAAAGAGAAACGTGTTCCAGACGTCCTGAAATGACTCTAAATGGTGTTTCTCGATGTTTTCCCAAAGATTGAAGGTGTTTTTAGTGTTTACGGCCAAGGGTTCTAGAGAGAGAATGAGAGAGTTTCCGGTCAAAAGTGTTCAAATGAGGGTGGGAGTCTCATATTTATAGGGGTTTTGTGGTCGGTCGGTGGGGGTCCACCTGACGCTGGCCGTAAACGGGTGTACGACCGTAAACTCGTTTACGGCCTTAAACTCACTTAGGCCGGAAATTGTTTGATTTTCGAGGAGACTTCGAGTAATTTGCGCGATTTGGTTCCGACTCGCATATATATAAATTTAATTATATAAAACTAGATAATTTTCTAAACCAAGAAGTTTGACGGAAAATTAATAAAATTCAAATTTTATTAATAGAAACCGCATAAAGGAATGGAAAAAGTTTCGGGTTGTCACAAAACTCCTTGCGGGTCAATGAATGTGCCCCCACTAAGGCCACCATCTTAGAACGAAAAGCGCTCAACCGCTCATATAGAATTTCCAGAATGCCCTCCTTGACCGTACTAAAGATCAAAGGAGTCTGCTCAAGAATACAACGCATAATCTCAGACGAGATGAACTCCCTAGTCTAAGCATCTAGCTGCCCAACTCCATAACCTAAGCTCGAGCCCTCTACATCACCATAACTGCCAACAGGTCTGCCCCACAGAGTCACGATACTGAAAATAGACCATATAAACCATCAAACTATATCAAGGGATCACAATCTCTACAGGCTTCCTGGTTTCATCGTAGATCTCCTTGACTCGAGTACGGATCACAATCTCTAACTTCCTCTAACTAGCTCATAAATACAATTACATATCACTAAAACCAGATAATTCTTCGAATGAAAGGTCTCACACTACAATGGTTGGACTAGGACAAGAGCTGCACAATAGAGTTAAAATCTAACCTTCTAAAATTATTTAGTTTCCATAATATGTAACTTAGCATATTCACTTACTAGTTAGCTAAATCTATTGAGAACTCCTAGAAAGCACAAAGCAAGTAGCATTCGAGCATCAAGTAATCAGTACCAAGCATCACGAAATCAGGCCATCCTATCACTGGTAGATCAGTACTAGCATGCAAGTCTATAAGCTAATACAATAGGCATAAAAATCATCTCTCCTAGCATTCTATCATGCAAAAACTGAGCAAATCCTTAGCCTTAACTAGCATGCGATTCACAGATTCACAGATCAAATCATATCAAATAACATGTATGGGTATTTTTGGAAAACTTACTTGAGCTCGGTCAATTGCATGCACCACACCCTTTCTAGTCTTAGAAAACTCTTTTCTTTAAAACATTTCTTTTTAAAAAACTTTACCAAATCCTCTGTTTGAGTTCAGACACACCCGAGAGTATGTCCAAATCCCTCAAACCAAGGCTATGATACCAACTTTTAACATCCCAAAAATAACACCCAATTTTTTTTTTCATTTTTAGATTAATAAAACAACAACCCGAAACATTGTTATAAAACCAAGATTATCGAATGTGTCAATACATCATCACTATCAAAGTAAATCACAAAGATGCGGAAACGAGTGGTGTGTGCTCTCCAATCATCTCAAGCTCTTCCCTTTGGAACCAGAAGTACCTGAAAAATAAACTAAAACCGTAAGCACAAAGCTTAGTGAGTTCCCCAAACTACCACATACCATACATAAATAATCACATAACAAGCCCCTCCCAATGAGTGTATCGGGCCCCGCCCACACTCGCATAACGGGCCCCGCCCACTGAATGTAATGGGCCCCATCCACTGAGTATAATGGGTCCCGCCCAAACTCATATAACGGGCCCCACCCACTGAGTATAACGGGCCCCACCCAAACTCATATAACGGGTGCCGCCCACATACAAATCATATAAGCATAACATATAATAGCATGAAGAATAACCATCGGGTCCGGCCCAGTAAGCATACAAGCACATACACATATAAGTGTCACACAACCATCTAGTATTCTAGCATAACAGATCATGGGCCGACATTGGTGCCTTCGACTCGCTAAATACAGTGAAGAAACTCACCTCACACTGCTGAATCTCACAGATAAGTCTCTGGCTGTTGGCCCGCTAAAATCCCCACGCTATCAATCACAAATAACATCCAATTAATAAATGGATTCCAAACCCCACTAAGAATCTAGACTAGGGTAAAAGGCCTTTTTACCCCTTTACCCAACATGGCTTCAAAGCCTAGGCCCAATCCAATTTGTCCAAAAGCCCAAAATTCCAAAATAATCATTCCAAGCCCAATTATGGCCCACTTTTTCAAATTGGGCCCAAATCTCTTTCATGGGCTTTTAGCTAAAAGTCTACTAAAATACCAACAGCCCAACAATAGATTCTGATGGCCCAACAAGGCCCAAGACAACAATGGCCTAATACAGAGAAGCCCATAACACCAAATCCCACTGCTAAGTACGCGGAGCATACTCAGCCTGTATGCTAAGCGTACTCGCTTTAGGGCTTGTATGCTGCATGTACCAGCTTTTACGCCCAATGTACTCGACTAGTTTGGCCAACTTTCTCATTCAGCTCTTAAATGGTTAAGACTTCACTCCAAAACTTAGATCTGACTTCCTTGAGGTGGTTTATCACGTAAAGTTGGCAACTTTACGTAGATGCATGGCTTAATGAGGCTCTTAGAGCTCAAAAGATCTTAATGAGTGACTTAATGCATGCATGAGGCCACCAATATCACCAAGCTTGCATTTTTATGGACAAGAGGACCCTAAAATGGTCATATCTATAAGGTTAGGCTTCTGAAACGACCCTAGCTCACAAGGACCAACCAAAAGGGAATAAAATGGCCATAAACAAGTCCAAATATAGATCCATTACAGAACTTGTCAATATAAAATCTTTATACCTCAAATGACTTGCAAAAAGAGTGATGATTACGGATCTCTAAGCTTCACACCAAGAAATAAACCTGCAATCTTCTTCTACCCCTTCGAAATGAGTAACAAAACACCAAATTTTCTTCTCAAGAGATCAAAGACACAAAATGATGGCTAAGGTCGAAATTTAGAGTTTTAGGACAATGGAGGCTGATAAAGAGGCCAACCGTAGGGACTTAAGGAGCTTATATAGGGTGCAACACCCTAAAACCAGGGTTTCATTAAACCCCTCGTACACCTGGTGTAACCCTCGTACGACCATCATACAAGGATCGAATCTGCGAGAAACCTCCCTATTAGTACGCTAAGCGTACACATATGGTACGCCCTGCGTACTAGCTTCTCAGCTAGCACGCTAAGCGTACCCTATGGTACACCCCGTGTACTAACCACAAGGACTAAAATGAAAAAACTTAATTACAGAAGGGCGAGAAGGAAACATACCTAATTCAAGTGTTATAGCTTCGGTTTCAGATGTGCTAGTGGTCATGGAGTTTCCAGATGTATTACCGAAGGATTTATCCATTATGCCTCCCGTGAGGTAGGTAGGCTTCAGGATTGATCTGATCCCAAGTGCGGCCCCGATTGCTAAGGCGTCGTATTGCCTCGCGCCATCAGAGATGAAGGAGTTGTCCTATCAGCTTCAAGAGCTGTTGGGCAAGTAGTTTATCAGACCGAGCAGTTCACCCTGGGGAGCACCGATTTTGTTCGTGAAGAAGAAGGATGGTTCACACTGTATGTGCATTAATTACCAGGAGTTAAACAAGTTGATGGTGAAGAACTGTTACCCACTTCCGCGGATTGATGATCTCTTTGATTAGCTGTAGGGTGCATCTTGATTCTCCAAAATCGATCTGAGGTCGGGATATCATCAGATGACAGTCAGAAAGGAGGACGTAGAGAAGACAATGTTCCAAAATCATTATGGTCATTAAGAGTTCGTGGTGATGCCGTTTGGGCACACCAACGCGCCTACAACATTCATGGATTTGATGAACCGAGTGTGCAGACCGATGCTCGACCGATCGATTATTGTTTTCATTAATGGTATCCTAGTCTACTCCAAGACTAGGTAGCAACATGAGGAGCATCTGACAGAGTTGCTGGGAGTATTGAGATAGGAGAGGGTTTATGCCAAATTCTCCTAAGTGTGAGTTCTGGTTACAGGAGGTCCAGTTTTTGGGACACCTTGTCAATCAGAACGAGATTCTGGTCGATCCGGCCAAGATTGAGGTACAGATGCAGTGGGAGGTCCCGAACTCCCCATCTGAGATTATGAGTTTGTTGAATCAAGGAAGTGACCCTCTTAAACTTTATGATCCGAAATCATCTCTTGCTACCGCAACCTCAAGTGATGATGTCAGCCTCAAATACCCTATCCGCAACTACAACAAGTTATTTTGTTTCTTTAATTTACATGATATTGTCCAGTGTACCTTGCATGGACACTTTATCAGAATTTTATTAGTTCGTTATTCACCGTGTACGTTCTCGAGACTCTATAAATAGAGTTCTCTTATTCTGAATGAAATACAACTCTTATCTCTCATTCTACATCTCTATTCTCTATCTGAATTACTCTCTATTCTTATCTTCAAAGATCTTTCTGAACTTACACTCGTATATTAAGATCAAACTCTCAAATTCTCCTTCGGAGCAAGTCCTCGTGACTTCATTCACTTCAAGCTGATCACATATACTGACTCGGTTTGCATGCAAACCTTGTTAAGAATCAGCTTAGTGTTTACTTGATATATAACTTGTCGTCATTTACATTTCCTTTACTTTTCGCACTTATATTTCCGCAACTAACATTTCTAACATGTCACACCCCCAAACCAAGGATGGCGGAAACGTCCAGGGGTGGAGGACTTCATGTATAGTATCATAACAACAATTGTAATAGTAATTCAAGCAAACACAACCAACATATATATAATTGAAAAAGTTACATCATTGTACGAATTACATGTTTACGAATCAATTACAATATGTTGACAAAATATGAAATAGTAGACGCCTTAGCGTCCCATCCTCAAAAGCACTTGGTTACCTGTTTAATGATTTCCTGAGAATACAAGTTGTTTGGAAAAGTGTCAACACAAAGGTTGGTGAGTTCATAAGCTTTTGTTTGATATTATTAAAAGCCTTTCGTTTGTAAAAGTAGTATTTGTTTTAGAAAATCCAATATTTTCCTTAAAATGTATATGTAGTCTTAAATTCAAAGACCGAAATGTATAAGTAACTTTTCTTACTTATAATAAATAATGTAAGTTTAAATCGACATAAAATCGTTTAATTTTAATGAAGTTCCCGTAAATTCCAATATTTATTAATACTTTGTGTGAGTTTATTATAACCATGCTATGACCAAGGTTGCCTAAAACGACGTTCTTCGGGCGTCGGAAATGTTATGACATTTGTCACCCAGACCTATCGGTCTAACTGTTGCATGCAGTTTAGGTGTGGGTTTGTCAAACCCAATATAGATCTATACACAACTATCACGCTCTCCCTCAAGGAGACTCTGGTTACAATACAGGACTTAATGGTAGTTTGAAGTAAATGTCTCACAAAGTCATTAACGGAATTACGTGTTATGAAAACTTGGTACCGTATGGCCGTACCTTGCTTAATGAAAATATCCTTTGTATAAATGTACCCTTTTTAAATGTATGTGTTATGTAATGTATCATAAACTATACCTATTATAGTTTATCAACCAAGGGTAGTACGTAGTAATGTATGCAAACTATATTCAAAATAGTTTATTAAATGTTTGAATGTATCGGTTGTACTTTGATTATAATCACTTGTTATTCTTTATATTTTATATGTCCAAATCCATTTGTAAACTGATGTGTGTCTAAATATTAAGATAAAATGTCATATATTGCAATAACATATAATCACATAAAGATATACACCTTGCTCAACATGTTACAAGGTGAAATGAAATTGACAGCAACTTTTCGTTGAATACAGTTTCTGTTACTGTTCTTAGAAAATTTATAGAAATATCATCAAAGCTCTAAATCCAAATCCGAAAATTCTGAGAGTTTGGAGTATGAGTCTAGTTTGTTCTTAAATTTTATCATGATTTTTAGTGATCTCTAACAGAGGTGAAAATGTTCATAATCACAGACTGGTTCGGGTTTGCCTCTGAAATGACAGGTAGTTTTGTAAAAATCACCATAAATTGTAGAAAAATCATATGGAGATGTACAAGTAGCCATTTTAAAGCTAAGAGTTTGAACTACTTGCACCTGGAACAGTTTTGAAAACTAAAATATTTAAGTTTACCAAAACAGTCCGTGATCGAAGTTCATCTTTTCTGATGTAATCTGATAGAAAAAGTTTAATTGTGTTCTTGATGATTTTACTTGTATTCCCCCCTTAAAACTTAAGAAAAACTTGTAAATGTAGGGGTATGAACTAACCCTATGTGGTTTCAGTAGATGAAAGTGAGAGAGAGGAAGTGTTCAACCCAAGGACACTAAGAAGATGTCTTGATGATTCGAGAATCTAACATCGAATAAGATGGAATTTGTGTAAGATATCAATGATTTGAGTAGAATGAAGTGTAATAATTATATGAATGATGAAGATACTTACTAATTGAAGAAAGAAATCCCTGAAGAAAGCCTTGAAGTTCTTGAAGTTGAGAGAAAAGATGAGAGAATTTTGGAGAGTGTCCTTTGGTTGCTAAGTGTAGAATGAAAGAACTTTATGGAGAATGAGGAGAGAGGATCAATCCTCCAGCTCTTAGAACGTGGGAAGAGCTGGAGATTGGGTGTAAAGGTCCACTAAGGAGACAAGGGGTAGTGGGAAAGAGTGGCTGATCATAGAGTGAGGTGGTGGTGGTTTGCTTTTGCCATAAATTAAGGAAAAACAAATATTCCCTCAATAATTAGTTCAACCACTAATTCTTTTAATATATTTTTATAAAACCCTGGAGATTTATATATTTTGGGGCCTTAGTTTATAAAATAAAGTTTTGGGTGAAAATCCCACGTTAAAATAATGAAAAACGGAGTTAAAACGAAGTCGTAGTCGAAAAGCCGGTAAAAAGGGGCCGTCTGCGAGACCTCTCGCATGGAGGCCGGATTCGGACCCTCGCATGCGAGGCTGCTGTCTGATGGCTTCGGATTCGGTCTCCTGAGAGGCTTCAGCTTCGGTCCTGATGAGAGGCTTCGGATCCGAGGCCTCGGATGAGAGGCTTCGGATCCGAGGCCTCGGATGAGAGGCTTCGGTCCTGAAGCTTCAGTTCCAGGTCCTTAAGGCTATTTTACCCGTTTTTACCCCGTTTCAAGCGATTTTTGACCCGGTTAAGGGTCGATATGACCCAAATGATTACAAAAAGTTAAAGTAACTTTTGAGAGAGATTTGGGAGAGATTTCAAATAGAAAGAGATAGAGTGAAAACGATTTAGAGAGGTTTCGTTTGTGATTAATTTGAGTGTCCGGCTTCACAACGCAAGGTTCGTAAACCCCGTTAAACCATGTTTTAGTGTCGTACACAATCCCGATGATTGTGCAATAGTGTTTTATCGCTTTGGTTCGTTGTTTAGCACTGTTAAGGCTAAGGAAAATCAAACACATGAACTTTCCAAATGATGATTTCTCATTAAAATAGCGAATTGTATAGTGATTACATAACGTAAACCCTAACATACAAGGGTTATTGGAGTTGACCGGTTTGACTTGTTGACTTTGTTTGACTTTGACTTGACCGAAATTTGACGGTTGTCACATCATCCCCCCGTTAGAAGGAATTTCGTCCCGAAATTTTCATTTTGACTGGGATTTCAAGAGTTTGGGAAGAGATGTGGATACTTTTGTTTCATCTAATCCTCGCGTTCCCAGGTGAATTCGGGTCCTCGTTTAGCGTTCCAACGGACCTTCACGATGGGAATACGACTTTGTTTCGTTCGTTTGATTTCCCGATCCATGATTTCGACTGGTTCCTCCACGAAGTGGAGATTTTCGTTAACTTCGATTTCGTCGAGTGGTATTACGAGTGTCTCATCAGACAAACACTTCTTTAGGTTCGACACGTGAAATGTGGGATGTACTTTGTCGAGTTCCTGAGGTAATCGAAGTTTGTATGCTACTGGCCCAAACCTAGCAAGGATTTCGAATGGCCCGATGTACCTTGGATTTAGTTTCCCGCGTTTGCCGAATCGTATCATTCCTTTCCAAGGGGAAACTTTTAGTAGTACACGATCACCCACCTGGAATTCCAAGGGTTTGCGTCGTTTGTCTGCGTAACTCTTTTGCCGATCGCGAGACGCTTTCAGTCTTTCTCGAATTTGAACGATCTTTTCTGTGGTTTCCCTTATGATTTCAGGGCCAGTGAGAGTGATATTAGAGACTTGCCCTCTAGCTAGCTGTGTATCCCCCACCTCAGCCCAACACAGGGGTGATCTGCATTTGCGACCATAAAGAGCTTCGAATGGAGCGACTTTGATGCTAGTATGATAGCTGTTATTGTAGGAGAATTCGATAAGCGGTAGATGGCTATCCCATGCTTTACCGAAGTCTATCACACAAGCTCTTAACATGTCTTCCAACGTTTGAATGGTTCGTTCGCTCTGTCCGTCGGTTTGTGGGTGGTAGGCCGTACTCATGTCAAGCCTAGTTCCCAATGATTTTTGTAGAGACTGCCAAAACCGTGAGGTAAATCTACTATCTCTATTGAAGATAATGGATATCGGCACACCATGGAGTCGTACAATCTCTCTGATGTACGTTCTAGTCAGCTTCTCCATCTTGTCGGTTTCTTTTATCGGTAGGAAGTGTGCTGATTTGGTCAATCTGTCTACGATTACCCATATGGTGTCAAGCCCGCCCGATGTCTTAGGCAGCTTGGTTATGAAGTCCATGGCTATTCGTTCCCACTTCCACTCAGGTATATCCGGCTGTTGCAATAGCCCGGATGGTTTCTGGTATTCGATTTTGACCTTGGCGCAAGTCAGACACTTGCTCACATAGGTAGCAATCTCAGCTTTCATGTTCGGCCACCAGTATAATTTCTTGAGGTCCAGATACATCTTATCTGACCCGGGATGGATGGAATATCGAGTCTTGTGTGCTTCATTCATGATGACGTCTCGGAGTCCACCGAACTTCGGTGTCCAGATTCGATTCATGAGATAACGTACTCCATCATCCTTGACTTCTAAGTTTTTATCCATTCCCCTTAATGTCTCTCCTGCCACCTTTTCTGGTTTCAAAGCTTCTAGTTGAGCTTCCTTGATTTGTATGGTCGTGTGGGAATGGATCGTCATTGTTAAGGATTTTACTCGGCGGCCCGAGTACTCCTTCCTGCTTAGAGCATCAGCCACTACATTGGCCTTGCCCGGATGATAACGAATTTCGCACTCGTAGTCATTCAGCAACTCTACCCATCTCCTCTGTCGCATGTTAAGCTCTTTCTGATTGAGGATATGCTGAAGACTTTTGTGATCAGTGAAGATAGTGCATTTCGTGCCGTAGAGGTAGTGTCTCCAGATCTTCAAAGCGAATACCACTGCTCCTAATTCCAGGTCGTGCATAGTATAATTAACCTCGTGCGTCTTAAGCTGTCTTGATGCATACGCGCTAACCTTCCCTCTCTGCATGAGCACACATCCGAGGCCTTGATTCGAAGCATCAAAGTACACTACGAAGTCCTCGGTTCCCTCTGGGAGAGACAAGATCGGTGCGCTGCATATGGCTTGTTTTAACGCTTGGAAAGCAGTTTCTTGTTTATTTTCCCACTTGAATATCACACCTTTCTGCGTCAAGGTGGTGAGTGGTTTCGCAATCTTGGAGAAGTTTTGTATAAATCTTCGGTAGTAGCCAGCAAGCCCAAGGAATTGTCGAATTTCGGTTGGCGTCTTGGGTGCTGACCAATTCTCGATTGCCTTGATCTTGGAGGGATCCACATGTATGCCTTTCTCACTTACCACATGGCCAAGGAAATCCACTTCTCTAATCCAGAATTCACACTTAGAGAACTTAGCATAAAGCTTCTCCGCTCTTAGTGTCTCTAGCACTTGGCGTAGATGTAGGCGATGCTCTTCTTCGCTTCGCGAGTAGATCAAGATATCGTCGATGAATACGATTACAAACTTGTCTAGGTAGGGTCGACACACTCTATTCATTAGGTCCATGAATACCGCAGGTGCGTTTGTTAAACCGAAGGACATCATCACAAACTCGTAGTGCCCATAGCGAGTTCTGAATGCAGTTTTGGGAATATCTTCTTCTTGAACTCGTAGCTGATGGTAACCTGACCTTAGGTCGATCTTTGAGAAGAAATTTGCTCCTTGGAGTTGGTCGAAAAGGTCGTCGATTCGGGGTAGAGGATATCGGTTCTTGATGGTGAGTTTGTTTAGTTCCCGATAGTCGATGCACATGCGAAAGGATCCGTCCTTCTTCTTTACAAAAAGGACTGGTGCTCCCCAAGGTGAGAAGCTTGGTCTGATGAACCCTTTGCTCAAAAGCTCGTTCAACTGACTGGACAACTCTTGCATTTCTGTTGGTGCGAGGCGGTATGGAGCTCTGGCTACGGGGGTAGCTCCGGGTATTAAGTCAATTCTGAAATCGACTTGTCGTGCGAGTGGTACACCAGGAAGATGTTCTGGGAACACATCCGGGAAGTTACACACTTCGGGGATGTCTTTGATGTCTTTCACGTCTTGTTTCTTGTCTACTACGTGGGCCAAGAAGGCGTGGTACTCCTTCCGGAGATACTTTTGGGCTTTGATGCATGAGATGATTTGTAAATTCGCACTAGGTTTGTCACCATAGATGAGAAGGGTTTCGTCATTTGGTAGATTGAGGCGAACGGCCCTTTCGTAACATAGAATGTCGGCACGGTGAGGAACTAACCAATCCATCCCGATGATTACGTTGAAGCTTTTTATGGTGACCGACATCAGGTCAATTTTAAATGTATGGTTGTCTAGAGTGAGAGTACACTCTGAGTATATATCGCTAGTGCGTTCTACTTTCCCATTTGCCATTTCTACTACATAAGTATCCTTTAGTGATTGGGGATTTTGTTCAAGTAATTGTTTATATTGGTGGCTCACGAAACTCCTCTCCGCTCCACTATCGAATAGTACGCATGCATAAGAGTTATTAAGGAGAAACGTACAGGTAACCACCGCGGGATCCTCAACTGCTTCCCCATGTCCTATTGCCAGGATTCTTCCTACTCCACCAGCATTAGGGGCTTGTGCTTTGGGGCAGTTTCTTTTGAAGTGACCTGCGTCTCCACAGTTGTAGCAGGTTCGGGTTGCCCCCGTACTGGCGACTTGGTTGATTGGTCGAGCCGGCGCTTTACAGAAACGAGCAGTGTGCCCCTTCCTGTCGCAGTTGATATAGTGCATCTCCCTACAAGCACCATTGTGGTGAAAGTTGCACTTGTTGCACTTGGGTAGGGTTCCAACATATGGCTTCGGTGGTGCAGTAGTGGCAGCATTAGTGGCAGCATGGACAGCAACAGTTTGTTGCTTCTTAGCGGGGTCCTGTGCTGGTTGGCTCTTCTTTTGGTTCCAGAACTTCCTTTTGTTGTTTCCCCCTTTTGATTGATCAGTGGTGGTGGTTGTAGTATTATGACCGGCTCGGTGGTCAACAAGTTGTTGTGCCAGCTCTCTGGCACTGTCAAAAGTAGTTGGCCTTGAAGCCAGGACACTACTTTGCACTTGGGGAGACAGTCCCCAAAGGTATCGCTCCACCTTTTTCTCCTCCGGAGTAACCATTGTTGGGCAGAGGAGAGCCAATTCATTGAATCGGGTGGTGTAGGTTTCAAGGTCGGAGCCCGTCATCCTGAGGTTCCAAAGTTCTTGTTCCAGCTTTTGAATCTCACCTCTCGGGCAGTACTCCTTCATCATCAACATTTTTAGTTCTGCCCAGGTTATGGAGCTAGCCACTTCGAGAGTAAGTGAATTAATCCGGCAGTTCCACCAAGTAAGGGCCCGGCCGGTGAAAGTGAAGGCTGCGAACTTAACTTTGCTCGCTTCGGGGCAAGAGCACACCTGAAAGACTACTTCGGTCTTTTCAAACCATTGCATTAAAGTGATGACTCCCCCGCTCCCATTGAAGTTGTCGGGTTTGCCATTGGTGAAGTCTTTGTAGGTGCACTCTCTTGTGCGCACCCATCTGTCACCCTGGTTAGAGGGTGTAACACCTGGTCCAGATCCACCATTTCCATTAGAGACAATTTGGGACACAGCTGCCGCTATTGTTGCTGCTATTGCAGCTTGGAGTATTGCTGGATCAAATTGTGGAAGTGGCGGCAGAGGTGTTGGTGATGGTGGTGGAGGTGTCGGTGATGGTGATGGTGGTGGAGGTGTCGGTGATGGTGATGGTGGTGGAGGTGTTGGTAGTGGTGGTGGAAGTGTCGGTGATGGTGGTGGAGGTGTTGGTAGTGGTGGTGGAAGTGTCGGTGATGGTGGTGGAGGTGTTACTAGTGGTGGTGGAGGTGGTGCTGCACTGCTAGATGGTCTAGTCTCCTTCCTTGGCGGCATGGTTCTGTCATAAGTTGTAAACCAATGTACTTTTAGTACAAGTATATTTATAGGAAGAGAAATCTTTTATACATAAAGTATATTATTACGTTGTTTTCCGATATGTTTACGATACATACGATTTTATACTTTTAATTGACCCAATACATTGGGCTATGAGGTAAAATGAAAGTCTAAAATATTTTATTTGAGTTTCCTTGTTTCCAAGTATATGACCATTTGTAAGAGCTTCCCATATGCTAATTTAGTCGGGACATAATTAATATATTTATTATAGTAACACAAAATACTCCTATAGTATTTGTAAATATTTAGTTTTGAGTTCTTAAAGTATCCTTTGTAGTGTGATATTAGGTTGTTAGATTTGTTGCCCATCCTGACCATCCCCCGGTATATGCAAGTCAATTCTCGGACTGATATAGTTGATCAGGCTATATCCTTCCTACAATTAATCCACATATACTAAGGCATACTCAAAATGTTCAACTCTTCTTCTTTTGCTTTATGTTTTCTCTAGTCATGATATCATGCGAGCATGTAATGTATGTATGTATACTTTAATCAAGAAAATCATTTATTTTCTAAAAGTATATTTATTTGAAAAATGCACAATTCAGAGACTATTAGTCCCAATTGTGTTTATAGTTTGTATATCTTATGTGGTTTGATATACTTAATTCACTATAAACTGTGCTCTGATACCAATCTGTCACACCCCCAAACCAAGGATGGCGGAAACGTCCAGGGGTGGAGGACTTCATGTATAGTATCATAACAACAATTGTAATAGTAATTCAAGCAAACACAACCAACATATATATAATTGAAAAAGTTACATCATTGTATGAATTACATGCTTACGAATCAATTACAATATGTTGACAAAATATGAAATAGTAGACGCCTTAGCGTCCCATCCTCAAAAGCACTTGGTTACCTGTTTAATGATTTCCTGAGAATACAAGTTGTTTGGAAAAGTGTCAACACAAAGGTTGGTGAGTTCATAAGCTTTTGTTTGATATTATTAAAAGCCTTTCGTTTGTAAAAGTAGTATTTGTTTTAGAAAATCCAATATTTTCCTTAAAATGTATATGTAGTCTTAAATTCAAAGACCGAAATGTATAAGTAACTTTTCTTACTTATAATAAATAATGTAAGTTTAAATCGACATAAACTCGTTTAATTTTAATGAAGTTCCCGTAAATTCCAATATTTATTAATACTTTGTGTGAGTTTATTATAACCATGCTATGACCAAGGTTGCCTAAAACGACGTTCTTCGGGCGTCGGAAATGTTATGACATTTGTCACCCCAGACCTATCGGTCTAACTGTTGCATGCAGTTTAGGTGTGGGTTTGTCAAACCCAATATAGATCTATACACAACTATCACGCTCTCCCTCAAGGAGTCTCTGGTTACAATACAGGACTTAATGGTAGTTTGAAGTAAATGTCTCACAAAGTCATTAACGGAATTATGTGTTATGAAAACTTGGTACCGTATGGCCGTACCTTGCTTAATGAAAATATCCTTTGTATAAATGTACCCTTTTTAAATGTATGTGTTATGTAATGTATCATAAACTATACCTATTATAGTTTATCAACCAAGGGTAGTACGTAGTAATGTATGCAAACTATATTCAAAATAGTTTATTAAATGTTTGAATGTATCGGTTGTACTTTGATTATAATCACTTGTTATTCTTTATATTTTATATGTCCAAATCCATTTGTAAACTGATGTGTGTCTAAATATTAAGATAAAATGTCATATATTGCAATAACATATAATCACATAAAGATATACACCTTGCTCAACATGTAACAAGGTGAAATGAAATTGACAGCAACTTTTCGTTGAATACAGTTTCTGTTACTGTTCTTAGAAAATTTATAGAAATATCATCAAAGCTCTAAATTCAAATCCGCAAATTCTGAGAGTTTGGAATATGAGTCTAGTTTGTTCGTAAATTTTATCATGATTTTTAGTGATCTCTAACAGAGGTGAAAATGTTCATAATCACAGACTGGTCCGGGTTTGCCTCTGAAATGACAGGCAGTTTTGTAAAAATCACCATAAATTG
Source organism: Lactuca virosa (assembly GCF_052849685.1). Lineage (NCBI taxonomy): Eukaryota > Viridiplantae > Streptophyta > Magnoliopsida > Asterales > Asteraceae > Lactuca > Lactuca virosa. Next base: position 239,085,830 of record NC_136433.1, read on the forward strand.
TAGAAAAATCATATGGAGATGTACACGTAGCCATTTTAAAGCTAAGAGTTTGAACTACTTGCACCTGGAACAGTTTTGAAAACTAAAATATTTAAGTTGACCAAAACAGTCCGTGATCGAAGTTCATCTTTTCTGATGTAATCTGATAGAAAAAGTTTAATTGTGTTCTTGATGATTTTACTTGTATTCCCCCCTTAAAACTTAAGAAAAACATGTAAATGTAGGGGTATGAACTCACCCTATGTGGTTTCAGTAGATGAAAGTGAGAGAGAGGAAGTGTTCAACCCAAGGACACTAAGAAGATGTCTTGATGATTCGAGAATCTAACATCGAATAAGATGGAATTTGTGTAAGATATCAATGATTTGAGTAGAATGAAGTGTAATAATTATATGAATGATGAAGATACTTACTAATTGAAGAAAGAAATCCCTGAAGAAAGCCTTGAAGTTCTTGAAGTTGAGAGAAAAGATGAGAGAATTTTGGAGAGTGTCCTTTGGTTGCTAAGTGTAGAATGAAAGAACTTTATGGAGAATGAGGAGAGAGGATCAATCCTCCAGCTCTTAGAACGTGGGAAGAGCTGGAGATTGGGTGTAAAGGTCCACTAAGGAGACAAGGGGTAGTGGGAAAGAGTGGCTGATCATAGAGTCAGGTGGTGGTGGTTTGCTTTTGCCATAAATTAAGGAAAAGCAAATATTCCCTCAATAATTAGTTCAACCACTAATTCTTTTAATATATTTTTATAAAACCCTGGAGATTTATATATTTTGGGGCCTTAGTTTATAAAATAAAGTTTTGGGTGAAAATCCCACGTTAAAATAATGAAAAACGGAGTTAAAACGAAGTCGTATTCGAAAAACCGGTAAAAAGGGGCCGTCTGCGAGACCTCTCGCATGGAGGCCGGATTCGGACCCTCGCATGCGAGGCTGCTGTCTGATGGCTTCAGATTCGGTCTCCTGAGAGGCTTCAGCTTCGGTCCTGATGAGAGGCTTCGGATCCGAGGCCTCGGATGAGAGGCTTCGGTCCTGAAGCTTCAGTTCCAGGTCCTTAAGGCTATTTTACCCGTTTTTACCCCGTTTCAAGCGATTTTTGACCCGGTTAAGGGTCGATATGACCCAAATGATTACAAAAAGTTAAAGTAACTATTGAGAGAGATTTGGGAGAGATTTCAAATAGAAAGAGATAGAGTGAAAACGATTTAGAGAGGTTTCGTTTGTGATTAATTTGAGTGTCCGGCTTCACAACGCAAGGTTCGTAAACCCCGTTAAACCGTGTTTTAGTGTCGTACACAATCCCGATGATTGTGCAATAGTGTTTTATCGCTTTGGTTCGTTGTTTAGCACTGTTAAGGCTAAGGAAAATCAAACACATGAACTTTCCAAATGATGATTTCTCATTAAAATAGCGAATTGTATAGTGATTACATAACGTAAACCCTAACATACAAGGGTTATTGGAGTTGACCGGTTTGACTTGTTGACTTTGTTTGACTTTGACTTGACCGAAATTTGACGGTTGTCACATAACAATCCTAACTTCTTATTATTGTTGACCTTTATGATCCTTTGAGATTAACTTCATTCCGCAATATATAACTTGTACTGACGTTTGTTCAAGTGTTTCTCAAAAGTTATTCTCTCAACAATTGGTATCAAAGCCAAAGTTGTTGCTTTTTAAACAAAACTATGATTTTGAAAATCCTTCTATACCACTAAAGCTCATTTTCTCAAAAAAAAACAAAGGAAATATGGCACAAGCTTTATCACTAAACGTTTCCAACAGTGTTGGTGGTTCTAATCGAGCCCCAATACTTGTTGCTAGTGAATATCATCAATGGTCTCAAAGAATGGAGAGGTATCTAAAACGACTCGGTATAGATGTGTGGAGATCCATGGAAGAAGGACCTCATGTTCCAGTTCTCATACCTGTTCAAGCCGATGGTGCTCAAGCCAGACTTGGAGGAACTCAAGCTGCAATTAATCGTCCCACAAAAGATGATCTTGATAAAATGGAAAGTGATGTTGTTGCTTTTTATGAAATATCCTGCGGAGTTGCTCCCGACAACTTTGATATTATCATCAATTGCAAATCAGCCAAAGAGATCTGGGATGTTCTCAAGAACTTGTATAAAGGTTCTGAGCAAGCTCAAGATAAGAAGCTTACCACCACACTCAACGAGTTCAACAATTTCAAAGCTCATGCTGGTGAAATTCTTGAAGATTCCTTCAAAAGGTTCAATTTAATTTTCACAAAGTTGTCAAATGCTGGCACCGTCCGAAGTAACCATGAAACAAATCTGCAGTTTCTTAATGGTCTCGGTAAACACTGGACTACGGCGAAAATGATAGTCCAAGGAAACAGGAAAATTCACACACACTCTCTCTCTTTTCAATCTATATGGAGAACTACATGCGCAAGAATCGAGTGTGCTAAAAGACTGTGCAGACTTCGAAGGACCACTCGCTCTCGTAGCTCAAACCCCTCACAACAAAAACATCCAATCTTACTCTCCCTCATATGACAATCCACCGCAGTCATACGAAGCCGATTCAGAATATGACGATGAAGAAGAATTCCAAAATGCTATTGCCGTAGTCAGCCAACAGTTCAACAGACTACCACCCTCATCTTTTCGTAAGAATCAGCAGTTCACTAAACCTCCCTTCAGCCGCAATTTTAACTCAAACAACAACCACTCTCAATATCCCAAAAATGCTCACCAGTCTCCGCAACCTCAGAATTATCATCAATCCAAGGAGACACCGCAGTCTGTCAAACCTACTGACTCCGGTACCCCAACCGAAGACAAGAATGATGTTGTCATTTGTCACAAATGCAACAGAGAAAACCATTTTGCCAAAGACTGTAAAGCCAATGTGGTGAAGGACAGAGCAGTTTATCTTAGAATGGCTCAAGAAATGGAGGAAAAGGAGAAGGCAAGTGCATACGTAGCCCAAGTCAAGAGGGATCATCAAGTTTGGTCTTCAGGAGATGAAGATGAATATTTCAACAACATCAATGGTAAGGGAAAATTTACATGATGGCAACTACTGATGAGGATGGTTCAACAAAGCTGGAGAAAAACTACTGCTACATGGCAAAATATGGAACTCTCAGCATAGTTGAATAGGTAAAACTCATGATCCAATCTAATAACTACAACATGCATGATTGTCAACCTTTCTTAGACAACCTTAATGATACTTGTGCCGTCGTCCTTTCAGACTATAACAAGGCCTTAGATGAGAAGAACATAGTGCCCCAGGAAATGTTTGATGTAAGAGGACGATTAGAAGATAAGAGACTCAAAGTTGCCATGTTGGAAAAAGCCTTAGTATTAGAAAAGGATGCCAGAATGTTGTGCGAAACTCAGTTAGGAATGGCCTTGAATCAAAAGGATCTATCCCAAAAGGAAAATGTACGGTTAAATCTTTTGATTGAAAAATTGTTAATGAAAGTGAAGCTATTGAAAATCTTGTGAATAATGGAACCATAGATAACATATATAGTTAGGGTTGGTCCAATGGGTATTCCACCGTAATGGACTCATCACACTGATTCAACAAAGACCGTCCATATGTCCCTCCGTATCGAGAGTTTCATTTCCTAGGCAATGACAAAACATTCCCCGAGGACATTAGATCTCACTTCGGTAGACTTCATAATCTGAGCAATAATTGTGTCATCGAGGAAATTCTTCCTGAAAGCTCGGATCACTTAGGCGATCAAATTCCCATCATTGGCACAGTTTATCCCAACTCTCAGACATCTTTAGTTGTTAATGAAGAGATTCTTATGGAAGGACCAGATTTGACATCTTTGTCCTCGGACCGCAGTCCCGTTCTCTACATTCTCGGACCGCAATCGTTAACACTGTCTTCCATAAAATGTCAAACTACGAAACCATCATTGAGTTACTCTGCGGTAGTTCAATCTTCCCTACCGCAGAACACTGTCAAGGGCACAATGACTTTTCAGCCAATTCTTCATGAGTTGCCCATAGAAAACTTTGAATACGGTCAATGTTCTGTGAGTCCCGAGTCTTTTAGCTCAGATGACTCAAGCCCTCGTTTTCAAAAGCAGTCAAATGTCTCCAGGAAACCGCAGTTGAACATCATTGACTGCAGTTCACCAAAAATCCAAGAAAATCTGGCTTTCAAAGAGGAACTAAATCTCGTGGTAAAAAGTGAGAAATCTTTTTCAAAAACAAAACACAAGCCAAAGTTTCAATCCAAAAGAGTCTTGAAAAACCTGTTATATCAAATCAGTTTTCAAAAAACACTGCAGTCAAGAAATTAGACAAAGAGGAATGTACAGTTCCAACGATTTTTTCAAACTCTTATGACAAGTATCAAAAGAAAGTCAAGTCTTTTCAAAAGTATCGTTTTCAAATCAATTCCTTGGACGACCCAAAATGGAAAGGGATTTTACCAACTCCTACACTTTTTAAGTCACGTCAGTTTGTCCAAAGCACGCAAACTAGGAGGAATTCACATGCTCAAACTTTTTCAAATCCCAAGGACACCTCAGTCAGAACTCACTCTCGGACTGGTCATGAGAAAAATCTTACTTTTGGATTTTATCATCAGAAAAGGTCATATCAAGGTCAACCTCGTAATCCCACGAAACCTCGTAATTCTCCAAAACCTCAGAACGCTCCAAAAGTTCACAAACACCCAGGTCTAGGTCTAAAGATTGATACGCAATCTGTCCCTACGGTCCCTGCTCATGCATCTACGAAGAATAACTACCATGTAAGCCCGGGCTCCAAACTGGTTTGGGTGCCCAAACTAACCGTGTAATTTTTCAGGCAATGTGCAAGGAGGAACAAGAAGAGGAGTGGTTGATAGACAGTGCTGCTCCTTGCACATGACCGGAAGGTTAGAATATCTTCGAGATTTCAGGCCTATGTGTAACGGTGGAAACGTCACATTCGGCAACAATGCGGATGGTTACTGTGTGTTAACAACATGGAACTTCTCAATACAAAAGGTTGCTTACGTAGAAGGCCTCAAACATAATCTCATCAGTGTAGGCCAACTATTCAAAACTGGCCATCAGGTTGAATTTAATAATGATTACTGCTACATTATGACAAGTGATAGAAGCACCTGTTTGATCAAATCCAAGTCCAAAGGGACAATGTATCCTTTGGATGTCTAATTGATCATTGGGAAACCGCAGTTGTGCTTTCTGTCCAAAGCAGTATCCGAAGTCAGCTGGTTGTGGCATCGCAAGCTGGCTCATCTGAACTTTCGGTATATCAACAACCTTGTCACCGGAGAACTCATCCGAAGTCTCCCCATCCTTAAGTACAACAACAATACACTCTGCCCAGCCTGTAAGTGTGGTAAACAATCGAAGGGAAGCCATCCACTGGTAATTGATTCATCAATTTCTGAACCCTTAGAACTCTTGCACATTGATGTCTGCGGTCCATCTACCGTAGCCAGTCTCCATCACAAGAAGTACATACTGGTTATAGTTGATGACTTCACTCGTTTCACTTGGGTATTCTTCCCGAGGCTTAAATCTGAAACACCATAGGTTCTGATCAACTTCCTCAAAGAGATTGAACTTCAAATCAAGTTACTGGTATGAAGAATCTGAAGTGACAATGGAACTGAGTTTATGAATCATCTCTTGAATAGTTTCTTGGTTTCCAAAGGCATCAGTCACAATTTCTCAGCTCCCAACACACTGCAGCAAAATGGAGTTGTAGAGCGAAGAAACCGTACTCTGGTCGAAGCAGCCAGATCCATGCTAAACTTTGCAAACCTTCCTCTCTACTTCTAGGCCGAAGCAGTGTCATTCGCATGCTTTGTTCAGAACCGAAGCATTGTTTGCAAGCATCTCAACAAAACACCTTATGAGGGCTTGAACAACTGCAAACCAAATGTCAGATTCTTTCACATATTTGGGTGTAGATGTTTTGTGATCAACAACAAATATCACCTCAACAAATTTTCACCGAATTCAGACGAAGGAATTTTTCTCGTCTAATCAACAAACAAAGTGGCCTACAGGGTTGTCATCAGACGCACAAGGCTGATAGTCGAAAGCTTCGATGTTAAATTCGATGACTATTACGTCCGCAACTCTGCTCCCTCATCTGAAACAAAGTTCATCATGGAAAGTGATATCCCAGTCTCCTCGGGTCCTCTTAACATAGTTGAGGTCAACAATGATGACCTTTTCGACCCCGCAGAGACTGCTCATCTCTCTAAAATTCTTGTGTCTCCGGTTGCTCAACAGCAACATGCCAAAGTCTCTGGCCCAACTCTATCCGGAGATTTTTCATTCAACACTTCCACCTCACCAGTTGAGGGGGAAAGCTCAACTCCGGTTCAAGCAACAACCATCGAGGTTCCAGTGCTTGAAGAAGCTACTCCGACATCTACTCACAGAGTCTCCGTCCCATCAAATGTCTCCTCAGACTCTGACAATGAAGAAATAGAGAATATTGACACAAGAACTGAATCAAGGATTATCACTCACTCTCCAATCCAGGGGAACCATCTCAGGTTCAGGGGGAACTCCCGTCATCAATCGAGGGGGAACCTCACTCAAATGCTGATCAAACTTCTTCAGTCCAAGACACTTCTGCGGGCTGTTCACATGTCGAGGGGGAACTGCCTTCCCCAACCGCAGAGTCTCCTAACATCGAAGACATTCCCTCCACCGCAGCCACTGATCATCTTCAACCTCGCCTGCATGTCTGGACAAAGGACCACCCACCGGGTCAAATTATTGGTAACCCATCAGCAGGCGTACAAACTCGATCTTCCAATGACCTAACTGACCACTGCCACTACGCAGCCTTCATGTCCGCAGTAGAGCCTCGATCCATCTAGGAAGCTCTTCTAAAGTCCGAATGGATCACCGCCATGCAAGACGAACTATCCGAGTTTGAAAGAAACAAGGTTTGGAAGCTGGTTCCGAAGCCAAAAGGTCACACTATTATTGGAACAAGATGGGTATTCAAAAACAAACTCGATGAATCCGGTGCGGTCGTACGAAACAAAGCAAGATTAGTTGCTAAGGGGTATAGTCATCTGGAAGGTGTTGACTATGATGAGACTTATGCCCCCGTAGCCAGGATGGAAGCCATACGCATCTTCTTAGCATATGCGGCACACAAAAATATCATAGTACATCAAATGTATGTAAAAAGTTCCTTCCTGAATGGTGAACTGAAAGAAGAGGTTTACTTGCAACAACCTCCAGGCTTTGCAAATCAAGATTTCCCAGATTATTGTTGCAAGCTTGAAAAGGCAGTCTATGGTCTTAAGAAAGCACCAAGGGCATGGTACGAGACTCTCTCTGAGTTTCTTGTCACGTCTGGATACAAAAGAGGTGTGATTGATCCCACATTGTTTAGAAAGAAAAAACGGTAATCACCTTATGCTTGTCCAAATCTATGTGGATGATATCATATTTGGTTCAATAGATCAAGGTATGGTGGATGAATTTGCAAAGCTCATGATTAACAAGTTCCAAATGAGAATGAATAGAGAAATCAATTTCTTTCTAGGACTCCAAGTGAAACATGTCCCTTAAGGGATATTCATTCATCAGGAAAAGTATACCTCTGAACTGCTGAAGAAATACGCAATGGATAATTGGTCCTCCGCCAAGGTTCCTATGGCCTTCGGATATAAGATATCTGCTGATCCCTCCGGAGAATCAGTGGATCAAAAAAATTATAGAGGAATGATTGGTTCCTTGATGTACCTCACCGCAAGCAGACCAGACATTGTCTTCGCAACAGGCTTATGTGTCAGGTACCAAGCTAATCCAAAAGTATCGCACTTAACCGTAGGCAAGCAAATCTTCAGATATCTCAAGGGAAGCAAAGCCCTAGGCCTCTGATACCCCGCATGAAATGATTTCAACCTTCAAGCCTTCACTGATGCGGATCATGCCAGATGCAGATTGGATAGAAAGAGTAGTTCTGGTGGTTGTCTATTCCTTTGAGGAAGATTGGTCAGCTTGTCCTATAGAAAACAAAATTACGTTTCTTTGTCTACCGTAGAAGCTGAGTATGTGGCCGCAACCAGCTGTTGTTCTCAAGTCTTATGGATGAAAAATCAACTGATGGACTACGGATACAGAATGCTACTGATACCGATTTACTGTGACTCAGAGAGTGCCATTGAAATTTCTCACAATCCCATTCATCACTCAAAGACGAAGCACATTGAACTTCGGTAGCACTTCATCAAAGACCATATTCTCAAATATAACATCGAACTAATTTTTTTCAATACTCACGAAGAGATTGCTGATGTGTTTACAAAGGCACTTGATTCAACAAAACTCAATAGTTTTCTGAAAATGTTAGGGATGATGAATCCGGACCCACAATTCTTCTTGAATTGATAGGTACCGCAGACCTCCCCTAGTCTCCGTTGCGGTCCTAGGGTAATATATCTGTCATACATGGCTTCAATATACTCTGTATATCGCAATCATATATCATACTTATATTCCTTGGGTCTCTATTATTTGTTATTTCTGATCCTTTCTCAAGTGTTCCTTTCAGATCTTGCTACCTCAGAAACGCTGACTCCCACCATAGTCATTAAACCATCCGCAGTTACATTGAATGAATCATCAACCCTTTCATAAATTCACTGATAATATTGTGTGCTATTTAATGATCTTCATTAAATAAAGAAAACCATTCTCAAACAAAAAACATTCATTTTGTAGCATACAACGTTTCAGTTTCTTTCAAAGTCACCTTTATCATGTCAGACCCATTTTAAGAAAAATGACAAATAAATTGTTTTTCCATAAAAGAAATCTTATAAGAAATCTTTTTCATTTTCCTGTCACATCTCCTAGCCCCAAAATGTCTAATCCGTTTCCACTTCCCCATTACCCCACAGATTTTCAGCCCCATCCTTCCACACGTTCTTCAAACGTGTGACACTACAAGAAAAACGCAATTTTGCTAGGGAAGGTCGCTATGGAACGTATTTTCGTTGTTAATCTGCAATGGATCGTGCTATGGAATGTCGTTCCTTAGCAATGTTGCTACCACATTGTCTACGGATTTTATTTCTGGTAGTGAGAATGGGACTTGCTAGGGAAAATGCTACCGACTCCATATCCGTTGGTATTATGCTACCGATAGTTCTACGGAACAAAAATTCGTAGCAATTTTCCAACGACATTTGTTACGAAATCACTTTCTGTTATACTGCTGCTATGGAATTAATTATCGTGGTTACTATGCAACAAAGTTTGTAACGGAAACCAACTCCATAGTTGATTTGCTATGTAAGTATCATTCATAGGTATTTTGCTAGGGAATTCTGCTATGGAATATGATTTCGTTTGCTTGTTTTGCTATGGAACAAAACGTGTAGCTAATTTGTGACGGCATTTGTTGGGATGTTGTACGCTTAATTAATTTTCTTATTCTACGGATGAATTATTATTATGATCAATGGAATTTGTAAGATATGGTTTGAATGAAATGTTTTTGAAATGGTAATATGTGGCATAAGCTAATGGCTAAAAATGTAAAAATGAATTATAAAAGTAGATATTGTTGGCAAGCGGACTCGAACTTAAGCTTATGCTAGAAAAGGGCGCGGTTAAGCCAGTTGTGCTAATCAAGTTGTGTATAATTTCTTGAAAAGCATAGTATATAATGACTAATTAACCATATAATTTTATTAGAACTCGGGCCCTATTTTTTCCGGGGCCTGTGCGGTTGCACCTCTTGCACACCCTTAAAACCGGGCATATTAAAGTATATAATCTATGTAGATTATTTTCCTCAATAACGAATTCATTACAAACTTATTTTTAATTCAATTAACTATACTTCATCACAAAAATAACATGAGTTTTATGTATACTTCATCCTACTCAAACAACATAGCAAGCAAAAATGACTAAAATGCCCTTTTAACAGAATGACGTAAACATAAAACCAAAATAAAATTATAGTAGTATATGAATTCATATACAATACAATATGAACACTAATATTCAATGTCCAATATATTATCAACCATTTATATTTTTAAGAAATATACAAAACCTACCATACTCTACATACAAACGACAAACCATGCAATATCTTTGTCGATCCTCATCCTCTTCATGGCCTATTGCAAATGCACCTTTAACATAATGACGTGGGTCTTCACATTGGAATGTGATGTTATTCGTTGTAAGTCTATGAACAACATCAACAGCCCGCAACAACTCTTTGGCACTATCAACAATACCCATGTACTCCCCATCATCCGAAACTTCCCAACCAAAATAGGCATCAAGTAATTGTAAACCTACATATTAAAATATTCATCAATTAATCCAATGTATCCTTTTCAATACAACAGTAAATATTATACAACACAGCACAACTAAATACTAACCCCAAACTACAAACATGCCTTAATTAACTATATATATTATTTAATTTACATATATACCATATATACATACCTTCATCACATTGATGGGGCCCTCTTGAAATGTAGATCATTCCAAGAAAATAAATTGCCTCAAGATGATCTTCATCTGCTGCTTGTCTCAACAAAGTCAATCCTGAATCAAAATTGTCATAATAAAAGCACTCATCCTATTGACAGAATAACAATATCAATATATAACATCAATGACACTAAATATTAATAAATGGTATATATTACATATAATTACTGAAACTACACATACAATTCCTTGTCTGAACATGACTTCAATGTTCTTATGCAATGCACATGTGCGTGTAAATAAATCAGCTTTCAGATTTTTGGGACCCATTCCTTCAAACATGTCAATGCATGTTGTTCTGTACACTTGAGGATCACCCCCCGCTTCATACATCTTCTTTGAACTTCAAAAATTTAAATACACAGTAAATAAAAAATAAATAAAGTTGTATTTCATCAAATATACATTCATTAGTTGATGTTTATTGAGAATTACCAAAGTCTTGCAGAGACGATGTCTGTCGCAGATTCTGCCCCTAAATCAAAATTGCAATAATAAAAGCACTCATCCTATTGACAGAATAACAATATCAATATATAACATCAATGACACTAAATATTAATAAATGGTATAGATTACATATAATTACTGAAACTACACATACAGTTCCTTGTCTGAACATGACTTCAATGTTATTATGCAATGCACATGTGCGTATAAATAAATCATCTTTCAGATTTTTGGGACCCATTCCTTCAAACATGTCAATGCATGTTGTTCTGTACACTTGAGGATCACCCCCCGCTTCATACATCTTCTTTGAACTCCAAAAATTTAAATACACAGTAAATAACAAATAAATAAAGTTGTATTTCATCAAATATACATTCATTAGTAGTTGTTTATTGAGAATTACCAAAGTCTTGCAGAGACGATGTCTGTCGCAGATTCTGCCCTTAATACTACAAATATCCGACTCAAAATCTCTAGTGGGAGATCATTTAACGAACGGTGACTTCTAGTATTCGACATTTTACTTACAAAATACACATTGGAGTAGTTGATTTCAATTCTTTTTTTTTAAAATTAAGCGTAACTATGAAAGACAGTGTAACAGGGTATGGAAAAAAAACTTACTTTATGCTGATCTGGTCGCGAGGAGTACAGGAGTCTCTATTATCGGAGAAAATCGTTTTTGAGAACGATTATCCTTCGACGATTTGGGGGGTTTTAGTGTTTGTATGCAGATTTATCGTCCGAAAAAGTTGAGATGTTCTGAATGGTTGAAGAACTGGAACGCCGGCGTGACGTCAGAGGTATGATGGCGCCTTAACAATTTAGATTGCAAAAAGACCAAATTGCCCCTGAAATCATTCCAAATATGTGAATACTAAGGGTATTTGTGTCAAAACACATTATTCAAATATTATAACATTTTATAGCTAGGTAACAGTGGACTTTTGATTGTTGAAAGTAAAAAGACAAAAATAACATATATATCATAATCCATAATGTAATACATTTATATTAACATTTCACCAAATAACTAGTATATATATATATATATATATATATATATATATATATATATATATATATATATATATATATATATATATATATATATATTAAAAGCGGAATAAGATTTTAACAGTAAACTTTTTTACTTTAGATTTTAGACACAATAGTTTTCTTTTGTTGCCATTTTTAGTCCCTATGTTTATAATAATTTTTTTTACTTTGATATTAGCCACAATACTTTTTTCTTTGTTGCCACTTTTAGTCCCTATGTTTATGCCTTTAGAATTTTACCCCATGCAAAGCATGGGTTCTCTACTAGTTGATATTAAACCGAATTACCAAATCCAAAATAAAATACATGTATGTTTATGCCTTTACAATTGTATTTTATATGTATTTAATACTAGGAAAGAACAAACATTTGCTACATACAACTATAATCACAATACAATATAAACACTAATATTGAAAGTCCAAAACACATTATTCAAACATCATTGAAACATCATTCCAAACTTTTACTCTTTTAGTCCCTTATTAACAACACAACATATTTACTAATTAAGTAACAACATCAAGTAATTACTTATCAAGTAAATTACTATATATTCGTATATTAAACCAAAAGAATGTACATAGCATTAATTGTTATAATATGAAAGTATATATCAACAAACTACTCATAAATTATACCAAACTCCCTAGAAAACCTAACGAAACAAGCATCCCACAAACAAATTTCACACCTAAACACCCATTTGTATCCACTCACAAAAGCGTCTGACACACTAATTACAGACTTGTGCATTGCACAAGTTCTATGGAAGCCATGGAAGTGTACATGTTTCCTCCCCTCCCTATTTAAGTTGAGATGAACGTTAGAACAAGTTGCTCTAAGATTCCACTTACCTTTTGCTCTGCGGTAAGCATTGTTCAACATGTACAAAGCTTCATGCTTCCTATGTCTCCCTTCAACCATCAACATCATTCCCAGGACAAATGTTGAATCCAAATGTCCCAATGCAGATGCTTCTTCAAGCCTCGTTTTCCCTTCATGTTCAGCTTCTAAGAAAAATAACTTCATCTAAAAAAAACATTAAACACATAATTTCTAGTTAAAGTTATGCAAAACAAGAAACAGATTAATTACTACTATGCATATATATAACAACATACCAATCCATTCCTGAACAGAATATTTGGGTTTCTCATCTCTATGCATTTGTTGACAACTGCATGTTTCTGGTTAGACCAACCACAAAATCGTAATCCATCTAACACCATATGTTTATATACTTCATCCGTTTTTCCTGCCTCGTTGAAGAATCCGCAACTGCAAACAAAACACAATATTTGCTCCATAATGTAAAGACAACTCAAATACACTTGTGAAATAGAATGATCAAAGATAAAACTTACACACTCTTCATCCTGAAAGCCTCGACTATTGAAATTTTTCCCAAGTCGACTATTATTTTCTCCATCACTTCAAATGGCATGTCTGTTAGCGATTTCCTTTGATTTCTTGATTGAATCTTAGAAGAAGTACTGGCTTCCATAATAATAAACATTCACTAAGATAACGATTCTGCGAAAATTATTTTAGGGTTTTTTGAATGTCGAAATTTTGAAATTGGGGTTGTTTGCAAGTGACTGAAATAAGAGTGAAGAACTGAAACAACGTATTTCGTCGGAAAACATTATGGCTCCTCGAAGATGTTCCATTATAAAATGACCAAATTGTCCTAATACATACAACGACTCATATTTAGTTAGTAAGGGTAGTTTTGTCAAAAGTCATAATTAAAAGAAAAATCAATTTCTATTTTAATACACAACCGACACATGATATATGTTGACTAATGACCCATATGTCATCCATGGACACCATAAGCAACTACCATGTTGACCAATGACCCGTATGTCATCCATGTACACCATAAGCAACTACCATGTTGACCAGATAGCTGCCTCCAGAGTAGGTGCCTGACGTACTGGCACCGCGTACCCCCATGGAAGTCCCTTTGCGTACCTCTCGATTTTTGTCAGCTCGTCTGGGACAATACGCAAAACAAACTCCATTTTGTCTGTGAAGTTATTGGTGTATTCATCGATGGACATGCTTTCCTTCTTCAATGTCAGGAATTGGTTCTCTAGCTCAAGCACATTTTGGGCCGAGCAGTACTTGCGCTTGAAGTGCACTAAGAACTCTGCCCAAGTCAGTTTCAGGGGCTCGTTGGGACTTATGATCTTCCCCAGAGTGTTCCACCAGCGAACATCACCACCTCTGAACTGACACACTGCAAATGTGGTTTGTAGCTTGCCTTTGCAACCCCATGTCATGAAGGCTAATTCCATATCCGAGATCCAATCCATTACTCCGATGGGATCCTCCTTTCCAGTGAAAGTTGACGGATTGAAAGTCGTAAAGTCTTTGTACTTGCATCCGTTTCTCTCAACTCCGTCCTCTTGGTTATTCCTCCTAACCACAGGCGGTTCAACTTAACCAACATTCATACTGTAGTTCCCTTCCTCCGACTGTCCGTGATTCAATTCTGGTTGTTTAACAGGCATCGTAGGTTCATACCTATTGTTCAACAACATCTGCCTCATCTCTTCCCTCGGTTCGGCCATCATAGACCGAATCATGGCTTGTACTCCAGCCATTGTGATTGGCTCAGGTACAGCTGCTACTACAGGCACTTGATCAATCACTTGGGGTTGTGGCTGCTGATTGCTATTTACATTGGCATTTCCGACTCCACTTCAGGTTCTTGCCATTTCGATCTATACACCAAATCAGGCATTCGGTGTGTAGTGACGAGAATTTAGATAGGAAGGCTTTATTTACGATAGATGTATAAATCTCCTTATCACTCCAAAAAGTTACATGCCAGTTCTAATATCGTAATTAAACGTTTAGAAATCTGAACACATAAAATTTTCAGATCCGGTCGGCAATAGACCATGGATCCGATCAAATAATAGTATCATAAAGCATATAATGCTATAACATAAATCATTTAACACATAAAAGCAATTTAGGCATCTAATCCTAAAGTAAGCTAGTACTTGTGTCAATTCAAGTGTACTACCTAAAATATAACAGAGACACTCTTCATGATCATCACTTAGCATTCTAAGTTTAACTCTAGAAATTTACTAAATTCCTAGTTCGCTTAAACTAATGCTCTGATACCAACTGTGATATCCCCAAATTCACGGTCATTTTAAAAATTTTATTTATGCTTATTTGAAAATTAGAGTATTCATTTTTAAAGAATAATATTGCGGAATTTGTTGCCAGAAAAACATGATAAATACATTATCAAAGCATTCTCGAGGAAAAGTATTTTATTCATTTTAAAACATTGGGATGTCATCGTCAATACATAAACATAAGCATATACAGACCTTATATTCATTTATACTAGTGATTTACATCTCTTTTAATCTCTCAGTGCAATGTGTCTTCGTATCGATACGTGTGATACAAATAGACTGAGTGGGTCAGGTTGGGAAACCTGGTGAGTACATAGAGATTTCAATCCCACAAATATATATATATATATATATATATATATATATATATATATATATATATATATATATATATATATATATATATATATATATATATATATATTAGAACTCAAAAATATGTACAATTTCACCATATATAAGCAAATTTACCCCACCACGTTGATCCTCACAACGATACGATCTATACTCTTGGATCTAAAACTAACCTCTTTACCTAATCCATACTCCCGGATTGGGTATGTCTGATCCATACTCCCGGATCAATAACTGTGCCCATTACATACTCTCGGACTAGGGACAATTAACTATGTATCAATCCATACTCTCGAATTAATAACAAATAACTATGTCCTATCCATACTCTTGGACTAAGGACAACTGACTAAGTCTAATCCATACTCTTGGATCAATGACAAGTTTTAAATTGCTCCCTCCATGTATATCTCACTCGTACTTACAAGGAGATACTACCCAATATCCCTCTTAATTTATTTAGGTCTACTCTGTATCCTAAATCATCATATATTTATCATATATGCTCTTAACACGTATTTCAAGCAATATCAAATATTTCACACATAAATATATAATTCAATACTTTAATCAATACTTGTATTAAAATCATGTTCATGAAAGGGAATATGCACTCACTTTAGTAGCGTGATTGGATAGAATCTAACTAGAAACGGTCAGCGGTTCGTGATCGTCGGGCTCGGAACGCGGAATGCCTTCAACAAACGAGAAAGAGAGAGAAAAGAATTTGGTGTAAGGAAGCTTAGGGTCGAACTTGATATTTATAGGGTGCCAAAAACATGTCCACGTCGTGGAGTCTTATGTCCACATCGTGGAACATGGCTGAATCACTTCGTAGGCTTTCCATCTGCGTTATAGCTTCGAAAGGTGTCCCGATGACATTTCCACGTCGTGGCCTGTATTTCCACGTTGTGGAATCTTATGACATCACTCCCGTAGGCTTAGCATGTATTTTTACAGCCTCGATTAGTGTCCTTGACCAATTCCACGTCGTGGACCGTATTTCCACGTCGTGGAATTGAGGCTGATTAGGGTTTCTGCCACGTGTCATGCCCTTAGACTGCTACATCTTCGGAAAGTCATAAATTTTGCATACGAACTCCATTTTTGACATTCTTTATATCCACGCATAGGTGGAGACGTACTCTAAAACTTTTATTTATACCACTAAGGCTAAAAAGTACTTTATCATAAACTCACTTTTTACGATTCCTGGTGTCGTGTCGGTTTTCTCGCGAAACTTCGACAGGTCATAACTTCTTCGTTATAACTCGGATTTCAACATTGTTATATGTACGGAAACCTTGTGACATATACTAAAACTTAGTTAAGATTATTTATTCTAAATAATCCTCTATCAAAAAGTCATTTTTTATACTTATCGTCTCTAAATTGACTAGCCCGAATCTGCGGGCGCTACAACTACCATGTTGACCAATGACCCATATGTCATCCATGGGTGATACCATCACACCATAAGCAACTACCATGTTGACCAATGACCCGCATGTCATCCATGGACACCATAAGCAATTACCATGTTGACCAATGACCCGTATGTCATCCATGGGTGATACCATCACACCATAAGCAACTACCATGTTGACCAATGACCCATATGTCATCCATGGACACCATAAGCAACTACCATGTTGACCAATGACCCATATATCATCCATGGGTGATACCATGGACACCATAAGCAACTACCATGTTGACCAATGACCCGTATGTCATCCATGGACACCATAAGCAACTACCATGTTGACCAATGACTCGTATGTCATCCATGGACACCATAAGCAACTACCATGTTGACCAATGACCCATATGTCATCCATGGGTGATACCATCACACCATAAGCAACTATCATGTTGACCAATGACCTGTATGTCATCCATGGGTGATACCATCACACCATAAGCAACTACCATATTGACCAATGACCCATATGTCATCCATGGGTGATACCATGACACCATAAGCAACTACCATATATATTGACATGACCCGTACGTCTTTTATATATAAATTTTGGTTTAAACATAAAAGCATAACGATGTATAGTTTATTAATGTTTAATCCTCGCTTATAATTTTAAATTAAAATTATACTATGAACACCTCGTTAGTCTATGTTCTTTCTTGACGTTAGCTAGATGTATATACCCTATCTATCAATCTGGAACTACTTTAATAAATTTGAATTACAAAATATTTAGTGGTAATTAGCACAGTTCGATTTTTTATTAGCGGAGCTTCAAAATTTTTCTGTAATCATCATCTTCGGCGGCTAATTGATCGAAATCTTTGTTCATTATACGTTTGTGCACTGACTTTGGCAATATAGGTTGTCACTCATCTAAAATTTATTTTTATTGAATTTACTGTTATTGTGATGATCGTTTCTTGTTCTCTGATAATCTTCATGTATATTATCATCTTAAATTACAAGTAAATTGGTTTTGATTGTATTCAATAGTTTGCATGCGTAGTAATGCCTTCATATATAATTTATTTTTAATGTTTGTTTCTCTCTTCTCATCAGTAGTTTATCATCTTTAATACATTGGTATTAACTATAGTTTTTTGTTAATTTTTAAGCAAGAAAGATGTCGAACTCGAAAGCAAAAGGAGCATCCGGTGTGAAGCCAACCAAATTCATTGCACCACAGGTTATGAAACGCAACACGATTTCAGTTGCAAAATTCATAAACAGACAATTACAAGATGAAGAAATCGACTTCCCAATACCAACAACCACATCCAAAGCACCTATAACATCTACCAACAAAACCCCTAAACCTATATCATTAACATCAACCATGACTACCACTTCCTCGGCATCACTTACAACATCCACACCGTCCTTAGAAAATACATCTAAAACTTCAGAAACTGGAACAATACAATCCTCAACACTTACATCAATAACCAAAACTTCAGCACCTACATCATCTAAATCATCCTCAACTCTAACACCCACTACCACATCATCAACACCTATATCTACTACCACAACCTCAAAACCTGCATCTACACTACCATCCTCCCCAACTACAGTAACTACCACACCCTCCTTAAGTAAAGGAACTACCACATCCTCAACATATACATCTATCCCAACACCTACCCTAGAATATACCCCATCAACACCACTTATCCCAGAATCTACCCCATCACCAACACAACCAACCATGCATGGATCTGTAGTGGAAAGTGTAGAAGGTGAAAACAATTCCTCTGAAGATTGTGGACTAGATGGACGTTTAACTGTTCATGTTTGGAAAAAAAACGTAAGCTACCAATCAAATTTTAATTACAACTATTTCTATGTATAACCTTTTGGTTTACACGTACATATCAATTCATAACTTAACACATCACATGATTACTTGCAGGCTAATGCCACCAAGCACTTGTGCACACTTTATTAGTCGGTCCTTTTTACAAAGAGTATATCCACAAGGGTACGCTTGGGGAAAAGTAAGCAAAGAAATGCGCGAATTATATTGGGAGGAGTTTCAGGTAATTAACTATATGTGATAAAATGTTGTTTAGTAAACATTTACACTTAAACTTATGATAATATTGTTAATGTGTAGAAAAAATGTTGTTGGGATGAAACAATAGACTCGCTGGTGAGGCAAACTTGGGCAAGGAAAGCGGCACAAAGTTATGGTCAATATCTCTTCAACATGCGGAGCCCAAAAAGAAACAAACATGGCTTTAAACCAGCTCATATTCCACAGGAAGTCTGGAACTCCTGTCAATTAAAGTGGAATACAGATGAATACAAGCTAAAATCTGAGCAGAACAAGAAAAATAGGCGTAACGGTGTGGATGATGGAGTAGCAAAACCTACAGATAACGCTGGATCCGCAAGTCATTTGCAGATAACTTCTGATTTGATAATTTTTTTAATGGTACATCATATCAATGTTTATATATGTTTATCTGTATATTTGACATTTTATATGGTATTTATGTAGAAGAGGAAATTAGGACGTGATCCACCCCATAGTGAATTGTTCTTGTATACACACACGAAGAATCACGATGGAGTCACTTTCACAAATGAAAAAGATAGACAAATTCATGTAATATTCATTTCAGTGTTAAACTTTTATATTGTAGCTAGTCCATAATATCATTCATAAATTTGATATCTTTTAACTTATATTATTTTTATTTTGTAGGCGGCCTATACAGAAAAACGGGAAGAGTTGGAAGCTGAAGGTGTTGAATTTGAGGAGGACAAGCTATTTTATGCTGTTGTTGGTGGTCATGATAAAAAAAGACTTTATGGATTAGGATCTTTTGCAAATACGGTTCCCAATAGGAACGGTAAAACGGATGTATCTTACATTCCGGGAAAAAATGATGAAATAGAAGAAATAAGGGAGCTTGTTGCTAAACAAAAACAACAAAACAAAGAGCTTAAAGAAATGATGAACGCCCAACAAGAAGAAAACAACGAAAGGGTCGGGCATCTTGAAAAACAACTTCAAACAGCATTGGATCTTATTAATGTCTTTACAAAACAACAACACTAGTAGGTTGATATATTGCAGAGTATTTATTTTAGATTAGCAACTTTCTTTTTTCCATGTAATAAATAATTATTGTATTATTTTATGATATAATGGTTTTGATTTTTTTGTTATTTTTGTTTTTCATATATTACTACAAAATAATTTGGATATAATTTATAAATCAATTATCAATTGGTCCATATGGAATCCAGTATATAATATACACCACGAAAATTGCTAGGGATTCATGACCACATAATTTGCTAGTAAATCATCAAACATAATTTGCTAGGGATTCAACACGACAGAATTTGCTACGGAATCACCACCACAAAATTTGCTAGGGAATCACAACCATAGAATTTACTAGGGAATGACCACCATAGAATTTACTAGGTATTCACCACCACGGAAGTTGCTAGGGAATCACCACCACATAATTTGTAATGGAATAACTACTACATATTGTGTGATGGAATCCTACTACGGAATACACGACGGAATACCATCTACCACGAATTTCATTCCGTTGTCACATTTGTGATGGAAGTATCGTTTCCGTTGCAAACTCTCGCTACAACGTTTTAGGGTCGGAAATGGGCTGTTGCAAATTCCATAGCAAATCATCTTTTGCAACGGAATTTCAACTTTTCGCAACGGATTCCTTCCATAGCAAAATCACGTTTTTCTTGTAGTGTGATGATAATCTGACATTCATTAAATGCCCTAATTTCTTCCTTAAATAATTAAATAAAAAAAAATCTTTTTCGATTAAGTTTATGAATGGCTAATAATGGCTTAAACCCAAGGGTTTTTACCATTAACATCTGTTAGTAAATTTATTTTACATAACTTTTGGAATCTGATACTATATAAACCATTTTTCCCACCCAAGAAAGCTTTACGCTTTCTGAACTCTAAGACGATCTTTCTTCTTCAACTTCTTGCACTCAAGTTATTTTTCTGCAAGTTCTTCAAAACTTTTCAAAAAAATGGTGAAATCCGGTATCTCGAAAAAACAATCCAAAGCTTCTGGGTCAGTGAAGCCAACCAGTTCTGAATCAACCACAAGAAATCCATCGTCATCGATAGCCTCGAGCAATTTTAGGGCTATTTTTGAAGATCACCCCTCATATAATGAATCGATTTAACTGATGATCAAGTTCTTGTCCTCTCATCCATTATATGGCGCATTCAACTCCTTCACAGACGTGGTTCCTCTTTCCACTTTGTTCAAATGTGGATTCTCTACATTTCGCCCAAACTCAAACCCTCAAGAAGTTCATCTGAATTTGATCGATGATTCTTTAGTCATTTTGACTAAAGCAAAGTTCGTAGAAGCAATCAATCTTCATGTTCTTCCTGCAAAAAGATTCTACTCTCCAAGTACAAGTGACATCATCTCAACCCTGTACCTGATGGGTTATCAAAAGAAGCTTAAAGGGATTGTTGAATTCAAGAAGAATCAATTACCTACTGTTTGGCAATTCGTTTGCCACTTCATCATCCGCAGTCTCTCTGGTCGAACTGGAGGCACGGATAACATGGGACTGAAACTGCTGGAAATAGTGTTGAGCATCTTCACAAGCAATGCTGTTAACTACGGTAAGATACTATGGGATGATTTTCTTCAGTATGTTCCCAAGGAGAATCCGAGAGAAGACCCCTCTGAACTCATATTCGCACGCTTCTGGTCTCTTTGCATTGCGGACCTCCACAAGGATGCCAAACTTAGCATGGGTAATGACATCAATTTCTTTGTCACCAGAGACTTAAAAAGGTACAATTTCTCAAAAGATCAATCAATTTTTGGACCTCTAAGAAGAATGCATGTCCATATCTTGACATCAATTGGACTTGAAACCCGAGAAGTCACTGATCACATAGAGGCTACGGATGGTATTGACCCATACCATTCTTCCCCGCCTCGTCCCAGTCAACCAATCATAGCCACTACCGCAACCCAAGGTCCTTCAAGATCCGCACCTGCCTCAGTGCCTCCTACCACAGAACAATCTAACCCTTCCACAAGTACATGTCGTAAGAAGATTGTTCATTCCAAGAAAGCTACTCGTAGCAGAACCCGAAAAGGTGAATTCTCAAAGAAACACAAGACCATGGCCATCGAATCTTAGGATGACTCTCCTGTTTCCCCTACCAACTCTCAAGGTGACATTGCTGTCAATGTTGCTGAGGAATCTGATGATGATTCCGGTCCAATCCTCAGACACAAAAGGCAGAAGACCATCCCAAGCCAAGGCCAAATGCGTGACCGGACAGATACCGCAGTCTCTCAAAAGACTTCGGTAGTCCTTGGTGCCCCTGCAAGCATACTTGCTTCAACCCTCTCTAGCTACTCAGATGCAACAAGTGCATCTGTTTCAATTAATCATGGAGACACAAACCCATTGGGATCCCAAGAGGATCTCAGTGGTACTCCTCGCCCTAAGGTCTCCAGTGCTTCCCACCTTCATTTCTTTGATCCAGAGGAGTTGCGCTCCATCCTTCTTTCAGTCACCCAAACACTTCAAACAGATAACCAATTGCAGGGCACTTCTTTCGCCCATTCCAGAACCGAACCGAGGCCACACTTGACTACGGGTCAAGGAGAACGAGAAAGTTCGGGAAATCCTACTCCACCATTACACACAAGTGGTTTAGGAATGGTGAGCACAATCGTGCAAGGATCCACGAACCCGGGGGACACCCCGGTGCGTGCAAAAGGATTTGACGGTTAATGTTCTGATGACTCATGGTCTCGGTTTAAACCAACCACTGAGTCCGAAATCAAGAAGTATGAAGCTTTCAAAAGAGCATTCCAGGCCTGCAAAGCCCAACACACGGAGCAACTGCAACAGAAGGAACAAGAAATCCAAACTGTAGCCAAATATTGGGCAGCAGCCATCAGCAACGCTAAAGCTATCCATGATATTCTCAAGATTCAGGAGTGGATGTCGAAGATGGAAGATACGATGCACCAGGCTCAAAATCTTAATGATGTTGGTACTTCTAAGCCTCCCCACTTCAGAACAACATGACTAATTTGTTGATGGCACCGCAATCGAAATCAGTTCAAATCTTGTGTTCAGACTCGATGATCTTGAAATTAATGAAGTCGATCATCCTGTTCACTCCGATGGTTTCGTGATGGTATTTGATGAAGATGAAGAGTCCAGTGGTTCTCAACACTCCACATCTAAGCCAAAAGAGAAGAAAAAGAAGAAAAGGATGGCCGCTGCTCGTAAAGAATTTCTCAGTCTTCAAGACAAAGTGGATAAGATTCTAGCCGCAGTCACAACCCCTCAACCGTAACAGACTGAAGTTGCTGGACCGTAGTCCCTCGCAGAACGGGTTGAACGTCTCTAAACCAGGAAAAGATTGGTTGCTGAACGTACTTCCTTAAAGGTTGAAATGGGCATTCGAGACCTAGATAATAACATAACTGCTGATCACAAAGCGTTCCTGACAACTGCTGAACATCTAATCCAAGAGGTATCCGCAATCAAAACTGAACTCCAATCTACAATTGCGGATCAAGCAGTCCAGTCGAAGAAGCTTGTTGATGAAACTCACAACGCTTATGAGTCCACAATTACGGTCCTTCAATCCACAATCAACATCTTAAGGCGATCTTTATCCCAAGCTTCCATGGTCAAGAGATATTGAATCTCACTAAGGAAATTCATCAACTTCTCTTCAACACCAAGATTCCAGACAATCAACAACTCTCAGATCTGATCAAGTCTCAGTTTACCACCGCATTCTCAAAGATTGATGGTCTTCGTCAGTGGTTTGAGGAGCCACAAGTTGTTACTTCCTCAAAAGGGGGAAGTGAACACTCAAATCCAAAACACCATCAATCTACTGAAGCAATTCCCACTCCAAACTTCGGTCCATCTCACTTTAGTTCATCACAACCAAGAATCGAAATTCTATAACACTCTCCTCAACAAACTCCAATTGCAACTGCGGATATACACAAGCCTCCCTCTCCAATACAAGCTCATCATTCCTCTTCACCTCAACACTCACCAATTCAAGAAATCCATCATTCTCAACCTCGTGTGGAAACCCCACCTCACTTCAAGAATCTAGAGCCAAACATGTCATCCGAACACTCCAATGACTCTCCCGTAACCATTCAAAAAAAAAGGACTGGCGAGCTGCGAAATTCGCTGAAAAAATCCGGAGAGATCATGGCTATGATACGACTATGGATGAATCCCTGATCAAATCCTGGGTTAATGCTACAAGAATACTGCTCGATGACGACTCTAGGCCAGTTCTGACCTACGCATAACCTCCCTCGGATGGATACTGGGACATTCCAATCTCTCCTAATGCTAAATTCTTCACGGTGTTTGAATCTTTCGACCGCAGTCTAAGAGATGATCAGAGGCTCCCTCTTGAATTTGAGAGTTTGAACAAATTCCACGCCAAGCACGGATCTGCCCTTGAAAGTGTTTATTCTAACGATAGACCTTCCGCAGTTAAGAGCTATAAGATCAGAAGATTCATGAAGTCAGACTTTGTCCACTACACACTCACAAGAAGAGGCGACGACTATATCAGGACTCAAGCAGACTTTCCCTGCATGAATCCGGAGGAAGTGTTTCTAATTGCTAGGGTGTTTCAGATCAAGTCTGAGAAACCTCCAAAGATGAAAATTACATTTGAAAAGGCATGTGAATATCTCAAATCTGTAGTAGTTGACTTCGCAAAAATTGATGCAAACATCCATCCTACCCTTGCTCAAAAATTCAACCTCCCTGCACTTGATCCAGCTCCCTTCTTTACCGAAGGCTATCAAAATCGATCCCTAGGTGCAACCAACTTTCCAGAGTTGGGAGTTGTGTTCAAAAGAGCAAACAACAGTGTTAAGTACTTCATTCCGATCACTGCCATGCACCGCCTAACCCGCAAGCAACTGTAAGTCACCCTGACTTCTGTGCAGAGAACCAAAAATACTACGGATGAAGTAAAGTTTGAGATCACACGGAGAATCACCTGGTTAGGTGAAGTAAGGAAATTCTGGTGGCTGCTGATCAAGTTTTTGAAGCTTAACAATTAGTGAAGTTGACGAGGTCACTTAGGGGGAATTTTTGAATCAAGGAAGTGACCCTCTTAAACTTTATGATCCGAAGTCATCTCTTGATACCACAACCTCAAGTGAAGATGTCATCCGCAACTACCTTATCCGCAACTACCTTATTCACAACTACCATATCCGCAACTACGACAAGTTATTTTGTTTCTTTAATTTACATGATATTGTCCAGTGTACCTTGCATGGACACTTTATTATAATTTTAGTAGTTGTTTATTCACCTTGTATGTTCTCTAGACTCTATAAATAGAGTTCTCTTATTCTGAATGAAATATAACTCTTATCTATCATTCTACATCTCTATTCTCTATCTGAATTACTCTCTATTCTTATCTTCAAAGATCTTTCTGAACTTACACTCGTATATTAAGATCAAACTCTCAAACTCTCCTTCGGAGCAAGTCCTCGTGACTTCATTCACTTCAAGCTGATCACATATACTGACTCGGTTTGAATGTAAACCTTGTTAAGAATCAACTTAGTGTTTACTTGATATATAACTTGTTGTCATTTACATTTCATTTACTTTTCGCACTTATTTTTACGCAACTAACATTTCTAACAATCCTAACTTCTTATTATTGTTAAGCTTTATGATCCTGTGTGATTAACTTCATTCCGCAATATATAACTTGTACTAACGTTTGTTCAAGTGTTTCTCAAAAGTTTTTCTCTCAACAGAGTTTCCTGGGGTTGGCTGGTTATTATCGAAGATTTATCTAGAATTTCTCCAAGATTGTTGTTCCTCTGACCCGCCTGATGAGAAATGTGTCGCTTTCCGTTGGGGACCTGAGCAATTTGCTGTATTTGAGACTTTGAGGAGGAAGTTATGTGAGGCCCCGGTTTTGACCCTGACTGAGGGTGTTGATGATTTTGTGGTATTTTGTGATGCGTCGATCATATGGTTGAGGGAGGTTATCCTATAGAGAGGTAGAGTCATCGCGTATGCATATAGGCAGCTGAAGCCACATGAGGTTCGGTATTCGACTCATGATCTGGAGTTGGGGGCGATGGTGTTTGCCCTCAAGATTTTAGGACATTAGCTATATGGAGTCCAATTTACCATTTACACGGATCACAAGAGTCTAAGATATCTTATTGATCAACCGAACCTGAATATGAAACAACGTATATGGTTTGACGTGGTCAAGGATTATGATTGTGAGATCCTTTATTATCCCAAGAAAGCGAACGTGGTCGCTGATGCTCTGATCCGTAAGACAGTTAGTACTTTTGTTGGGGATTTATGTATGAGGATTCTATCGATTCACC
This sequence comes from Lactuca virosa, assembly GCF_052849685.1. Lineage (NCBI taxonomy): Eukaryota > Viridiplantae > Streptophyta > Magnoliopsida > Asterales > Asteraceae > Lactuca > Lactuca virosa. The sequence goes on from NC_136433.1 coordinate 239,112,299, forward strand.
ACTTTTGGAGTTGATCAGGGAGGCTCAGACTGAGGGGATCAAGAGTGGGCACTGGTAGAAGGAGAGAATCAGAGGTAAGATTAGTAGGTTTGGTACCGATAGTCGCAGATTGCTGACCAGTGTGGTCGGTTTTGGGTTCCAGATTTTGGTAGGGTCAAGTAGACCGTGATGGAGGAGGCACATAAGTCTAGATTTTCGATATACCCTAGAGCCACAAAAATGTATCAGGATTTGAGACTTAGTTACTTGTGGCCGTGTATGAAGAGGGAGATAGCCTGGTATGTTGAGAGATGCTTGACCTATGTATGGTCAAGGTCGAACACTAGAGACTGAACGACAAGTTACAGACTTTAGAGGTTCCGATATGGAAGTAGGATTAAATTACCATGGATTTTATCACCAAGTTACCCAGGACAGCTAAAGGATTTGATGTGATATGGGTCATTGTGGATCGTCTGATCAAGAGTGCCCACTTTCTGGCTATTTGAGAGAGTTGCTCGGATGAGAAATAGGCAGATGCATATGTGCTCGAGATCGTTGCACGACATGGTGTTCCAGTATCCATTGTATCTGATCGGGATATTCTGTTTACTTTATGATTTTGGAAAAGATTCCACGAGGAACTAGGTACGAGCTTGCACTTTAGCATTGCTTATTATCCACAGACTGACAACCCGAGCGAGTAGACCATCCAGATGCTCGGGGATTTGTTGAGATCTTGTGTCATAGATTTCAGTGGGAGTTGGGACTCCTATCTTCCTTAGCTGAGTTTTCCTACAACAACAACTATCACTCTAGTATTGGTGTGCCACCTTTCGAGCTTATCTACTGGAGGAAGTGTCGTACACTAATTTTTTAGGGGAGGTCGGTCGCAGGGTCATGGGGAAGACCGTGGTGGTCCTTCAGACAACATAACTCATCCAACAGATCAGGCAAAGATTACAGATGGCTCAGAGTCGGCAGAAGAGTTATGCCGACAGACGATGATTTGAGTTAGAGTTTCAGGTCGGGGACATGGTTTTACTGAAGGTATCACCTTGGAAGGGTGTTATATGCTTTAGGAAGAGGGGCAAGTTGGGGCCCCGATTTATTGGACAATTTGGAATGGTGGCTGGGTAGGCAAGGTAACCTATCGCTTGGATCTGCATGAGGAGCTTAGTCAGATTCACAAAACCTTTCATGTTTCTCGGCTACATAAGTGTGTAGCTGATGATTGATCAGTGGTTCCTTTGGATGATATTCAGGTTGATGAGTGCCTAAACTATGTTGAGAGACCAGTGAGTTATATCAGGTAAAAATCCCTTCTTTAATTGGTAATTTTTCTTGTGAGTTTTAAGTCTACGTATGGCATAGATAGACTTTATGCGTTGTGTAGAAGGATGAATGATGACGGGACATTAATGAACTACGCGGGGCATAGTTGCGGACTACGCAGGGCGTACTCGAGCAAAGTGTAAACCCTAATATTGAGGGTTTGAGCCCTATTTAAACAACCTTAACTCTCATAAACCCTTCCATCTTCATCCTCAATTTTCCCAAATGACCCTTGCAAACCCTAATATCCATTTGTGAAGTTTTGAGACTTTTTAGTGTTTTGTGCTCATCTTTGAAGGAAGGAAGCTCTTGGAAAGCACTTGAGAAGTTTCAAGCCTTGTGGATCTAGACCTTACATCTCCTTAGCAACCTCCAAAAGGCATAAAGTTCTGAACTTGATGAATACTTTACTATATCTTGTTAGTTCTAAGGTTTTTGTGCATTTTTGGTCCCATAAACTTGGTCTAGTTGAGTATGAGCTACTCCAAACCTAATAAGTATCCTTTTTCAGACGTTTTGAAGTGCGTGGAGTCATAAAAATGTGATGTTGATCCTTTCCTTTCATCCATGCATGAGTTATGGGGCTTAGAATGTTTTGATAAGTTAGGGTTTTAGATTTGGACACTTTATAGCCATGCAAAGTCATAAAGTTGGAAACTTTCTGATTAAGGAGGTTATTTGGGGTTAGATATGAGATTTGGATGTAAGGCCTTAAGGGAATAAGCACTTAATGAGGAAAATTGGGATCTGACTTAGTACGTAGGGCGTACATAGAGGTACGCAATGTGTACCATGTTCGAACCCCATTATTGGGGATGGGACTCTACGCCATGCGTAGAGATGGAGTACGTAGGGCGTACTCAGCCTGTTATGGAATTTGAAATTTTGACCTTTGACTGTTGACCGTTGGCTTTGACCAAGTTTGACGTTAGGTCATTTAGGGTAATTTGGGTAGTATTTGGATTATATTTTGAGGTGTGGTCCTTTCTTTCGTTTCATAGGTGACCTGTAGAGTTGACATTCAGAATTTCATTCTTTTCAGCTATCATCTTAGTTTAAGGTGAGTTTTCTCATTATGACTATGGGTCGAAGGCACCAGAGCCAGCCCATTCGTTGTGTTATGTACTTAATGTAGGACCATTATATGATTAATTGTTACTTTCATATGTCGACATATTCGGATGGTTAGGTTGAGGCAGGAAGCCAACAAACCCGGATGGTTGGGTTAAGGTACTGCTTTGTGCGGTGGACCAACAAAAACGAATGGTTGGGTTGAGACTCTATGTTAACAAACCCGGATGGTTGTTGAGAATCTATGTCAACAAACCCGGATGGTTGGGTTAAGACTAAATGTCAACAAACCTGGATGGTTGGGTTGAGGCTATGACTAATAAACCCTATATGCATACACTGTAATTGTATTTCCGTTGTGTTGGGTATTTTGAGAAACTCACTAAGGTTGGGCTTACAGTTGGATTTCTTGTTTCAGTTACTTTAGATGACCGGGGAAAGGTGAATGCTTGATTGTACACATCCTCTGTAGTTTTTGATTTTTGCTTGTTTTGGATACTTTGATTTTTTGTGCATTTGTATTTGACACTTATGTTTGTGACTTGGGTTTTATGAAAACAATGATTCTATTTAAATGAAAAATAAAAAATTTTATCATTGTTTTTGGGATGTTATAATTCTTCATATAACAAATTTGATATTAGATATGATGTTGAAGATTTTGGGAGTTCGGTGTTACAACTACTAACTGGAAGAAATTGGTGTGGGAGTGTTTTGTCATCCATACACAAAGAGAACCTAATGATTATTTGTGACTTTTTATGACGTTTTTTAAACTCAACGACCATATCTTACATTTTGAAGAATCATAGGGACTATTTATGAAATTTTGTCTTTATTTTATACTATGGAAGGCCACCGTGTTAGACGGTGTGGAATAATTAGTGTTAACCCTAAAAGCTGAATGATTAATATATGTGGATGACTTAAATCTTCTCCTTAAAATTTCAAGTCTAAGAAATTTGATTATATTATAAAGTGTTAATATAAATGATTTAAATGACAGAAAATATATTATATATTATATTTAAAACGATATTAACAAGAGGAAATATTTGATAAGGCTAGCCCACACCTTCAAACCAATAACTATCATAGACGAAGAATGGGTGATTAATTGCAAGGGGATCGCTAATCATTTGAAGATGTTAAATATAAGTCATAATAAGAGCTGATTTGTGCATTATTGACCTTTAAATTATATATATATATATATATATATATATATATATATATATATATATATATATATATATATATATATATATATATATATATATATATATATATATTGACATTATTGTTTTTAACAAACATTTTATTTGTTTATTTATTTATAATGTGCAACAGAATATAAATATAAAAATGAATAATATAATCCAAGTTGTTAAACACGCCTATCATCAACTCCCCCCATCAAGTTTTTTGTTTTCTTTGGCGTCTCTTTGAGTCTTTCACTTTTAAAATGCCAGTGGTATGAAGAAAAAAAAAAAAAAAAAAACTTCCTATATTTTCGGCAATGTTTCCTCGTTTTTTGCATGATTTAATATTGTCAATGTTGTTTGACGGCTACAGTTCAATGGATTCATGGATGGATTAAATGCTCATGATAATAACATGTGAAAGACCCGACCGTATTTGAAAGGATTTCTAAAGTTCCATTCACAACATTTGTCCATAATGCTACACATTATAGATAAAGATATTTGGGTTTTAACGATTCACGATCCAAATAAAATACATAAAGTTTTACAAGATATAGCTAGTAGAGGGGCAGTGTTGAGCCCCCTAACACTTTTAATTATAATTATACAGTGCAATTCATAATTAATTTTAAGCCATGTTAGTAAATTAAAACCCAAAGCCCCCTCCATCTATTTTCATTTGTGAAAGTAACTATCTTTTTATTTAATTGCGGCTACTTGGTCATAGTTAAAAATATGTTGCCATTTAAAATACACTATGAATTTATTCTACATATTTATTTTTTGTAATTTATATTTAGTAATTTTATTATGATTTTTTGGTAATTTGGTTTTTATAATTATATGGTATATTACAACCACGAAAAGAACATCAATTCTTTTTCAAACGAAAAAAATGTTTATGAGCTGTAATTGTATCATGTAATTGATAATATTAGAGATGATGTTTATAATAAATGTCCACAGTCAACAAACCAATTTGTGTTGAACATGATACGTCAAATTTAAGACATGTAAAATTTGATTTTTTTTTATTTATGATCCCGAATAACAATCTTCAATCTTAAACAATTCCAGCTAGTAACCAATAACTTTTTATTATCTTATTACAAGGTATTTACTCTATAAATTAGTTAGCCTAAAATAATGTGCAAGTCTAATTACTTAAATAAGAATAAAGAAACCAATTAATTTATTTACTTAGTTTATAAAAAGTAAATTGAAATGTATTTTGTTTATATATTTTTATAATTTTGGAATTTAAATAAAGAAAAGACAAAATTGGAAGAATGGTCCATGTGGTTAGCTGAAAAATACCACTTTGGTCCAAACAAGTTTGGACTAGCATTAGAGATCTAAACTTTTCATTTTGTTGCGAGTTTGTTGGGATTTGAAACTTTGAAAGATTACTATCGCGATGATGTTGATTTTGGAGTTGCATTTGAAAAATGTGCAAATGGTGCCCATGGGGAGTATACGGTACACGATGGGTTTCTCTTCAAGAGCTCTGATGATTCTGAACAGGTGAAATAAGTGATGACGAAATCCCTGATGAATTGGTTGCTAGTGCTGCACTCATTGTTAAACGCTATGAAGAAATCGGATCAAATGGAGCCAGAAGAGTTCAACTCAAGGGAAATAATTCAGCGAGAACGCATAACTCAGAGAAAAGAAATTCAGGTAATTGATTTAACTATGGAAGACCTGACCACTTTTCCAGTGACTGTAAAGAAAAGAGAGAATCTCAAAGCCATGAAAACTATGAAATCTTGTACAAGAAGCTGCTGGCCCACATGAAGAAGGAGAACATCTCTCTACCAAAAACTTTAATTGTAAAGTAGGAGGAATCTGAAGAATGGGTTTAAGAAGAGAAGTCCTCTGAAGATGCAGGACTAAATGTTAAAGGTTTATGACTCTTTTCAATGAAGCCCCTGATAGCAGTTTCAACATATGTGACGTTGGTTCTTATCAAGCTGCCAGGGAGTCAAATATGTAAAGCTGGAATATCTCTTCTACTCGTCAGGGTCAGGAGCATCTATGGTACCTAGACAATAGATGCTCTAGACACATGACTGGTCTCAAGTTCCTCTTGAACGGTTTTGTGGAGAAAGATGGTCCTATTGTTACTTTTGGAGATATCAGTGAAGGAGCAGTCAGAGGCGTGGGTACAATTAGGTACAAATCAGTCGAGCTGAAATATGTGTTATATGTCAAGGGCCTTCAAAACAATCTCATTTCAATTAGTCAACTATGTAACGCTGGCTACAAAGTTCTCTTTTACTGCAATGAAGGAAAAGTCATGGACTCAATGAACACAATTATGCTCATTGCACTTAAGAACAATAACATTTACATGCTTTGATTCTATTTGTGTTTGACAATACTGCTTTATGCTTTCTTTACATTGTTTTTTGCTGTCTAGAATTTCTGAACATAAGCTACTAATTTTTATTTTATTATAAAACTTTTTGTGCTTCAAAAATCCTTTCTAGCTTTCATTTTACCAAAGGAGTATACATTGAATATTGCACTACTAATATTTGCTATGTGTTATCTTCTCTCTCACTCTCTAAGTCTCAGGATCTTCTACTTTCATCTTGATGCTAACCATCATTGATTTGTCCTTTAAGAAAGGATAAACGTGTTGTTCCTTTGGTACAACATCTTTTGAGTAGAGCTGGTTGGAGCTAGCTATCCTTCTTTTCTTTAGCACCAACTGCTCTCTCCCTGAAGCTGATGATTACACTGAATGACATGAAGCATCCTGCTGATGAGTCAAGATAAAAGAGAAATGTTCTTGAACTTGTTTTTCTAGACACATATCTCTTCTTTCTCTTGCAACATACCTCTGTTGCAATGGGATGAAGTGAAGATAGCTAACGTGGCACGTCTAATTTTCATAGACGCTTTCATTGCTACACCGATTCCCATCAGAGATCCAAAGATCTCTTCAACAAGACAATAATCTTCATCTATTCTATCACGGATTAAAAAGAATGGAACCTTCGAGTTTTGTCTAGGTGACTCTCATAACTCGATGCTTACAAAGATTGGATCCTATTAACTCGTTGGTTACAAAGACTTGTTCTTGTTCTTCCCTTGTTTGTTGGTGAACATGAAGCTTGGAATCTAGCTGCAATACTTCAACGATTAATGACGTCTTCTCTTTGTTTGTTGTGAATTGTGTTTTATGTTGATGCATTTCATCATGCTTGTGTACTCTTTTATAGAAAATGTTGAGAGGCAGATATCTCGGAGAAAGGAAACTCACTTATGGCCTTTCAATTCAAAAGATTTGTTGGATCGGGTCTTTACCTCATTTCTGAAAAAGATGCACAAATTTCGCTTTCAGAAAAATTCCTTGTTTGACTAACTCTTTTGTTTTATTCTCTTATTGCTTTATTCATTCTATTATTTATTATTTTATTATCTGGGGAAAGGACGTAAATGTCCTACAAACTTTCTAGGGTTGACTCGTTGAGTCCTTAAATTTTTTTCTTGGCTTTATGACGGAAGAAAGTTGTGGGCGACCTGTCCTTTTAGTCCTATGAACTTATTTTCCCCGGTTTTCGTTGACACATAGACTAGAAATGCCACGAATTTAGTCCACTCAGCCATGACTTGGAATGTATGTAGCACTGACGAACTGTTCCCACCACCAATTAAAACGACGTCGCTTCCATCCAAATTGTAGGCTCCAAGACTTGACTTTCCGTTACCAATATTGTATTTAATCGATCGTTTCGTGCCCTAAAACATCATTCAACTGAAACATTGATACCCTTCCTTCAAAAAAAAGTTCCTACTCTAGTCTCCTACAAATTTTCTTCAACATGCTGCTAGTTCCATCTCCCTCCAAGAGCTGGTAAATCAACAATCATGGTTACTACGGTGGAAGCAGTTCAAATAGTGTCCAGGAGCAAGATCTTGCCATCAGCTTGCTTCAAACCCAACTGGAAATGTCACTCATCTGGGATGAAGTTGCTGCAGACATGATCCAGTTTTAGGAGATCGTGAAAAGACAATTGGATGTTCTAAACCTGGAGGTGGGCAACATTAGGCGTAGACAAATTGACTTGCTCAACATAGTGGGTAATCAGAGAAACCATTTGTACTCTCTTCAGACATGTTATGTGAAGCTCCTGGAGAAGAATTGTGGTGTGAAGAAACATAACTAGTTGCTGGGTTTTCTGACTGTGGTTGCTATGGGGGTTGCAACCTACAACTACCTCAATTGATGGAAGGTTGCACGATTTCATTCTTGGGTTTGTCATTTTGCTGATGTAAAATACCCTTTTTGTTAGTTGTTTTTTTGGTAGCTGTTTTGAGGGGTATGTTAGTTTTTGTTGTCGATGACGTTACTAGTAATATATATTACGTTTTAGTTTGTATGTATGTTGTCTTATGTAACCACCTGCATGGAAGTGTAAAGAAACAAACCCAGAAGTAATGAAATCCTACTAGGGATGAGCATATGGACCGGGGAACCGGCCGGAACCGGTACCGGAACCGGAACCGGCACCGGAACCGGAACCCGGTGGAACCGGTCGGGCCGGGACCGAGACGTTATTTTTGTGAATTTTTGGAACCGGGAACCGGTAGGAACCGGAACCGATATAACCGGAACCGGTAGAACCGGCAAAAACCGGATCCGTATGATGCTATTTTTCGAGGACCGGTTCCAACATTTGAAGACACGACAAGAACCGTAGGAACCGGGAACCGGTAGAACCAGAACCGGTAGAACCGCCGGGCCGGTTCGGTTCTTGATTTTGGCCGAAGCCGGTTCCCGGGTCGGGTCCGGTTCGGGCCGGTTCGGTCCTTTTGCTCATCCCTAAATCCTACCGTTTATGTTTAACTACTTTTGTTTTTATGTTGTTTCTCGATGAAAGCAACAAAAAAACATATAACATCTGCATAAGAAAAGCCCTACATATTTTCATTAAGCAGTTGGAACTTGGGACCACATGCCAAAAAAAGAGGGACAAATAATACTATCTTTTTGTATATGGGACAAAATAGAACATTCACCCACACAGATGAACATAAAAGGGACAAAACAGATCATGCCCAAGTCCATATATTACCATTTCTTTTGTTTAGTGGGGCCCATTAGTCATTTGTCTTTGGAAGATGCAACACTACATGTACAAAAATAGAAATGTACCATGATTTTAATACTAATATGAAATTATCCTAATTTTTTTAATTTTTAAAAGGGAATTTACCTCCTACATTACGAAAATTGCCCCTAAGTCCTACATTAAATACCAAAACTACCCCTTATACCTAAAAAACCCCTTACTTATACCTCCTAAATAAACCATAATTCTGTTGCATCCTTATATACCAAAATTGCCCCTAAGTCCTACATTAAATACCATAACTACCCCTTATACCTACAATACCTCTTACTTATACCTCTTAAATCAACCAAACTTCTGTTGCATCCTTATATACCAAAATTGCCCCTAAGTCATACATCAAACACTGATATGTTATCATTACAAAACCATAAATTCAAATAACAAACATGATGCTCAATATCTCATACAATATTCAGGAATGTCAAATACCATAAGACCCCACTTAAAACAAACACTGATATGTTAACATTACACATACACACTTAAAACAATAACTACTCCAAATCCGTTGGAGTTGCAGCACTCCTACCTTCACCTTCAACTACCTTAGCAAGCTTTATTTTTAGGATTTTGTCTGATTTTTTTTATCTGCTTTGATTGAATTGTGCTAGCCACCTTTCCAACAACTTCATTCACGCTAACCACTTGTTTAGGTGCATTAACATGCACACTTTGTTGTTCACTTGTATCTACCATAACTACATCTTTCCCACCTTTTTACAAATTGACTGAATCTTTTGTTTGCCTTACCTTTTGTTTCTTTGTGACATTAACTTTGGGTATCCTTTCCACTTGACTACAAGTGCTTTTGTTGTGTCCTTCCTGCTTGCATATGCCACAAGTAATATTTTTGCCTTCCTTTGAAACTTCGTGTTTTCCTGGCCTTTCAAAAGCATCCCTTCTTCTCTTGATGGTTGGCTTGCCTAGCATTCTTCCTTTCACTAGAAGTAGTGGGGGTATGTTCATTCATCCCATGTATGAGTTTTTTGTAAGTATTATGGAAGAATGTTGCCAAGCATATGGGCCATCATGTGTAATGTTTAAGTATGCTAATGTAGCTACTGAATGAACGCACCCATACCTATTTAGTTGCCATAGCCTACAACTGCATTCCTTTTTTGGGACATTAACAATATATGCCTCTCATACAGTTTCCTTTTTTCAAACATCATCCCCCACAAGATACAACCTGCCAATACCTTTATAATGTAATACAAATAATTAGATTTCACATACTATACTTTTGTGTACTGTAATATGTATACATACCTCTGCTGAGTTTGAAGCATATTTAATTTCTCTTTGATGTCTGGACAAACTGAATAATGACCTCATCCTTCTCCTTTAGCTTTCATTATCACCATCCTTTGCATGACATATATACCAACTTCCTCCAACATGTTGATAATGGGTTTCTTCCTAGCATCCAATATGACACTATTAAAGCTCACTGAAAAGCCATTCTCCACAGATTCACATGAAGCATGGTGAAATCTAAAAGAAAGCTAAAGGTCATGTCTTAGGACCCCCCTCTATTAGATAAGTAAAGGCAGCAAGGTTTAACTTTTTAATCTCTTTCATGGTTGCATTGAAATGAGCTTTTGTTATTACCTTACTAGCTCTCTAAAAAATGTTTTTAAACTTTCTCTACTAAATCTCTTTGTAAAATTGGTATATATATTCCTGTAACATCCATAAATTTTACGTCAAATTTAAACTTTTCAAGCATAAATAAAACCCAATAGTATTGTTTACAAAAATGTTTTCAAATCATTATTCAATCAGAGTGTCCCAAAAGCCAAATCATAAGGATGAGGAGCGGTACGGTCACCCCTTCGACTTGCCATGATCTCCTGAAGTACCTGAAACAATAAACTGAAAACTGTAAGCCCGAGGGCTTAGTGAGCTGCCCCCAAAATACCAATACCACACTGATAATACCATATCTGTAATAATCAATCAATCAACATGCATACTGGGCTATCGGCCTGACTGGACCGCCCTACGTGGCCTATAGTCCAACTGAATCTATACCGAGCTTTCAGCATGATTGGACCGCCATGTGGGCCTACAGTCTCCCCAAACCGCTCATAGGGTGTGTTGGCCTTCAGCACAGAGCACGACCGCCTCAACCCAAGCAACAGGCAATTAACCATGTGCGCATAACTAACATATACTGGCATATACAAACATCAAACATATCTATCTTACTGGTCACCAAATATAGCAATCTCTCATAACTAGAGCACTGACCTAGCAGGTCACTAACATATTAATCCCTACGGATCATAATAGCATAACATACTGTCTATCCTGATTCCGATCTAACATATCATATCCACATGAAACATACCATAACGATGACAACTAAAGGGCCGACCTTGGTGCCTTAGACCCTATCGATATAGTGAGGATAACTCACCTTGTAGATGTCGACTCGATAGATAAACTTCAACCCTCGGATCACTGCCACAAACTCCACCACCTATTACCATAGTATAATCATACCCATAAGTTCCCAACCCTTCAAGGTACCCCATAAGCCAACTAATCAAACCCTGGTCAAAGTCAAAGTCATCAGTCAAGGTCAACAGTCCATGTTGACCTTGACTCGCCGAGTACCCCCGGCTACTCGCCGAGTTCCTTGAAGTACTAACCCACTCGCCGAGTCACCTGAGTGACTCGTCGAGTTCCTTTGGTTTACGATCGAGACCCTAAGGCCACTCGTCGAGCTTCCTTCTTGCAACTCGACAGTTACCCGCGCATACATAAATTGGGGCAACCTCAACCGACTCGCCGAGTTGTTCATACACTCGTCGAGTCTACGACAATCTTCATCGGACTCGCCGAGTTGTTCTTCCAACTCGCCGCGCCCATGCCTATCTTCATGTGACTCGCCGAGCCGACCATGCGACTCGCCGAGTCCCTTCAGTCCTTTTTGCCATACAGACTCATTTGAGCCATGCAGCGGCTCCAAACTACAGATCCAAGCTCCTAAGGCATGCTTTTCACGTAAAGTTGCAAACTTTACGTGCATGCATAGCTACAAAGGCTCTTAATGTCAAATCCAAGCTCACAATGGGGGTTTCATACTCAAAGAGGCTTCATATATGATCAAATTCGGAGCTTTATGACTCTAGAGCTCAAGAAGGGTACAGATCTGAAGTTACAACTTCAGATCTAGCTTATATCCCACATTACCATCTCAACCAAACCATAAAAACCCTAGATCTCAACCAAAAGAGGTCTAGAAAGAAAAAGGAGAAAAGGTGACGACTTGATACCTCCAAAAGATGCTATCTGAGGTAGATTTCTGATTTCCCACACTTCCTTGCTCCTAGCCTTTTGTTCTCCAAGCTCTTCTTCTCCAAAGATCTCCTCCCCAAAGCTTTAGGGTTTCATTTGCCAGTTCCTACTCGTCGAGTCCCTTTATGGACTCGGCGAGTAGGCCACTAAACACGCGAACCAAGCCCGTTGCTACTCGACGAGTAGGGCAACCAACTCGTCGAGTAGGCCTTGAAACCAATTAAATTCTTATTTAAACAATACCTGAGAATCGGGCGTTACAATTCCTAGCACACTGCCCGTGTTTTGCTGCTGGGAATACATCCTTCAGTGCCTCAATCAAACCCTACATACATAACAACATATTATGGAGTTACCATTGAGAACGTTTAATATTATACATTTACAAAATTGAAGCATACCTTCAGTTTATCAGAAATTAAAACTAGCCCATGACCTTCATTCCAACTGTTCAAATATTTTATAATATTTTCAATGAACCATTTCCAATTCTCTTTGTTTTCCACACATACAACAACCCAAGAAATTGGGAATAGTCTATTTTTACCATCCTTACCCACATCACAAAGAAACTCCCCTTGGAAAAAACCTTTAAGGAAACATCCATCCATGTTAATGATCTTTCTACACCCTCCCTTCCATCTCCGTTTCACTCTAGCAAAGCAGATGTAAATCTTGTTGAAGTAACTCTTACCATCAAGCGTTGCATCCACATAAATTTTAACTGTCGAGCTAGGATTTGATCTTTTAATCTCCTCACCATATGACCATATTCTAGAGTAATTTTCTACAATTGTGCCTTCAACTAGAGTCATATCATACTTATTGGCTCTTCTACACCGACTCATACTGACATTAATTCCAAAGGCGTTTTTTGACCTCCTCTCTAAGCAATCTTACACTCATCTTTTGATTGTTCATGAATTCCTGAGTAAAATGGGTACATATCCATTTATAGGTGACAATGGAACCTAATTTGAAATTCTTGGCACAATTATGGTCACCTATGAGAGACTTGATATGGAAAGACTTATCATCAGTCATCCATGAACCCCAAATCCTAAAAGTACATTTTCCTTCACAACATTTGGCTAACAACCATGTACTATCATTTTTGACAAATCATAATTGATAACCATTCACAACAACATAGTTATAGATAATGTGTTTCAATTGTTTAGGACTCTCAAACCTCATACCTAACACTAGTACATGCTCCTTCTAGTGTAGATGTTCATTGAAAATGTTTGGCACGTCAGGATCAACATCTTCATTGTCATCCATATCTTCATCAACAGGCACAACTACACTTGGGTTGGGACCTATGTCCGACTGTGTACCCTTATCCTTTTTAATACAATGAGTCCTTCTGTGATAACTGACAGTTTGAGATCAATCAAAGTCAACAAGTCAACAAAAATCAAACAAGTCAATGAAGGTCAACTGATTTAAAACCCAAAGCATTTTGATTTCGGTTGGCACATGGACCGAAATCACTTGGTGATCTCGGTTGGTACCATGAACGAAATCACTTGGTGATCTCGGTGGTACCATGACCGCAATCCCTTAGTGATTTCGGTGGTGCTAGGCCGAAATCCCCACGTGTTTTCGGTGGTACTTGAATGTGATTGGTGGGTCTTTTCCCAATGAGATAAATTACAAAAACCAATGAAAACATCATGTCACCCTACCCTCACCCCCCTCTTGTATATATGTAGGCCGAGATCAATCCATCACAATCCTCATTTACATTTTCTAAACTCCTTTATTTCTCTCAAGGAAACTAGATCAAGTATATTCAAACTTCTTTCGTTTCCTCTCAAAGAAACAACTTCAAACTTCTTACATTCAAAACATTCCCAGGAAAACCATTCTTAGAGTTGATCCTTAAAGATTATTGTAAGTTCCTTATTTAATCTTGTGTTTTTTACAACACATTAATGTTAGTTCATCTCGTTCACACACACTATTATGTGTTAAAAATTCATAGGATACGACTACCTTCAAGTATTCTAAGTTTGAAGATCTTCACCATCATCTCGTTAACCAACCACAATCACACTCAAGGTGAGTTCATACCCCTACACTTTTCAAGATTTTTCTATGTTTTAGGGGGGGGGGGGGGAATACAAGTAAAACACAAGAGAACTTGTGTTAAAATATAAAATACATATATAATTATTTCATTTCATATTACTTTTATCATGGTAAAATGATAACATTACACACAAAGGTTTTTCATGTCAACAAAGCATTTTTATAAACTATAATAAGTATAGTTTATGGGACATTTTCACTAGTTTACCCTCTTGGGACAAAGAAATGATTATTTAAAGGTATAATTATTTTACACTATGTAACTACTATGGAAGATTAATGCATTCATTTACAAGAAAAAGGGGTTTTCAGTACACGTAAACCGGTTGATACAATTTTGTGAGACATTTGGCTTCACCGTACCTACCAGAGTACACACTAAGTCCTGCATTATAACTAGAATCTCTTGTAAGGAGAGTGTGACACTTGTGTATAGATCTATACGGGACTAACAATCCCGCTCCTAAACTGTTAGCTACAGTTAGACCGGTAGGTCTGGGGTGACAAATGTCTAACAGTTCCGACGCCTGAAGAACGTCGTAGCAGGCCAACTAGTCGCTAGCATGGTTATGATAACTCACATGGGGTATTAACAAAACATTTGGTTTACGGGGTTAATATACATTCTAATAGTTTCATATAAAGATAAAGCTTCATAATACTATTTTCCAGTACAACACTACTTACATTTTTAGTCTTTGGATTTAAGACTTACAGCTCATTTTTAAGAAAATATTGGATTTTCTGAAAGTACACACTATCATTTTTACACAGAAAAGTTACCAATCCTACCCATACAAAACGCTTATGAACTTACCAACTTAATTGTTGACACTTTTCAAAATCACTTGTGTTATCAGGAAATCAGTAGACAAGTAACCGAAACGGCTTTTGAGGATGGGGCAACGCTGCGCCACGCCATTTATTTTTGTCATATGTATATGGTATCAAGTAAACAATGTAAGCTTAATATTTATCAATATGATGGTTGTAATTCTTTGATCACCTACTATTCATTTGTTATGATACTGTACATGAAGTCATCCACCCCCATCTTGTCTCTAGATTTTTAAAGATCCACCAATCACATTCAAATCTAGATTATTTTAAAGGTATAATTATTTTACACTATGTAATTACTATGGAAGATTAATGCATTCATTTACAAGAAAAAGGGGTTTTAAGTACACGTAAACCGGTTGATACAATTTTGTGAGACATTTGGCTTCACGGTACCTACCAGAGTACACACTAAGTCTTGCATTATAACCAGAGTATCTTGTAGGGAGAGTGTGGCACTTGTGTATAGATCTATACGGGACTCACAATCCTACACCAAAACTGTTAGCTACAGTTAAATCGACAGGTCTGGGGTGACAAATGTCTAATCATTCTGACGCTTGAAGAACGTCGTAGCAGGCTAACTAGTCGCTAGCATGGTTATGATAACTCACATGGGGTATTAACAAAACAGTTGGTTTACGGGGTTAATATACCTTCTAATAGTTTCATATAAAGATAAAGCTTCATAATACTATTTTCCAGTACAACACTACTTACATTTTTAGTATTTGGATTTAAGACTTACAGCTCATTTTTAAGAAGATATTGGATTTTCTGAAAGTACACACTATCATTTTTACACAGAAAAGTTACCAATCCTACCCATACAAAACGCTTATGAACTCACCAACTTAATTGTTGACACTTTTCAAAATCACTTGTATTCTCAGGAAATCAGTAGACAGGTAACTGTAATGGTTTTTGAGGATGGGACGACGCATCGTCACGTTATTTATATTTTTCATATGTATATGGTATCAAGTAAACAATGTTTGGATATAATGTAAACTTAATATTTATCAATATGATGGTTGTAATGCTTTGATCACCTACTATTCATTTGTTATGATATTGTACATGAAGTTATCCACTCCCAGACGTTTTTGCCGTTCTGGTTTGGGGGTGTGACACCTTCCATCCTCGTCCTCATCCTCATCCTCATACTCATCATCATCATTAACTTCAGCCTCAACCTTATCCTCATCCTATGTGTCAAATGGGTCAACTTTTTCTGCATCATCAATTACTTCTTCGGGGCCCCTTACTTCTTCCTCCATGTTATCAACAAATTTCACGTTCTCTTCATCCAACCATTCCTGCATGTTAGTATTACCAAAATGGTCTACATATATATGGAGTATGACACCACATTCATAACCAATTGCTATAAATTCGGCATAATCCTTCTTATTCCTAATCAAGGTCAAACCTTTTGGGAAATCTATAGTTGGTTGGCAGTAGTAGAGCTTCTCACACGTTTCTCCACTTAACCTTGCCATGAACGCATAACACTCATCCTTATCCATGCATGCGAAGTTGATTTCGACCAACCTCTCAGTAACCCCATCGATGTAGCGTATGGGGTATTTCACGAAGATTCCTTGGAAGTGAACATCCATAGCGATGTATATAGCAACCATGTTTGAGTTAGGAGGAGAGAAATTTTGAAATAAGGGTTTGCTAGAGGAGATGGAATGATGAACAATCTTCGTTGATAATCGTCTTCTTAAAGGCATGAGAAGCACACTACCTAACTGATGTGGCATTAGTAATTGAGGTGGCAATAAACGAAGGACATAGGTAGCTGGCATATTTTTCTTATTGAAGGAGGTGGCAAAAAAGTGACCGGGTTACCCCTACAAAGTTTAAAAAGTGACTTATTCGACCCGAAAAACGTAAGTTCCTTCCCTCATAAAGCCAAGAAAATAATTTAGGGCCTCAACGGGTCAACCCTAGAAAGTTCATAGGACATTTGTTGTACATTTTGAAATGAATTGATAGTGAATTTTAAATTCTAGACTACAACTTAACTTCATGATACAGAAGATAAACCACTGATCGTTGATAAGTTTACATAGTTCATGATTCACGTTGATTTCACCTCAGCGTGATTGAAACATTCCATTCTCTCCTTTAAACTTCTTCTCCATAAAACTTAATGATTCACTATGATATACCATACATTGATAAAAGTTTGAAACTCTATGCCGATGGTTAGTCTATGTACCATAGGCTATCACACACACCAATCCTTTCTTACCCTTAAATTCTTCTTAAATGCCTTATGATTTAGCGTAACATACCATATGCTGTTAAGAGCTTGAAATATATGTGTCGATGGTTAGGCTATTTACCATAGCTTATCACACGCGCCAATCCATTCTCTCCATACATTCTTCTTTAGAATTTTATGATTCAGCGTATGAAATTAGACACCGATGAGAATTTGAAAACTCTATGCTGATAGGTATATCACATTCCGTGATGTATTACACGCACCTACCCATTCTCTCCCAACAAATATTCTATTAAAGAAGTTGATGATTCACTATATCTACCATACACCGATAAAACTTCAACATTCTTTCCCGGTGGGCACATTTAACATCAAAAAGTATTAAATGCATCATAACATTGGCGAAGGTACCCGGATTAATGCAATCCTACGTTCCATATCCTCATTGGATTGCATTAATCTTGGTACGTACTGGAGAGGGTTACAATATCAACCATGGAATCTCCATACAACTTCCAGCTCTCTCATCAAAGATTATTAATGCCAACCCGATTGAAGAAGTTATGCATCTTACTCAGTGTATGGAGGATTGGATTGAAAATCCTTATGTAGTTGAATCCTCTAACTCTGATGAAGATGATGAAGACGAAGAGAATGGTGATGGAAAACATGAAGATGAAGTTGATGATGTTTGGTGATGAAGAAGATGAATATGATGTTGATATTAACTCATCAAATGCTTATATGGGAGAGGCCTCTGCTCAGGGAATAACGATTAATTCTCCCCCAAGATTAGACAAGGACATTCGTTTTTCTTCGCCCTATCCTTCATCAACTCCTTCTGAAGAAGCTATAACACAACATGGATTATCCCCACCTCAAATGGAAACCATTGATCCACTGATTCAAGCTGAAAATTCTCTAAGACCAGCATCTCCTCCTCCTCCTCAAGCTACAACTGTCCTTCCAATGCCAAATCCAATACAACCTACTGTTATCTTTCAGAAGGAGTTTAGTTCCATCTTCCAAACGATTGTGCTCTCCTAGCTCTCCTTATTGGTTCAAATGACTCAGTCACTTGGAGAAAGACTAACCAAAGTTGGGAGTGATGTGACTGACATCAAACACATAATGGCTTTGGTTGATGATGATGATGTGATGATTGAAGACACTCCCCCTAGGTCTCCAGATAATGATCAACCACCTCCACCACCACCACCACCATCTGGTAATAATCTACCTCAAACACCATCTGATAATAATCTTGTACCACCACCAACAAATCCACTTCCTTTCACTCCCTCTCCACCTAATAACCCCCCCCCCCCCCAAACTAATGATGCAAAAAGGGGGAGAATCAAGAACTGGTGATAACTGCAATTCCATTTCAGCATGAACGGTCTGAATCAGAAATGGAGGATAATCAAGGAAAAATGGTTATCTTTCAGTCTGAACCAATGAATGATGATCAACCTAATCTAGAAGTTGATGATGATCAGTATAAGACTGATCATGATGATTATGAAGGGTTTCTTAAGATGGACTTCATGGTACAGATTGTTATTCCTCTAAGTGTCATTTATCCTGATGCACATTCTAAGGGGGAGATTCATCAAGGAACTCACAGTGACATTGAGTCTGATGATGATCAAATCAATCCAAGAAAAATAAAGGCTTCTTTCTCAGGGGGAGAAAATGACTCTGAAGCTGGAAGTTCCTCGACTGCTAATAGTTCTTTATCCCCTCCTCATTCCAAGAAAAGCAATTTAGCAATTGATTTGGAAGACTCGGCTGAGAACTAGCAAATGACCATTGAGGAGGTTAGAGAAATCATGTTGGACCATAATGCTTCGGTTAGAAAAAGAAGAGATGGACGTTGATCTATCAAACTTTCTCAGATCCTTGCCTCAGCTGATGTTCAAAAGACAAATATTCAACGTTTCAATATCTATGTTGCTAAATGAAACAGTATCTCTAAGCTGAATGATCGAATCAACAGAAAGAAATTTGGAGATGTTCTGGCTCAAAGATATCAAACTGATCCTATCATCAAGGTTAGGTGCTCCAAACCTAATGATGAGTCGCTCAAAATTCATCTGGTTAGGAAGAAGGCAGAGTATGAATACACTAAAGTTGTTTTTGCTCGTGAGCTAGTTAAATACAACTACAATGAGTGGATCCAGACTCAGGAGATAATTTCAAAACATAAAGGTGTTCACGCTTAGGAGGTAAAATTGGCAATTCAACATTTGGTCAAAAAAGTTAAGA
This sequence comes from Lactuca virosa, assembly GCF_052849685.1. Lineage (NCBI taxonomy): Eukaryota > Viridiplantae > Streptophyta > Magnoliopsida > Asterales > Asteraceae > Lactuca > Lactuca virosa. The sequence goes on from NC_136433.1 coordinate 239,131,786, forward strand.
AGCTGAACTTAGTGTCTTCAGTTGGTCCATCTTAACCATCTACCTCAGAAAGAACAAGCAAGCCCAGAATGTCTAAGTATACTAAGTTCCTTCTTCCATATGACACCGTCTACATAAACAACAAGCTGCTAGTGTGTGTTGAGTCGGTTCAACACATGTTCATTTGGGAACCAGAACAAGCTATCTTTTGCCTTGATAGTCAAAATCAAATGTGCTTTCAATGCACTAAAACTCTTCCTGCTGCTCCCACTGAGCATTTGTTCACTCTTCGTTTGGAGGGCATGTGTCATAAAGAACTAGAATGAGGTTATCGTGTGTTGATATATCTTGAACTCAGTAAGCGTTTTGCTAATCTTCATCGTGACGACTTTAAGAGGTTGAAACCTGAGATCTTGACTAAAGATGAAAAATTCTCCAATGATGATTTTGATGACTCCCTTGAATATTAGTTTTGACATTGGATAGGGGGTGTTAGGTCAAAAATATGGTTTAACTTTACTTTTCTAGGAAAATGTATTTTTATGTCTAGGACCTTAAACAACTTGGTGTTTACGACTGTATATGTGTTTACGGCCATGAACCTGTTCACGGACCATGTCTCATATATATAAGGTGAGGAGTGCATGTTAGATGAGAGGACGATCGAGAGGAGCTTAAGTGTGTGAAATCCAAGGTGTGATAGAGAGAGAAGAACTAGTGTGTGTGTACTATGTGTATGGAGCATCATTCTGTTCATTGAATACATTATAGATTCACTTGTTCTTCTTCTTATTCTCTTCTATTTTGATCTGACATCATCCGATTGATTAGGATTCCGCACCATCAAACAGATCTGATTGATACACAAGCAGATTTGGGACTTACAATTGGTATCAGAGCTTGGATTGTATCAATTATTTTGGCCAGACCTGGAGCGTTTTTGATCTTATTTTTGAAGGATTTTTGCGTTTTTGGATAGATCTTTGAAAAATAGGGGTTTGTTCTTCGTGTTTTTGATAAAAACGAGTTTTTGAGCAAAAAGGGTGAAAAACGTCGTTTTTTTCGTATCTGTTGAAGGATTCTCGGCCACTGTTGAAGGGTTCTCTGCCTCGGAAGAAGCGTTCTCGGCCCCGAGTCCGAAGAAGCTTTCACGGCCCGAAGTTCGTTTACAACCGAGAACAGTTTGCGGCCTTCGGAGTTCACGGCCGGTCCTCGCACGTTCACGGTTCTTGATTCGTTCTCGGCCAGCAGGAGCCTTCGCAGGAGTGTGCTTCTATTAAAAAAAGGGGGATTTCGAGGTGGAGGAGGATCGAACCCGGGTCTCCTCCCTACTCAACCAACGCCTCTTCCAATTGATCTAGCAAGGAACTCGTTAATTAGCTTCCGCTTTTTAAATCTTAAGGCTTCGCTGCTTCTTCTCAATTTCGTAATATTAACACTTTCAGGCCAAAAATTAATTTTTTTAAAAAATTCTATTTTCAACCCAAAACTTTAGTTTTTATTTTTTTGACTTTCTAAATTGACTTTTGACTTAAATTTTTGAGTTTGACTTTAAAGTTGTACCTTTGACTTTAAACTTTGACTTTCTCATTTGACTTTCAAAATTTCAAATTTAGCTTTTCGGTTTGACTTTTAAGTTTAACTTTTAAGTTTGATTTTTAAATTTGACTTTTAAGGTTGAATTTTGAGTTTTCAAGTTAAGGGGAATTTTTGGTAAACAATGAGTTCTTCAAAAATCAATGTCAATGAAATTTCCTTGGAGAATTTACGTGTGCATTACGAATTACTACGTAGAGAGAACGAGGAACTAAAATACGAAGGGTACCAACTTAGGAAAGGCCAGAAACCTTTAAAAGAATAACTAGAGGCCAAAACTAAGGACTTCAGGAAGCTACAAGCAGAATACAGTGATAAGTGCGTTGATTTTAAATGTCTTGAAAAGGAACTTGCTGCTGGAACTGCTAAACTTGACACATTGAAGATTCATTTTCCAAATGCTGATTCCAACTTTAAGAAATTCGATGGTTCAAGTGAAAGAGTTGCAGCAATAATCGAACATCAAGTGAAATGGAAGGACCAGAAACAAGTGGGAATAGGCTATGAAAGTGTCCCTCCCCCATTCAATCACAATTATACTACTACTACATTGACTCAGGAGGTGATAGACTGAGAGCCATTTATGGTTTATGGTAAACCAGCTCCACAGGTGCCAGAAAGCAGTGCTAGGAAAATAGATACTAACGTTTCTACTTCCGATGCATATTCGTCTTTAAGTCAAGGAAAGCAAGAGGCTGGAGAAAAAGTGTCTGAACATAATGATGATTGTGTTTCAAATTCTAAATCTGATGTGTTGATTTCTGATGATTCTGTTAAGAGTGATGATGTATCTGACACAAGCACATCCACTCCATCTACACCTGTCACACAATCACACTCCTGCACTTGCACATGTGGGAACAACCAGAAATGAGGCAAGGGCATGCCACCAGGGGCAGGAAGAAACAACTACCCAGTGAAGAAAAAGAGTTGCCTTCACTGTGGAACACCTGGACACATTGCCAGAAATTGTCCAAATCGCACATATGTTCCCTAGTACACACAAGGCTGGCAAAACACACCAAGAGGGAGATACTTCAAAAGAAACCCTTCGAGGCCACATTCAAACAATGATAACTGGAATGCCAAGAAGGATAAGAATTCAAATCCCAAGGAAAAGAATCCAACTCCCAAGAACAAGAAGGGAATGCCATCCAAGAAGTCCAATCCAAGAGATGCCCCAACGAAACCGAGACCGGCTAGGTCAAAGTCATCTCAATGGCCGACTTCAAGTTCAAAATCAAATGCCAAGGCACCCATCGGATCGAACAAAAAATGGGTCAAACCCAACTACAAATGGCTACCAAAGGTTCAATCTCCCAAATCTTCTAATGATTCTAACATTTCTACATCTTGTGTTTGTGATAAGCAGGATATGTCATGGGAGAGAGTAGCTTGCACTGATCACAAAGGTCGAACCAGTTTCAAAATGGACTGGGTTCCAAAGACCAACTGATCCCGCTCTGTGTCGGAGCAGCTATGGAGGCATATCATCAGACTTTGGTTTGTTAGTAGTGGCTGTTCCAGGTACATGATAAGGGACATCTCTCAAATGTGCAACACTCAGAACTTTGTTTGAGAGTATGTGTCCTTTGCGGGAAAGGAAGAAAGGAAGGGATCACTCATGGGGTTTTGTGCTTAATGACGAGAAAATTTTCGGATCTGTTCTGAGATTATGCGTGTTGTTCTCAGACCTTCTGGATGCAAATTCAATCGGTGACTTACGGTTTGAGTTTTCTTCTCGATACTCCTGAGTTTTTGTTACATTGATTCATTTTGAAGACAATTATTTTCTTTCTTATATTTTTTCTTTAGTAGGTATTGTTCGGGAAGTGATATCAAGATAAATTGATAATGGGCAGTCTAAACCAGTGGAAGGTACTGAATCTGAACTGTCTAGACTCTGTGTTCAATGTGTTGGTAGGCATGAAGGATTTGACAGTGTGGATTTATATAGGATTGTTTGGACTGACCATACGACACTCGGGTAGTTTGAGCAGTGAGATAAACATGGAAACCCATGGGATACACTAAATAAATACGCATCTAGAACTGTGGCTTAACTTTTCCTTGATGTACGAACTTATGTCCTTAATTCTGGTTCTGATAGGGTAACTGGGGGTTCTAATAAAGTAGGTCTGTAGCAAATTATTTTCTTGCTTTCTATCTGTCAGTCATATGTTGCTTCCTTTGCGTGATTGGAAGAGATCCGACCTGGATTGCAACATATACAACTCTAATTCTACGCACCTCCTTATCTATGAAATTCTTTCTATCTGTTAGCCATATGTTGTCCCCTCTGCGTGATCGGAAGATCCGACCTGGGGCACAGCATATGAAACATTCTACCTCTCAATCCCTCTATCTCTGTTAGTCATATGTTGTCCCCTCTACGTGATTGAAAGAGATTCGACTTGGGACACAACATATGCACCTATCTCTAAATCTGAATTCCTCCTTAATAATTGTTTACTCACCTAAAGTAAGGAGTTCTTTGGAAGTTCTTGATAACCAGGGTATATCGGGAAGTGGGGAACACGTTCTAGTGCAACTAAAATTGAACCATTTAGAGGTTGTCTGTAGATCTCGCTGCTTAATATAAGTGGACAACAATACCCGTGGTCGTTGTCAACTGAATGGTATATTTGGAAAAAATCGTCAATATTCTTCGTGTTTAAGTGGACCACAATACCGACAATTGACCAGATTTATTCATGAAGGTGAAGGTACTGATAAACAAAGTTAAGATTGTCTCACAACTTTGATCCCAAATATTTTTGTTTTTGTTAAATTTGTTCATAGTTTTCCTCTATGCACAAATTTAAGGGGAGAATTAAAAAAAATTCAAAAATAAAACAAAAATTAGAAATTTAAAAATCCAAAAATAGTGTTATTTCCGTTTTATTTCTTGTTCAGAAAAATAAAAAATCCAAAAATATTGTGTGGAAACGTTGTTTTTAGTTTTGTTTTTATCTTTTAGTTTTGTTTTGTCTTGAAAAGTGAATTCAGATGTAGATGAGACTCATGGAGACTGTATCGAGATTTATGAGCCAAAGCTTCATCCGTGATCATCGAAGAATTCTCATTCGAAGGAACAAGAAATGAAGACTATTCTTTCAACATTCAATCTTTCAACCCCAGAAGCAAGGTGAAGCTGCAATTGAAGATTATATGATGGATTGCATTGAAGCCTCCTCAGTCAGTGTGCTGCTATCTATGAACCTGCTGAAGTGATCCAGAAGATTAGTTCTCTCTGACGATTCTCAAGCTGAAAGCACCATTTTTCAAGAATCTCTACAAGAAACCTCCTCACCCAATGTGTGTTCAATGTCAAATTCTGAAGAAAATCCCAACTGATCAAGATGAAGTCATTCATTGAAGATTCATCAAGTTCATCTTGAAGCTGTGAAGAAATCGAAGATAAACGCTGAAGCCAAGCTCTAAATGAAGATTAACAAGAAAGGCCAGCTACTTTTTTAGGGGAGATTGTTGGGTCAATTAGAAAAGAAAGCTATAAACCAAGGGGGAGATTATTGGGTCAAAAATATGTTTTATACTTTACTTTTCTAGGAAAATGTATTTTTGTGTCTAGGACCGTAAACAGCTAGGTCTTTACGACTGTATATGTGTTTACGGTTGTGTTTACGGCCGTGAACAGGTTTACGGCCGTGAACCTGTTCACGACCCATGTCTCATATATATAAGGTGAGGAGTGCATGTTAGATGAGAGGACGGTCGAGAGGAGCTTAAGTGTGTGAAATCCAAGGTGTGATAGAGAGAGAAGAACTAGTGTGTGTGTGTGTGTACTATGTGTATGGAGCATCATTCTATTCATTGAATACAACATAGATTCACTTGTTCTTGTTCTTGTTCTTGTTCTTCTCTTCTATTTTGATCTGACATTATCGATTGATTGGGATTTCGCACCATCAAACGGATCTGATTGATACACAACCAGATTTGGGACTTACAGGGGGAGATGGTAAGTTCACACCTTATGATCTGATGAGTCAAACACATAACACGCTGTCCACCAGCGCCAATGCCAACATCAACTTGATGATCTTAGTGATCGTTTGTATATTAGGTAGATATACTATGTATATATACAATATATATATCTAATCCGTAATCTTAGTGACTAGGATCAGGCCTTTATATAGATTAGTATACATCCCCAAAATAGTGGGATCTCTTTTTCTATAATCATATATGTAGTACTATTAGGGTTAAAACCTAATAGAGCTTTGTGCCTCGCTATGTGCGACTGTTCTCTTTGTGAGAACCTTTTCTTAGTGAAAGTATATTTGTGATCATCTTGTTCTTTTGTTCTCTGTTCGTTCTTCGTCATTCATACTTGAGTGTGTCCAATCGATACAAACCTTCACCTTTGTACATGTCGAGGAAGCATTTTCATTTGAATCCTTCTATGGATTCTACTTTCTAGTCTATCTCTGCCAAGGGATAACAACCTTTTGGGCATGCTTTGTTATGGTCGGTATAATTGATGCACATTCACCAGGAGCCATCGTGCTTATTCACTATGATGAGATTAGGTATCCATGAGGGGAAGATTGCTTATCGGAGGATGCCGGCCTTGGTAAGTTTTGATACCTCATTTTTGATTTCTTTGTTATGTTCTCCTACCTTCCCCCTCATTTTTTGTTTAAACATGAAGCTTCCTGGTGAAATGTTGAGGTTGTGTTCTACAATGTTCCTATCGACCCCCACCATGTCGGTTGGTTCCCAAACGAAAATGTGCTTGTACTTCTTTATTAGTGATATGGTCTTTGTTCTTGTTGTTTATTCCAAGGTGTTGCCAAGCATACTTTCTGCTCTAGAAAATTTTCATGTATTACTTCTTTCTCTCTAGGTTTTGCTTCCCTCGGGCATTTTCGTCCTTTAGTGATTTCTTCCGGCTTAAGGAGTTGGTTGAATTCAACTCACCTTGGTGTTTCTGCAATGATGGCGGCTATTCCTTCAACCATCGAGATTTCATTAGTTCTTGGATTGTGGACACAATTGCCCCATATTGTAGTATGGCCTTTCACCCGAATATGATATTATGTTCTAAAGGTTCCCTGACGACCATGAATTTTAAAGGATGGTTTTCTTTCTATCGTGTTGCATATCATTTATGGTGAGTGGGATGTGGAGGATACTGAGTGGCTAGACGTTGTTACCCGCGAATCCTATCAATCTTCTTGGTGTAGGCTTGAATTTCTCTCTCCAACTGTATGAGAGTTGTTGGAAACTATGTTCGAACATAATTTCTGCCGCGTTGCCATTGTCGATGTATAGCCTGTTTACTATCGTGTTGCTGATGTTGGCTTGGATTATTAGCGAGTTGTCTCCTTTCTACCCTGGCGATATGGGATCATTTTGGGACAAAAATAGCATGTCTACAACTGCCTTGTGGGTGGTTGTGTTTGCATGTCAGGGGTGTGATATCCGGATGGCTAGGATTTCTGCTGTGTGTCCCTTATCAGTTTGTTCCTATGTTTTTACCTTCAATGTTGGTGTCATTTCGATGTTGGTTCGGATACTTCTGGAGATTTCTGAGAGTTTTCCTTTTGCCATTTGTTCTTCTAGATCTTACTTTAGGACTGCACAGTCAGCGATGTGGTGTCCATGCTTTCAATGATATTCACAGTATTTGTTTTTGTTTGGGAATTGGTGTGTGCTTAACCTCTAGGCTTGTTTCTTGTCTGTTATTTGTCGTACGTCATGTCTTTTTTATCTTCTGTCATCACATATATACGTCCGGAAATATCACCCTGGTTTGTGTGCGTTGGCGTTGTTACCTTTCTGAGGTCTTTGGTACAATGGGCATGTTTCTCTCTGGATGTGTGTAGATCTTTCTACGTGGAGGTAAGATTCTTTGGTTGTTGTGCCTTCCTCATATCTCAGGTATCATTCGACCCTTTCCTTGAGTTCTTTTCTAGTTGTAGGCTTATTCCCCAAGAACTTCCATGATAATAGTCCTGGTAGTAGACCGTATCTTAATACCCCTGTGACTAGCTTGTCTTTTTGGTTGGGTATGTATAGTGTCGCTTTATTGAATCTTTTGATGTAGTCTCGAATGCTTTCTCCATCTCTTGGTTTTCATCCTAGGATTTCTTGAACGTCTCCCCGGTATTTCTGGAGCTGCATGAAGTTGGTGAGGAATAGTTCTTTGAGCTGGGTGAAGTTGTGGATGTTTTTTGTTGCAAGGATTTTGAACCATGTGCCTGCATTACCATCAAGCATAGTGGGGAAATGTGTGCTATAGAAACGTTCTTCGAGCTTAAGATATTTCATGTGCTACTCATAAGTATCGATATGACTGTCTAGATAGGTTGTGACGTGGTATACTTTGAGGTGGGGTAATCTTGATGTACTTGGGATATCATAGTTCCGCAATTCCGAGATGAAAGGTGAGGTGTTTTTTAGTTCTGAGAGGTGGTGATATGCATGCTTATGGGAAAATATATGTGGGTTTCTAGGATAAGGCCATGTTGTGGGGAAACATAGCATGTGCATTTATCGGAAAGGTGTTTTGGTATATAGGGATGTTACTGTGTATGCCGGAAAAAACTATTGGCTGTGTATGAGTGGTAGTGTATGGTGGCATTTGTTGGTTGATGCTCATCTATGCAAACATGTTTCTTGACTACTGGTACTGATGTTTCTAGTTGAGTCATTGGTACTTGTCCTCCGAACGGTGTTTCTTGAATCAGTAGGGGTTATGTTGCTTGGTTAACTATTAGTGTTGGATTGTTTGGAAAGAATGGTGAAAGATGGTAAGGGTTGGGTGTGACCATTTGACTGACCATTGAAAAAGGGTTTTGTGTTTGTGTTCCGCTGGATGGGCATAAGAGTTGGAAGGGTTGAGTGTTCACCAATATAGGTAGTTGTAACAAGGGTAGGTTATTTGGTATGAAAGGCGACGGTGGTGGTGCCACCATAGGTTTATTAGTTGGAGATGTATTGGTAGCGGAGACAAGCATTAACGATGACAGGGGCCTTATTGGACGTTGCTGACCAGAAGGACTAGGCATCGCTTCTCCTATCACCATTGTTTCCAGTGAGCACTTTGCACCTTTTTTTCGATCTTCACAACGACGGATGACACCAATGATGTGAAGTGGACTCCTGGGGGATGATTTGGTGGGTCTTCACTTAGAAATCGAGCCCTGGAAGACAAAGGAAGAGTTGTCAGCTGTTCTCAGGGAGGAGATCCCGGGAGGACGCTCCGACGGTCAAGTCAGTAGGGTATCGGGAAAGTATGGTGTAAGTTAAGGAAATGAGAACTTACCTCTCGGGGAGGTGATCGTTACCCTTATATAGTTAACCTGGACGGTGATCTTGTCTCTAAGGGGACAAGAGTGTTAGCCCTGATATGGGAAAAAGCATGTCATTGGGGGAGATGTCCTTTTCCCCATGCTTTAGGCTATGATTGGTTCAGACAGTGTGTTGATGGTGCGTGCACCACTAAAGTTGTCGGTTAATCTTGCTTTGTTGAAATAGGAGTATTCCCGTTGTGTGCGCGGTTGGAGAGATAGTTGGAAGGCTTTTCTCACAAGCATAGCCTTCTCGGCTGGGGAGCTAACTGGAAGGCTTCCCTTAAGGGCGTATCCTTCCAGGCTAGCGCGGGATTGCTCCCGCCCAGTCTCCAGTCATGGATTCCAAGGCGCCGCCGCCTGGCGTGACGCTATGTTCTGCTATCATGCAAAGTCTTCTTCTCCATTACCAGAGTATCCGTAACATACACCAAAAATCGAGAGCATCTTTGCTAAAGATATCTTGTAGCCCTCTCAGCTGAGCAAATAGTTGGTTCTCCCTGAGTGCCCTCGCCATGAATAACCAGTTCTCCCCCACTTGGGGTTCGAACTCTCATCAAATGACGTTCACAATCAATCATAGCCTATTCTGGCTCAACCAATCCATGCCCACAATAATCGCTGTCCCTCGCATAGGAATAAGAACCAAATCTATCAAATAGTTCTTGCAAAACAATTCGAGAACGCATCGCCGGTGGACTCTTAGAGCACTCACAATACGATCGTCATCAATCTCTACCTCTAATGGGTAATCCAACACTCATGGAGCGTTACCGAACTTCTTACTATACGTAAGAGATACAAAAGATCATGTAGAAATCGAAGTGAAAAGAACATGATCAGTCAAACCATTGACTAAAAAAATTCCATATTCACATTTAGATAAATCATAAGCATAAATAATGAAAGCAGGAAAATATATAAGAGAAATACATACCAACGACAACAGCTGGTGGACCTCGGGCCTCCTCAATCATCAACTGAAAATATCGGCTCTTTACTACAGGAGCCTCCACTTTGCGCTGGTGGCCATTTCTAATCCTCAAGGTAGCTAGGGCGAGTACCTTCACTATAACACCAGTAAGACTCGGACATTCAACCCTCCTACGACCGACCTAGTTGCAGTGAAAACAAATCAACGGCCTGCTGGAGCAATAACTGCTAATGTGCTCTGTCTGACTGCACTTGAAGCAACCAAGACTACCTGATCAACAAACCCCATCATGCGTCTTTCTACACTTGCCATAGCGACTTCGATCCTGCTAGCCTGTAGAACAGGAATCAAAAGTCTTGGGCTTCTTCGTTGGGCCCTCTTCTATCTTTACCTGAGATGGCTTCCATTAACTGAAGCTCCAAATGAATATCCCACTCCCTGGCTCTATTAATCATATCCTCCAAGATCCTGCAACCTGAAATGCTAATAAAATTATTGATGTCATCTCTCAACATGTCATTATATATTGTCTTCTTCATCTCCTTATCAACAACATACTGCAGAACCAACAAATCTGTCTCCCTGAACTTGGCGGTGATCTCCACGACAATCTTCTTCGTCTGACACAGGTCCTGAAACTCTCTTTCCAGCTGCTTCACCTCAATAGACGATGCAAACTCATATCTGAACCTGGTAACAAAATCTCCCCATGTCATGGCCTCCATGGCCTACGCTCTCAAAGCTTGACCAACCTCCTCCCACTAATCGCGAGCTTATCTATTTGAAGACAGGCTGCAAATCTCACATTTGACCCCTTCAGGTAGAAGCTCATCCGCTGAGCAGTCTCCATGTCAACAATCCATCGTCTACTGGCAATGGGGTCCTTCTTCCCGATAAACTTTGTGGTTTCACAAGCTTTGAGCTCCCGAAGGCAGGAGTTTGTGCCCCAAGATGACCAGCTGTAATCTCTACACGAAAGGCCCCTAGACGCTCATCTAGTAACTCCATAATCCCCTCCTTGAGAGTAACGAACATCAAATGGGTCGCATCCAAGATACCACGGATGATCTTAGATGTGATGAACTCGCATATCCTCTCATCAATTGGTTTAGCATTAGTGCCTGAACCAAAACCAGAATCGGAAACTCATGTTTTCACTACCATACTGAAATACAACAATACAAAAGATTAAAACATACCCGGAGAATTTCTCATTCTATAAGCTCCTTATAATTTCTGTGGATTTCTTTGATTCGTGTATGAATCTTGTGCTTCCAATAGTATGAGCCCAATACAACCTTCCACACCTATCCTTACTTTCCTCAAGAATCATCCCGAGTCCTCTAAGTCACTCCACTATGGGAACTCTCATAAGTCCAATGCTAAAAATCTTACATAACGTACTATAAAACTTCTTAGGCTCTCCTAAGTGATTCTACCATAATCCTACAACCAAACAAGGAGCAGGAAATAAGGATAAATCAATCATTCTAAGGCTATATATATAATCCTACTCGTATACAACTCTACAACGTACACTTAGCAATTAACATCATGAATCTAGACTTCAAGTAGCGCATAACAAACAATTCTCTAGTCTATAAGACATCACAAATGTCAGGCAATTCTATCAGACAATTTCTGAAGGGATCCTTAGCTTATCCACTAGCATACATGTAACTCCAATAATGACATACTAAAGCATAACATTCACGTATCAGTACTTTAGGAATTACTTACTTGAGCTTGGTTGATTTCATGCATCATACCCCTTTTTATTATAAAAATCTTTTTGGAAAATCATTTTTCTTTTGAAATATTTAATAAATTCCCCAGTTTGAGTTCATACACACCCGAGAGCATGCCCGAATCCCTCATACCAATGCTCTGATACCAATTTGTAACATCCCAAAATACAAGGTAAACTTTTCATTTTCAAATCAACCAATTCATTCATTCACTACTTCCAAAAGATAGTTATAGCATCGAAAGGTGTTTTCAAAATAACATTAGAGTAATAACAAAACCGTAAATGCAGAATCTCCAGCGGATGCGATGCAATCATGTCAGACCCTTCCCTTTGGAATCAGAAGTACTTGAAACATTTAAACATAAAATTATAAGAACAAAGCTTAGTGAGTTCCCCAAAATACCACATAACATACATAACAATTAAATGTTGTGGCCCTCCCATGGTCTTACAATCTCTTACTGCAATAATCATCTTGTAGTCTTCATTGCTATGGTCCTCCCATAGTCTTGTGTACGGCTGACATAGTCTTCTCATGGCCTTTAATACAGGGTCCATGGTCCTCCTATTGTCTTTCATATAAGTACCATGGTCCTCCCATGGTCATTCATGAAAAAGTTACAAAGACAGTCTACCAACCTACATAGTATAGTGAGAAGACTTACCTCACAAACATAGTTCACAGCTAACCAGCTCACATAGTCATAAAGTGGGTGCTACACACCACCTTCTAAAACTAGAAATTTGGCTAAAAGTAAACTAGGTCAAAAGTCAATGGTCAAAGTCAACTCTGGATGGCCTCCACGTCATGGCCAACCAATGGCCACGTCGTGGCCATTCTACTTGATCCAATCAAAATCTACTGCCACATTGTGGCAGACATGGTACCGCGACATGGCACAGTTCAGTCAAAACAGTCATGACCAAACCAGACTCCGTGACGTGGCAAGCAATTCGTCACGCCGTGGAAACCGTATAAAGACAAATTAATGGATTCAACTCTTAATTCCTTAAGCCCTCGACTCTAACTTTCCAGGATGCTTCTTGGGACCTTATTGGTCCAGAAAAATGCAAACTTTAGGGACATGCATGACTCATGCATGTCCTTCTCTAAACTAGGTCAAAATATGAGAAAATGATGCAAAACCACATACATGGCTCTAAAAAATCAACCAACTTTTAGATCTAGAATGATTTAAGCTCAATGGACCTTGATGAGTCATAAAGTTGCATACATTATCTCATCACATCATTCAAACTTCATTTATAGACCAAAACATGCTTAAAAGGCTAGATCGACAAGAAAGGAATCACCAAGATGCAAGCTTGAGGACTTACAAATGGTCCAAAGATTGATTCCAAGAATGGGGAGGAATTGCATGCTGGATCCTTGCACTAAAACCTTATTCTTCTTCCTTCAATATGCACGAAAAACACCAAAATGATTCAAAACTTGCAAGGAGGATAGGGTTTGCTCAATAACACTTTAGGAGGTGATGGAGGCTGAGGGTGGGAGAAACCTTAGCCATCACGTCTTTTAAATAGGGTCTTGCGTCCAAAAATTAGTGTTTTGCACATCCAGTGTTGCTACACCATGACCCTTGCATAACCACGTCATGGAATCTTAAATGAAACACACGTTTCATGCAAAAATGCCACATCGTGGTGATCTCTTCATCACGACATGGCCAAGCAATTTTTCTAAAAAAAAATAGTGATAATAATTTAAACTCAAACCTAAACCGTGCGTTACAAGTAATACATATAATATTCAATTTGCATATAAGGAAACCAATTAACATGGAATATATGAAACATGAAGTGTTATCAAACAAAATAGATTATAGTATGGATGTATGTTCTTGGTAACTCACCTCGAAATCTAGCTAAACAAACACTTCCCTTCCTTAAACATGTTCCTTAAAACTTCTACAAAATACCCATAGGGCCATAAAACGCCCAAAATAACTCTATTGTCATAAAACTCTCAAACTCTCAAAATGTTCATTATTAACCTATTTAGGAATTATGGAAGTGAAATTAGGTCAAACAAATAAGCCAACCTTTGGGAATTAAAAAAATCACATCATCACATTGGGTTTTATGCATCACGTTCTGCCATACACGTCATTTTCATTTGAAGAACATGTCATGCTCGATATAGCTTCCCGTTTTGGGCATCCTACTTTGCATAACACATCGTGTTCTTCTAGAAATGCGTTGCCTTTTGTACATTAGATTATCATTTCTAGTTTTCAATCCCATTTAGCCATTCTACATTACACATACACTTGTGTTTCCATATAGTAACCTTTTTTACAACAATTATGGGTACCCAAACTTATCTAGAAGGAATTTATACATGTTAAAGCACTTGACTTAATTCATTTAGTTCATCACCATAATTCCCTGGTTTTATTGATCATCAAACTCCATTTATGGAATTAAGTGCTCAAAATGCATATAAACTTACTAATGGATAATGCAGCCTTCCTAATCGTTATAAACGACATTTTGATCATAATAAATGTATTTCAACTATTTATAGTTCATAAAAATCTTTTTAAACTTAAAATCTAACTATGGAATCACCAATTTATTTTCTTAATTCCTATTTTACCCTTTATGACAAAACAATCCCTAGAACCACTTATAGATAGAGAGATCCATCATCTTTTGCATCCCAATCATTCCTAATCTATCAATTCATGATCTATATTATCATTCAGACAACTAGATGCTAAAAACCAAATGAAAACTCATCATTCCATAATTTCATCCATAATTTCAATTATTAAAACTTTAATTCTCCCATTCCTTGAGTTTTTGCATCCATAACAAATTTATTACTACAAAAAATCTCATTAATAACCATAAAATCTCATATAAAATAGTTTAACAACTTCATCATCACACCTTGAGATTCTATGCTTCATGGCTAGGTTTTACCCAAACATCAAATCCATCAATTGAATGATATATTTGAGCTTAGAACCATATAAACCACTCAAGGAGGGTTAGAAAACAACATCCTAACTATCAATTTAACCTAAAAACAATACTGGATTTTTATTCCTTTCATAAACTCTAAATTAAAGATGAAGTGTGAGAAATTATACCTTGCAAGCCCTAATTTCCTTCACTTCTTGCTTTAATTGATTAATACTCATTTGGATCAAACCCTAGATGATGAAAGAGCACAAAATCTCCATTAGGGAGATTTTCATGCTTCTAAAACCGTTCCTATAGAGGAATAGGTGAGATTATGCATCGTATTTGCCTAATTGTTTATACCCACCCTCAAGTTACACGTTCTTTCCAAAATAAACCCATTCAACATATTTGTTTCACTTAACTTGTAAAGATTTCACAATCAATCCCTCCCCTTCAATATTATGGATTTAATGCTCCAATTACCACTTAAGTGAGTCAACACTTAGTCAAACACACTTTCACTTTTTTGCCAGTTTTAACACTCTAACCTTGTTTGTTATAATTTCAATATTTAATAGTCCCAATTTTTAAATCTACTGATAATATAAGTTATATTTCAATATTTAATATTCCTAACTTTTAAATCTACTAATAATATAACAAACTTTTTTGTTAAATTATTTAATATTTATTTATTTATTAGCTACTTAGTTAATTTAAAATGAAAAATTCTAGCCCCAGATTTGGGATGTTATAGTTACCTCCCCCTTATAAAGATTTCGTCCCTGAAATCGTAGTGTATGAAAACAAGTGCAAATATCTTCTTTTCATTTTTGTTTATGTCTCCTATGTAAGATTTTATCTTGTTAAATGTTTGCATTTCACAAGCACCAAGTCAATCATCTTTCTCGTTATATATTTGGTTTTTTTGTCCTCGATGGCCTTCGATGCCTTAGTTAAACACTTGTTCTCATCAATCCAAATTTCCTCAATGGAAAGTAACTCAACTTTATCACCAAGCCATTTTCTTAAATAACACACATGAAAATAATTAAGTTTCCCTTCCAATTCCATTGGTAACTTTAACCAATAAACTTGATTCCCACTACCTTCCAACACAATTAATGATCTAATATACCGTGAGTTTAACTTCCTTCTTTTCCTTAAACAAATTAACCCCCTGCATGGTGACACTTTAAGAAAAACTTGATCACACACTTCAAATACCATTTCATAGTTCTTTAGATTTTCTTAACTCTTTTTTTTCGGTTTTGAGCTGCCAACATTCATTCACGTATTATTTATACTTTTCCTCTTGAAACCATCATGATGATGATCTACACTTCATTCCATACAAATCTTCATAAGGGGCCATCTTAATGAGATGTAAAATGACTATGTATATCCTATACAATGGAGATAGGAACTCCATGTCTTCTCACCAACTCTTTCACATATAGCTTAGCAAACTTGTAACACCCGCGTTTTTGGCTGAGCATTAATATTATGATGTAATAGTTAGGGTCGTATATTGTAACCTATTTTGAACTAATGAAGAGGAATTGTTTGAGTATTATGTGATTTATATGCAACATATGTGCTTATAACGATGTAACGAATAAAAAATAAAAATATGCATCAAAAATGAAATAATAGATAGACCCAATATATATGAATAAAGTTGTAGAAGTCGCAAAAAGAATTTCGGAGATATAAGGAACGCTGAAATCCGACATATAACGAAGAAGATATGACCCGTCGAAGTTTTGCGACAAAACCGACACAACGCTGTGTATCGTAAAAGTGAATTTTTGAAAAAAACTACTTTTTAGCCTTAGCAACGATATAAAGACAGTCGAAAACGGACGTCGATACCTACGTGTGCATATAAAGAACGGACGTCGGATGACAAAGTTATTAAATTTTAACGAAATTTAGGTGTGTAAGCCTGTTAAAATATAACTTTAAAAATAAAGTCAAAATTAGCTGACAGAATCTGAACAAAAGTTGTAGATCCCCTCGATACCTACGTGTGCATATAAAGAACGTCAAACACGGAGCTCGTATAGTAAAGTTATGGATTTTAGAAGATAATTAGTTTTTGGAGTGATCAGCGAGTGACACGTGGCGCGATCTGAGCCACTGCTTTTTCCCCATGCCTTGCCACCAGATGGTGACACTTGGCACCTCAACACAACATTTTGGGGCTTAGAAGAGACTGTGTTGGTCAGTTCCTAGCCTATAAATAGAGGCTCAAATCAGCCCATTTCTTCACACCTTTCTAACTCTTCTCTTCCAAATCCCCCCAAAGCCTCAAGGCTTTTCTATAGCCCTTATTAAGAGTTGGTAGCGAGTCTCGGAACGCTATAAGGCTCTAAGAAGAAGAGCTTTCAGCTTAGAAGTTCTGCCCGCGCAGAGCCCGATTCCTCGCTAAACCCCCTTGTAAGTGAGTTATGCTTACCCTTCTTTAAGTATAACGTATATTTAAGTTCATTGTCGTTATTATGAACCTATAACCAAAATTTACCCATGATTCAAAGTCGCTATACCGATTGAACTGCTTATGGGAGAGGTGTCTAGAATGGTCACGTTGGCTTTGGTTGTTGGATTTCAGAAAATCTATATGCCGAAATGGTCCTGCCTCCCAACTGTCCCGCCTGGCTGATCCTTACTTGATAAATCATGACGTAGACTCTGAGTTATTGATGAATCTAGACTAATAATTAGTCACAATAAACATTAGACTAAAATCTAGTAATAATTATACTAGGTTTCGACGAAGGAAGATAAAATTGTTAGAAGTGAAGCGTTGCCTGAATTACGAGTCGTCACTTTAACAAGTGAGTGCATAGTTACTTTCATCTTACACAAAGATATGAAGTATTTAATATAAATTACGTGCTATGTGTGCATATTATATGTGTTCTTGATATCGATGCTGGATGAACAAAATATACATGTTTTATTCGATTTAAACTATATATGTATTTTATACCTATAATTATGATGGGTAAAGATGGGTAGATGAGGAAATAAATGATGAGAGGCGTCGATGTTTAAGCAGATTCATTCATCTAGCAGAGTATAGATGACGACCATTGGCTATTCTAGACAATCCAGTGGAACGTTGACATGCTCACAACCTGTCGGTGTTTTTCAACTACGTGTTCACTAGGTGTACTCCATCCCCCTCATGGTTGCCTTTTTGACATATATTGCTGAGGAATACCCTAAGCAGTGTTATCCATCTCGATGATAATCCTTAGGCTAGGTCCCTTGAATTAGATGCTTTATGGACAGAAAGTGAGGATAACGGGAACAGGTAATCGGTTTGAATGATTTGATGAAATTGATGAACTTAATTATTGTGGGTTGAAAAACCCTATGTGCTCACCAGACTGCCAAGCCTGAACCACTCAGTTTCTTGTATTACAGGTAGTGGAAATAGAGCGCATGAGTGATGATCTGATGAGAGATCAATGGATTATAGACCATTAGAATAATAGATGTTGTAAGGCCTGTACTATTTATGTTTATGCTTATGTACTGTATTGACAATGACATCCCATCGTTTTTAATATAATGAAAACACAGTTCTTTGGAAATTATTTGATAATTTACTTATCATATTTTTGGGAACAAATTCCACAACATTTTTCTTCAAAATGATACTCTGATTTTTAAAGAAAGCATAAACAAATCGGTCTTTTCTGGTTGTGAAATTGTGGATGTCACAGCTGGTATCAGAGCATTAGTTTAAGCGAACTAGGAATTTTTAGGATTTCTAGACTTAAACTTAGAATGCGAAGTGATGATTGTGAGATTAGTGTCTGCTATATTTTAGACACAAGCATTAGCTTATTTAGGAAAGATGCCTAAATTGCTTTTATATGCTAAATGATTTATGATACTTTATATGTTATTATTTGATTGGATCTATGGTCTACTGCCGACCAGATCTGGAAACTTTATGTATTCAGATTTCTAAACGTTCGACTACGATATTAGAACTGACATGTAAATTTTCGGCTAGAGAAGGAGAATTTAAAGATCTATCGTAAATAAAAATCTAAATTCGCCTACTTTGGGGTATAGAACAACATGGCAAGAACCCGAAGTGGATTCGGAAACGCTAATGGAAATCCTAATGCTAAGCAGCGACCTGTGATTGAGCCTGCACTAGAGGTAGCAGCTGCACCCGAACCAATCACGATTGCAGGAGTCCAAGAAATGATTCGGGCTATGATGGCTGAACAAAGAGAGGATATGAGACAAATGTTGCATGATAACAGGGATGAACCTACTATACCTATTATACAACCTGATATGAACATTGAACAATCAGAAGAAGGAAACTACAATCGTATTGTGAGTCAAGTTGAACCCGAGTGGTAAGGAGGAACGACCCGGATAGGGGGATTGACAGGGATGGGCGTATGTATAAGAACTTCTTGGGTGCCAAGCTGCCTAGTATTTTTGGAAGCCCAAATATAGTGGAGATTATGGACTGGATCCCCAAAATGGAAATGGTATTTGAAAGCTGCAACTACAGTGAGAATCATAAAATCATCTTTGCAGTCAGACAACTAAAGACCAGAGTTTTAAGCTGGTGGAAGTTATTGGCAGATACAATACCACGGGAAGAATACCTGAGGATGTCTTGGGAAGCATTCATGGAGTAGTTTGAAAATGCAGTACTGCTCGGAAGTAGATCTGATAGACCTAAACAACGAGTTTCAGAACCTGAAGAAAGGGAAGATGAGTGTTGATGACTATGCCACTGCATTCACCGAGAGGATGAAGTTATTTCCCTACTTGGTGCCTACTGAACTCGCCAAGATAGAGAAGTTTTCTAACGGATTTCCATCAGACTTTGGCTCAACAATCAAAAAGGTAACCACTTTGAGGACAACCGTTAGAGCAACTAAGAATCTTAAGACCCAATTAAGGAGAAAGCTGAGGTAGGAGAGAAAATGAAGTTTGAAGGATCTTCAAGGTCCAAAAAGAAGAGAAAATTCTCGAAGCATGGTTATAAAAACGTTGGAGGAGGAGGAGGTGAAGCAAGATGGTGCGAGAAGTGCAAAAATAAGCACTTGGAAAATGTGACGGGGAGGTGATTTGTTACAAGTGAGGGAAGACTGGGCATTTTGCCAATGAGTGTACATCCAGCAAGAGGGTGTGTTATGGATTTAACGAAGAAGGGAATAGCTCAAAGGACTACCCGAAGAAGGAAGAGGCAGCAAGGCCTAATGTTCCGACGAGGCTAAAGGCAAGATCATTCTAGATGACCCTAGAAGCAGCAAAGAATGCATCAGATGTCGCTTTAGGTACCTTTCTTGTAAATGGATTGCCCGCCAATATATTGTTTGACTCTGGAGCAAATTACTCCTTTATATCGCACCAATTTGGTGGAAGACTAGCATTGCCTGTAGATAAACTTGATAATGCTCAAGTTGTAGAAGTTGCCAGTGGAAAATTCATACCTGTTAGTGATTGCATTAAAACATCGTCATCGATTTGAACGGGAATAAATTCCACGAGGAGCTGTTGCCCATTGAGTTGAATGGTTTCGACATCGTACTGGGAATGGATTGGCTTAGTACGAACGATGAAAAGATGGTGAGAGTAAACCCACCTGGAAAAGAGTCGTTTATGGTGTACAGGGACAAACGTAGAGTGAATTCTAGAATCATTTCTCTGATGAAAGCCAGAAAATGTTTGTCAAAAGGATGCACATCATACTTGGAATTTTTGATCGATGCAAAGAAGGAGAAGAAAGAGATAAAAAGATTACCAGTGGTGTGTGACTATCAGGAAGTCTTTCCCGAAGATCTTCCTGGATTTCCCCTGATAGATAAGTAGAGTTTCGAATAGACTTGTTGCCAGGATCGAGACCAATAGCGAAAGAACCATACCGATTAGCACCGACAAAGATGACGGAGCTTATGACGCAACTTCAGGAGTTGTTGGAAAATGGTTTTATTAGTCCTAGTTCATCATCCTGGGGAGCTCCGATGTTATTCATGAAGAAGAAGGATGGAAGCATGAGGATGTGAATAGACTATAGAGAGTTGAACAAGGCAACAATGAAAAACAAGTATACATTAGCAAGGATTGATGACTTGTTCAATCAGCTGCAAGGTTCAAGCTATTTCTCAAAGATTGATCTTAGGTCAAGATATCATCAGCCGAAGGTGAGAGAGCAAGATATTGAGAAGACCGTATTCAGAATGAGATACGGAAACTAAGAGTTCTTGGTTATGTCATTTGGACCAACCAACTCTCCAGCAACATTTATGGATTTGATGAACACGGTTTGTACACCATTCCTTGCTAAATCTGTGATGGTGTTCATAGATGACATTCTGATTTACTCAAAGAGCCAGCAGGAGCATGGAAATAACTTACGAGAAGTATTAGAAGTTTTGAAGAAGGAGAAGCTATATACAAAGTTCTCCAAATATGATTTTTGGATTCGAGAAGTCCAATTCTTGGGTCATGTGGTTAACCAATAGGGAATAATGGTTGACCCAGCAATGATTGAAGGTGTGATGAAATGGGAACGACTAAAAAGTCCCACTGAGATTAGAAACTTTCTAGGATTAGCCGTATATTACCGAAGGTTTATCCAAGGCTTTTCTTCGATAGCTGCTCCATTGACGGCTTTGAACCATAAGGGAGCTACATATACATGGGGTGAAAAACATGAAGAAACATTCGAGAAACTAAAGAAGAAGTTGTGTGAAGCACTGATTCTTTCTTTACCTGACGGAGTTGAAGACTTCGTAGTCTATAGCGATGCATCTGGAGTTGGGTTAGGTTGTGTTCTGACCCAGAGAGATAAATTGATAGCATATGCATCTCGACAATTGATAGAGAACGAGAAGAACTACCCCACTCATGATCTGGAGTTGGCAGCGGTAGTATTCACATTAAAGATATGGAAGCACTATCTTTATGGCACAAAGTGCAAACTCTTCACTGATCATAAAAGTCTCTAGTATCTCTTTGATCAAAAGGAATTGAATATGAGACAACGACGCTAGCTAGAGTTACTCAAGGATTACGACAGTAAGACACTTTACCACCCTATTAAAGCAAATGTCGTAGCTGATGCTCTAAGTCGAAAAGTAAACCTGGAAAGAAAAAGGCCAAGAGCGTTATGAATAAAATTTGTCTCGAAAATTGTGGAAAGCATTAAGAAAGCTCAGGAAGAAGCTTTGGAGAAAAATGACTGAAAATAAGAACGTTTAGGTAAAAGATTGGTATTTGGTACATATAGTCAAGGATTGAAGGTATTCCAAGATAGGATTTGGGTGCCTAAGATGGGAGGAATAAGAGATCTTCTGATGGAAGAAGCTCACAAGACCATGTACTCGATTCATCCCGGAAGCACTAAGATGTATAGGGATCTGAAACCTTACTACTGGTGGCCGACGATGAAGCCCGATGTTGCAAAGTATGTGGGAGATTGTGTAACATGTGCGAGAGTTAAAGCACAACATCAGAAACCGTTAGGGAGTTTAGAACCTTTACCTGTACCCATAGGTAAATGGGAAGACATCACCATGGATTTTGTGGCTAAACTACCCAAGACGAAGAACGGTCACAACATGATTTGGGAAGTCGTGAATCGGTTCACAAAGAGTGCACACTTCATAGCAGGCAATGAGAGATAGTCTATGGTTAAGCTTGCAAATGCTTACGTGAAAGAGATAGTAAGACTTCACCGTGTTCCATTAACGATTATATCGGATCGTGACAATCGTTTCACATCAAGATTTTGGAAAAGTCTACAAGAGGAAATCGGTACAAAGTTGTGTTTAAGTACAACCAACCATCCGTAGACTGATGTTCAGAGTGAAAGAACAATTCAAACATTGGAAGATATGTTAAGAGCATGTACCCTAGAATTTCAAAGTAACTGGGATGAGCATTTACCCCTGATAGAGTTTTCCTACAACAATAGTTACCATTCGAGCATTAAGATGGCACCTTATCAAGCCTTGTACGGACATAATTGTTGTACGTCCTCTTGTTGGCTGGAGGTCAGAGAAAAGCAGTTTATGGGCCTCGGAATTGTCCGCCAGACTACTAAAAGTTAAAAGTAATTAGAGAAAGGATGTTGGCAGCTCAGGATCGCCAAAATAGCTATGCTGAAAAGAAACGACCAATGAAATTAGAAGTTGGAGATTCGGTATTGCTCAAAGTCTCACCATGGAAGGGACTTATAAGATTTGGAAAGAGAGGAAAGTTGAGTCCAAGATTTATTGGACCATTAAAGGTTCTTCAGAGGATTGGGAACCAAGCTTACAAGCTGGAATTACCAGAAGAACTGGATGGTATTCATAACACTTTCCATGTGTCTTATTTGAGGAAGTTCACGGGAGAAATTCCCGATATAATTCCACTTTCGGAGTTAAGGATGGATGAAAATAAGAGGTTAATTGAACATCCTGAAGCAATTTTTGACCGTAAGACAAAGAAGTTGCGACGTAAGATGGTCGAATTAGTGCTTGTGTGATGGAAACATATGAATACGCCGAACCTCACCTCGGAAACAGAGAATGACATGATGAGTCGCTATCCGCATCTGTTTGTTGATGCATGAACCCAAGACGGAATCATCCTAAGGAGGAGAGAATTGTAACGCCCACGTTTCTGGCTAAGCATTAATATTATGATGTAATAGTTAGGGTCGACAATTGTAACCTATTTTGAAGTAATGAAGAGGAATTATTTGAGTATTATATGATTTATGTGCAACATATGTGCTTATAACGATTTAATAAAATCATAATAAAAATATGCGTCAAAAATAAAATAATAGATAGACCGAATATATATGAAGAAAGTTGAAGTAGTCGCATGAAGGATTTCGGGGATACAATGAACGCTGAAATCCGACATATAACGAAGAAGTTATGACCCGTCAAAGTTTTGCGACAAAACCTACACAACACTGTGTATCATAAAAAGTGAATTTTTGATAAAAAAAACTACTTTTTAGCCTTAGCAATCTAAACGAAAGTCGTAGTATCGTTAAACCGAGAGCGTGCACATAAAGAACATCCCAATCTGACTTCGTTAGAGGAAGTTATGATTTTTTTAAGATTTGGCATAGCAGTATGCATCCCGGGAATCTAATTTTAGATCGATCTATTTTTAGCCGACACAACCTAAACGAGAATTGAATATCTCATTAATAGGATCGCAACGATATAAAGACAGTCGAAAACGGACGTCGGATGACAAAGTTATTAAATTTTAACGAACTTTAGGTGTGTAAGCCTGTTAAAATATAAGTTTAAAAATAAATTCAAAATTCGCCGACGGAGTTTGAACGAAAGTTCTAGATCCAGTTGATACCTACATGTGGATATAAAGAACGTCAAAAACGGAGTTCGTATGTGAAAGTTATGGATTTTAGAAGATAATTAGTTTTTGGAGTGACCAACGAGTGACACGTGGCGCGATCTGAGCCATTGCTTCTTCCCCACACCTTGCCACCAGATGGTGACACTTGGTACCTCAACACGACGTGTTGGGGCTCAGAACACGCCTTGTTGGTCAGTTCCCAGCCTATAAATAGAGGTGCAAATCACCCCATTTCTTCACACCTTTCTAACTCTTCTCTCTCAAATCCCCCCAAAGCCTCAAGGCTTTTCTATAGCCCTTATTAAGAGTTGGTAGCGAGTCTTAGAGCGCTATAAGGCTCTAAGAAGAAGAGCTTTTAGCTTAGAAGTTATGCCCGCGCAGAGCCCGATTCCTCGCTAAACTCCCTTGTAAGTGAGTTATGCTTACCCTTCTTTAAGTATAACGTATATTTAAGTTCATTGTCGTTATTATGAATCTATAACCAAAATTTATCCATGATTCAAAGTCGCTATACCGATTGAACTACTTATGGGAGAGGTGTCTAGAATGGTCACGTTGGCTTTGGTTGTTGGATTTCAGAAAATATATATGCCGAAATGGTCCTGCCTCCCAACTGTCCCGCCTGGCTGATCCTTACTTGATAAATCATGACGTAGACTCTGAGTTATTGATGAATCTAGACTACAAATTAGTCACAATAAACATTAGACTAAAATCTAGTAATAATTATACTAGGTTTCGACGAAGGAAGATAAAATTGTTAGAAGCGAAGCGCTGCCTGAATTACGAGTCGTCACTTTAACAAGTGAGTGCATAGTTACTTTCATCTTGCACACAGATATGAAGTATTTAATATAACTTACGTGCTATGTGTGCATATTATCTGTTTTCTTGATATCGATGCTGGATGAACAAAATATACATGTTTTATTTGATTTAAACTATATATGTATTTTATACCTATAATTATTAGGAGTTAGTAGCGAGTCCCGGAGTGCCAGAAGGCTCCGAGAAGAAGAGATTTCGGCTCAGAAGTTCTACCCGCACAGAGCCCTGTTCCTCGCTAAACCCCCTTGTAAGTGAGTTATGTCTACCCTTCTTTAAGTATAGCGTATGTTTAAGTTCATTATCGTTATTTTGAACCCATAAACAAGATTTATCATTGATTCAAATTCGTTATAATGATTGCACTACTTACGGAAGAGGTGTCTAGAATGGTCACGTTGGGTTTGGTTGTTGGATTTCAGAAAAGCTATATGTTGAAATGGTCCTGCCTCCCAACTGTCCTGCCTGGCTTATCCTTACTTGATAGATCATGACGCAGACTCTGAGTTAATGATGAATCTAGACTAATAATTAGTCACAATAAATATTAGACTAAAATCTAGTAATAATGATACTAGGTTTCGACGAAGGAAATTAAATTTGTTAGAAGCGAAGCGTTGCCCAAATTACGAGTCGTCACTTTAACAAGTGAGTGCATAGTTACTTTCATCTTACACATAGATATGAAGTATTTAATATAAATTACGTGCCATGTGTGCATATCTGTGTTCTTGATATCTATGTTGGATGAACAAAATATACATGTTTTATTCGATTTAAATTGTATATGTATTTTATACCTATAATTATGATGGGTAAAGGTGGGTAGACGATATAGATGAGGAAATAAATGATGAGACGCCTCGATGTTTAAACTAATTCAATCATCTAGTGGAGAATAGATGTCGACAACGAGTTATTCTAGACAGTTCAATGGAATGCTGACATGCTCGCAACCTGTAGGTGTTTTTGAACTTCGTGTTCACCAGGTGTACACCATCCCCCTCATGGTTGACTTTTTGACATATATTGATGAGGAATCCCATATGTAGTGTTGTCCATCCCGATGATAATCCTTAGGGACAGAAAGTAAGGAGAACGAGAACGGGTAATCGGGTTGAATGATTTAAATGAAATTAATGAACTTAATTATCATGGGTTGAAAACCCTATGTGCTCACCAGGCTCCCAATCCTGACACACTCAGTTTCTTGTATTACAGGTAGTGGCAATAGAGCATGGGAGTGATGATTTGATGAGAGATCAATGGATTATAGGCCATTAGAATAATAGATGTTGTAAGGCCTGTACTATTTTTGTTTATGCTTATGTACTGTATTGACAATGACATCCCAACATTTTTAATATAATGAAAACACATTTCTTCAGAAATGATTTGATAATTTACTTATCATATTTTTGGGAACAAATTCCGCAACACTATTCTTCAAAAGGATACTCTGATTTTCAAATAAAACATAAACAAATCGGTCTTTTATGGCCGTGAAATTGAGGATGTCACAAAACTTCTCCATTAGCCATGTTTCTTTAACTTCAATACATAAACCACTATTTTTCGAATCGATTCACGATTACCCATATCATATTATGTCCCATTTTGGTCTTTGGTAATATAGCCACAAAATCCATTGTTATTTTCTTCCATTTCTACTCAGGTACATCTAAGGGTTCTAAACTTCCATAGGGTCTTTTATGCTCAATTTTTACCAAAGAACAACTCAAGCATACACTAATGTACTTTACTATGTCCATTTTCATGGTTGGCTACCAGTACAACTATTTCAAATCCAAGTATAATGTGGTGCATCTTGGGTATACGAAAAACTTATACTTTTGCAATTCATCTAATAACACCTTCCTATCTATAACGCCTGAATAATAACATAAACTACACCTATTTTTTCACTTTTTATATAAAAAATGACTAGGTGTACTTTTATATAAAATAATAGCATAAAAGTTGTTATCAAAATATACAGTTCCAAAAATTACATCCAAGGATCGATCTCGATATTACAAATGTTTTATAGCAAAATGCAAAACTATACATACACTAACACGTCCTTTATCCCTCAACTACATTATTACCCCTATCAATTTTACTTGGTCCTAAAAAGCAACACAACAAAATAGAGGGTAAGCTTTATTTACTTATAAGCATATCACATAATAGAAACAATAACAACATATAATAATAATAATCTACAAGAACCGAACACATTATATTCAACTTTTCAGTTTCAACATCAAGTACTTAACTATATTAGTTATATTCAACTATACTTGATTACCGTTATTTACTTATAACTTCTAGCTATCAACAACTTTATTACTTGTTTTCGGCTATTGATTAAATTTACTCTATCATTGCTTTCATATATAAACAACTTTATTAGTTATATTGAACTATAACTATTTAGATTTACTCAATCACTGCTTTTCTACTATAACTAGTTATACCATTTATATACAACTATAATGGGTTAGCTACACTCAATCACTGCTCTTCCACTATGAATAGTTAATATAGTTAAGTTATTATCAGATAACATGCTAGCATAATATTTATGCCTTATCAAGGATGTATAAGATTACCCACACTGAAATTCTTAGATACTTAAAAATCTAATACCTGTAATCTCGTCCTTGACCTTGCTTCTAAAGTTGCCAATTTAATACATCATAATAAGCATCAAAACCCAAGATATAACTCATTGAGAATAGTCCAAATCCAACATTTTCATGTTTATAGAACTAAACTTCATGATTAAAATTTAGTTATACTCCATAATTACCTAATTCCCATGTCTTAACTTATTAAGACGCCATCATAGTTTTACAATACTAATCCATTCGTCAATTCAGGTGACATAATTTCAAGTACAAGTCATTTATGCATGGCTTAATCTCATGCCTTAATCCGTTCATTCAAAATTGATTCAACTCCATGTATAAACCATTTTAAGTCTTAATTTACCAAAATACGAGTTCAATTTCACTTATATCATAACTTACCTAACCTAGGGTTTGAGATCATCTTCAATAGTTTAGTTATCTAGGCATGATTTCATCATAGTAAGCTTTAAAACATATTGTCCAACCCTTTATTCTTCCTTATTCATTAAAATTTCTAACATACATGATCATATAACAATTGGGGTTCATGATCTCCCTTTCAATTCAACCATCAACGATGAAATTAGCAAGAGATAAAAGAAACTTACCCTTAGTCCAAGAGGGTGATGATCAATCATTGTATTTATTCATTGATTTCTTTTCTCCAAGTTTTGAGGTCAGGACCTCATTTTTTTTGTTCTCCCTTATCTCTGACGTCCCAAAATTTAACTTTTACGCGGCGCCTTCTCACCACCTGCCTATTTCAACACTATACTTTTGGAAGCGACATGTTATCTCTGTATTACACATTGCATATCTATCACCTTTAATATATCAACGTATATTATAATTTTATGTAAAGACATGTCTTAATTAAGTATTACGCATTGTGTAAATCTATAATTACACATCACGTAACTATGTATGTAGCACTAACACTTAACTGTAACATCCCGGTGATGAGGTATTTGTTGGATTTGGTGTCTAATCCCATAACTGTAAATGGGATGTACTTGACCTGATTGTAGCATGGTCCTTTTGGGTTGCCTTCATCGGTGCAATTTGATAGGATGGACTTTTGAGAATAAGGTTATTTATGATTTATTAATATATTATAATTATAATATATTAATTAAGAAATCATATTATTTAATTAGTATTGATCAAGAATTAATTTGGAATTAATTTTGTGATCAAAAGAGACTAATTAAATATATGGGGATTGATTATGTAAATCAATGATTCTTATAGTGTGGGCCAATGATCCATGATTGTTTAAATGGGCTAAACCAATGAGATAATCCGTGGATAGTCCATGGAGGTTAACCCATGGAACATAAGAATGTGAAAGGTCATGGAGCATTAGGGTTTGCATGAATGTAACCCTAAGCTTAGTCCCAAAATCGGCCACCCATTCATTCTAAGAGAGTGAAGTTGATTTTGTGCTAAGTAACTTATTCTCTCAAGCCTCCTCTTGCATTTGGTGTTTGTGAACCATTAGAGGCATCAGACTTGAGGTGCTCAAGATTTCAAAGGCCAAGAACTATAAGTCCTACTAAGAGGTAAGTTATCTAACTAGTTGTATTGTTCAATTGTTCAATTGTATGCTAGTTAGGGAGAATGCTTTGGAAAATTCAAAATGCATGTATAATTAGAGAAAACATAGATCCAAAGCATTTAGGGTTGCATGTGCACCATAGGAGTGTTATAGTGCTCAAAACCCAATAGTATTTCCAAATTTAACCCTTAAGTATGAAATTTTATGGTATTTGGCCCTTGTGTATGAGAAAGCTTGCAAAATGGCCTATAGTGGCATTTTTGTAATTTTGGGTCGAGATTTAGTACGCTGGGCGTACGCTTCGTACGTAGGGCATACATGAGAGGACTTAGTATGTTGGGCGTACATCACGTATGCAGGGCATACGCGCGAGGGTTTCAAACCCTAAAATTTAGGGTTTGGACCCTATTTAAGCATCGTTATGTCTTCCAACCTCATCTCTCATCGTCCTCCAACATCTCCATTCGAGTTTATCAAACCCTAGCCACTTGTTGAGCATTCTTGACCTTATGTGTGTCTTTTGTTGGTCTTGAAGGAGCTTGAAGGAAGTAGAACCACCTTGGAAACTTGAAGAAGCTTTGGATCTGGGATCTCACCTCTCTAGCAACCTCCAAGACGTATAAAGTTTCAAAATGGGATTGTATTTCATTAGATCTTGATAATTCCTCGATTCATGATCATTTTGTCCCAAGTCTTGACCTTTTTGGAGTAGGGCATGCTCTAGTCCATTCTAGCCATCCTTTCAGATGTTTTGGGGGGTTTAGAAGCATAAAAATAGGGTTTTGGCTCTTAATCCTTCTCCATGCATGCGTTTGATTGTCTTAATGGGTTAAGAGGATGGACTTTCTGATGGGTTTTGAGCATTCTAACACTTCCTAAGTGTACATGCAACCCTAATAACCTTGGATCTATGTTTGTCTAATTATCATGCAAAGTTGAATTCCAAGGTTATATTCCTATCTAGCATACATGGGGAACAAATTTTAACTTGCATGAAAGATAGAATAACTTACCTTGTTGTTGCTTATGATCCTTGAAACCTTGTGAGCCTAGCACCCCAAGTGTGATGCCTCAAATGCTTCACACAACACCAAATGCTTTTGGAGTAAACTTTTGAGAGAATATTACACTTGCAAAATCGGCTCTAGCCCTCTTGATTCTTGTGTGCAACCGATTTTGGTGGAGCATGGGTTCTTTATATAGTGCTGACACATCTAGGGTTACACCATGTAAACCATAATGTGTCATGACTCTTCATTTCCATGACCCATGGGTTTGTAACTCCCATGGAGCATCCTATGGGTTTAACCCAACTTGATAATCCATGGAGCCTCTTAGCCCACTATACAAGTTATGCATAATTTACATAATCAACCCATATATTTAATTAGTTATCTTTTGATCATTTAATTAATTCTAAATTAATTCTTGATCAAACTAATTAAATAATACTATTAATATATTAGAACTTATAATATATTAATAATCCACAAGTGTTATTTCTCTCATTTAGTCTATCCAATTGCATGGTGCCATGCAACCCAAATGGACCATGTCGGGTCGGGTCAAGTACATACCAGAAATAGTTATGGACTTAGACACCTTATCCAACAGTCTCCCACTTGGATAAGTCTAATAACTATAACCGCAATACTTCAGGAACCGATCGGCAATCGTAGCTCTTTCAAGGTCTCTCGGAACTGAGAAGATGATGATACGCCATTTAAGATAAATGATCATATAATCCTCTGTTCGAGATATCAGCCGGACAAATACATGGAACAATGTCTTACTTATTGTCCAGCAGTTTGTTTCCCGATTTCCGATTTGTTTGACAAAGAACTTAATTAAACACATCAACTTAGTTCTGACCGGGCCCGGTACATAGGTCAAAACAAAATCATCGAGGGGCCCAGATATCAGCTTCTAATCCAAGAAGGAACAGATAAACTTCGACTCATATGTTTGTTCTACCACTCATTGAATTATACACAAGAGCACGTTTTATAACATCGAGTTACCAATGCGTTAACGTACAATCAATGCATAACCAACTCATAAGTAACAAATCATATCTCTAGGTTTGAAGACTTATATGATATTACCGTCTCACGATCACTCGAGATAAATTCCATGAAGTGATTCCAGTGAGCGCTCATGAGTGTTGTAGCCATGTCCAACAACTTAGACCTCTGCAACCAATCATGACAGTCTTGATTTATACCTACTTCCGACATATGACCGACTGTGGAGGTTCGAATAATATGATATACCAAACATAATTATTCTGGAAGTCAAAACATGCAAAAGAAATATAGTAAACGATCGACAAGAGATAGCAACACTTTACTCATAAATAAAACACCTTTTATTCATCATCTAATGTCAATTACACTTTACAAATTTCAAGATTATCTAACTACTAAATCTAATATCATCCTTCAGCCCTATGCTCCAAGCATGCTGGAGATGCTTAACCCGAGTCAGTCCCTTCGTGAGGGGATCTGCTGGATTCTCATCCGATGATACCCTCTTTGCCACGAGGAGTCCTTCTTCTATTCGATGTCTGATGAAATGGTATTTTCTGTCGATGTGTCTGGATCTCCCGTGATCCCTTGGTTCCTTGGCTAAGGCAACTGCACTTTCACTATCACAGAAAATTTCCATTGGCTCTTTAATAGCTGGTACAACTCCAAGGTCTCCAATGAAGTTCTTCAGCCATATCGCCTCCTTTGCTGCCTCGCTAGCTGCTATATACTCTGATTCGCAAGTTGAATCAGCCACTGTCTCTTGCTTGGAACTCTTCCAAGAAATTGCTCCTCCGTTTAAGGTAAAGACCCAGCCTGACTGAGAGCGGAAATTATCCCTATCAGTCTGAAAGCTAGCATCACTATACCCTACAACTCTCAAGTCTTCACTCCCACCGAGGGTAAGGACCCAGTCCTTAGTCCTCCGTAGGTACTTGAGGATATTCTTTACCGCAGTCCAGTGTGCCTTGCCAGGGTTCCCCTGATACCTGCTAACCATGCTCAAAGCAAAGGCTACATCAGGTCGAGTACACGTCATAGCATACATGATCGATCCTACAGCCGAAGCATAAGGTATTCGACTCATTTCTGCTATCTCAGCCTCAGTACTAGGGCTTTGTGTCTTACTCAATCTGGCGTTACTCTGGATGGGTAACTCTCCTTTCTTGGAGTCCTGCATGCCAAATCTCTTCAACACCTTATCCAAGTAGCTACTCTGACTAAGTCCAATTAGTCTTTTACTCCGGTCTCTCAAGATCCTTATCCCTAGAATATAGGCAGCTTCTCCTAGGTCCTTCATAGAGAAACATTTCCCAAGCCAGGACTTAACTTCCTGTAGAGTTGGGATGTCATTTGCTATGAGTAGTATGTCATCCACATACAATACCAAAAAACTAACTATACTCCCACTAGCCTTGACATATACACAAGATTCATCTTCACTCCTAGAAAAGCCAAATTCTTTGACTTTCTCATCAAAGCAAAGATTCCATCTGCGAGGTGCTTGCTTTAACCCATAAATGGATTTCTCAAGCTTACACACTCTATTAGGGTACTCTGTATTGACAAAATCCTCTGGCTGACTCATGTAAACATCCTCAGCCAACTTTCCATTAAGGAAAGCGGTTTTGACATCCATTTGCCATATTTCATAGTCATGAAATGCAGCTATGGCTAACAGAACCCTAATAGACTTAATCTTGGCCACTGGAGAAAAGGTCTCATCATAATCAACTCCCGGAGTTTGTGAGAAACCCTTTGCAACCAGTCGTGCCTTATAAGTGTGTACATTACCATCCATGTCGGTCTTCTTCTTGAAGATCCATTTGCACCCTACAGTCTTACGACCCGGTACATTCTCAACCAAGTTCCAAACTTGATTGTCATACATGGACTGTATCTCGCTGTCCATTGCCTCTTTCCACTTGGCTGACTCAGGGCCTGCCATGGCTTCCGCGTAACTGTTAGGTTCATCCAGACCTATCAGTGTCTCATCACTGATAAGTGTATCACCTTCCGCAGTAATATGGAATCCATAGTAATGCTCAGGTGCATTCCTAACCCTTGTGGAACGCCTTAGAGGTACAAACTTGTCAATTGGCTCAACAGGAGTTTCCTCCTCAAGTTGAGTGCTAGGGTTTGAAGTTCCTTCACCACTTGACTCTTGAATTTCTTCAAGGTCAACTTGCCTCCCACTGTCTCCTTGGCTTATGAACTCTCTCTCTCTCGAAAGACAGCCCTCCTAGCTACAAAGACCACACTCTCACTAGGTCTGTAGAAGAGGTAACCAAAGGATTTCTGTGGGTAGCCGATGAAAATACACCTCTCACTTCGAGGTTCGAGCTTATCATGAGTCTCGCGTCTCACGAAAGCCTCGCAACCCCAAATCTTAATGTGGTCTAGTTTGGGTACTTTACCAGTCCACATCTCATGAGGAGTTTTGGCAACTTTCTTTGTGGGAACTAGATTAAGGATATGGGCGGCAGTCTCTATGGCATACCCCCAAAATGAGATTGGTAGCGAAGCTCGACTCATCATGGAATGAACCATATCCAACAAGGTTCGATTACGCCTCTCAGCTACACCATTCAACTGCGGTGTCCTGGGGGGTGTCAATTGTGAGACAATCCCACATTCCCTAAGATAGTCGAGGAACTCTGAACTAAGATACTCACCACCTCGATCGGATCGAAGCATCTTAATGTTCCTGTCCAATTGATTCTCGACTTCCTGTTTAAACTCTTTAAACCTCTCAAAAGTCTCTGACTTATGCTTAATTAAGTAGACATATCCATATCTACTGTAATCATCAGTAAAAGTCAAATAATAACGATTAGCATCCCTTGTGGCATGTTTGAAGGGCCCACACACATCCGTGTGTATAAGATCCAACAAACCTTCACCCCTCTCACAAGAACCTGTGAAGGGTGACTTTGTCATTTTTCCAAGTAAGCATGATTCGCAACTATCATCTGACTTTAGGTCAAATGACTCCAATACTCCATTCTTTTGGAGTTGGCCTATGCGTTTCTTGCTTATATGTCCAAGACGACAATGCCATAATGATGCTTTATCCAAGTTATTATCATAAACAGAATCAATACACAATACATTATTTCCTAAGTTATCAACCACATATACAGTTTCATACACACCATCACAAGGTAATGCTTTAAAATAAAGAACATTATTAAAGAAAGCATTAATAGAACCAACTTCATTATCAAATGAGAAGGTGAAACCTTGTTTATACAATGCATGAAAGGAAATAATATTTCTTGCCATTTCTGGCGAATAACAACATTTATTCAAATCTAAACTAAACCCACTACTTAGCGATAAAGTATAAACTCCAATCTTGGTGACAGGTAAAGCTTTCCTATTCCCCATGATTAAGTTTATTCTTCCATGCTCCACATTCTCACTTCTTCTTAGTCCCTGCAAATCAGAACAGATATGAATACCACAACCGGTATCAAGGACCCAAGAGTTAGAATGGGGTGAGTTATTAGATAAGATAGTGTAAATACCTACATGGTTGGGTTTAACTTTCCCATCCTTCACATCTTGCTGGTACTTTGGGCAGTTCCGCTTCCAATGTGATTTTTCATGGCAATAGAAGCATTCAGCCTCTTTAGGGTCAGAAGAAGGAGTGACGAAACCTTTCTTGGTTCCACTTGAAGAAGAGCCATCAAGGGTCCTAGCCTTGGTACCCTTCGAAGAGCTCTTCCTCTTCTTCCCTCGACCTTTCCCGATTGCCAAAACCGGGGCGGAGTTTCGAGTAGGAGTGTTAACAACCGACTTACCCTTAAGACCTGTTTCTGCGGTCTTGAGGAGTCCCTGAAGTTTGCTGAGTGTGACCTCTTCCTTATTCATGTGATATGTCATGCGAAATTGATCATAGCACGATGGTAAGGAGTGCAAAATGATATATATTGCAAACTCCTTAGGGAAGTTCACATTAAGCTTCAGCAACCGATCCACATACCTTTGCATTTTCTGCATGTGGCTCGTGACAGATTCCCCGTCCTTCATCATGGTTGTTATGATAGAGCATATGATTTCATACCTCTCTTTTCGTGCACTTTGATGGTATCTTTCCATCAGATCTTGGTGCATTTCAAAAGGGTAGAAGTCCTCATAGGACTTTTGGAGTTCCGCTGTCATGGTGGCCAACATGATGCATGCCACTTTTGTAGCATCCCTTTCATGTGCCCGGAAGTCAGCGATCTCCTGGGGAGTTGAAGTGGTCTCATCAATCTCCTTAAGCTCCTTGTCAAGGACATATTCTTTGTCCTCGTAGCGGGTAATCATCCTGATGTTTCTGATCCATTCATTGAAGTTGGATCCATCAAAAATGACTTTCCCACACAAGTTCATAAGGGTAAAGGAGCCATTAGGATTAGAGCCAGAAGCAACATTGTTTGAAGACATCTGAAAGAAGAGAACAAGATGAGTTTAGATATTAAGAGAGTCCTTAATAAAACACCCAAATGTAATATTAAGGCTAGGATCCAATCACAATATATTATAACTTAGAAGAGGTATGTCGTAATCCAAGCTATAACATATTTGAAAGGTAGGTGAATGACGATTCACCAATTTCCACCATGAAAAACGAAATATAGATATTAGGTTTTTAATTGGTTCTTAGAAATTCCTAGATTCTTTTGAGATTCAATGAATTTTTTTTTCAAAGGCATGTTTCAATCTCGAGTGTGCCCTCCAAGTTTTGTGACTGGGATACCGAGGATCACAAAACGAGGTGTGAAGTAACCATGCAAATCACTTGGTACCCTTAAAGTTTATCACTCAATCGATGTGCCGGTAAACCACACACGCTCCACTGATACTATGATAAACCTTAAGTCACCCTTTACCTACCTTGTTAAGTCCAAGTTAGTGTGCCGGTTAACCACACACGCTCCACCAACGACTTAAACAAAGTGTAAAGTGTAATTTCATGGATTAGCACCTTATTCACATTTTTCCTAAAGTAACTAAAATTTGGAATTTAATAAAAGCATTTAGTTACTTTATAATATTCATCATACTTTTAATGAGAATTTATAAGTCCTTGTCCTACCCGATCGGCTAACGACCCTCCACCGATCAAGGAAGCGGTGGGTGAGAGTGGACACCCATTAAGTTGCCATTTTATAGGCAACAACCTTATACCCCCCTTATAGACCGGCTTCGTGAATGAGGCGTACTAGCGGTAAGACGACTTGATCTTATACATATATATATATTAGTAACTTATAATATTATAAAGTATAAGGGTTGAATTTTAACTTTTAAAATTCTAAGGGTTGGAACTAAAGTTTTAATCAAGACTTTACTTGTTCCAAAACTTGAGGGCAAGTTTTGTAAACTTCAAAAACTTTTCATTTCTTATAACTTATGAATTAATTGAATAATAAAAATGAAGACTCTTCATTTTTATAACTCTTGTGTTCTTTTAATGGCTTTAATAAAAGTGAGACTTTTGGTTTTCCATAACTTGAGAACAAGTTATGGACTCCATTAAAACACATTATGATCATGAATTAAACTACCATGAAGGTTACAAACAATTCCTATGATCATCTAATCTTCATAAGTTCAAGAACATGAATATGAACACTTTCAAGAATCAAAAATTACACTTAAAAAAAACTTGTAATTTTGATAATTGCCATTGTAAATGGATTAGCATAAACATTACACCATCTAAAACAAGTTTTAAAACATCAAAACAGTTTAGGGTAATGTTTCTAGTCCATTTCCAGCAACAAATGTGCAAACTTTCATACGAGCAGAAAACAGAAAAACAATTTTTTTCAAGCAGTTTGCACAAAAAAAAAACAACAAACAAACCTAGGCTCTGATACCACTGATGGGTTTTGAGCATTCTAACACTTCCTAAGTGTACATGCAACCCTAATAACCTTGGATCTATGTTTGTCTAATTATCATGCAAAGTTGAATTCCAAGGTTATATTCCTATCTAGCATACATGGGGAACAAATTTTAACTTGCATGAAAGATAGAATAACTTACCTTGTTGTTGCTTATGATCCTTGAAACCTTGTGAGCCTAGCACCCCAAGTGTGATGCCTCAAATGCTTCACACAACACCAAATGCTTTTGGAGTAAACTTTTGAGAGAATATTACACTTGCAAAATCGGCTCTAGCCCTCTTGATTCTTGTGTGCAACCGATTTTGGTGGAGCATGGGTTCTTTATATAGTGTTGACACATCTAGGGTTACACCATGTAAACCCTAATGTGTCATGACTCTTCATTTCCATGACCCATGGGTTTGTAACTCACATGGAGCATCCTATGGGTTTAACCCAACTTGATAATCCATGGAGCCTCTTAGCCCACTATACAAGTTATGCATAATTTACATAATCAACCCATATATTTAATTAGTTATCTTTTGATCATTTAATTAATTCTTGATCAAACTAATTAAATAATATTATTAATATATTAGAACTTATAATATATTAATAATCCACAAGTGTTATTTCTCTTATTTAGTCTATCCAATTGCATGGTGTCATGCAACCCAAATGGACCATGCCGGGTCGGGTCAAGTACATACAAGAAATAGTTATGGACTTAGACACCTTATCCAACACTTTCAAGCATTTAGCACTTATTGGCAATCCAAGACCATAAAGTAGGAAACTTTATAATCAATGATATGTGCATATCTGTACACATAATTACACATCATATCTTAATATTTTAATTACTTTTATGCCCTTTATTGAACAAAAGGTACTTAAATTGTTATAAATTGTGTTGTAGGGACAAAAGATATGCTTGGAGCAAAAAGGAAGCTGGAAGCCGGAAGCTGGATGCTAGAAGCTAGGAGTTTGGAGCAATGTTTAAAAATGAAGAAAAATACGCCCAACACGTCGTGGTGACCCTACCATGACATGGCGTTTTGAAGCTTCCCGATGGGTTTCGAAGACTTGTGGAATACAGGATAAACACGAAGACCACGACGTGGTGGCCTCACCACGTCGTGGTGCCCTAATGTCGGGAAAAGTATAAATATAACTCATTCTTTCTACGAATGCCATACTTTTTGGCTGAAGTTTCTGACAAATTTCGAAGACCAAAGTGCATAACTAAGGTTTGGGAGCGAGGATTCCATTTGGAGCTTGGAAATTGAAGGAATTAAGGCAATAAAAACTTCTCATTACGATTTTCTCTTTAGTTTAATCATGAGTATTGTGACAACCCGAAAAATCTTTGTCTCGTAAAACTCAGCCATTCAATTCAACCAAGTGTGAGCCTTGTTTTTTTTGCTATCTTTTAACGCGGCTTTGGGTCTATATGAGTGCTCTAGAAGTACTATAACCTAGGTATGAGTCTAAGGATGGGTTACAAAGTGTGTAGCATCAAGAAATCGGGCGACACACACCAAAGGAGGTGTGTGCGCCCGTACACCCGCGTGTGCGGCCAGCCAGCCGCACACACCCTCCAGCCTCACACTCGACCCTATATATTGGACCCTAAGCCAACCTTACACCCTTTTTCCCACTCTCTCAAGTCTGGAACATTCTCTCTCAAGAATCCTTCGTGTTTTCATCTCCAATCAGCTAAACAAGTAAGCATTCATCCTTAGATCATTGATACAACACCTTTTCATGCTTCCCTCTTGATTTAGATCCAAGAATTCATCATTTTGAATGATGTTCATGTGTGTACGGCCACACACGCTATGTGTGACCGCACACACATCTTTTTGCCTCCAGTTAATCATAATCCTTAATCCAAGCAAAGAAATGGCCAAAACACCACCCTAGGATCATCACCAAGCCTTGGAAAATCGATTTGGACACTTTTCTCGGGAGTGTACGGCCGCACACAGGCCTGGCTGCACACTCCTGGCCGCACACGTGTCCTGACCGCACACACAACCGCACACAGGGCCGCACACTCACAAAACTTCATGTTTTGTGGCCTTACACTCATCCTAAGGGTCCTACACTCATTTGGGGACTTCATATGTGTTAGTAACACTTGATTCTAAGTGTTCTTATGTCCCTAGAGTGTTTTCCTATGTCTGTTAGTGTGTTATATGCTAATGGTATTCCTACATGTGTAATTACATGTTAACTAGGATTCGTTGTGCTCACAACTCCATTCGACACCCGACGATCCTATATCGATCTTTCATCCGAGTCATTCACGTCAGGTGAGTTCATACCCCTTAATCAACCTTTGAAATGATTTTAAATGCTTTTATGGGGGGGAATACAAGTTGAACTATTAAGTTATTATATCAATCACATGTGATTAATAACTGCCAAGCAAATAGATTTTTGCATGTTAAATTGTTTTATTCAGCTAAAGGTTTTCAATTATTGTCTTCAAATCTCTTTTAAAATACTAAAATCTCTTTTTAAATTACTAAGCTTTTATCAAAGTCTTTTAAACTTATATTCTTGTTAGATTCATGTCTATATAGATATAGTTATATAAGTAGGGTTTGAAGGACTTAGGACTGATAACCCGCTTTATTTCCTGTTCCTTGTTTGGTTGTGGACTTAGAGCATCCGGTTATTTGTCCGAGTGTCGTTGAAGTCCTATTTATATATTATGTATATCTGGTTAGATATTAAAACTCATATTCCAGTTCAACACCTTTGGGTAGCAAAGGCACCTAGATAACCTCTCAAGTAAACTATAATAGGTATAGTTTAGAAACCAACCATAACTTTCATGAAGGAGAACTTAGTTATATCTATATTCTAAAAACTTGTACTTTTAGTAAAAAGAAAGGTTTATAGAAATCAAAACACGAGATACATCCTCATGACGCGGATTCCACCGTTGTCAAGTTGGTAACCAGAGTCTCCTGGAGGGAGAGCAGGCATTGTGTGTATAGATCTATACGGGACAGACCATCCCACATCCTGACTGCTAGCTACAGTCCCGGCCGACCAAGCCAAGGGGTGACAAATGTCACATTCATTTCGACGCCAGCAGGTCGTCGTGTTTACATCCGTCAATCAGTATGGTTACGAGTATCTTTACATTTACCTTATAATTCATGGCTTTAAGGTAATAAGTGTTATCACGGTATTTTCCACATATAAAACCCTCATAATATATTTTCCTAGTTATACACTAGGCCACATGTTAAACCTTTAAACTAACCTACTTAGGATTAAAGGCTATTTTAGACTCTCCGAGGTGTATTGTTCATTTAATACTACCTGGAGTCAGCATTTCATTCATTTAGACTCTCCGAGGTGTATTGTTTATTTAATACTACCTGGAGTCTGTATATTATTTCTTTATAAACAACAACGTCATTGCTGGAGTAAAGCATTATTTTCCCTATTACTTTTGCCTGTGATATTCTCACATATTCCTTAAAGTATAAACTATATTTTGATAATAATAGTTACCTTTGGGGGAAAATACTCCTTAAACATATAACAACTGGGTCTTGGTAAAAGACTGCTTTTAGTAGAAAAACTCATTTGCTTAAACATAAAACAGTCGGATTTTCGTAGAAAACTACTTTTATTAGAAAATATAGGATTTTCTGGGAGAAATTCTAATACTCTGTAAATTCTAATCATCATTATTTATGAGATCATTTTGATGAATAACATGTATTTATATCAATTTCATTAAAATACTTATGAACTCACCAGCATTAAAATGCTGATACTCTCTTTCAAAATAACTAGTATTCTCAGGTCGTCAGTAGACAGGTACACTCTGGGAGCTTTTGTGAAGACAGCCTTGTACCGAGCTGCATCTTATGTTATTTTCTCTATCTACTTTGATGTTGTTGTTAAATGTAACCTATGTAAAATTATTACTATTAATGCAATGGTTGTTGTACTTTGATTACTATACTGCATATGTTGTGATACTTGACATGACGTCCTCCACCCCAGAACGTTTCCGCCGTTCCGGTTTTGGGGTGTGACAGATTGGTATCAGAGCATTGTTTATAGTGAGCTCAGTATATCAAATCATAAAAGATATACAACCTATAAATACAATGGGATAAAAACACTCTGACCAAGAGTTATAGTTTAAAATATAACCATATTTTACAAAAGTATAAGTACATCCAGATATATATACCAGAATAAGTATCACAAGAAGAACAAGAATAAAAGTCTTTGGATGTTGAGCATTACCGTCAAACCTGGACAGTTATGTAATCGTAAGCTGGAATAAATATAACCTGATCAACTATATTTATTCGAGATGCGACCAATGTGTGTTTGGGAGTGATGGTGGTGTTGCAATGAATCGGAAACTTACCATATAGGAATGCTAGAGCCAAACATAAGGTTTAAAATACTATAGGAGTATTTTATGATACTAAAAGACTAAAAATAAACCCAAAAGCATGTTCAGAAGCTTTAGAATCAAACATATAATTAAAATACTATAGGGGTATTTTAGGAACCATAAATAACCTTGCGTGAAAACTAAAAAGAACCTTATTGATAGACCTATGATTACAAAGTGTATACTCCCAAGGTTATATATAGTGAGGATCTCATAGGCTAAGAATGTGTGGTTTTGCTCTACTTCCTTTTCCTTGTTTGGATGTGGATATAGGGTAGCATCACATATTCGAAGGACTATTAGATCTAAGTTGTATATGATTTGTGTACACTATGTAATTGTAGCAAGACTCGATATGGATCATCCAGTAAATGTTTTAATAATCTCTTAAGATTCTTTAGACATTCCCATTCTCGCACAAACCCCTTTAGGAAGCCTTACCCACTCCAGTAACCAGCAGAGGAGTCGATAAAGACCCAGAAGAGGTTCATTGAGAAAGATTTTCAAGTAGGAAATAAACGATCAGTGATGAGACTATTGAAATCACCATATGCATATACCTTTTAGGGACATCGGTGGGAAATTCGCCTGAACTTCTGAGATTCCAGTCATCCATTATGAAGTGATGACACTCAGAGTCAAAATCAGAAGTAAGGCGGAGCAGAAATTCAATATGTCTACGAGAGCAGAGAACCCTATATAGATATCCGAAGGAGACCAATGCTTGTTCCAGTCAGAGATAAGAGGTGGACAGAGGGAGCCAATGCATGGAACCCGAGAAGTGTTTCTACCTCTTTAACGTCACGCTAATAATCCGTAAAATAATACAATTTAGTAAGTTAGTGATTACACTACTCACACTATGTGCTAGGCAAATCGTCTTTCCCGTCGCGATTAATATAAATAGATCGGATCCTAAAACCTCGATTGAGAGTGTTTAGCCATAAGTTTTCATGAGCCTTTTCTTCAGTGGTCTTCGTTCCGAACTTCTCTCAAATCTTTTCAAAGCCGGAGAGTGAACCTCTCCAATAGAAAGATAACTTAGTACGAACGACACCCATTTTATGGCTTTCCGATACACTTACTCTTACCCCGTTACCCAGACTGCATCATAGGGATGTAGGTCGACGCTCAGATAACCATAAATCAGAGCGCGGGAAAATTTATGCCTATCATAGTAAAGAAAGATACGTCTAGGGCTAACCATCATTTCTCATCAACTTGTGTTCCTTTTCGTGTAGGAAAAACCATGCCTCCAAAGAAACGTAACCAACCCGCTGGTAAGACACCGATTCTTCAAATCGATGAAGCTACGTTTCAAGCTGCAGTTTCAGCAGCCGTAGCAGCTGTCATGGCTCACCTGAATGCTAACAACGCCAATGTTAGCAAGAGCACTATCGGAAATCCGATCATAGCAATGGACAACAGCAACCAGCACCGGTGTGTAAAGCCACCCAAGAAACTCAACCTAACCCACTGAAAAGGAAGTTTGACAATGAGGATGGGAGTACCTCGACTCAAGGACCTTCCGAAGGACAACGAGCTGAAGTGGTCAATGCCTCTGTCAACCCTTCTGCCTCGACCCCTGGAAGACCCTACCTAGGAAACCTCCCCCGCTGCAACAAGTGTAACTACCATCATCATGGGTATCTGTCGAGAACTCTTTTATGTTAGGTGCAACATGAAGGGGCATACCGCTCGCATCTGCAGAACCCCGGTTGAGTTCATTACATCAACCACCAATGTTGGGACCAGTCCAGTATGCCACTTTTGTGGTGAAATTGGGCACTTAAAGAGGGACTGCCCAACTGAAAGAAATAACAAGGGCGCAGGAGGAGCTTAACCCTAATGCCTAGGGGAAGCATCAAAGAACCCGATAGAATTTTGGTACGTTTCTCAATCCTAAGTAGCTAACCGAAACTTTAAATAATCAATTCTAATTATGATTACTCCCTCGTTAAGGCAAAAGTCGCAGCACTGTTGTAAAACTTAAAAACCCATCAGGTAAAGCTATGATGGCTTAGTATATACGTTAAGGCCATTTATAATTAAGATTGATAGACCTCGAGTGAGTGATGCTGCCTCATCTCCTGTTCCTTGTTTGGTTGTGGATTTAGGGCGGAGTCGCTCAGTCAACAGTCCTTTTAATCTTAATTGTACATGACTAGTGTATACTAGGCGGTTATAGAGAGGCCTCGTGATAAATCCATTCATGAAAAGTACATTATTCCAAAACATCAGGACCCCTAGAGTTCAGCGCCAATCATGCCGGTCCAAGTATCCACGATAGTGATACCATGGACGGAACCCGAGACGCTAAGAACTTGTGTGCCCTGTTCAGCACA
The DNA here is from genome assembly GCF_052849685.1 of Lactuca virosa. Lineage (NCBI taxonomy): Eukaryota > Viridiplantae > Streptophyta > Magnoliopsida > Asterales > Asteraceae > Lactuca > Lactuca virosa. The sequence continues at coordinate 239,175,399 of NC_136433.1, forward strand.
TGGTCCTATCGATCTTCATTCCATATCATGTCGATGGTTGTAAATTTCGACACTACCGTCATTCATGGCTCGACTTGGTTCAACCATGCGAGAATTCCAAGTGTTGTGTAAAGAGAACTTTCACCTTATCCTAAGCATAGAATAAAGGTTCTTTCGAACCTAATAAGAAAACCTAATACGAACCATCAATCGTCTCTCCTATCCAACCTTCAGAAGTACCCAGGAGAGGGGTACCACGCGCTGTTAACCAACCCCATTAGACATTAAAACCTAAAGCGAATGGCACTGCAGGTATTCCGGAAGACAATAACCGCCTGAGGCCTACTCATTAGATCCTCCAGAAAGACCATTTGCACCGCATGAGCTAGTTCGTGTATCAAGAGAAAAGAACTCATGGGATTAACTTACTACTACTGAGTATATGCATTAGAGTGGTATATAATTTAGATTAATGAAATTTAAGATGTGTGCTTCCTCCCTACTCCCTGTTCCTTGTTTGGTTGTGGGTTTTGGGTGGGGCCGCACATCTGAACATCCTGTCAATCTCAATTATATATGACTTGCATACACCGAGTAATAGTGATTGAACCAAGTATGAGGTCTACCACGAACCTTATAATAAGACCCTTCATCCTATCCCATAGAAAAGAAGTTGGAGTCAAGAGAACCACTGTGGGTTGAGCTACTGAAATGACCACAAATTCGAAATTTGTTGTCATCCCGGTTAAGCCAACAAGGTAGTTAACACCCTCAGTTAGGAAAAGTAACTCAAGTCATAAGAGTCAAAAAAATTGACTACGACCATCCATTCACGCTTAATCCCACAAATTAAGCATCTCAGCAGTGGGCCCAGAAACCTGAAAGCCGTGACAGGTTAAACTCTGAGAAGAGTGGATAAGGAAATTAGAGGTTCTGAGTGACGGAACCCTATGCTATCTAGATTTAATCTAGATAAAGAAAACTCAGTAACACCGGAAGGGTAGTTGCAAGGGATAATCGCACTACTCAGGCACTTCGTCCATCCAGATACAGACGAGTAGTGCCTAGGACACAATGCCTCCTCATGCGAGAAAGGTCATCGTCGCCCTATAGACGATAGACTGTATTCTCCAAAGTTAATACTGGGATGCCCAGAACCACATGACTACCTACGCAACCAAGGATACTTGAATAAAGTAGATGGTAAATTGCGTTAAGCTTTATAACCCAGCTCATAAAGAGATTGTAGACTCGACACCAGTCTAGGTGTTAGTCGATGGGGTATACAAAAATACGCGCTTCCTACAAACTGGAGGGGGCAGACGCGATGGAAAATGGAGCAAGTCTTAGAGATTGGTTAGACTACTAGGTGTTCCAAAGAATACTATCCCTAAAGAGATAGTAGAACCACCTCCAGAGATAGTCAAGCACTTCAGAAAATCTCTAAGGGCGAAACTAGCCCTGATCAGAGACTGTTATCCATGAAACAGCGGACCGAATGAGAGAACGATTCCTTCCGATTAGGGATCATACTTTGAAAGCATCTATTAGACGGTGATGAAAATTGGAGTTATCTAAGCATCATTTGGTAAAACCCTCTATCATCCTGACGCTGAGATATTCAGTTAGGAACACCTCATGAGTCGAAAGTGCAGGTCCTTTCTGCACTGGGCAGAGGTAGATGCCACACAACCAATAGATGCCAGCATATAGTCAACGCCTTCAATGATCCAGAAAACCCCCGATAGCCAACCAGTAGAAAATACGAATCCGAATAAGACCTGAGACTACTAGGAACCAATCATGAGGACTACACCTCCAGTAAGGGAAACTTTTGGAACCTCAGAATGGTGATCACGCCAAGTGATGATCTCACCATGGAAATACATTATGTTTTGGGTACATAAACGTTCCATTTTCCAAAGAACTGAGGACCATCAGAGATTCTTGATAAAATTGGTCCAGCATCCGTCAGACCCCAACTACTTTAGGGATTCCATAAATTCCACCCTAACCTGTCCACGTCTCAGCAAATGAACCAGTAGTACCCGACAAAACTCTCATCATTTTCTCGACTAGATCCATAAATACCAGAGTCACTCTCGTTAAAGGAAAGGGGAGAAATCTAGAAAAGGGAGACCGATGAAACCTTATCCCGCATGGCCCAGAGATCAGAGGAGAAGCCATACCTCGTAGTGAAAATTCGATAGAGCTCAGTATAGACTTAATTCCTCTAAGGAATGGGTGGATCAACTAGGACTTGAAATATCTGCATCTTTCACATATATCCTTGAGTTTCGTAAGATTCTAATTTCGGGACGAAATTCCCTCTAACGGGGGGATGATGTGACAACCCGAAAAATCTTTGTCTCGTAAAACTCAGCCATTCAATTCAGCCAAGTGTGAGCCTCGTTTTTTTTTTGCTATCTTTTAACGCGGCTTTGGGTAAATATGAGTGCTCTACACTTAGTATAACCTAGGTATGAGTCTAAGGATGGGTTACAAAGTGTGTAGCATCAAGAAATCGGGCCAAACACACCAAAGGAGGTGTGTGCGGCCGCACACCCGCGTGTGCGGCCAGCCAGCCGCACACCTAGTCGCACACACCCTCCAGCCTCACACTCGACCCTATATATTGGACCCTAAGCCAACCTTACACCCTTTTTCCCACTCTCTCAAGTCTGGAACATTCTCTTTCAGGAATCCTTCGTGTTTTCATCTCCAATCAGCTAAACAAGTAAGCATTCATCCTTAGATCATTGATACAACACCTTTTCATGCTTCCCTCTTGATCTAGATCCAAGAATTCGTCATTTTGAATGATGTTCATGTGTGTACGGCCACACACGCTATGTCTGACCGCACACACATCTTTTGGCCTCCAGCTGATCATAATCCTTAATCCAAGCAAAGAAATGGCCAAAACACCACCCTAGGATCATCACCAAGCCTTGGAAAATCGATTTGGACACTTTTCTCGGGAGTGTACGGCCGCACACAGGCCGGGCCGCACACTCCTGGCCGTACACGTGTCCTGACCGCACACACAACCACACACAGGGCCGCACACTCACAAAACTTCATGTTTTGTGGCCTTACACTCATCCTAAGGGTCCTACACTCATTTGGGGACTTCATATGTGTTAGTAACACTTGATTCTAAGTGTTCTTATGTCCCTAGAGTGTTTTCCTATGTCTGTTAGTGTGTTATATGCTAATGGTATTCCTACATATGTAATTACATGTTAACTAGGATTCGTTGTGCTCACAACTCCATTCGACACCTGACGATCCTATATCGATCTTTCATCCGAGTCATTCACGTCAGGTGAGTTCATACCCCTTAATCAACCTTTGAAATGATTTTAAATGCTTTTATGGGGGGGGGGAATACAAGTTGAGCTATTAGGTTATTATATCAATCGCATGTGATTAATAACTGCCAAGCAAATAGATTTTTGCATGTTAAACTGTTTTATTCAGCTAAAGGTTTTCAATTATTGTCTTCAAATCTCTTTTAAAATACTAAAATCTCTTTTTAAATTACTAAGATTTTATCAAAGTCTTTTAAACTTATATTCTTGTTAGATTCATGTCTATATAGATATAGTTATATAAGTAGGGTTTGAAGGACTTAGGACTGATTACCCGCTTTATTTCCTGTTTCTTGTTTGGTTGTGGACATAGAGCATCCGGTTATTTGTCTGAGTGTCGTTGAAGTCCTAGTTATATATTATGTATATCTGGCTAGATATTAAGACTCTTATTCCAGTTCAACACCTTTGGGTAGCAAAGGCACCTATATAACCTCTCAAGTAAACTATAATAGGTATAGTTTAGAAACCAACCATAACTTTCATGAAGGAGAACTTAGTTATATCTATATTCTAAAAACTTGTACTTTTAGTAAAAAGAAAGGTTTATAGAAATCAAAACACGAGATACATCCTCATGACGCGGATTCCACCGTTGTCAAGTTGGTAACCAGAGTCTCCTGGAGGGAGAGCGGGCATTGTGTGTATAGATCTATACGGGACAGACCATCCCACATCCTGACTGCTAGCTACAGTTCCGGTCGACCAAGCCAAGAGGTGACAAATGTCACATTCATTTCGACGCCAGCAGGTCGTCGTGTTTACATCCGTCAATCAGTATGGTTACGAGTATCTTTACATTTACCTTATAATTCATGGCTTTAAGGTAATAAGTGTTATCACGGTATTTTCCACATATAAAACCCTCATAATATATTTTCCTAGTTATACACTAGGCCACATGTTAAACCTTTAAACTAACCTACTTAGGATTAAAGGCTATTTTAGACTCTCCGAGGTGTATTGTTCATTTAATACTACCTGGAGTCAGCATTTCATTCATTTAGACTCTCCGAGGTGTATTGTTCATTTAATACTACCTGGAGTCTGTATATTATTTCTTTATAAACAGCAACGTCATTGCTGGAGTAAAGCATTATTTTCCCTATTACTTTGCCTGTGATATTCTCACATATTCCTTAAAGTATAAACTATATTTTGATAATAATAGTTACCTTTGGGGGAAAGTACTCCTTAAACATATAACAGTTGGGTCTTGGTAAAAGACTGCTTTTAGTAGAAAAACTCATTTGCTTAAACATAAAACAGTCGGGTTTTGGTAGAAAACTACTTTTATTAGAAAATATAGGATTTTCTGGGAGAAATTCTAATACTCTGTAAATTCTAATCATCATTATTTATGAGATCATTTTGATGAATAACATGTATTTATATCAATGTCATTAAAATACTTATGAACTCACCAGCATTAAAATGCTGATACTCTCTTTCAAAATAACTTGTATTCTTAGGTCGTCAGTAGACAGGTACACTCTGGGAGCTTTTGTGAAGACAGCCTTGTACCGAGCTGCATCTTATGTTATTTTCTATATCTACTTTGATGTTGTTGTTAAATGTAACCTATGTAAAATTATTACTATTAATGCAATGGTTGTTGTACTTTGATTACTATACTGCATATGTTGTGATACTTGACATGACGTCCTCCACCCCAGAACGTTTCCGCCGTTCCGGTTTTGGGGTGTGACAAGTATGCTATTGAATTTCATTTTTATATTTTTAGTTGCTGAAATCATGAGCTAAATCTCATGACTTTCGTTTAGCCTAGGATTATTTTCTAAATTATGAGTTGATTTATGGATTGGATTTAGTTTTTTATTGGTTATTTGTGTATCTAGCTTATTAAAGAACCTCACATACTTTTCATAATTGCTTTTCTCTACTTATTGTTGAATTCAATTAAGTTTGTATAACCATCTTTCTTAGTTAAATTTGAACCTTATAATCTTGTGACCAACAAAATTGTAGGACTAGAGTTTTGAACGAAACCTAGGGTTAAGTTCGAAAGTGGGTAAAAAGTGTAGGAGCTAATATATGACGACAAATCATATATAGAATTGATTCAAACGACCAATTTCATCAACTAATTATAAGTCTAGTTAACTCGAACCGAACACTAGTAAATTTGTTAATTTATCCGCCTGATCACCATATGAATGAGCCTGTTTGCTAAAAGATTAAAGGAGTGAACGCGAATTTGGTCATTATAGAAATCGGTAACCAATTAAACTATAATTCATTGCACTTCCATGAATCGACCATAATAACAAATAATTCTGAAGCTAAACGAAAGTACTTTAATTACCTTGGTTAATTAATATTCATGTTGCATGCTTAGTTTTAGTGTTAGTTTAATTAGTTAATATTTAGTTAAATTGGTAAATCATGTTTCTAGTCTTGCAAAACTAAAGAAAAAACCCCTTTACCATTTTATTAGTAATTAATTAGTAGTAGATAAAAAATTAGCTAAAACACCGTTCTCTGTGTTCGATACCTGTCTAGTGTGCTATACTATCTTCAACAAGGTACACTACCTTAGGAAATAATTAGTCATGTTAGTAGGATTAACTAGTGCTTATTAATTTTCGCATCAATCAAGGATGATATTTTGGACTTGGATATGCATTTTGGCCTTTATAGCTTAAGTATTAAGCACTTAACTCGTTAAAAAGAAGTCCAACTGCGTATGATGGGCATACTAATTGGCACGCTGCACATACGCAGTTCAAGCCCCGACTCCTCGGACAGTAAGTACGCCCCGCATATGAGGTTTGGGTCGACTCGACTACGTTGACTCAGTTGGGTTGAATCAGCTGATTTTGATGATTTTAACCAATTTTGACCAAAGGTATTTTGGGAAATTGATATTAATTTAGAATGGGAAATGTCTTGATTATTAGGAGTCGGGTAGAGTCGGTTTTCGGAGTAGAGATTCATTCAACCTGTATTTAGACTGAGAGTTGAGTTTTCCTCAATGTACTTATGGGTCGAAGGCACCAAGGTCGGCCCATTGGATTAGATATCATGTTTTGTTGTATGTTGTTATGTGGAGTTATGTGGTACTGGCTATGTGATTAAACTGGTAGATGTGTAGGATATGTTATGGTTTACTGGGTTGAGGCGGACTAGTTGAGGCGGACTAGTTGATACTGAAGGCCAATATACCTAGGACGGTCCAGATAGAATGAAGCGGAACAATCATTATGAAGGCCCATAGAGCGGTCCAAATAGGCTGAAGGCCCGGTGAGGCGATCCAGTCATGCTGAAGGCTCTGTACGTATGTTGTTGTTTGTTATGTTATGTGGTGGTACTTTGGGGAAACGCACTAAGAGTTGGCTTACAATTTTAGTTTTGTTTTAGGTACTCCTAAGGATCGTGGCAAGGCGAAGGCGTAATCATGCACATCCTTCGATTTTATGTTATCTGGATTTTTGGGACACTCTGATTATTGAAAAACACTTTTGAAACAATGGTTTTGTAAACATTATGGATTGAATGGTTGTTTTTGAAAAGTTAAAATTTGTTGTAATTTTTGAGATGTTACAAGTTGGTATCAGCCTTGGTTTGAGCGAATTATAGGAGCATTCATGTAAATCCAGACTCAAACTAAGGAACTACAAAAGTTTTAAACTGGTTTTTAAAAAAATTGTTTTCAAAAGTGACCAAGGAAGGATGTGATGTGTACGATCAGCCGGAGCCAGAAAAGTATACCCCAAATTACCACACTGTTATTTGATGTGATGTTTATGACATAACAACATGCTAGTGATAGGCTAGGGATCTTCAGGAATTGCATGATAGAATTGTTTGATGTATGATGCCTGGTAGCCTAGGGTTACTTCTTGTATGGAATTGACATCATTACTGTAGTTGCTTAGTGTATGCATCACAATTATACATAACTAAGATTTTATAGCCTGAGAATATTTGGTTTGGCCTTATTTCTTGTTTCTTCTTTGGTTGTGGGCTTAGGGTAGCGTATTCGACTATCTATACGATTCGATGTTATGTATGATTGTCATACGCGAGTGCTACAGGGTTGATGGAAGTTTCATGGGTGAGTATTTGCATGAGCATCCAGTTAGAGCAAAAATGTTTAGCCACCATTGAGAGGGCGAGGATACGATGTATGTGTATCCTAGTTATTGTATCTGTTTGGGCAGTTGTAATGATCGTTGAGACAAATACGGGTAGGTGTGGAAGGTAGTATGGGCTCGTACTACTGAAAGCACATGATTCGTACGCATCACAAGGAAGTCAGAAACCCCGAGGGTTCGTCTGTCTGGAATAGTTGTGATTATATGAATTGTGGAATTCTGATATACTCTGGTTTATTTTCAATATGGTGTTTACGTGGGGATCAGGTTCTGGATCTAGAGCGAGCGGCCAGGATTGGCCGGGGATGACTAATGACCAGATTCAGGAGGTCATCGCCACTGAGGTGGCTGCTGCTGTCCGGAGACATTTGGGTCTATCAAGACTGCTATGATCAAGCCTTTTGATGAGTGATACACTGCTCTTACTGAGGCTTCCGTTGTTGCAGCTATTGCAGTTGTCGCTGTTGTGGGGATTGATGGGGGGATAGCCTTCCAGTATCGGGACTTTGACAATTCGAAGCCCACGGTGTTTGATGGATTCTAGGATCTGATTGTTGCGATGAGATGGTTATCTGATGTGGATGGCTGTCTCTTCACATGCTCTTGTCCTGCTGACCAGAAGGCCAAGTGCTCCCTAAACCTTCTTCGGTCCGGTGTAAAGGATTGGTGGAGGTTAGTGATGGGGTCGTACACTTATGAGTAGAGGGCTATTGTGACCTATGAGCAGTTCTCTGAGTTGTTTTTCTCGAGGTATGTACCTATGGTGGAGAGCGAGAGACTGGCCCAAGAGTACTTGGATCTGAAGTAGCGGACTGAGATGGTGACACAGATCACCAAGATGTTTACTGATAGGGCTCTTTCTGTTGGATTAGTGTCTAAGTCCATAACTATAATTGGTATGTACTTGACCCGAGAGTAGCATGGTGCATTTGGCTTGCATATCATCAGAACAATTTGATAGGATAGACTTTTGAGAAGAGGTTATTTATGGTTTATTAATATATTATAAGTTCTAATATATTAATATGAAATCATATTATTTTATTAGTATTGATGAAGAATTAATTCTATGATCAAAAGAGACTAGTTAAATATATGGGGATTGATTATGTAAATCATTCATTCTTATAATGTGGGCTTATGAGCCATAGTTCTTTATGTTGGGCTAAACCCATGTGGTGACCCATGGATGATCCATGGAGGTTTAAACCCATGGACAATGAGGAATATGGAAGGTCATGCACATTAGGGTTTGCATGGTGTAACCCTAATTAAGCCACACTATATAAGAAGCCCCTAGCTCATGAAATCGGTTACACACATGTGTTCTTTGGAAGGTCTAGCCGAATTTGAGTACAAGACACCTTCTCTCAAGTTATCCTTTGTCCTAGGTGTGTTGTGATTCCATTTGAGGCATTCACATTATTAGTGCTAAGTTCTTAAAGGTCCAAGATTTCCAGGTACAACAAAAGGTATGCCATCTAACTAGAATTTTGTAGTAAAGATACTCCATTGTATGCTAGATAGGATGATGCTTTGGAAAAACAAACTTTGCATGTATATTAGAGAAAACATAGATCTAAAGCATCTAGGGTTGCATGTACACCATAGGAGTATTAAAATGCTAAAAACCCATCACTTTTCTGTATTGGGTTTGCTGCTTCTAAGCAAGCTTAGATGACCCAGTACTTGAGCATGCTCAAGACGGATATCCGCCATTTTGTGTCCACTCAACGGTATGGTTTGCTTGAGGAGCTTTAGGAGGCCACAAAGAGGTGGGAGATCGAGATGGAGCTCCAGTCTAGGGAGCTAAGGTAGGCCCCTGCCTAGTTACATCTTGCAGCGAAGCGGTTCAGACCCGATGATTCAAGATATGGGAGCTAGAGGGGTCGCACTTGTGGCAAGTGCAGCAAGGTTCACGAGGGTACTTGCCGATCATCTGCTAGATTCCACAAATGTGGCAAGGAGGGGCACTTTTCAAGGGATATTCACCAGCCGACCCTAGTACCGAGCGCCAGGATTTGGTACCATTGTGATCAGGTTGACCATGTGAAGATCAACTGTACGTTGCTTGCCGCGAAGCCGGCGCAGACTCCAACATCAGCCACTCTGAGGATCACCTATGGGTATCAGGGTAGGGCGAAACCCCCAAGGACTCGAGGTCGTGCTTTCCAGCTCACTTTAGAGGAGGCCAGAGCGGCACCATACATCGTTACTGGTAGGTTTCTATTTATATTATGCCGAGTTATGTTATTTTATGCTTATGTTTATGATTCTGTTAGGTACCTTCTTGGTGAACTCTTTGTATGCTCTTATGCTATTTGACTCAGGTGCGAGTCGATCTTTTATATCCCAAACGTTCTGTAGGAGATTTTATATGCCTATTGGGGGGTTAGAGTCTCCGTTGTGGGTTTCTATCACCAACGAGCACGAAGTGTCTGCATCCAGGGTTTATCAAGGTTGTGTTATGGAGATTTTGGGGCACCTTATCCGATTGATTCGGTTCCTATTCCCATGAGGGATTTGCGTGTGTGTGTGATAGTGGGGATGGATTAGGTGACCAGGTTTGGTGTTATGATATACTACGAGGGTCAGTGGGTGGTGGTTCGAATGCCAAGTGGGGGAGAACTTGTTATCTATGGAGAGGGTACCATGATTGGTTCAGTTTTTTTCTGTTTCCAGGGCTCGATAGTATATTCAGCATGGTTGTATGGGTTATCTTGCATACGTGATTGATACTTGGGTTAGGAAGCAGGCTTAAGGTTTAGATGTGTCGGTTGTTAGAGAGTTTACTAATGTGTTTCTAGAAGAGTTACCCGGTGTTCCTCCCGAGAGGCAGGTTGAGTTCAGGATTGATTTAGTTCAAGGTGAGGATCTGATTGTCAAAGCACCGTACCGATTGGCACCGTCTAAGATGCAAAAGTTGTCCTCTCATCTTCAGGAGCTGCTAGGCAAGTAGTTCATTAGACCTAGTAGTTCTTCGTGGGGAACACCGATATCATTTGTCAAGAAGAAGGATGGTTCACACCGGATGTGCATTGATTACCGGGAGTTGAACAAGTTGACGGTGAAGAACCGCTATCCCCTTCTGCGGATTGATGACCTCTTTGATCAGTTTGGTTCTCCAAGATTGATTAGAGGTCAGGTTATCATCAGGTGAGGGTCAGAGAGGAGGACGTGGAGAAGACTACATTCGGACTCGTTATGGTCATTACGAGTTCATGGTGATGCCATTTGGGCTAACCAATGCTCCTATGAAATTTATGGATTTGATGAATCGGGTGTACAGGACGACGCTCGATCGATAATTTATTGTTTTCATTGATGATATCTTGGTGTATTCCAAGACTAGGGAGCAGCATGAGGAGCACCTTCAAGAACTTCTAGGGGTTTTGAGGCGAGAACGGTTGTATGCCAAGTTCTCGAAGTGCGAGTTTTAGTTTCAAGAGGTCCAGTTCTTGGGACACCTTGTTAATCAGGATGGGATTTTGGTCGATCTGGCCAAAATCGAGGCGGTTATGCAGTGGGAGGTCCTAAAGTCTCCTTATGAGATCAGGACTTTCTTTGGATTGGCATGGTATTATAGGATATTTATTCAAGACTTCTCCAAGATTGCAGTCCCCCTCACTCGTTTGATGAGGAAGGGTGTGGATTTCAATTGGGGGCCTGAGCAGTAGGCTACATTTGAGACACTGAGGCAGAAGTTGTGTGAGGCGCTACTGTTGACCCTCCTTGAGGGTGTTGAGGACTTTGTGGTGTTTTGTGATGCATCCATCACCGGTCTGGGAGCGGTGCTTATGAAGTGTGGGAGGGCTATTGCTTATGTTTCTCGTCCGTTCAAGCCACATGAGGTCCATTATCCAACTCATTATTTGGAGTTGGGAGAAGTGGTGTTTGGTCTCAAGATTTGGCGGCATTATTTGTATGGGGTCAGGTGTATTATTTACACGGATCACAAGAGTTTGAGATTTCTTATGGATCAGCCGAATCTGAATATGAGACATTGTATGGGGCTTGACGTGGTCAAGGATTATGATTTCGAAATTCTATACCAGAGGACCCATGGAAAGTTGTAGTCATTGGAGGTTCCCATGTGGAAATGGGAACATGTTACTATGGATTTCTTCACTAAGTTACCTCGTACGGCTAAGGGTTTCGACGTGATATGGGTTATTGTGGACCGTCTGACCAAGAGCGCTCACTTTCTAGCCATTCAAGAGATTTCTTCGGCCGAGAAATTGGCCGACTTGTACGTGCGTGAGATTGTTGCTCGACATGGTATTCCAGTCTCCATTGTATCTGATTGAGATGTTCGGTTCACATCTCGTTTTCGGCAGAAGTTCCATGAGGAACTGGGTATGAGGTTGCATCTTAGCACTGGTTATCATCCGCAGACTGACAGTCAGAGTGAGGGCACCATTCAGACACTCGAGGATATGTTGAGAGCATATGCTATAGGCTTCGGTGGGAGTTAGGACTCCTACCTTCCCTTAGTTAAGTTTTCTTACAACAACATCTATCACTCCAGTATTTTCACGCCGCCATTCGAGCTTCTCTATGGGAGGAAGTGTCATACCCTGGTTTTTTAGGGAGAGATTGGTCATAGAGTCATGGGAATGTCTGAGGTAGTCCTTTAGACGACAGAGCTTAGTAAACAGATCAGACAGAGATTGCAGACAAATCATAGTCGGTAGAAGAGTTATGTTGAAAAACGTCGATCTGAGTTGGAGTTTTAGGTCGGTGACATGGTTTTGCTGAAGGTATCACCCTGGAAGGGTGTAATACGCTTCAGAAAGAGGGGAAAATTGGGGCCTCGGTATATCGGGCCATTTCAGCTGATTGCCAGGGTTGGAAAGGTAGCTTATAGGTTGGATTCGTTGAGGAGCTCAATCAGATTCACATCAACTTCCATGCTTCACAGCTATGGAAGTGTATGATTGATGATTCAGCAGTTATTCCATTGGATGATGTTCGGGTTGATGATCACCTAAATTACATTGAGAGACCAGTGGCAATTTTAGACCAGTAGACATAAAACTTGTGCAAAAAGGTGGTATCTTTGGTCAAGGTCCGGTGGCATCATCGGAAGTGTTCTGAATGGACATAGGAACCCAATTTTAACATGCAGGAGCATTACTTGGAGTTGTACGCATCATCAGACTTCAAGGACGAAGTCTAGTCCAAGTGGGGGAGAATTGTAACATCCCGAAGATGAGGTATTTCCAAATTTAACCCTTAAGTATGAAGGTTTATGGTATTTAGCCCATGTGTATTTAGTCCATTTATAATTTTGGGTCGAGATCTAGTACGTTGGGCGTACGCTTCGTACACAGGGCGTACGTGCGAGGGCTTAGTATGTTGGGCGTACATCGCGTACGCAAGGCGGGCATGCGAGGGTTTCAAACCCTAAACTTTAGGGTTTGGACCCTATTTATGCATCTTTATGGCCTCCAACCTCATCTCTCATCAGCCTCCAACATCTCCATTCGAGTTTAGCCAACCCTAGCCACTTGTTGAGCATTCTTGACCTTGTGTGTATGTATTTTGGTGATCTAGAAGGAGAAGGAAGGAAGTAGAACCACCTTGGAAACTTGAAGAAGCTTTGGATCTAGGATCTCACCACTCTAGCAACCTCCAAGAGGTATACAGTTTCAAACTTGGATTGTATTTCATTAGATCTTGCTAAGTCCTTGATTCATGAGCATTTTGTCCCAAGTCTTGACCTTTTTGGAGTATGGCATGCTCTAGTCCATTCTAGTTGTCCTTTCAGATGTTTTGAGGGGTTTAGAAGCATAAAAATAGGGTTTGGGCTCTTAATACTTCTCCATGCATGTGTTTAATTGTCTTAATGGGTTAAGAGGATGGAGTTTCATGCATTTAGCACTTATTATCCATGCAAGACCATAAAGTTGGAAACATTATATTAAAGGATGATATTTTAGACTTGGATATGCATTTTGGCCTTTATAACTTAAGTATTGAGCACTTAACTCGTTAAGAAGATGTCCAGCTACGTACGTTGGATGTACCAATTGGTACGCTGCACGTACGCAATTCAAGCCCCGACTCCTCGGACAGTGAGTACGCCCCATGTACATCCGAAGTACGCCCGCGTACGAGGTTTGGGTCGAATCGGTTGGGTTGACTCGGCTTATTTTCATGATTTTGACCAAGGGTACTTTAGGGAATTGTTGTTAATTTAGAATGGGAAATGTTTTGATTTTTAGGAGTCGTTTAGAGCAGGTTTACAGAGCAGAGATTCATTTAGACTGTATTCGGAATGAGAGATGAGTTTTCCTCACCGTACTTATGGGTCGAAGGCACCAAGGCCGGCCAATTGGATTTTATATCCTGTTTTGTTGTATGCTGTTATACGGAGTTATATGGTACTGGCTAGGTGATTAGAGTGATAGATTTGTAGGACTACCTGTGTTTGGTTTTATTGACTGATAATTCTATGTATGGATATGTTATGGTTTACTGGGTTGAAGCAGACCAACTGATACTGCAAGCCAAGATACCTATGGTGGTTCGGATAGACTGAAGGCCTGCGAGGCAGTCCTGTCAGGTCAAAGGCCTAGAGAGCGGTCCAGATAGGCTGAAGGCCCGGTGAGGCGGTCCCATCATTCTGAAGGCTTTGTATGCATGTTGTTGTTTGTTATGTTATGCGGTGGTACTTTGAGGAAACTCACTAAGAGTTAGCTTACAGTTTTAGTTTTGTTTCAAGTACTTCTGAGGATCGTGACAAGGCGAAGGCGTGATCATGCACATCCTTCGGTTTTATATTATCTGGATTTTTGGGACACTTTGATTAGTGAAAAACGCTTTTGAAACAATGGTTTTTTAAACATTATGGATTGAATGGTTATTTTTGAAAAATTAAAATTTGTTGTGATTTTTGAGATGTTACATTAACCAAATTTCCAATTTTACCCTTTTACTCAACACTACATTATTAAGTGATTTGAACTAAATTCCAAAGATCATAGTAATATGTATCAACATAATCACAAGATAAAATTTTAAAGTTTCATAATATTCTTAAAAATCACCAAAATAACCTTATGGACAAAATAACCTTCTAACATAGATAATAGAGTTTACAACCCACTTAACTTACAATAGTATTACACCTTATAATGTATTATTACTTACAAAACATAGGCTACACTCACCTTCCCAAAAAGTGATACATATACATGTCCTCGAAATGCATCCAAACCATCATCATTCTTTTCCAATATAATTGACCTTCCTAACTTCTCATTCTTTAAATTCAAACTCCTTTTTGCATTTAGTTGAGATTCATTTAATAACTCTACTATAGATAATACTAATTCTATTCTTAACACTCTTGCTCTTTTCTTGTCTTTCGTTTCTTTCCTACTTAAGGCATTTGCCACCAAATTTTCTTTCCCGGTATGATAAGAAATATCATAATCATATGTTCAACTCCTTTTGAATAAACAAGTATTGCAAGATTATATGATCAATGTAGAGTTTTCACTTGGTTTCGTACAAGTCCTGCCTCCAAATCCTCAAAGAATGAATAAAGCCACAAGTTCCAAATCATGGGTTTGGTAACTTATCTCGTTCACCTTCAATTATATTGATGCATATGTTATTACTTTGCCTCTTTGGGTAAAAACACACTTAATACCCATCCCTGAAGCATCACTATACTCTTATTTAGTTCCTCAAATGCTTCTTTTTTTATTTTCTATCCACTCATACTTCACATCATTGCGAGTCGAAGCAGTCAAAGGACCTAAAATTCTTTAAAAGTTCTTTATGAAACGTCGGTAGTAACCTGCCAGACATAGAAAACATCAGTAGAGAAGGACAAAATTAAGTTAATATGGTAGAAGATTTTGATGATGCCTTTATTTTTTACATAGCGAGTCTGATCAAATAATGTGTAATAGATTCAGTTGCTTTATTCCAAGCGAATCGTTGCGAAGACATAATGGAGCATGTTAAGCATTACAATGGCAAACTTCAACTCACAAATAACAAGATCTTGGACATCATCGAAGTTGGTGATGTTGTCCCCAAGATAACTTTGGTTTCGAATTGGACGTTAAAAATGTCAAGTATATTTTGGGATTGGAGAGGATGTTAATATCGGCGAGGATATTGGATAACGAAAGACATTATTTCGACTTCATAAATCACCAATGGAAAGTAACAAAGGTCAACCTTGTAGTTGCTCGGGTCAGAAGCGAGGAACATTGTATGTGGATGACGCTTCGACAGATGGAGTAAAATTAGTAGTTTAAGATATCAAAGCCACACATTATGGAACTGAAGGTTTGTCAACATGAGTAAGAAGGGAATGAAGACATTGGCTTCTAAAGGCATGACACTTGAGTTAAAAAAGGTGGAACCAAGGAATTTTGCAAACCTTATGTACTATAAATCAGGAAAAGGTTACATTCACCAAAATTAGGCAAATTACAAAGGATGAGAAGATAGATCTTTTCCATTCGGATGTTTGCGGACCAACTTCAATATCTTTAATAGGATGGTCTCGGTATTACGTTACTTTTTTATATGATTCCAAAAGGAAGGTATGGGTTAATTTTCTGAAGGATAAACTTGAAGACTTGACCACCTTCAAGAAGTGAAAGGATACTATAGAATATAGGAGGAATCTCAAAGTCAAGTGCCTAAAGTGTTATAATCAGGTTGAATACAATAGCCGAGAGTTTTGTGATTACTGCGCTAAACATGGAATCTGAATGTCGAAAACGGTTCTTGGGAAACCTCAATAGAATAGCGTAGCAGAGAAAATAGATTTCTTATTAGAGTTAAGCTTGAATCAAGAATATTGTTTTCCTGCATTATGATAACCAAAGTGCAGCACCTCGTGTTCTATTTTTCTCGTCCTTTTTTCTCGCATTTTCTTTCTTGGGAGTGCTCGAGGATACTACGTACACCATGCCCTAGGTAGGATGGCCACAAGACCATATGGAGGTGGAGGTACAGTGGTGTGGGGGTATGGGCAAACCATGCCCTATAGCATTGTAAAAGATATGATTAAATATTATAGTTAGTATTAGAATTTTATACCCCTTTTCTGTCACACACATGCACACATGCACACATGCACGCACACACGCATATAAGCCAATGCTTTTGATTGTATATTCACTTGAATGTATCGTACAACAGGGAGGCATACATAGCCAAAGATCATAACCTAATCTAGAGATAAACTAGGAACATATACAGGAGCAGGTACAACAACTATGACTAAGTAAATATATTTAATATGTAACACGTGTGGAATATATTCAGCTAATACGCCCCCGAAAGATGGAGGATCCATCGGATACGCCAATCTTGGAACGTAACCTCTGAAATGGACCACGAGAGAGAGGTTTGGTGAGAGCATCCGCGAGTTGGTCAAAGGAGTTGACATGTCGAACAACAAGAGAGCCATCTTGAACTTTTTCCCGAACAAAGTGGTAGTCAAGTGCCACATGTTTCATTCGTGAATGGTAAGCCGGATTGGCACACGAGTAAGTCACCCCCGTGTTGTCACAGTAGAGTGTTGGTGCTGAAGGTAATTTGATGCCCAGTTCAAGGAGAAGGTTTTGAACCCACATAACTTCTGAGGCTGCATTGGCCAAGGCTTTGTATTCTGCCTCCGTGGAGGACCTTGATACTGATTTCTGTCTCGCAGATCGCCATGATACAATTTTTGAGCCAAGAAACAACAAGTAGGAAGTGGTGGAGCGACCCCCACATGCGATTCCTCCCCAGTCGGAATCCGAGAAGGCGGTAAGCTTGATAGAGGATTTCCTGTGCAAGTGAAGACCATGATGAATAGTACCTTTGAGATAGCGAAGCACTTGTTTTAAGGACTGCCAGTGAGTTTCTGAAGGCGCATGCATAAACTGAGACAGCTTGTTGACTGCAAAGGAGATATCGGGCCTAGTGAAGGCTAAGTACTGGAGAGAGCCCACTAGTTTCCGATAGGGTGTTGGATCTGTGCTCGCGGATCCGTCATGCAAGGTGAGAGAGACTGAGGAGTTCAACGGAGTTGTGACATCTTTAGCACTGTCCATGTGGAAGTGTTCGAGTAAGTCATGAATATGATGATGTTGGGATAAAAACAGTCCGGTGGAGACATAAATAACCTCAACACCGAGGAAATGATGGAGAGGACCAAGGTCCTTCATTGAGAAGCGTTTGGGTAGATAGGAGACAAAAAGGTCTAGAAAGGACTTGTTGTTTCCTGTGAGGACAAAATCGTCAACATATACTAAGAGATAGTTGATGACGCCATTAGAGTTGTAGATGAATAAAGATGGATCAGCTCTAGACTTACGATAACCGATAGAGAAAAGAAATGAGGTGAGTTCAAGGTACCACGCACGTGGGGCTTGTTTTAGCCCATAGAGAGATTTTTTTTAGTTTGCAAACATGAGTTGGGAAGTCAGGGTGATGGAAAATCAGGAGGCTAAGACATGAATACCTCTTCATGGAGAGTACCATGAAGGAAGGTGTTGTTGACATCTAATTGACAAAGTGGCCAATTATGGGAGAGGGCTATAGATAAGACTGTACGGATGGTTACGGGTTTGGTGACTTGTCACACCCCGAAACAGAAGGCGGAAACGTTCCGGGGTGGAGGACGTCATGCGTAGTATCACAACAGTTGTATCATAGTAAGCATAGTAAACATAACCATTACACTATAATAAGAATATTTACATTGTTCAAAAACATGGTTTTTACATATCAGTGTATATAGCAAAAGTAAAATATGTTGCTTCAGAATGTTCCATCTTCTCCAAAAGTTGGCAGGAGTACCTGTCTAATGATGCCCTGAGAATACAAGCAGTTTTAAAATATCAGCATAAAGCTGGTGAGTTCATAAGCATTTAGTTTTAGAGACAATGTTCTTTGATTCTTTTGAAAAGTGTTCCTCAAGAAATTTTATATTTTCTAATGAAAGGTAGTGTTGAAAGAGTATCTAGCGGTAGAGAGTAAACCATCAATTTTTAAAATTCTAGTGTTATTCTGGGAAATTCCTATATTTCCCCTAAAAACAGGTTATCTGTTCTAGAGGTAGAGATGCCAGTTTAGAGATCCTTGATTGCTATCAGCATATATAAAAATAGTTTTATTAATCAAAATAAAACAAATGAAGAGTAGAGTCTGTAAACAAGGTTAGTTTATACTTATTTGCGAGTCGTATAACCATACTTGATATGACCTAGAGACCTTTATAATGTTCTTTAGGCGTTAAGCTAAATGACATTTGTTCACCCCAGGCGTGCCCGCCTAACTGTAGCTAGCAGTTCAGGTGTGGAATTGTCAGTCCCGAATAGAATCTGTCACACCCCGAAACCGAAGGCGGAAACGTTCCGGGGTGGAGGACGTCATGCGTAGTATCACAACAGTTGTATCATAGTAAGCATAGTAAACACAACCATTACACTATAATAAGAATATTTACATTGTTCAAAAACATGGTTTATACATATCAGTACATATAGCAAAAGTAAAAGTTGTGGCTTCAGAATGTTCCATCTTCTCCAAAAGTTGGCAGGAGTACCTGTCTAATGATGCCCTGAGAATACAAGCAGTTTTAAAATATCATCATAAAGCTGGTGAGTTCATAAGCATTTAGTTTTAGAGACAATATTCTTTGATTCTTTTGAAAAGTGTTCCTCAAGAAATTTTATATTTTCTTATGAAAGGTAGTGTTAAAAGAGTATCTAGCCGTAGAGAGTAAACCATCAATTTTTGAAATGCTAGTGTTATTCTGGGAAATTCCTATATTTTCCCTAAAAACAGGTTATCTGTTCTAGAGGTAGAGATGCCAGTTTAGAGATCCTTGATTGCTATCAGCATATATAAAAGTAGTTTTATTAATCAAAATAAAACAAGTGAAGAGTAGAGTCTGTAAACAAGGTTAGTTTATACTTATATGCGAGTCGTATAACCATACTTGATATGACCTAGAGACCTTTATAACGTTCTTCAGGCGTTAAGCTAAATGACATTTGTTCACCCCAGGCGTGCCCGCCTAACTGTAGCTAGCAGTTCAGGTGTGGGATTGTCAGTCTTGAATAGATCTATTCACAAATCTCACGCTCTCCCTTCAGGAGACTCTGGTTATACTAAAAGGATTTATCACTATACACCCAAGGGTACAGTATTGAAGTAGCGCCTCACAATCCTGTATAATCTAGTTTACTAGCGAGAAATCAGTATAAAACAGTAATTATCCTTGAATAAATGTATTTTATACTTCTGAGAAAACATATAACATAAACTAAATCTGCCATAGTTTATTAAGTAGAGACTGCCTAGAGAGTTATCCCAAACTATACCCATTATAGTTTATTAGAGTTGATATGGAAAATGCTTTGTAAAAACCTTTCTGAAAGCTATGAAGTTGGATTTCCAAAATAGAGGTTTCCCTTATGTTCAACATATTACAAAAAGAGATAATATACTCGAATATGTTATCAAACGTGGAAATCGTTGGACTTCATTAATAAGTTTAAAACTTAACAAAATACTTAGCGTTTGGCTTGTATTCCCCCCCCCCCCCTTGAAAACATTAAAAACACGGAAAATGTAGGGGTATGAACTCACTATTTATCGTAGGATCCGAAAGCAAAATTAGTTACGAGTGTTGAGTGTCAACCGATGTTTCGCACGCGAGTGGATCCTATTAACATGTGATAACACATATACGCATTAGAATTAGAGTGTTTCATGACTAAACATGACGGGAAACCACCCTAAAGACTTGGAAATGCGTGTCGGGACCCTATATGATCAAATAAGGGATGTGTACGGCCACTTGAGTGAGTGTGCGGCCAGGCCCTCTGCCTCCTCGCGTCCCATCGTCAGTACTCTCCCTGTGCCTCCAGCTATTGTTGCCTTGGGGCAGTTTCTCTTGTAGTGCCCGACTTCTCCACATCCATAGCAGGCGTGGGTGGCACCCGCTCCAGGAGTCGGATTGGTTGGTTGGGCTGGTGTTCTGCAGTATCGGGTCGTGTGTCCCTTCCTTCCACAGTTGTTTCAGGTACGTTCCTCCTCGACAACTCTTATGCATGTAGTCTTTTCGATTCTGGTGCTGAAAGAATTTTTGTTAGTCATGCATTCAAGCACTTTCTAAAACGTAAACCTCAACCCTTAACCGAAACATTTACCGTCGATATGGCTAACGGTGAGAAGGAGAGTGCTAATGA
The DNA here is from genome assembly GCF_052849685.1 of Lactuca virosa. Taxonomy (NCBI): domain Eukaryota; kingdom Viridiplantae; phylum Streptophyta; class Magnoliopsida; order Asterales; family Asteraceae; genus Lactuca; species Lactuca virosa. The sequence goes on from NC_136433.1 coordinate 239,196,090, forward strand.
TATAATCTGCGGTTGTACTCTTACCCTGGACGATCATTCTTTTCCCATCGACCTTATGCCAGTTTCCATAAAAAGCTTTGATGTCATTATCAGCATGGATTGGTTGAGCTCCAATCATGCTGATATCCTTTGTTACGAAAAAGCTATCCGCCTCAATCTCTCCTCTGATGAAACTCTCATGATTTACGGCGATAAACTCAGTTCGAACCTCCGTATCATTTCGTGCATCAAAGCCCAGAAACTCATGCGAAAGGAGTGTTATGCATTCCTAGCCCACGATATTAACGAGAAGCAGGAAGTTAAGGACCTCGAGAGCATCCCCGAAGTCTGCAACTTTCCCGATGTTTTTCCCGAAGATCTCCCAGGAATCCCTCCCGAACGCCAAGTCGAGTTTCGTATCGACTTAATCCCTGGGGCTACTCCTGTAGCTAAATCTCCATATCGTCAAGCACCAGCAGAAATGCAGGAGCTATCAAGTCAGCTCAATGAGCTGCTCAGCAAAGGGTTCATCAGACCGAGTTCCTCACCCTGGGGAGCCCCGATCTTGTTCGTGAAAAAGAAGGATGGATCCTTTCGGATGTGCATTGACTATCGAGAGCTGAACAAGCTCACTGTCAAAAACCGTTATCCTCTTCCTCGAATCGATGATCTCTTCGACCAACTTCAGGAAGCCAGCTACTTCTCGAAAATAGATCTAAGATCAGGGTACCATCAGCTGCGAGTCCATGAGAGTGATGTTCCTAAGACAGCATTTCGGACTCGATATGGTCACTACGAGTTCGTAGTAATGCCCTTCGGTCTAACTAACGCACCGGCAGTGTTCATGGACCTGATGAACCGGGTGTGCCGTCCTTTCCTCGACAAGTTCGTCATCGTGTTCATCGACGATATACTTGTCTATTCCAGAAGCGAGGAGGATCACAAACAACACTTAAGATTGGTGCTGGAAACTCTAAGGGCGGAGAAACTTTACGCAAAATTCTCCAAGTGCGAATTCTGGATTCGAAAAGTAACCTTCCTAGGTCATGTGGTAAGCGAGGAAGGCATACAAGTGGACCCCTCCAAAATCAAAGCGATAGAGAATTGGTCAGCACCGAAGACGCCCACAGAAATCCGTCAATTCTTGGGCCTCGCTGGCTACTATCGCAGATTTATCCAGAATTTCTCCAGAATTGCCAAACCCTTAACCACTCTGACTCAGAAAGGCGTACCCTTTTGTTGGAGTGAAAAGCAAGACACTGCGTTCCAAACGTTGAAGCGGGCCCTATGCAGCGCACCTATCTTGTCTCTGCCCGAAGGGACGGAGGACTTTGTTGTCTACTGTGATGCATCCAATCAGGGCCTAGGATGTGTACTCATGCAACGGGGAAAAGTTATTGCTTACGCCTCGAGACAGCTGAATGTACACGAAGTTAACTATACAACGCATGACCTAGAATTGGGAGCAGTGGTCTTCGCACTGAAGATATGGAGACATTATCTCTATGGAACCAAGTGCACTATCTTCACTGAGCATAAAAGCCTACATCATATCTTCAACTAGAAGGAGCTGAACATGCGACAATGACGTTGGGTCGAGCTACTCAGCGATTACGAGTGCGAAATCCGCTACCATCCCGGCAAGGCCAATGTGGTGGCAGATGCCCTCAGCCGAAAAGAGTATTCAGGTCGCAAAGTGAAGGCACTGACTATGACTATCCATTCCCATTTATCCGCGCAAATCAAGGAGGCTCAGCTGGAAGCCTTAAAACCAGGGAACATGTCGGGTGAAGCCTTGAGGGGAATGGAAAAGAAACTAGAGATCAAGGGAGACGGAGTCTATTATTTCGTGGACCGGATCTGGACCCCAAAGTTCGGTGGTTACAGAGAGGTTGTAATGAACGAAGCTCACAAGACCAGATACTCCGTTCACCCAGGTTCGGACAAGATGTACCTCGATCTCAAGAAGTTATATTGGTAGCCAAACATGAAAGCGGAGATCGCTACATTCGTGGGCAAGTGTCTGACTTGCGCCAAAGTGAAGATCGAATATCAGAAACCCTCAGGTCTACTCCAACAGCCATAAATTCCCAAATGGAAGTGGGAGAGGATTACTATGGATTTCATCACCAAACTACCCAAATCTCCGAGTGGGTACGACGCCATTTGGGTGATAGTCGATCGACTGAATAAATCCGCTCACTTCCTGCCAATCAAAGAAACCTTCAAAATGGAGAGACTGACACGAATCTACATCCAAGAGATAGTCCGACTGCACGGTGTACCTATGTCCATTATCTCCGACCGAGATAGCAGGTTCACTTCGAGATTCTGGCAATCCCTACAGAAGGCTCTTGGAACTAAGCTGGACATGAGTACAGCTTATCATCCTCAAACAGATGGACAGAGTGAGAGAACCATACAAACCTTGGAAGACATGTTGAGAGCATGTGTCATCGATTTCGGTAAGTCGTGGGACATCCATTTACCCTTGGTCGAGTTCTCCTATAACAATAGCTACCATACCAGCATCAAGGCTGCGCCTTTCGAAGCCCTCTATGGCCGCAAGTGCAGATCCCCTCTGTGCTGGGCTGAGGTGGGCGACACACAGTTAGAAAAGGGGAAAGTCCCAGATAACACTCTCACTGGTCCAGAAATCATTCGAGAAACCACATAAAAGATCGTCCAAATCCGAGAACGACTGAAAGCCTCTCGAGATAGACAAAAGAGCTACGCCGACATACGACGAAAACCCTTGGAATTCCAGGTTGGAGACCGTGTTCTGTTGAAGGTCTTGCCCTGGAAAGGCATGATACGCTTTGAGAAGCGTGGAAAGCTAAATCCAAGATACATAGGACCATTCGAGATCCTCGCTAGGATCGGTCCTGTAGCCTACAAACTCCGATTACCTCAAGAGCTTAGTAACATTCATCCCGTCTTCCACGTCTCGAACCTTAAAAAGTGCTTATCCAACGAGACTCTTGCTATTCCTCTCGATGAGATTGAAATCAACAAGAATCTAAACTTTGTGGAAGAACCAATCGAAATCATGGATCGAGAGATCAAACGACCGAAATAAAGTCGCATCCCGATAGTGAAGGTTCGCTGGAATGCCAAGCGGGGACCGGAATTCACTTGGGAGCGCGAAGATCAGATGAAACTGAAGTATCCGCATCTCTTTTCTAATCCATGATTTGTATTCTATATTCGAATTTCGGGACGAAATTCCCTCTAACGGGGGGATAATGTGACAACCCGAAACTTTTATCCTGTACAATTGATCTTATATCTATATTAAATTCGATTTTCGTCACCATTTTACACTATTTAAGGGTCCGTTTGAATGTTCTAAGCTTGAGTTCAGTTGGGAATGAGATTGGGAATGAGTCAACAAATCGTTTGGAAATAAATCGGGCCATACACCCTCTCGGGAGGGGTGTACGGCCGTACACATGGGTGTGCGGCCGCACACCCACCCTCCAGCCGCACTCACCCTTATGTATATATAAGAGGACCCCTTCACTCATTCCTTTCCTTTGGCTTTCTCTCACTACTTTCCCTCTCTAAAAACTACACCCAAGAACACTCTAAAGGCCTCAAAAACGTGAACCACTTCATCTTTCAGCTTGTTATAGTGGTAAGGCACTTGAATCTAAGCCTAAAACTCATAGTGTTCTTCGTGTTCTTCATCCTTTGAATGTGTACGGCCGCACACCTTCATAAGGTGGCCGCACACACCTTAAAGCTCTCCAAAGTGAAGAGTTTGGCCCCCCATTTGCTAGTTGGACTTGGTATTGGCACTAGAACACCTCAAAACACCTCAAAATCGACATTTCGGGCACAAATGAGGAGTGTACGGCCGCACACTCCTGTGTACGGCCGCACACACCCTCTGTACGTCCGCACACTCCTGTGTGCAACCGCACACACACCCTGGCCACACACCCTGGCCGCACACTCACTCAAGTGGCCGTACACATCCCTTATTTGATCATATAAGGTCCCGACAAGCATTTCCAAGTCTTTAGGGTGGTTTCCCGTCATGTTTAGTCATGAAACACTCTAATTCTAATGCGTATATGTGTTATCACATGTTAATAGGATCCACTCGCGTGCGAAACATCGGTTGACACTTAACACTCGTAACTAATTTTGCTTTCGGATCCTACGATAAACAGTAAGTTCATACCCCTACATTTTCCGTGTTTTTAATGTTTTCACGGGGGGAATACAAGCCAAACGCTAAGTATTTTGTTAAGTTTTAAACTTATTAATGAAGTCCAACGATTTCCACGTTTGATAACATATTCGGGTATATTATCTCTTTTTGTAATATGTTGAACATAAGGGAAACCTCTATTTTGGAAATCCAACTTCATAGCTTTCAGAAAGGTTTTTACAAAGCATTTTCCATATCAACTCTAATAAACTATAATGGGTATAGTTTGGGATAACTCTCTAGGCAGTCTCTACTTAATAAACTATGGCAGATTTAGTTTATGTTATATGTTTTCTCAGAAGTATAAAATACATTTATTCAAGGATAATTACTGTTTTATACTGATTTCTCGCTAGTAAACTAGATTATACAGGATTGTGAGGCGCTACTTCAATACTGTACCCTTGGGTGTATAGTGATAAATCCTTTTAGTATAACCAGAGTCTCCTGAAGGGAGAGCGTGAAATTTGTGAATAGATCTATTCGGGACTGACAATCCCACACCTGAACTGCTAGCTACAGTTAGGCGGGCACGCCTGGGGTGAACAAATGTCATTTAGCTTAACGCCTGAAGAACGTTATAAAGGTCTCTAGGTCATATCAAGTATGGTTATACGACTCGCAAATAAGTATAAACTAACCTTGTTTACAGACTCTACTCTTCACTTGTTTTATTTTGATTAATAAAACTACTTTTATATATGCTGATAGCAATCAAGGATCTCTAAACTGGCATCTCTACCTCTAGAACGGATAACCTATTTTTAGGGAAAATATAGGAATTTCCCAGAATAACACTAGCATTTCAAAAATTGATGGTTTACTCTCTACCGCTAGATACTCTTTCAACACTACCTTTCATAAGAAAATATAAAATTTCTTGAGGAACACTTTTCAAAAGAATCAAAGAACATTGTCTCTAAAACTAAATGCTTATGAACTCACCAGCTTTATGCTGATATTTTAAAACTGCTTGTATTCTCAGGGCATCATTAGACAGGTACTCCTGCCAACTTTTGGAGAAGATGGAACATTCTGAAGCCACAACTTTTACTTTTGCTATATGTACTGATATGTATAAACCATGTTTTTGAACAATGTAAATATTCTTATTATAGTGTAATGGTTGTGTTTACTATGCTTACTATGATACAACTGTTGTGATACTACGCATGACGTCCTCCACCCCGGAACGTTTCCACATTCGGTTTCGGGGTGTGACAGATTGGTATCAGAGCTATTGTTTATAGTGAACTAAGTATACCGAACCTTACATGGTATACAACTATAAACACTAAGGGGCTATAGTGCTCTGAACTAAAAGTATGCTTTTAAAATATAAGTATTTTTACAAAAAGTATACAAGTATACCATAGTACCAGAATCCGTGTCTTAAGTAGAACAAAACAAAAGTATTTTGGATGTTGAACACTGCGGTTAAACCTGGGCAGTTATGTAATCATGTCTAGGGTCAATGTAGCCTGATCAACTATATTCATTCGAGACATGACCAACATGTGCTTGGGAGTGACTTTGGTGTTGCAACAGGCCTAAAACTTACCCCGCATCCTTATAACTTAAAATACTATAGGAGTATTTTAGTCAGAGCCGAATACTTCGTAGAAATTCATTCCAAGTGTTGCTACTCATTCCTCTTAGTGATAACTTACTTGCATCAGTAATCTTTCTTTGCTTATCACTTAGTAGAACACTCTAACCATCATATTGAGATACACCTTGCTTTATATCTCTTGATTCGATTCCAGAGGACCTACCATCCTCTTCTTCCTGATTGATTCTAGAACAATATGCCTCCCCGTAAAAGACCTATCAAAAGGAATGACGACGCTCCACCACCACCACCGCCCCCTCAGTTCGATCCCGTTATGTTCCAAGCAGCTGTTACTGCTGCTGTGGTAGCCGCGATGTCACAGATGAATCCTGGCGGATCTGGTGGTCAGGGAGGTAGTACTCATCCCCAAAATCAGGAAGGTGGTCAAGGACACCAGAAGGAGTGCTCCTATAAAGACTTCATGAACGCAAAACCCACATCCTTCGACGGCACTGGAGGTGTCATTGCCCTGACTCAATGGATCGAGAAAATTGAGTCCATCTTCGAAATCTGCTCTTGTTCCGAAGCTAACAAGGTGAAATTCGCCGCTTGCACTTTCGCCAACAAATCATTGACCTGGTGGAATGGTCGGGTCAAGTCCCTAACCCTGCCAATAGCAAATGCTATGGGTTGGGAGAGCTTGAAAGAGCTCATGCTTGCTGAGTACTGCCCACGGGGCGAAATCCAGAAACTGGAGCACGAACTCTGGAACCTAAAGATGAAGGGTTACGACATTGCCGCCTACACATCTAGGTTTGAAGACCTAGCGCTCCTCCGCCCCAGAACGTTTCCGCCTTCGGTTTCGGGGTGTGACATGACTGGACTGAAGGTGTCAAAGTAATCATTTCCATATTGTTGTAGAAATCCCTTTGCTACAAGACGTGCTTTGTATTTGGAGATAGTGCCATCCGGGTTGCGTTTAATGCGAAAAATCCATTTACATCCTATTGGAGTGTGATTGGTTTTTGGAACGAGCTCCCATGTTCCATTTTGGATAATGGCGTTGAACTCTTGGTCCATTGCTTCATGCCACTGTGGGTCCTTGAAGGCTTGTGTATGGGTGGTGGGTTCAAGGGTTGTTGGAAGGGGATGTAAGGTATTAGTGTTTACAAAGGAGGAGTTAAAATATTTAGAGTTGGCTTTGCGAGGTCGAGTGTTCGGAGGTGGTGGTGGAGAGGGAGATGGGTTAACAATAGGTGAAGGTGGTGGAGAGGCCTAAAATTTGGGGTGAGTTTGGTTGAGGAGAGTGAGGTGTGGGAGGGGTAGGCGGTGTGTCCGGTTCATGGTTATTGGTGGTTGGCGGTATGTGTTCAGGTAGTGGATTGAGTTGCTGGATCAGGGGAGGTACGGGAGTAGAAGTGGTGGTGCCTGGGTGCGTGGATGATGTTGATGAGGGAGTTAAGAACAGGTCGGGTGTTGGTAGTTTGGCTAGGATTGTGGTGTTGTGATACGGGAACTGTGTGGGTATGAATTCAACATGTCTGGAGTGGTAGAGTTTTTTTGTGTGTGTGTCAAAGCATTTGTAGGCTGATTTGGTTGAGGAATAGCCAAGAAATATACATGGTGCTGATCTTGGTTGGAGTTTTGATGTGGTATAGAGGCGTAGCCAGGGGTAGCACAGGCAACCAAACGGTTGGAGTTTATGGTAATTTGGAGGTTGGTTAAATAGGCATTCATAGGGAGAATTGTTGTGAAGGATGGAAGTGGGGAGTCGATTGATTAGGTAAACAACAGTTTGAAATGCATGGGACCAAAAGGTGAGTGGAAGGTGTGCATAGTGGAGAAGAGCTAGGCCGATCTCAACAATATGCCGATGGCGGCGTTCAGCAATACCGTTTTATTCAGGTGTATGAGGTGGTGTAGTGTAATGGGAGATGCCATGTTCTTGGAGGTAGGGCAAGAGGCCTTGGTATTCACCACCATTGTCACTGAAAAGAGAGACAATAGGATGTTGAAAAAACTTTTCAACAAGTAGTTTGAATTGAGGAAAAATGGCAGCAACATCATTTTTGTGGGAGATCGGATAAAGCCAAGTGTATTTGGTAAAATAATCCACAAAGAGGACATAATAGGAGTATTTATCAATCGATTTTTGGACAGGTCCCCATACATCAGAGTAAATAAGTTGAATTGGTTTTGTGGCAACAAAAGTATTTTGACCAAATGGTAACTTGTGACTTTTATTAATAGAACAAGAAGAACAATGAACATCAGACTCTGACTTGAACCTAAAACCTAGCTTGGAAACAAGTTGCTAGAAGACTTGATGCGACGGATGACCGAGTTTGTGGTGTAGTAGGAGAGGTGAATGTTTTATTGTGGAATGGATGAAACGATTTGTAGGTGACTTGGTGAGGTAAACTCCATCAGCCCACTCTCCTCGCATGAGTCGCGCCCCCGTGCTCAGATCCTTCACAAAAAAATGAGATGGAAAGAATTCCACCGAAACATGATTAGTATCACAGAATTCACCGACATATACTAAATTTTTATGTAATTTCGGAACATGTAGCACATTAGAAAGAATTAATTTTTTATGGAGTATTAATGTATGAATGGCCAGTATGTGTAATAAGCAGACTTGTACCGTCACCGAGTACTATCTCATCAGGGCCTCCATACTCAGAGACTTGATGAATAGTGTTGCGATCAGAAGCAACATGATTCGAGGCACCGGTGTCAAAGAGCCACTGTGGAGAAGCTGGTGGCGAGGTAGTAACATGAGCTGTTGGGTTTGGAGGTTTTGTGGCGTCGGTGGTAATGTTGTGTTCTCGGAGGAATCGTGTTAGCTTTCAAAATTCTTTGGTGAGGTGTCCCGGGATATTGCAGTATTCACATAACTGATTGCTGCGGTTGGACCAATTGGCATTTGAATTTTGATTGTTCCACTGTGGTTGTGCACTACGTGACTGATAAGATGGAGGTGACCGGTTGTTTCGATTGTTTGAGTTGTTATTGTTGGACCTGTTTTGAAACCCTGAGTTTCGAGAGGTGTAATTAACCGTAGTTGGAATGGAATCAGATAAGGGAGTGGTTTCTTTGAGTGCTCTTTCAAAGTCGGTGAGTCGATCAAAGAGGTCAGAGTACGAGAGAGGAGTGTCTCGCACCTTGATGGCAGCTGCAATTGTATTGTAATCATCGCCTAGTTGGGACAGAATGTGCACCATAAGATTTTCTTCTAAGACAGGGCTTTGTGCTAATGCTAAGTCATCAGCTATGGATCGCATCTTTCACCCGCTTGAATCCCACCTTAGGTCGCCACGAAGTGATTCATCATCCTCAAACATGAGCCGATCGTTAGTTAGGGACGGTTTATAGATCAGAAAATTCCCACAAATTGAATGAGAAGTGGGTCCATGTAAATAATCGAGACCTTGCAAACAACAACGCTCCTTCCCCATATGGAGTTCGGAACCCAAAGGTAATCGTTGAGTGAACTGTATCTTCTTTGTGTTAGTTAACCTAAGCCACACCCTTACTGCTGGGGTGGGGCTCGGCCTCCGAACCGTACGTGGGACGAGTTTCTGCCTCATACAGCTTGGGCCGAAACCCGGGGGAAGTTTAGGAGAGATGGAGAGAGCCAGCAGCTGACAGTCGGGGCGGGGATAAGCTTCCTTCTTCACAAGCTTCTCCCTCCCAAAAAAACTGAACCGATAGCGCTTCCCGTTTTTTCTATTCCATCCCATTCCATTCTGGGACAGGCGGTTAATACTAATCTAATAAGTGAAGTAGTCATCGTCTGACTAATCGGCACAGACACCAGACCGCCTGTGCCCGCCCATTTTGTCTTGCCCTAAATGGAATCCCTTAGTTACGCTGCGCCCCGACCCGAGTCCCCACGTCCGCTTTTCACCGCCCGAAACCCAAGAAGTTGGATTTGCCAACACAACATTAGGGTCGTCCCCTTCATTCTATACTGACCCCGGCCCAGGCTGGCTTTTTGGGAAGCCCGTCCCCACCGTGCTCACGGCCCGACTGGCCTGCCAGTGGTAGTGGGAATTATCCCGTTCCGTGGTCAAAGACTTGGTTGGATGCGGGATCTACTCCACGAGGAGCGGTACGGACGTAGATGATATCATCACGACCTCTCTTTTCGTACCGCTAGGGATGCTTAACGCCACTTCGCCAACTGGCGTTACATGCGCTTTCGTGTCTCTCAGTGTGGTCAGCACTGGGTGTTTCTGAGCAGCGAGGCTTACACCCATTCACATTAGTTCATCCAAAGTTCCTTACCCTTATGCACAAATTATTGAATAAGCCATCTTCCTATCAAGGTTAAGGAGTCAACTGAGCATCTCAGCGGCGGGATTGAATACCCGGATCGAATCAGAGTTCACGCCGCCCGCCCTGAACAAATAGGAGGCGTGGGCCACAGGTCGCACATAAGCCGCCGGGTCGCACGACAGAAGAACACCCAACATAAAGATGCACACTCCTCCATGTGAAATATTCATGTTCATTGGGGCTTTTTTGTAGTAGTCGTGACCAACAGCCATCAGTTGTCGGCTCGTTGGTAAGGTGAGAGCTTCAAGCCCGATTTCTGGTGGCGCACTCCCCACACAAGCACCGCCCGACTCAGGGGGGACGGGTAAAGCTACAGGCCCAAAAACTTCGGCCCTTCTTTCTAAATAGGGGTGCCCAGGGTGTCTCATCTTGTCATTTCGTCCTTGCTCATTCCCGTTAGGCTGAAGTCTTTGGCCTTTCCTTCTCCGCGCCTGCTCACGCTTCGCTGACCTATCGCGTGGTAAAGAGAAGAGAGTACGGAAGAATAGTAAACGGAGCACACCGCAGAAAGATTCTAAATATGAGAAATCCCCCTTTTTTCGATAAGAAGGAAATTAAGAACAGGAACGAAACGAAATAAGGCCTTTATAGCTCTAGTTTCGGATGAGCTTCCCCCAATTATGTCTGGTAATAGAATAGGTCGGCTTGCTCTGACCAAGACTCCGCTTTTTGCTCCGTCCGTGGAGCGTATGAATTTCCTGGAATGTAGATAGACCAAAAGAGGGAATGAAGGGATAGGAATAGGAATTATAGTACCATTAGAAGAAGGGGCACCTATGGGAACATATCTACTGACGAACCATTTCAATAGTACGGGTGCTTCCGTGCCACGAGGCACGACCATGGAAGTAATGAAAAAGAAAAGGTTTTGTAGTTGGACCATCTGTTCTATCCGTTCGAGTTTTGCTTCTATAGAGAAGATGAGACGCTAAAAATGAAAGTGTTCGCAACGCATACCGAAAGGGTACCAATGAAGCCGACCATTAATGACTAGTTCGAAGACCAAGAGCGGTCTGATCCATAAAGAAAGCGTGACCTTTAAGGTAGGGGTAATCCAAACTTGAGGCGGAATCCCTCATCGGTAAAGTGGGAGTAGAATTCACGGTATATTTGTGAATTTCTACCGCTTTGGTTTATATACTAAATAAAGAAATTCAAACTCCGGTCCATGATATCCCGTTGGAAGGAATGTTACAAAGAGCTCACCGGCTCCACCTTACCCTCAAGGAAGTCGTACGCCTCCGCCCTTATATTCGTATATGGCAAAAGTTCCATGATACGATAAATCTTTTGCTCACCAAACATAAGATCGAAGAGCCTATCATGCAATAGACCCTTTCTTTCTAATACTGTGAGTTTAAAATATTCTCTATCAAGTATGGCCCTATAATGGGGCACATCAATAGCTTGCTCGAAGTTATTGTGAACAAGCCCCTCATACTCCCCGGGATTATTCTGGGGAGGAAGGTTATAGTAATCACGGCTCTGGAGACTCCGTATGCGAGAAAAAATCTTAGCTTCGTTATCGGCCGCTATTTCGGCTCTAAATGTAGCCAATGATTCACTGCTCGAGGAAGACTCCAAAGCCGGAAGACTACTTTCATTTCCACTTTCGGAAGATACTTGCCAAATGCAAGCGCTTGTCATTCCTGCCAGCAGAGAAAAACACAAATATCTAGCAAAAGTACAGAATACGTAAATTAGAATGAGAATGACGAATAAAAGAAAAGAACTCTTCTTCCCTTTGGAAACTCAAAATATATAAACCAGTATTAAAGTGACCAAAAGTAATAATAAAGCGATGACGGTGGAAATTATGGGGCAGCTGTCCGTTCCTATAAAACGTCCGACAAAGAAAGCCGCCTGGTGTTTTAGCCGCATACTTGGTAGTTACCGAATGCCCCAAAGCATCTTCCTTTTAGGACCGGCGCTAGACTTCCTCTCTTTTCTATAAGATATAAAAGGCGAAATTGATGCTCTTAACTACCCCATTTTCTTTGAAAAAACGGAACGAATCGTCGATTTCAAACTGAACTAACCCTTTTTTGCCCGCCCACTTACCCCTTCTTCATGATCCGGCTTGTCCGTGATATGAGAATACCTTTGCTCGAAATGGATTCCGTTAGCGCCAAACTTAATATGATGCCTGCTACTGTGACTTCCAGTGCTCTTGCCCTATTTTGGCTCCCACTCCCACTAGTTCCTGGTCCCTCCAGCTTCAGGTTGTTTTCATGAGTGCGAAGAAAGCGGACTCCTTTTCAATAGAAAGGAGGAAAAAGAAAAGAAAGAAATATAAAAATATAACATAAGCAAGAAATCACACAGCATAGATGAAATGGAACAATAAATGAAGAAAACCTGAACGGAGAAACAATAATTAAAGCCTTTTTGAAGCTCGAAAAAAGCCGGAAAACTGTAAATGAAGCTTACATCACCTAACCTAAAAAGATTTGTGCATATCTTGAAAAAGAACCTAAATCTAAGACTACCCATCAATCATCCAACACAACCAACTATTCAGAAAAGAGAAATGAATTACAGAACTCAGTGAGTGAAATAATACGGCGATCCAAAATAATGGAATAAAAGACCTAGGAACGAGCAAGGAAGATTTTTAGCCCCAACGACAAATGAACCTAGGTGCGGGGCATTTTCGGGGAGTAGCCCGCTTCCCATTACTCAATAGGGCAATTCCTCGCACATAATTAAGGAAGCCATTGAAAGGTGACTAAAACACCAGAAACGTGATTATGATATCGTGGAACACTTTGTCCCGGAATGGAATGGGATGGAAATTATGGGGCAGCTGTCCGTTCCTATAAAACGTCAGCGAAGCGTGAGCGGGCGCGGAGAAGCAAAGGCCAAAGACTTCAGCCTAACGGGAATGAGCAAGGAGAAAATGACAAGATGAGGCGCCCTGGGCACCCCCATTTAGAAAGAAGGGCCCAAGTTTTTGGGCCTGTAGCTTTACCCGTCCCCCCTGAGTTGGGCGGTGCTTGTGTGGGGGGTGCGCCACCAGAAATCGGGCTTGAAGCTCTCACCTTACTAACGAGCCGACAGCTGATGGCTGTTGGTCACGACTACTACAAAAAAGCCCCAATGAAGATGAATATTTCACATGGAGGAGTGTGCATCTTTATGTTGGGTGTTCTTCTGTCGTGCGACCCGGCGGCTTATGTGCGACCTGTGGCCCACGCCTCCTATTTGTTCAGGGCGGGCGAAGTGAACTCTGATTCGATCCGGGTATTCAATCCCGCCGTTGAGATGCTCAGTTGACTCCTTAACCTTGATAGGAAGATGGCTTATTCAATAATTCGTGCATAAGGGTAAGGAACTTTGGATGAACTAATGCGAATGGGTGTAAGCCTCGCTGCTCGGAAACACCCAGTGCTGACCACACTGAGAGACACGAAAGCGCAGGTAACGCCAGTTGGCGAAGTGGCGTTAAGCATCCCTAGCGGTACGAAAAGAGAGGTCGTGATGATATCATCTACGTCCGTACCGCTCCTCGTGGAGTAGATCCCGCATCCAACCAAGTCTTTGACCAGGGAACGGGATAATTCCCACTACCGCTGGAAGGCCAGCCGGGCCGTGAGCACGGTGGGGACGGGCTTCCCAAAAAGCCAGCCCGAGTCGGGGTCAGTATAGAACGAAGGGGACGGCCCTAATGTTGTGATGGCAAAGCCAACTTCTTGGGACTCGGGTCGGGGCGCAACATAACTAAGGGATTCGATTTAGGGCGAGACAAAATGGGCGGGCACGGGCGGTCTGGTGTCCGAGCCGATTGGTCAGACGACGACTACTTCACTTATTAGATTAGTATTAGCCGCCTGTCCAGGAATGGAATGGGATGGAATAGAAAAAACGGGAAGCGCTATCGGTTCGATTTTTTTGGGAGGGAGAAGCTTGTGAAGAAGGAAGCTTATCCCCGCCCCGACTGTCAGCTGCTGGCTCTCTCCATCTCTCCTAAACTTCCCCCGGGTTTCGGCCCGAGCTGTATGAGGCAGAAACTCGTCACACGTACGGTTCGGAGGCCGAGCCCCACCCCAGCAGTAAGGGTGCGGCTTTGGTTAACTAGTACAAAGAAGATACAGTTCACTCAACGATTGCCTTTGGGTTCCGAACTTCATATGGGGAAGGAGCGTTGTTGTTTGCAAGGTCTCGATTATTTACATGGACCCACTTCTCATTCAATTTGTGGGAATTTTCTGATCTATAAACCGTCCCTAACTAACAATCGGCTCATGTTTGAGGATGATGAATCACTTCGTGTCGACCTGTTGCACTAAAAACTAGGGATAAGCATTTGATTAGGTGGAACCGAACCGGACCATAAAAAAACCAGAATCAGAACTAGGGTATTCGATCCAGTTCTTGTATCTCAATTTCACAGTAGATCGATTCCTGGTTCTTCGTTTCTCGGTCTGGTTTGAACCTGGTTTGGAATCGAACACATCCCTAACGATGAAACTTACTTGTAGAACCGAACCATGTATTTGGTCTGGTTCATAGTTCTTTATTTCTCACTAAATCGGTTCCTTTTTTTTGGTTCTCGGTCCGAGTCCAGACCGCTACTCACCCCCATTAAAAACTAAAATATGTAAATCTAAGCGACAAAATGTACGTACTTAGCAAGTCAAGAACAAAGTAATTCCTACTTTCTTAATAGTATGTAGTATGTTTTTTACTTTATTTATATATTATTATTTACAATGTAACTCTCTTTATTATAAAATTTTGTTCCGTGATTAAAAAAATAAAACTAGTGAAACAATTAAATAAAATAGGGTTAATGTCATAATATGATAACGAACTATCTAAGTGTTTTGAAAGTATCAAAAAAACATTGTCAAAAGGAACATAGTCTAACTTTTCTTTTTAAAATATAATCTGTAACAGTCATTTCTTCCGGTCATAATTGTATATTTAAAACAAAAGTTATAGTTTATTACATTTTCATGTCTTTTAGTTGAATGATGTTTTTAAAATTTTTTACTAGTTCGTTATATTTTCATAACTTTTTAGTTTACAATTTGATAATCATATTTTTTTTTATTTTTTCATTTTTAACACTTGTTTATGATTTTAAAATACATAAAATTTATTAATTTTGTAATATTAATAATTACACATCAATATAAATATACTAGTAAGGTCACTTATTGTTGGTTATTTTAACTTGTTAGATAAAAAAAATAGACCTATATATATATATATCTAACGTGCAAATGGATACGATGTCAAGATGGATTAAAAGTTTTAAGTAAAACCAAAGTGAATGAAGTCGCTTTAACCGGTTAAATCAAACAAAAAGGTTTAGCTAATACTTTTTAAAGTATTAATTTTTGTACATTTTTTATTGTTTAGAAAATAACTAAACATATGGAAATTAATAATTTTTATACTTTATAACTAGATATTAATACCAACGAAATTATGTTACAACTTCATAGTTTAATGAGCATAATTTAATTAATATCGGTTTATTTTTATACAATGTGTAATTATTAAGATTACAAAATTAATATATTTCATATGTTTTAAATAATAGACAAGTGATAAAAATGAAAAAAAAAATTAAAAATATGATTATTAAATTGTGAACTAAAATAGCTATAAAAAATAGGAACTATCTCAGGTGTTTTAAACATACTATCAAACTAAAAATTAGAAAACTAAAAAATTATACCTTTTGTTTTAAAATTTTCATTATGACCGAAAAAAAAGGCTATTATAGGTCATAATAATAATGAAATAAGAGTAAAAATACTTGGGAATTCTGAGAATCGTGTATAACACTTTCAGATTAAAATGTTTAGGTGGTACTACCAATATTTAATCGGATATGACTCAGAATAACACTTTCAGATTAAAATAAGAGTAAAAATACTTGGGAATTCTGAGAATCGTGTATAACATTTTCAGATTAAAATGTTTAGGTGGTACTACCAATATTTAATCGGATATGACTCAGAAAATGAGAGAAACAGAAGAGAGAAGGTTCAAGATGTTATGAAAAAAAAAGTACCAAAACTGATTTCAAAATGATCATATAACAAGAAAAACTTCCTGTCTTAAAACTAACACTTGACAGTTTTATGTTCTAAAATTGTCCAAAAACGGTCATAAACCAACATAAATCCAGCTCGACCCCAGCCAAGAGCTCTGCCCCTTGGACCACGCTCCCAGGGGCGTTGCCCCTAGACCCCCGTTGGTTCAGGGGCTTCACCCCTAAATAGCAGTGTACTTTCAACCAAGACAAATTTAAACTAATGTACACTCTATATCATCCTAACTTGTTCAATATTTATCAAGGTGACATTGATCAACAAATTAATCTTATTACAAGTAAATAATATTAATGATGTAAAATCACCAACATTATCCTATTATGACATTAACCCGCTAAATATGTTATGTTATTATTAAAAATATTAAATATGCGTATTTTTATTTGATGTTTTTAATGAATAGTTAGAATTAAAAATCCATATTAATTTGATGCTAAAGAAGGCACCGAGGTCACCTAAACAATGATTTTGATTCTCGAAATTTATATGTACAGTTATTTTTTTAAACCAACTTGTTATTCTTATAAACCACCTTAATATAGTAAATTCTTTTAGGGATACCTATTCATTCTAATAAAGATTTTTTTTACACGTAACTATCTCACAATTTTGAATTTGACTTGGATTTTTAAAATTCTACATCTACATAATATGACATATTGAGTGGTATCGTATCTTATTATAATATTGAGTGGTCTTGACTAAAACATAACTATATATAAATTTACTAAAATGAATATGTAAAATAGAAATATATCTTAACACACACGGTGGCCAACATAGAAATCGTTTTTCTATTTTCTTGTTCCAAAATTCACTATGTATGTGTTTAACTATGTAGTAAACAAAGTGATTTGGAACTGAATCCCTATGGCTATATAAAGATAAATAATAATAAAACATTAATAATGAACATTGTCGAATACTAAGTTCCAAAAAATTATAAAGGGGTATATATATTAAAGTCTCAATATTTCGGTGGCGGAACCAGGATCAAAGTAAAAGGGTATAAAAAAAAATTAGGGAAACCTAATTTTTTTTTCAGGGTACTTGGGTTTCCTCGGTTCGGTTTCGGTTTTAAACTCAAACCTTAATCGAATTCATAGCTAACCTCAAGTATTGTTATATAAACATGAAGTTGAAGTATATTTTGATACTTGAATTGATATGAGACTCAAAGTAGATATCAAATGCAACATGGAGATAACAAATTTATATAATAGACCAAATGATTTATTTTACATGTGTTTGGCGATGTAGGATAGAATAGTTGGGAAAAAAATAAATGTAAAAACAAAGGATATGTAACGATTAAGAATTGATCCTAAGACCTTTGCTTCAATAAGTAAGCATCTTAACCAGTAGACCAATTGTTTATTTGTGTTTATGAGTGAAGGGATGCGTATATATACAATACATAAAACAAAATTTTCCTAAATAATTTACACTACCGAAAAAGATTTGAGGGGTATCACGGGATACACCGGGATCCCCTTGGATCCGTCCATGCAATATTTTCATCGATTTGACAAGAAAGTCCTAATTTTTTTTACAATAAAGTCCTAACTATCGGCAGTTTTGACACGTTTACCCATTTTTTCCAGTTAACCGGTAATTAGGACTTTACTGTAAAAAAAATAAAGTTTATGACTTTTTTGTCAAATCGTGAATTAAGATTTTACTGTAAAAAAAAAAAAAATTAGGACTTTCATGTCAAATCATTGAAAATATTGGGACTTTAGTCTATTTTCGTAGCCCAATAACTTTTAATTGTGATTTTCGTCGCAACACCACTGTTTTTGTTACCATAATCGTCTTTACCCTGATACAATCACGATCAGGGGAAACATATGCAAAATAAAGAGCGAGAGAGATTGAGAAGACTTGTAAAACTTTCATCTTGGTTCGCTGCCAAATCTTGAATTGATAAATGGTGACAGATTGTATAAACACAAACAACACACGCCTAGTCAAAAGAGTGTGAATGTAGAGAAGAGTTAAGAATGAAAGTTTTGTTTTTTTCGGTTTCTTAGTTTTCCATTTTTAGGACTGCAAAAAGTCAACACAACCCTGGTTCTTTTTTTCTTTCTTGATATCTCCATTTTTTTCAATGTCAGTTTGTTGAGATTTAAAAAAAACTATTTAACAAAAAGCAAACGTTAAAGATTTCAATAGGATCTAGTTGACCAAAACAGGTTTCAGTAACTCTTATGCTTAAGGACTATCATACCATTAACTTTCTAACCAAAAAATGGATATATACACTAAAGTCCCAATATTTTCAACGATTTGATAAAAAAAATCCTAAACTTTATTTTTTTGACAGTAAAGTCCTAATTCACGATTTGACAAAAAAGTCATAAACTTTATTTTTTCGACAATGAAGTCCTAATTCACGATTTGATGAAAATATTGAAACTTTAGTGTATATATCCCAATTATAAATCAATAATTTTTGTTCTTAGAAATTGCCTTCAAATTTTTATTAGAATTTTTTACATCCACATTTTGAATTAATAAATTATTTGGGAATCAAACGTTGATAACAATAATATAGATTGTGCATATTAATGTTAATTTACTAACTTCCTCTCCTTATATATATATATATATATATATATATATATATATATATATATATATATATATATATATATATATATATATATATATGAGTTCAATTGAGAAAAAAAAAGTTGAGAATGGGGGACCGTTCTAACCCACTCATTTAATGAGCTTAAAACTAATAAACACACAGTGGTAAACTTGTAAATACTACAAAAGATATTAAACCGTCTAGGGCACTTGTGTAATTTCATACCACATCAAATTTTGTCAGCAAACCATCATTTCCCTCTTCGAACATATTATTGTTTCCGCATAACACGAAAACCATTTGCAGAACGATTCAGTCATTGTTTTCGAACAAAAACCCTAAAGCAGTCTCGCGAAGAACAAATCGACAAAAATGTCTTCTGACGAAAACCTAAATGAAACAATTTCGTTACTGTTGACGATGAAAGGTAATCATCGACGTTTTTTTCTTTTATTTTTAACAATTTCTCATTATTTGTTAACTTATCAGTTGATTACTTGAAAATTTCGTAATCGTTGTTCATTATTAGTTCATCTACAACTAAAAAAAACTATTCACACTCTTCATTCTTCAAACTTGTAATACTCGTAAAAATCATGATAAATTTAAACTTTTAAAACCAACCATTTTCATAAATTATTTACAAACATAGTTTTTCAAAAGTATTTCAACATCAGAGTTCCTAAAATCATATGTCCAAAACATGAGGATGTGTACGGTCATGCCTTCGCCATCCTGCGGTCATCTGAAGTACCTGAAATATAAGCCAAAACTGTAAGTGAACGCTTAGTGAGTTTCCCCCAAAAATACAAACATACAAATACAAATAACAACAACAAACGACATGCATACAGAGCCTTCAGCATGACTAGACCGCCTCACCAGGCCTTAAGCCTATCTGGACCGCTCACAGAACCTTTAGCATGACTGAACCGCCTCACTTGGCCTTCAGCCTATCTTGATCGTTCTCTGGGCCTTTGGCCTGACTGGTCCGCCTCTCGGGCCTTCAGTCGATCCGGACCGCCCTGGGTCTCTAGGTCTTAAGTTTACACTAGTCCACCTCAACTCAACCACACATAACATGTCAGCATATATATATATATATATATATATATATATATATATATATATATATATATATATATATATATATATATATATATATATATAACCAGTCAACAGACAATCAAGCAGATCTTACAAATCAATAAGCATAACATACATCCGAAATACCAGGATACTGATCTAACAAATCTCTACAACATACCAACATGCAGTAACTTGGATAACAATCCAATGGGCCAGCCTTGGTGCCTTCGACCCGAAAGTACAGTGAGGATAAACTCACCTCGCAAACTGAATAGAAACATATAAGGTCCTGAACCCGAAATTCAGCTCTCTATCCGGCACCTAATGCCACCAAATACCAATTCCATCAAAAACCCAAAATACCCTCAAATGTCAAACTTGGTCAAAGCCAACCGGTTAATCCCTTTAAGTCAACTGAGTCAACCCAGCCGAGTCAACCCAACCGAGCTGATCCTGTGCGAGTAAGCGGGGCGTACTCCGGAGGTACGCTGAGCGTACTCCAAACTCTCGCAGTTAACCACCAACGGGGTGGTTGACCGAGTAAGCGGGGCGTACCCTCGCATCCTTCAAAATCCAATGAGTGCTTAATGGCTTAAGCAATTAAGTGCATATTTCAGATCAAAGGCTCAAATACACTCTAGAGTCATAAAGTTTCCAACTTTATGAATTTACACACCTATTAAGAGCTTAACTCAAGGTCTTAATCCAGTAAGACCTTCTACAAGATGCATGGAGCAAAACTAACCAAAGAGACTTCATTTTTATGACTTAGGACCCATCTTAGGGTCTGAAAGGACAACTCAACTAGACAAGAACATGCCATGCACAGGATGAGACATTTGGAACCAAAAACTAACATAAAACCCCCATTTCTAAATCTACAAGTTTGGAAGACAAAGGTGCAAGCTTTATACCTTAGGAGACTTGCAAATGAAGAATAAATCCCAGATCCAAAGTGCTTATTCTCTGCAAGATGAGTTTGGTTCCTTCCTTCTTCTTCTAAGTACACAAACACACACTTTAATGCTTGAAATGGCTTCATAAGGTGGTTCTACGGTTACAATCATGAAGGAGAGGGTGGAGGTTGTTATGGTGAAGGGAAATGAGGCCATAAGGATGCTTAAATACCAGCCAAACCCTAAATATTAGGGTTTCCTCATTTAGCATGTACGCCCCTGCATATATAGATATACACCCATCATACTAGGGCGCGCTCTAGTACGCTCAGCGTACACACTAGTACGCATGGCATACTCCTCACTGCCAAAATTACGAAAATGCCATTAGGGCTCCAATGCACATTTTCTTGGACTTAGGGACCAAAACGTAATATAGTAAAATTATAGGGGTTAAATTAGAAGTAACTTAACATCGGGATGTTACAATTCTCCACCACGTGAAGTAGACTTCGTCCTTGAAATCTGTTGCAACGAATAACTCAGTGTAATGCTCCCGCATCTCAGCCTCCGGCTTCCAGGTCCACTCGGAGCCCCTCCGATGCTGCCACTGCACCTTTACCAAAGGTATTTCCTTGTTGCACAAGACCTTCATCTTTCTTTCCAAAATAGCCACTGGCGTCTCAACATAGTTTAGGCGCTCATCGACCTGGATATCATCTAAGGAAACCACTGCATTCTCATCCAATACGCACTTTCGCAGTTGCAAAACATGGAAAATGTTGTGAATCTGACAGAGCTCCGTAGGTAGATCCAACCTGTAAGCAACCTTGCCAGCCCTGGAAATCACTCGAAAAGGCCCAATATACCGGGTACCCAACTTTTCATTCTTCCTAAAGCGTATCACACCTTTCCAAGGTGAGACCTTCAGTAATACCATATCGCCGACCTGGAGCTCCAACTCGGATCGAAGCCGGTCAACATAGCTCTTTTACCGACTCTGAGCGGTCTGCAGTCTCTGCCTAATCTGTTGAATAAGCTCTGTGGTCTGAAGGACCACTTCAGTCCAGCCCATAACCCTGTGACCAACCTCCCCCAAACAAACAGGGATATGACTTCTCCGACCATATAGGAGCTCAAAAGGCGGAGTACCAATGTTGGAGTGATAATACAGGACCGCAACATATCCTCAAGGGTTTGTATCGTCCGCTCACTCTGGGCGTCGGTCTGTGCATGATAAGCAGTGCAGAAATGCAATCTCGTGCCTAGTTCCTCGTGGAACTTCTGCCAGAACCAAGAAGTGAAACGAACATCACAGTCTGAAACAATAGAGACCAGAACCCCATGACGAGCAACAATCTCGCGAACATACACATCAACCAACTTATCGGCCGAAGAACTCTCCCGAATCGCCAGAAAGTGGGCACTCTTGGTCAATCGATCCATGATGACCCATATAGCATCATAACCCTTTTCCGTCTTTGGCAACTTGGTGATAAAATCCATCGAAATATGCTCCCATTTCCATATGGGAACCTCCAGAGGCTGCAGCTTGCTGTGCGGCTTCTGATGCTCAGCCTTGACCATCCTGTAGATCATGCATCTCTGACATACCAAGCTATCTCCTTTTTCATACACGGCCACCAATAGCTCAATCTTAAATATCGCTACATCTTGGTGGCCCCCAGATGAATAAAAATACAAGACTTATGAGCCTCCTCTAACACAATCTGTCTAACCCCACCAGACACCGGAACCTAGACCCAACCACACCAGGTCAACAGCCCTCGACTATCCTTGACAAATCTGTCAATCTCACCTCTGATCCTCTCTTGATTCCAGTTCTCCTTCTGAACTCCCTCGGCCTAAGCCTCCCCGATCAATCCCAAAAGAGGGGAATCAACTGATATCCTTATACACATCTCCCTATCCGAAGATCCAGCCAACGTGCGGCTCAAAGCATCCGCCGCCACATTCGCTTTACCTTGTTGATAAAGGATCTCGCAGTCATAATCATTGACTACGTGTACCCACCTGCGTTGTCTCATGTTCAGGTTCTACTGATCCATAATATGCCTCAAATTATTGTGATCAGTGTAGACAGTACAATGGACCCCATATCGATAGTGCCTCAAAATCTTAAAGGCAAAAACCACTGCCCCCAACTCCAAGTCATGAGTGGGATTTCGCGTCTCGTGCGGCTTCAGCTGCCGCGAAGCATAAGCAATCACCCGCCCTCTCTTCATGAGGACTACCCTTAAACCAGTGATGGATGCTTTACATAATACCACAAAATCCTTAACTCCCTTCGGGAGAGTCAATATCTACGCCTCACATAACCTCTGCCGAAGAGTCTCAAATGTCGACTGCTGCTCAGGGCCCTATCGGAAATCCACCCCCTTCCTCGTTAGACGAGTGAGCGATACCGCAATCTTGTAGAAATATTGAATGAATCTCTGATATTACCCTACCAAACCTAAGTAGCTCCTGATATTTGAGGGAGATTTCGGAAACTCCCACTGCATCACAACCTCGATATTGGCCGGATCGACCAGAATCCCATCCTGGTTAACAAGGTTCCCTAGGAACTGGACCTCTCGTAACTAAAACTCACACTTTGAGAACTTAGCATAAAGCCGTTCTCCCCTCAAAACCCCCAAAAGCTCTCGAAGGTGCTCCTCATGCTGCTCTCTGGTCCTGGAATACATCAGGATATCATCAATAAATACAATAACCGATCTGTCGAGCATCGACCTGCATACCCGATTCATCAAATCCATAAACACAGCAGGTGCATTGGCGAGCCAAAATGGCATCACCACTGTGACAACCGTCAATTCAAGTCAAAGTCAAAGTCAAAAGTTAAAGCCAAAGTCAACAAGTCAAACCGGTCAAACTTAACTAATGCTTGCATGTGAAAAGTTATTCTATAAAAATGTGTATTCGTATACCAAGAATTCAAGTGCTTCGGATATTTTACGTGTTTAGCAATGTAAAACCTTAAAAAGGGAGTTAAACGCATCAAAACACGACTATGGACCCTTTTGGGGACTTAAAACAATCATAAACGAATCATAACGAGGTTCGCAAACCTTGCATTGCGAGATTATACAATGATAATGGATAAAAATAAATCTCTCCCAAATCTCTCTCAAAATCTCTCTCAACTTTTTATAGTCATCCGGGTCATCCCGACCCTTAATTTGGCCAAAAACCAATTGAATCGGGAAGTTATATCGAAAAACAGCTACATAGGGCCGAAACCCCTCTTAGGAACCGAACCCTCTTAGAGGAGAACCTCTTAGAGCCAAACCTTGCATAGAACCAAAGGTCCCTTGTGAGAACCGAACTTGGCATCTCGGACCGAATCCTTTCAGGACCGAACCAAGCCTCTCGGACCGAACCTCCCATGAAGAGAAATAAGCCGAACCCTCGGTCCATTTCGGTCCCTCCTCACCTTCGCTTCCTTCTTCTAACTTCGGTCTCTTCTCCTACCTTCAGTCCCTAGCTCTAAGAACCGAACCCACCTTCGGTCCTCACCTCCTAAGGGTCGAACCTCGCAGGTTCGCTCCTGATTCCCGGTTTTCGACAACTTTCGCCTGTTAAGCCCGTTTTTGACGTTTTTGACGGGGATTTTTCACCAAATTCATATTTTTACCATTTTAAACCCCCAAAACTCATATTTTATTCATTTCTCAAGGGTTTATAATTAAAGAACATCATTTTACATTAAAGAGAGTGTTCTACAACACAAGTGGGTCAAGTGTGCCCACTTGTAGCCATGTGTCATCTTCTCATTGGCCCAATCTTATCCACATCACACAAACCAAGGTAAACATCATTTCAACTTACAAGTTGCTCCAACAACCTTCACTATATAAAGAAATCCCTGGAGGATTTCTTGGGTTACCTTGATCATTCTCATCTGTCACACCCCCAAACCAGATGGCGAAAACGTTCGGGGGCGGAGGACATCATGCTCAGTATCATAATCATAGTGAAGAAAGCAAACACAATCATCATGAATATAATTTAAAAGGTTACATCATTTCAAAAGTACATGTTTCCAAATAAATTACATATGCTGTCAAAATATAGCAAAAGAATCTACGCCTTAGCGTCTTGACTTCAGAAATCTTGTGATTACCTGTATTACTGATTACGTGAGAATACAAGTTGTTTTGAAAGAGTATCAGCATAAAGCTGGTGAGTTCATAAGCATTTTATAAAAAAAATTGAATGTTGTTTCCTTAGAGTTTGTTTCCAGAAAATCCAATATTTTCTAAAAGGTTTGTTGTAGTCTTAACTGAACCAAGACTTAGTATGTGTAAGTAAATCGTCATCCTTATGTGTGATTTCCAGAAAATCCAATATTTTCTAAAAGGTTTGTTGTAGTCTTATCTGAACCAAGACTGAGTATATGTAAGTAAATCATCATACTTATGTGTGGTTTTATATTTAAATAAAACTCCTTTGTGTGAAGTCTTAGAATTTCCGTGAACAATATGTTTTGTTAATGCCCCATGTGAGATGTTATAACCATACTAAAGACTAGAAGGCCTCGTATGCGACGTTCTTCAGGCGTCAGAATGTTATGACATTTGTCACCCCAGACCTGCCGGTCTAGCTGTTGCAAGCAGCTTAGGTGCGGGTTTGTCAGACCCAGTATAGATCTATACACAACTATCACGCTCTCCCTCCAAGAGATTCTGATTATAACTACAAGACTTTTCTGTGGTACTTAGAGTACCCCGAAGGATAATGTCTCACAAATTTATTCATTAACAAGTTCACATAGTGTGTAATGAAATACTCGTTTTGTAAATCGATTGTATTACTGTTTTTCTTTGTTAAATGAAGTGCTCAACTATACCTATTATAGTTTATCAAAAGTGTTGTATGTTTGAATGAAACCTCGTTATGGATGTATTTGTATTTCAATAAAATGACATTGAAAATACTAGGTGTAAACCGTACACACCTTACTTAGCATGTTACAAGGTCTGAATAACTCTTAAGTTTGTTTTGACAGTTTTATCCTTAACTGTCGCTGTTTTAGAGTATTTATAGAAAAATTATCGTAAGTCGAAAAATGCATCCGTAAACTCGGAGAGTTTGGAAAAAGAGTCTACTATGTTCATAAATTTTTCTATAATTTTAGGTGGTCTCAAACCAGTGTGAAAATGTTCATCTTCACAACCTGGTCCGATTTTATTGCTGCAGTGATAGCCAGTTTTGTAAAAATCACCATAAATTGTAGAAATATCGTATGGAGATGTGCAAGTAGTCATTTTAAAGGTATAAAACTTAACTATTATCATGTTTAACACTTTTGAAAAATATTAAGTTTAAGTTGGGTGAAACAGTTCGTGAACAGGTCACAACGTTTCTGTTATAAGCTGCCAAGTTAAGTTTTGAATGCATTTTGGTGTTTTAACTTGTATTCCCCCCCCCCCCTGGTCCGATTTTGTAGCTGCAGTGATAGGCAGTTTTGTAAAAATCACCATAAATTGTAGAAACATCGTATGGAGATGTGCAAGTAGTCATTTTAAAGGTATAAACCTGAAATATTGGCATGTTAAACATTTTTGAAAAATATTAAGTTTAAGTTGGTGAAATAGTTCGTGAACAGGTCAGAACTTTTCTGTTGTAAGCTTTCAAGTTAAATTTTGAATAAATTTTGGTGTTTTAACTTGTATTCCCCCCCCCCCCCCTGAAAACTAAAGAAAACTAGAAAATGTAGGGGTATGAACTCACCTTGAGTGATTTCTTGAAGAGTGGAAGGTCGAAGACGAGGAGTATCAAGTCAATAACACTTGATGAACACGTGAAAGCTTTGATGATCCTAAGACGATTTTTGGTGTTAAGATATGTGTTGATTGATCCAAGAGTGTTATGAAAATGTGGAATAACACTTGAGTTTAGATGGAATACTTACCAAATATGCAGTAGTAGCTCAAGAACACTTTCACAAAGTGGTGGGAAGTAGAGAGAAAAAGAGGCTCTTGTGGTGGTTTGAGAAGTGTAAAAGTTTAGAATGATCAAGGTAACCCAAGAAATCGTCCAGGGATTTCTTTATATAGTGAAGGTTGCTGGAGCAACTTGTAAGTTGAAATGATGTTTACCTTGGTTTGTGTGGTGTGGATATGATTGGGCCAATGAGAAGACGACACATGGCTACAAGTGGGCACACTTGACCCACTTGTGTTGTAGAACACTCTCTTTAATGTAAAATAATGTTCTTTAATTATAAACCCTTGAGAAATGAATAAAATATGAGTTTTGGGGGTTTAAAATGGTAAAAATATGAATTTGGTGAAAAATCCCCGTCAAAAACGTCAAAAACGGGCTTAACAGGCGAAAGTTGTCGATAACAGGGAATTAGGAGCGAACCTGCGAGGTTCGGCCCTTAGGAGGTGAGGACCGAAGGTGGGTTCGGTTCTTAGAGCTAGGGACGGAAGGTAGGAGAAGGGACCGAAGTTAGAAGAAGGAAGCGAAGGTGAGGAGGGACCGAAATGGACCGAGGGTTCGGCTTATTTCGCTTCATGGGAGGTTCGGTCCGAGAGGCTTGGTTCGGTCCTGAAAGGCTTCGTTCCACTGAGCTTCGGTCCGAGATGCCAAGTTCGGTTCTCACAAGGGACCTTCGGTTCTATGCAAGGTTCGGCTCTAAGAGGTTCTCTTTTAAGAGGGTTCGGTTCCTAAGAGGGGTTTCGGCCCTATGTAGCTGTTTTTCGATATAACTTCCTGATTCAAGTGGTTTTTGGCCAAATTAAGGGTCGGGATGACCCGGATGACTATAACAAGTTGAGAGAGATTTTGAGAGAGATTTGGGAGAGATTTATTTTTAGGCATTATCATTGTATAATCTCGCAATGCAAGGTTCGTGAACCTCGTTATGATTCGTTTATGATTGTTTTAAGTCCCCAAAAGGGTCCATAGTCGTGTTTTGATGCGTTTAACTCCCTTTTTAAGGTTTTACATTGCTAAACACGTAAACTATCTGAAGCACTTGAATTCTTGGTATACCAATACACATTATTATAGAATAACTTTTCACATACAAGTATTAGTTAAGTTTGACCGGTTTGACTTGTTGACTTTGGCTTTGACTTTTGACTTTCACTTTGACTTGAATTTGACGTTTGTCACATTATCCCCCGTTAGAAGGAATTTCGTCCCGAAATTTGCATTTCGAGTGGGACTTCAAGGGTTGGGGAATAGATGTGGGTACTTTTGCTTCATTTGGTCCTCACGTTCCCAAGTAAACTTAGGTCCTCGCTTGGCGTTCCACCGGACCTTTACGATGGGAATGCGACTTTGTTTCGTCGATTTGACCTCTCGGTCCATGATTTCAACAGGTTCCTCTACAAAGTGGAGGTTCTCGTTGATCTTAATTTCTTCCAAAGGAATGACGAGGGTCTCATCAGACAAACATTTCTTCAAGTTCGACACATGAAAGGTAGGATGAACGTGATTGAGTTCCTGTGGTAATCGTAGCTTGTAT
Source organism: Lactuca virosa (assembly GCF_052849685.1). Lineage (NCBI taxonomy): Eukaryota > Viridiplantae > Streptophyta > Magnoliopsida > Asterales > Asteraceae > Lactuca > Lactuca virosa. The sequence continues at coordinate 239,224,340 of NC_136433.1, forward strand.
GCCACCGGGCCAATCCTGGCGAGGATTTCGAATGGTCCGATATACCTTGGATTTAATTTCCCACGTTTTCCAAAATGTATTAATCCCTTCCAAGGTGATACTTTCAGAAGTACTCGATCCCCAACTTGGAACTCCAAAGGTTTTCGTCTCTTATCCGCGTAGCTCTTTTGTCGGTCTTGCGAAGCCTTCATTCGCTCTCGAATTTGGACGATCTTTTCAGTTGTTTTCCTTATGATTTCCAGGCCAGTAAGTGCGCTGTTAGGGACTTGCCCTCTTGCTAGTTGTGTATCGCCCACCTCAGCCCAGCAAAGGGGTGACGGCCATAGAGGGCTTCGAACGGAGCAACTTTGATGCTAGTGTGATAACTATTATTGTATGAGAATTCGATAAGAGGTAAATGATTATCCCAAGCTTTACCAAAATCTATCACACAAGCTCTTAGAATGTCCTCTAACGTTTGAATGGTTCTTTCACTCTGCCCGTCAGTCTGTGGGTGGTAGGCAGTACTCATGTCCAGCCTAGTTCCCATAGATCTCTGCAGTGACTGCCAGAACCGTGACGTGAACCGACTATCTCTATCGGAGATAATGGATATCGGTACTCCGTGAAGGCGCACTATTTCTTTAATGTAGATCCTTGTCAGTTTCTCCATTTTGTCTGTCTCCTTTATTGGTAGAAAGTGTGCGGATTTGGTTAATCTGTCGACGATTACCCAAATGGTGTCAAGTCCACCTGTTGTGTTGGGTAACTTGGTAATGAAATCCATCGTAATCCGCTCCCACTTCCACTCGGGTATCTCTGGCTGTTGAAGTAGTCCCGAGGGCTTTTGATACTCTACCTTAACCTTGGCGCAAGTCAGACACTTGCCCACAAAGGTAGCTATTTCGGCCTTCATGTTCAGCCACCAATACAGCTTCTTGAGGTCTAAGTACATCTTGTCTGATCCGGGATGCACGGAGTAGCGAGTTTTATGAGCTTCGTTCATGACAACGTCTCTGAATCCACCAAATTTTGGTGCCCAGATCCGGTTCCTGAGATAATGAACGCCGTCATCCCTGACTTCAAGATTTTTGTCCATCCCTCTCAACCCTTCACCTGTCACGTTCTTTGGCTTCAAAGCTTCTTCTTGTGCCTCTTTGATTTGTGCGAATAGGTGTGAATGGATGGTCATGGTAAACGCCTTTACTCGGCGGCTCGAGTACTCTTTTCTGCTCAAAGCGTCTGCAACCACGTTGGCTTTTCCGGGGTGATAACGAATCTCACATTCGAAATCATTTAGTAATTCCACCCATCATCTTTGTCTCATGTTGAGTTCTTTTTGATTGAGGATATGCTGAAGGCTTTTGTGATCCGTGAAGATGGTGCACTTGGTGCCGTAGAGGTAATGTCTCCAGATTTTTAGTGCGAAAACTACTGCTCCCAGTTCGAGATCGTGCGTCGTGTAGTTTACCTCGTGCGTCTTTAGTTGTCTTGAGGCGTAGGCAATGACTTTTCCTTGTTGAATTAATACACACCCTAGACCTTGGTTTGATGCATCGCAATAAACCACAAAGTCTTCGGTTGCATCCGGTAGGGACAAGATCGGAGCACTGCACAGAGTTTGTTTTAGTGTTTGGAATGCAGCCTCTTGCTTATCCCCCCAGACGAACGTCACTCCTTTTTGCGTCAAGGTGGTGAGGGGCTTCGCGATTTTGGAGAAGTTTTGAATGAATCTTCGATAGTATCCGACGAGTCCTAAAAATTGTCGGATTTCTGTGGGTGTTCTTGGTGCTGCCCAACTTTCGATTGCCTTGATATTTGAAGGGTCCACATGTATTGCTTGCTTGCTGACTACATGTCCAAGGAAATTTACTTCTCGAATCCAGAACTCGCACTTTGAGAATTTTGCGTACAATTTCTCCGCCCTCAGCGTCTCCAGGACTTGACCTAAATGATGGTTGTGTTCTTCCTTACTTCGGGAGTAGACTAGTATATCATCGATGAAAACAATTACGAACTTGTCTAAGTAAGGTCGACACACCCGATTCATCAGGTCCATAAACGTTGCGGGTGCATTTGTTAAACCGAAAGGCATCACTACAAACTCGTAGTGACCATAGCGCGTTCTGAAAGTTGTCTTGGGAATATCCTCTTCTTGAACTCGTAGTTGATGGTACCCTGATCTAAGGTCAGTCTTCGAGAAGAAACTTTCTCCTTGTAGCTAGTTGAAGAGGTCATCGATTCTAGGAAAAGGGTATCAGTTTTTAATGGTGAGTTTGTTTAATTCACGGTAGTCAATGCACATACGGAACGATCGCTCCTTTTTCTTGACGAACAAAACCGGTGCTCCCCAAGGTGAGAAGCTTGGCCTAATGAAACCTTTGCTCAACAGTTCGTTCAGTTGACTGGACAGTTCCTGCATTTCAGCTGGGGCTAGACGATATGGCGACTTGGCTACGGGGGTAGCTCCAGGAATTAAGTCGATTCGAAATTCGACTTATCGAGCAGGGGGCACTCCTGGGAGGTCTTCCGGGAATACATCAGGGAAATTACAGACCTCCGGAATGTCCTTGATGTCTTTCACTTCTTGTTTCTTGTCTACGACGTGGGCTAGGAAGGCGTGGTACTCCTTGCGGAGATACTTTTGAGTCTTGACACAAGAGATGATCTGAAAGTTTGAGCTAGGTTTGTCGCCATAGACGACGAGAGTCTCGCCACTCGACAGATTAAGGCGTACGGCCTTTTCGTGACATAGAATTTCCGTATGGTGAGGGCATAACCAATCCATGCCAATGATAACATCAAAACTTTTTATGGTGACCGGCATAAGGTCGATTTGGAAAGAGTGACTGTTTAAGGTGAGGGTACACCCGATGTAAATATCGTTAGTGTTCTCTGTTTTTCCGTTAGCCATTTCTACGGTGAATGTGTCTTTTAGTGTTTGTGGTGTCTGATTAAGCAAGCGTTTGAATTGGTGGCTCACGAAGCTTTTCTCCGCGCCACTATCGAAAAGAATGCATCTGTAAGTATTGTTGAGGAGAAACGTACCGGTAACCACAGTTGGATCTGCGACGGCTTCCTCATGACCTATCGCCAGAACTCTGCCCACTTCGTCGGGGTTGGGGTTTCTTGCTTTTGGGCAGTTTCGTTTGAAGTTTCCTGCTTTTCCACAACCATAGCAGGTTCGACTTGCTCCGGCTTTGGCAGCTTGTGCGTTTTGTTGGATCGGAGTTCTACAAAATCGAGCGGTGTGCCCCTTTTTGTTACAGCTGCACTTGTTGCACTTGGGTAGGTTCCCAGCGTATTGCCTTATTGGAGTTGGGTTGACAGTGGTTGTGGCAGCATGCGCAACAACCACTTGTTGTTTCTTGGCAGGGTCTTGAGCGATCTAGCCATACTGTGTCCTGGGATGGTTCCTACTGAAAGCAAAAAGGTGGAAATGTATATATGGGGACTATCTCCCTAAGTTCAAGGAAATGTATTGGCCTCAAAGCCAACTACCTTTGACAGTGCCAAGGAACTGGCACAGCAACTCATCGACGATAAAGCCAACCATGGCACCGTGACAACCACCCCCGAGCAAGAAAAAGGGAGAAACAACAAAAAGAAGTTTTGGGACAAGAAGAATGGCCAACCTGCTCAAGACCCTGCCAAGAAACAACAAGTGGTTGCTGTGCACGCTGCCACAACCACTGCCAACCCAACTCCGATAAGGCAATACGCCGAGAACCTACCCAAGTGCAACAAGTGCAGCTACCACCACAACGGTGCAAGAAAACTTCAAACGAAACTGCCCAAAAGCAAGAAACTCCAACCCCGGCGAAGTGGGCAGAGTTCTGGCGATAGGTCATGAGGAAGCCGTCGCAGATCTAACTGTGGTTATCGGTACGTTTCTCCTTAACAATACTTACTCATGCATTCTTTTCGATAGTGGCGCGGAGAAAAGCTTCGTAAGCCACCAATTCAAACGCTTGCTTAATCAGACACCACAACCAAAAAGATCGTCCAAATTCGAGAGCGAATGAATGCTTCGCAAGACCGACAAAAGAGCTACGCGGATAAGAGATGAAAACCTTTGGAGTTCCAAGTTGGGGATCGAGTACTTCTGAAAGTATCACCTTGGAAGGGATTAATACGTTTTGGAAAACATGGGAAATTAAATCCAAGGTATATCGGACCATTCGAAATCCTCGCCAGGATTGGCCCGGTGGCATACAAGCTACGATTACCATAGGAACTCAATCACATTCATCCTACCTTTCATGTGTCGAACTTGAAGAAATGTTTGTCTGATGAGACCCTCGTCATTCCTTTGAAAGAAATTGAGATCAACGAGAACCTCCACTTTGTAGAGGAACTTGTTGAAATCATGGACCGAGAGGTCAAATCGACGAAACAAAGTCGCATTCCCATCGTAAAGGTCCGGTGGAACGCCAAGCGAGGACCCGAATTTACTTGGGAACGTGAGGACCAAATGAAGCAAAAGTACCCACATCTATTCCCCAACCCTTGAATTCCCACTCGAAATGCAAATTTCGGGACGAAATTCCTTCTAACAGGGGGATAATGTGACAACCGTCAAATTCAAGTCAAAGTCAAAGTCAAAAGTCGAAGCCAAAGTCAACAAGTCAAACCGATTAAACTTAACTAATGCTTGTATGTGAAAAGTTATTCTATAAAAATGTGTATTGGTATACCAAGAGTTCAAGTGCTTTGGATATTTTATGTGTTTAGCAATGTAAAACCTTATAAAGGGAGTCAAACGCATCAAAACATGACTATGGACCCTTTTGGGGACTTAAAACAATCATAAACGAAGCATAACGAGGTTCACGAACCTTACATTGCGAGATTATACATTGATAATGGATAAAAATAAATCTCTCCCAAATCTCTCTCAACTTGTTATAGTCATCCGGGTCATCCCGACCCTTAATTTGGCCAAAAACCACTTGAATCGGGAAGTTATATCGAAAAACAGCTACATAGGGCTGAAACCCCTCTTAGGAACCGAACCCTCTTAGAGGAGAACCTCTTAGAGTCGAACCTTGCATGGAACCGAAGGTCCCTTGTGAGAACCGAACTTGGCATCTCGGACCGAAGCTCAGTGGACCGAAGCCTTTCAGGACCGAACCAAGCCTCTCGGACCGAACCTCCCATGAAGCGAAATAAGCCGAACCCTCAGTCCATTTCGGTCCCTCCTCACCTTCGCTTCCTTCTTCTAACTTAAGTCCCTTCTCCTACCTTCGGTCCCTAGCTCTAAGAACCAAACCCACCTTCGGTCCTCACCTCCTAAGGGCCGAACCTCGCAGGTTCGCTCCTAATTCCCGGTTTTCGACAACTTTCGCCTGTTAAGCCCGTTTTTGACAGGGATTTTTCACCAAATTCATATTTTTACCATTTAAAACCCCCAAAACTCATATTTTATTCATTTCTCAAGGGTTTATAATTAAAGAACATTATTTTACATTAAAGAGAGTGTTCTACAACACAAGTGGGTCAAGTGTGCCCACTTGTAGCCATGTGTCATCTTCTCATTGGCCCAATCATATCCACACCACACAAACCAAGGTAAACATCATTTCAACTTACAAGTTGCTCCAGCAACCTTCACTATATAAAGAAATCCCTGGACGATTTCTTGGGTTACCTTGATCATTCTAAACTTTTACACTTCTCAAACCACCACAAGAGCCTCTTTTTCTCTCTACTTCCCACCACTTTGTGAAAGTGTTCTTGAGCTACTACTGCATATTTGGTAAGTATTCCATCTAAACTCAAGTGTTATTCCACATTTTCATAACACTCTTGGATCAATCAACACATATCTTAACACCAAAAATCGTCTTAGGATCATCAAAGCTTTCACGTGTTCATCAAGTGTTATTGACTTGATACTCCTCGTCTTCGACCTTCCACTCTTCAAGAAATCACTCAAGGTGAGTTCATACCCCTACATTTTCTAGTTTTCTTTAGTTTTCAGGGGGGGGGGGGGGGGAATACAAGTTAAAACACCAAAATTTATTCAAAATTTAACTTGAAAGCTTACAACAGAAAAGTTCTGACCTGTTCACGAACTATTTCACCAACTTAAACTTAATATTTTTCAAAAATGTTTAACATGCCAATATTTCAGGTTTATACCTTTAAAATGACTACTTGCACATCTCCATACGATGTTTCTACAATTTATGGTGATTTTTACAAAACTGCCTATCACTGCAGCTACAAAATCGGACCAGGTTGTGACGATGAACATTTTCACACTGGTTCGAGACCACCTAAAATTATAGAAAAATTTATGAACACAGTAGACTCTTTTTCCAAACTCTCCGAGTTTACGGATGAAGTTTTTGACTTACGATGATTTTTCTATAAATACTCTAAAACAGCGACAGTTAAGGATAAAACTGTCAAAACAAACTTAAGAGTTATTCAGACCTTGTAAAATGCTGAGCAAGGTGTGTACGGTTTACACCTAGTATTTTCAATGTCATTTTATTGAAATACAAAGACATGTATAACAAGATTTCATTCAAACATACAACAGTTTTGATAAACTATAATAGGTATAGTTGAGCACTTCATTTAACAAAGAAAAACAGTAATACAATCGATTTACAAAACAAGTATTTCATTACACACTATGTGAACTTGTTAATGAATAAATTTGTGAGACATTCTCCTTCGGGGTACTCTAAGTACCATAGAAAAGTCCTGTAGTTATAATTAGAATCTCCTGGAGGGAGAGCATGATAGTTGTGTATAGATCTATACTGGGTCTGACAAACCCGCACCTAAGCTGCTTGCAACAGCTAGACCGGCAGGTCTGGGTGACATATGTCATAACATTCCGACGCCTGAATAACTTCGCATACGAGGCCTTCTAGTCTTTAGTATGTTTATAACATCTCACATGGGGTATTACCAAAACATACAGTTCACGGAAATTCTAAGACTTCACTCAAAGGAGTTTTATTTAAATATAAAACCACACATAAGTATGGCGATTTACTTACATATACTACGTATTGGTTCAGATAAGACTACAACAAACCTTTTAGAAAATATTGGATTTTCTGGAAACCACACATAAGTATGACGATTTACTTACACATACTAAGTCTTGGTTCAGTTAAGACTACAACAAACCTTTTAGAAAATATTGGATTTTCTGGAAACAAACTCTAAGGAAACAACATTCAATTTTTTTTATAAAATACTTATGAACTCACCAGCTTTATGCTGATACTCTTTCAAAACAACTTGTATTCTCAGGTAATCAGTAATACAGGTAATCACAAGATTTCTGAAGTCAAGACGCTAAGGCGTAGATTCTTTTGCTATATTTTGACATCATATGTAATTTATTTGGAAACATGTACTTTTGAAACGATGTAACCTTTTAAATTATATTCATGATGGTTGTGTTTACTTTCTTCACTATGATTATGATACTGAGCATGACGTCCTCCGCCCCCGAACGTTTCCGCCGTTCTGGTTTGGGGGTGTGACAACCACGAACTCGTAATGCCCATAGCGAGTCCGGAAAACGGTCTTCTCCACGTCCTCATTTCTCACTTTAACCTAATGATAATCAGACCTGAGATCTATCTTGGAGAACCAAGATGCACCCTGCAACTGATCAAAGAGGTCATCAATCCGTGGGAGGGGATAACGATTCTTCACCATTAACTTGTTTAACTCCCAATAATCAATGCAGATCTGGTGCGAACCATCCTTCTTCTTGACGAAAAGTATAGGCGCTCCCCACAGAGAACTGCTCGGTCTGATGAACTGCTTGCCTAGAAGCTCCTGTAGCTGAGATGACAACTCCTACATCTCAGGTGGTGCCAAGCGGTATGACGCCTTGGCAATCGGGGCCACACCTGGTGCAAGGTCAATCCTGAACTCAACCTGCCTCTCGGGAGGCACACCGGGTAACCCCTCCTGGAAAACATCAACAAACTCCATGGCCACTGGAACCTCTGAAACTGAAATCAGATCCCCAACTCGAGTGTCAACCACATAAGCCAAATAACCTGCACACCCGTCCTGAATATATACTGACCGGCCCTAGCTGGCGAACAAAACCCTAAATCGACCATGGTGCCCTCTTGAAAAATAACCAGTTCTCCCCCACTCAGGGTTCGAACTACCACTTGTTGGCCCTCACAATCAATCATGGAACCAAACCTGCTTAGCCAGTCCATACCCACTATGACACACACATCCCCCATGGGGATAGGGATTAGGTCAATCAGATAAGGCACCCCGAAGATCTCTAACACACAGTCCTAATATACCACAGATGCAGAAACCCCGTGTTCATTGGCGATAGAAACCCGCAACGGACACTCTAACTCCCCAATAGGCATATCAAACTCCCTACTAAAAGATCGAGATACAAAAGACTGACTCGCACCCGAGTGAAACAACACAAGAGTAGGCAAAGAGTTTACTAGGAACGGACCTATCAAAGGCATATATATATATATATATATATATATATATATATATATATATATATATATATATATATATATATATATATATATATATATATATATATATAAACATAATACAAAACATAATCAACAGAACAGTGAATAGATACATACCAGTCACAATATCTGGAGCTGTTCTGGCTTCCCCAACAGTGAGCTGAAAAGCGCAACCTCGAGCTCTCGGGGGCTCCGCTCTCCCCTGGCGCCTATCGGTGATCCTCAAAGTAGTCGGCGTCGGGGCCTGTGCCTGCTTGGCGGCGAGCAATGGACATTTGACCTTCACATGACCAACCTGATCATAGTGATAGCAAATCCTGGAACTCAGATTTGGTGCCGGTTGACGACAATCCCTCGCATAGTGCCCCTCCTTGCCACATTTGTGGCATCCACTACCTGATCGACAAGCCCCCTCATGAACCTTGTCACACTTCCCACAAGTGTGGCCCTTCTAACTCCCAGATGTAGCATCAACAGCCATGAACCGCTTCGGCACAGGCTGCGACTGTGTCGGGGCTGGTCTCTAGTCTACAGCTTAATCTCAATCTCAAGCCGCCTGGCGGCCTCCTGAAACTCCAGCAAAGAACCATAACGCCGAGTGGATACAAACTGTCTGATAATTGTCTTGAGCATGCTCAAGTAACGAGTCATCTGAACCTGCTCAGAAGTAGCAAACTTAGGATAAAACATGGCCTTCTCCGTGAACATCTTGGTGATCTCCATCACCGACTCAGTCCCCTACCTCAGATCCAAGTACTATTGGGCCAACCTCTCACGCTCCACCAACGACACATATCTAGAACGAAACATCTATGAGAACTGCTCCGAAGACACAATAGCTCTCTTCTCATAAAAATACGAGCTAGTGACAAGTCTCCATCAATCCTTCGCTCCGGACCTCAAAAGGTTCAGAGCGCACTTGACCTTATGATCAGCTAGGCAACAACAAGTAAAGAAACACCCCTCAATGTCATAAAGCCACCTCATGGATATGATCGGGTCTTGAACTCCATCAAATGTCAGGGGCTTCGTATTATCGAAGTCCCGATACTGTAAAACTCTCTCAACACCAACCCCAACAGCAGCAGCGGCTACGGTGGCTGCAGCAGCAGCCTCAAACAAAGCAGCATAAGTCTCATCAAAATACTCCATCATGGCGGTCTTGATAGACCCGAACATCTCTAGAAATTATGCTCGAAAGTGAGAAACAACCTCCTCCTGAAGGATCTCCCTGATCCTGTCCTCGGACACAGCTGGCCCACCCTGACGGCCATCTCTCGATCCCGATCCCTATCCTGACTCAAATCATCTCGTCATCACCATACTGAAAATAAACCAAGGAGATATCAGATAACACACATATCATATCAGGGGAACCAACTCCCAACAAAGCCCTAGGGGTTGTGACTTCCCTATTATGCGTACGAGTCCTATGCTTCCAGTAGTACATGCCCATACCACCTTCCACACCTACCCGTATCTGTCTCAAGGATCATCACAACCATCCTAACCATATAGAATAACATACACATACACTCAATAATCACTCCATAGAACAAAGCTAAACATCACGAAACTGGCCGACTGATCCCACACAATTCAACCATGAAACTTCCTCCAACTTTGAAGTACTCGTGTATGCTAATCATACATAACACTGGACCCTATAGATAGTTGGATATCTGATCCTACCGTAAGAGCTTCATCAGACAAGAACAGGAAATAAGGCCAAACCAAAAATTCTCATTTTATAGAATCTTAGTTATGTATAACCATGATAGATACACTAAGAAACTATAGTAATGATGTCAATTTCATATAAAGGAGAACCCTAGGCTATCAGGCGTCATATAATCAGGCAATTATATCATGTAAATTCCTGAAGATCCCTAGCCTATCACTAGCATGGTGTTCTAACATATCACAATATCAAATAACCGTGTGGTAATTTGGGGTTTACTTACTGGCTCTGGCTGATCGTACACATAGCATCCTCTGTGATCATTTGAAAATACTTTGAAAATCATTTTTAAAACCTTTTTCCTTAGTTTGAGACTAGATTGACACGGATGTTCCTCCAATTCACTCAAACCAAGGCTCTGATACCAACTTGTAAAACTCATAAAAATCATGGTAAATTTAAACTTTTAAAACCAACCACTTTCATAAATTATTTAGAAAATAGTTTTTCAAAAGTATTTAAACATTAGATTTCCCAAAATCATAAGTCCAAAAAATGAGGATGTGTACAGTCACGCCTTTGCCTACCTGTGCTTCTCTGAAGTACCTGAAACATAACCCAAAACTGTAAGCCAACGCTTAGTGAGTTTCCCCCAAAATACCAACACACAAATACATATAACAACAACAAGCAGCATGCATACAGACCCTTCAGCATGACTGGACCACTTCATCGGGCCTTCAACCTATCTGGACCGCCCAGAGAACCTTCAGCATGACTGGACCGCCTCACCGGGCCTTCAGCTTATCTGGACCATTCTTCGGGCCTTCGGCCTGACTGACTCACCTCTCGGGCCTCTAGTCTATCCAGACTGCCCTGGGTCTCTCTGCCTTCAGTTTCCACTGGTCCGCCTCAACCCAACCACACATAAGATGTTGACATATACATAACGGATGTGTGTATATATATATATATATATATATATATATATATATATATATATACATATATATATACATATATATATATATATATATATATATATATATATATATATATATGTATAAGCAGTAAATAGACAATCAAGCAGATCTTACAGATCACTAAGCATAACATACATCCTACATACCACGATACTGATCTAACAGATCTCTACAATATACCAACATGCAATAACTAGGATAACAATCCAACGGGTCGGCCGTTGTGCCTTCGACCCGAAAGTACAGTGAGGAAAAACTCACCTCGTAAACTGAACAGAAACTGATAAGGTCCTGAACCCGAAAGTCATCTCTCTATCTGGCACCTAATCTCACCAAAGAGCAATTCCATCAAAAACCCAAAATACCGTTAAAGGTCAAACTTAGTTAAAGTCAACCGTTCAATCCCTGTAAGTCAACTGAGTCAACCCATCCGAGTCTACCCAACCGAGCTGACCCAGTGTGAGTACGCGGGGTGTACTTCGGAGGTACGTTGAGCGTACTCCAAACCCTCGTAGTTGAGCACCAACGGGATGGTTGACCGAGTACGAAGGGCGTACCCTCGCATCCTTCAAAGTCCAATGAGTGCTTAATGGCTTAAGCAATTAAGTCTATATTTCAAATCCAATGCTCAAATACACTCTAGAGTCATAAATTTTCCAACTTTATGACTTTTCACACCTATTAAGAGCTTAACTCAAGGTCTTAATCCATTAAGACCTTCTACAAGATGCATGGAGCAAAACTAACCAAAGGGACTTCATTTCTAGATGAGACATTTGGGACCAAAAACTAACATAAAACCCCCATTTCTAGATCTACAAGATTGGAAGACAAAGGTGCAAGATTTATACCTAAGGAGACTTGCAAATGAAGAATAAATCCCAGATCCAAAGTGCTTCTTCCCTCCAAGATGAGTTTGGTTCCTTCCTTCTTGTTCTAAGCACACAAACACAAACACACACTTTAATGCTTGAAATGGCTTCACAAGGTGGTTCTAGGGTTACAATCTTGAAGGAGAGGGTGGAGGCTGTTAAGGTGAAGGGAAATGAGGCCATAACGATGCTTAAATACCAGCCAAACCTGAAAAGTAGGGTTTCCTCATTTAGCAAGTATGCCCTGCGTACATAGATGTACGCCCAACATACTAGGGCGCGCCCTAGTACGCTCATCATACACACTAGTACGCATGGCGTACTCCTCACTGCCAAAATTACGAAAATGCCACTAGGGCTCCAATGGACATTTTCTTGGAATTAGGGACCAAAACGCAATATAATAAAGTTATAGGATTGAAATTAGAAGTACCTTAACATCGGGATGTTACAAAACCAGTTGGTTTACTTGAAATTTTGTAATCCTCGTTCATTTTCGTAATCCTCGTTCATCATTATTATTAGTTGATTTACTTGAAGTTTTTGTAATACCCGTCCATTAATAGTTGATTTATAAATGATTTTATATTTTCTTTTTATTTTTCATACTTATTCAAGACTTTTTGTTATAATATAAACGTTGCTTCACATTTCGCTTATGTTGTTTTAATCTATAGAGGTTTTATAAACTTTCTACTTATATTAACTACTTATCCTTACACAAACAACACCAAGAGTCAAACATATATATAAATGAAACACAAAAATGAAGGGAAAAGGTAAATAAAATTGGTATTCTATTTATATCTGATTAACTTTATTCATATGTGATTGTCAACATTTGGATGCGATTTTACTTAAAAATACAACAGAAAATGAATACACTGAAGATGAAATTTTTTTGATCTGTTTTGTTTACTTGTGAACACAAATAAAACTAAGTTATATATGTTATATTCACATATGAATAGAACAAAACTGAGTTATATATGTTCTACTCACATATGAATATAACATAATTAGTGTGAATATACCATAAATATAAGTTTAATATACAATTATTCATTTATGAATATAAAATAGTTTCTTTATAAATGTATATCAAATTTATTTTCTTCTACTCATTAATGAATAAAAGTAAGAAATATGACTTTTCTGATAAAGAGCCAACTATAATGAGAGAAACATGTTTGAAGCATAAAAATTACAAATGTATAGAATTCGTATCATATCTGTTATATTCATTTATGAGTAACTTGTATATCATTGCTATAATTTTGTTCTATTCACATATGAATAACTATTGAATGCCTATATTTATATATAAATTACTGAAAATGAAGACACTGAAAATGGATCACCAATTTCAAAAGAAAAACGTTCCAAGGCGAAACAAGATAAATGTATGAATAAAAGTTTCCATTCACATATAAATAAATTTTGATTTGTTTTGTTTACTTGTGAAAACAAACAAAACTAAGTTATATATGTTATATTCACATATGAATATAACAAAACTGAGTTATATATGTTCTATTCACATATGAATATAACATAATTTAGTGTGAATATACCATAAATGTAATTTTAATATACAATTATTCATTCATGAATATAAAATAGTTTCTTTGTAAATATATCAAATTTATTTATCTTCTACTCACTAATGAATAAAGGTAAGAAGATTGAAGTTTCTTATAAAGAGCCAACCATAACGAAAGAAACACTTTTGAAGCGAAAAAATGTCAAAGTTATAAAATTGTTTTCATATATGTTATATTCATATATGAATAACTATATATAGCTTATATATATATATATATATATATATATATATATATATATATGAATAACTTGTATATCCCTGTTATATTTTTGTACTATTCACATATGAATACTTCAATCCAAATATTCATATATGAACAACTATATATGGCTTATATATATATCATATTCATGTGTAAATAACTTGTATATCCCTGTTATATATTTGTACTATTCATATACAAATACTTCCATATTATTCAAGTATTATATGTTTTCATTTATCAGAAAAAAAGAAACAAACATAACAAAGTAAACAAAGGATCAAAGCAAAAAAAGTCTAGCAAAAACAAAAACTCCTAAAAAGCGACAACTACATGATTTAGATTCTGATTTTGAAGGTAGTCGTCCATAAAAGAAGCAAAAGAAAAAAGAGTCGCCAATTAAGAAAAAAAAGAAAAAACCTATGGTAAAGGACTTTTATTAAATGAAAAACAGATGTTCACCAGTATCATTACTCTCTATAATCCTTGGGTTGAGAAAACAACAAAAAGAATGTTTAAGATCTATGTGTAACATCCCAAAAATAAGATAAAAAATTTTCAATTTTTAAATAACTAAAACAATTATCCAAAACATCATAATCAAACCATAGTAGAATAAAATGTGTCTAATACATCAAGAAACATCAGAGCAATAATAAATTGCGGAATGAGGTGGTGTGTACACTACAATCATCCCGAGCTCTTCCCTTTCGAACCAGAAGTACTTGAAACATAAACTAAAAAACGTAAGCTCAAAGCTTAGTGAGTTCCCCAGAATACCACATACCAAACATATCAACATATACTGGCCCCCGCCTATCGTCGGGCCCTACCCGACATCGAGCCCCGCTCGGTATACAGATCTGTCAGTCATCGGGCCCCGCCCGGTATACATATAACACATAAACATATAATCAGATAACACATGTGATAAACACAAAGATAATAGCATACAGAATAGTCATCGGGCCCGCCCGGCATCATGCGCCGCCTGGTAAACATATACACATAACACATGCAAGAGTCACGCAGACAACAAGCAACTAACATATCAAACCATGGGAAGACATTGGTGCCCTTAAACCGCTAAACATAGTGAGGAAACTCACCTCAAGCTGATGACTCACTCGAATGAATCTCTGACTGTTGGCCCAGAAAATCCCTGTCCTATCAAAATCAATAACATCAAATTATTAATTGGATTACGAATCATAACCAAAAGTACAAGATATTTGGCCCATAACCAGGGTAAAAGACCAAATTACCCTTTATCTAACTTGGCCCAAAGTCAAGGCCCAACTCAACCATACAAAGGCCGAAATCCTAGAGCCCAATATATATGCCCAATCATCCAAATTGGGCCCGAGCCCATCATGGGCCTAAAATCGAAGGAAGCCCAACATGCTAGCCTAAAGCCCAAAATAGAGGTATAATGGCCCAACAAGACATAAACAATGGGAGTCCAAACATTGGCCCAATACCAAAAACGCCAAGCCCAAGGCCCATCTGCTGAGTACGCAGGGCGTATTCAGCTCGTATGCTTAACGTACTCCTTCTGGGCTAGTACGCGCAACGTACTAGCTGGGATGCCCAACGTACTCCCCAGTCTGTCATCCTACTCCATTAAGCACTTAATTGGTTAAGCCTTTCCTCCAAACTCACAGATCTGATCCCTAAAGGTGACTTATCTCGTAAAGTTGGCAACTTTACATACATTCATGGCTTAACCGGGGTCAATAGCTCATAAAGTGCTTAACAAATGTCTTAATACATGCATGGGTCCAAACACTCCATAAAGTTGACATTTTGATGAACATGGGGACTGATTGGAGCTAAGATCTAGCATCCATTGCCTCTGGAGTAGATCAAAAGCTCACATTTATCACAAGGACTCAAAAAGTGCACAAAATGCTCCATAAACTAGATATAACATATAAGAGCATAAAGATGTAATATTTGTACCTCAAAAAGATTGAAAATGTGGAGATGATCCTGGATCCACAAGCTCAAGCAATCCCCTCAAGTGTTCCTCTTCTTCTTCTCCTTCACAAACCACCAACAAACACTCTTCAAGCTCAAAACTCACCAAAACACTCAAGGGTTTCATTTTCTTGGACAAGGAGCGGTGGAGGCTGGTTAAACATGTCCAAATAAGGCTATAATGAGGTTTAAAGAGGGTGCAAACCCTAAAAATTAGGGTTTTCCTCAGCCTCACGTACGCCCTGCGTACTCCACGTACGCCCTGCATACGTGGTTAAGACCCACAATCAAGATATGAGCCAGTACGCCCAACGTACAAGGAGTACACCCAACGTACTCCAAATTTTAGGAATTTGGCAAATCTGCCCCCTAGGGACGAATTTTGCAAAAAATTAACACACCAAGGGTCTAAACTAAAAAGTACTTTGAATCGGGTGTTAAAATTCTCCCCCACTTAAATTAGATTTCGTCCTCAAAATCATTCTTTACCATCCTAGGTACGCCAGTCAGCTTGAACAATTAAACCACAACCCTGAAGCAGACCGAGTAAGCAACGTCGGGCATACAACAGTCTTCCAAAAATGCCACCGAACCCAGCCTTAACAGGGCTCCAAAATACTAACGATGAACGGATCCTTACTCAACTTAAATTAAACCCTGAAGAATAACCATTCCTACTCTGCCTGAAATCTGAAATCCTAAAACTTGTCTGACTCCCCGACAGACAACCCATACTGAACCACTGCTAATTCAATTCCACTTCATATTCCAAACAGATCCTCCAACTTCTGATTACATTGTCGTTTCCACTGGAAAACAGAATCACCGACCATTCGCTGCTGCCAGAATTTTTTCACTTAATAAAAGGGGATTAGATAATCCTTCAAGTAAAAGACTAATCCCTTCAATGGTTAGACTCAAACGAGAGCTGCGCAGTAGAGTCAAATTAATTACTTTGAGATTATTTAACCCATCCAACATGACTTAACATGTTCACTTAATAACAAGGCGACTCCTAACACGAATCCCAATCACTGGTACCACTTCAAGTTCATCTTGTTGCCCCACACCTGCATTCCTGATGCAGCCAAGACCTCTAGGATCTCATACTCACCCACCAACTTACCGATATACGAAAATTTCTAACTGGTTGCTGAGGATGATAGTCTCACAAAATTGCACCACACAAATGATGAACGAGGGTCTATCAGACAATAGTTTCCCTAGCTAGCTTTCCATAATGGCTCCAACAACCCTCCAGATCCAACCAAATATAACATACCCAACCATTAATGACAATCGACTCCTTCAATTGAGATCAAGGGTGGCTCCCAGCGCAAGTCTGACCCTAAGTAGCACACCAACCTAAAAACTCGCATCCTGATAACCAAAATTCGCATTCCAATCTGTTCAAAATCTCCTACATCCAGGGTGACCTCCCACGGAACTAGGATGAAATTCGCAATCCACCACTGAGATTGATAGCCTCACACGTGATCTAACTATCAGGATCCTACTGAGAGCCTCCTGATAAAGGCTGCCCTAGCCTAAACATTACACGGGTATCAAACACTGACCACAGAGTCATCCCACTCCAAACATAATCAAATACGTTGATCCAACCGATCAACTCCAAGTCCCACCCGCTCTATCATAACCATGCGGGCCTCCAGTATGGGTCTCACCTAGTCGAGTGCCCTCTAGGCCTAACCACTCCTTGGATCCAATGATCCTTATACCATACACAACATGCATACACACACACACACACACATATATATATATATATATATATATATATATATATATATATATATATATATATATATATATATATATATATATACATCAAGCCCCGTTTGACATCAATCAGACCCCGTTTGGCATCGGGCTTCGCCTAGTACATCCATCAGAGCCCGTATGGAATTAGGCCCCGTATGGTACATCCATCAGACCCCGTCTAACCATAATCATCATGAGCCGAACCTGCTCTCCTCTATGCCCTAATCAGGTGCTTGGGATATGCTTCGAACCCCAAAGCCTTAATCAGACGAGAACAACAGAGAGGCCTTAACTGAACATTAACATGTTCCCTCCTACGTACCCACCATGCGTCACTAATGATGTGCAATGAAACCTGAATATCCATTCTTGTGCACCCCTTAGACCAAACGATTCTCCCCCACTTGGATTCGACTGTGCTCTCCCAAACCACGACAACTTATGGGCTCCTAATCCATATCACAACCTTATAATTCAAATTGTCAACAACATGAGCTCACACGAACAAACATTCCTTTACTGGCCAATCCCAGTAATCACACACATCCCAAACCATATGTACACTTCCCGAATCTCGATGAGCACAAAAGCCCCAAATACTTCCCATGATACATCTCCAAACCCTTGAGCCACTTCAGCTCATGATAAAGAACTATAACCCTTGACCGGAACAGGCAGGTCACCAATCCAACTACCCACTTGCCAAGGATATATGTACTCAAGGTTTTCCAATAGATACCATTCAATTCCTGCGGAAAATCCCAAAGGCTGAGGCCACCCATGAGAACAACACCTCCCCATTACTTAAGAGTGATATGTTACCACTGCTCTGTTGGATAAGGTGTCTAAGTCCATAACTATATTTAGTATGTACTTGAACCGGCTTGACATGATCCATTTGGGTTGCATGGCATCGCAACAATTGGATAGACAAAATGAGAAAAGGACACTTATGATTGATTAATATATTATAAGTTCTAATATATTAATATGAAATCATATTATTTAATTAGTATTGATCAAGAATTAATTTGGAATTAATTTTGTGATCAAAAGAGACTAATTAAATATATGGGGATTGATTATGTAAATCATGCATTCTTATATATTGAGCTTATGATACATGATTCACTAGATTGTGCTAAGTCTCATTGGGTGCTCCATGGATGCTGCATGGAGGTTAAAACCCATGGGTCATGGAGGAAATGAAAAGCCATGCACATTAGGGTTTACATGTTGTAACCCTACATGTGGCACGCTATATATAGAATCCCATAACTTGCAAATTCGGCCACTAAGACAAAAGAAGGAGGGCTAGCCGATTTTATGCTCAAGTGTACTTCTCTCAAGTTATTCCAAAATTTGTGGTGTGGTGTGAAGAATTTGAGGCATTAGATTTGGGGTGCTAGGCTCACAAGGTCTTAAAGGAACTCAAGCAACAAGAAAGGTATGTGATTATACTAGTTTTTATATTACATGTACCCCATTCACATGCTAGATAGGATGAGAACCTTGGAAAATCAAATTTGCATGTATATTAGAGAAAACAGAGATCCAAGGTTTCTAGGGTTGTATGTACACCATAGGAGTGTTAGAATGCTCAAAACCCATCAGTGATATCAGAGACTAAGCTTGTTTTCATTATACTTGATGCAAATTGCTGAAAAAAGTCGAATTTCTGCTCACTGTTCAGTAAACTCGCCGAGTCCATGGGGGGACTCGACGAGTCCAAGTGAAAACTCATCCTACTCATCGACTAGGTTCATGCACTCTGCGAGTAGGAGGACCTGTGTGTAGATTTTTGAGTTTTGTTGCTGAAATTGGACTAGAATCATTATCCTAAACTGTTTTGGACTTATAAAATCTGTTTGTGAGGTGGTAATGATTATGCTAATCCATTTTCAAAGGATTTTATCAAAGTTTCAAGTTTTATACATGCTTATGTGATTCTTGAAAATTATTGATATGAATGTTCATGCTTATGAGTTTGGTAGATCATAGGAATTATTTGCAAATTGTTTGTTAGTGTAATTATTGATCTAAATGCAAATTAATGGACTCCATAACTTGTCCTCAAGTTATGGAATTCCAAAAGTCTTTTCACTAAAACTCATAAGTTATAGAAATGAAAGGTTTTGAATAGTTTCAAAACTTGCCCTCAAGTTTTGGAATTTGTAAAGTCTCTTTAGAAAACTTTAATTCCAGACCCTAGATTTTAATATTTTAAAATTCTACCCTTATACTTTATATACTTTATAATATTATACGTTAATAATATATATATATATATATATATATATATATATATATATATATATATATATATATCTATGTGTGTATAAGATCAAGTCAGTCTTACCGTTAGTAGGTCTCATTCACGAAGCCGGTCTATGAGGGGGGTATAAGGTTGTTGCCTATAAAATGGCAGCTTAATGGGTGTCCACTCTCACCCACCGCTTCCTTGACTGGTGGAGGGTCGTTAGCCGAACGGGTAGGGCAAGGACTATAATTCTCATTAAAAGTATAATGATAAATATAAAGTAACTAAACCTTTATTAATTTCCAATCTTAGTTACTTTAGGAAAATGTGAAATTGATGCTAACCCATAAAATTACACTTTGCACCTTGCTAAAGTCGTTAGTGGAGCATGTGTGGTTAACCGGCACACTAACTTGGACTTAACAAAGGTGGCAAAGGGTGTCTTAAGGTTTATCATAGATCGGTGGGGCGTGTGTGGTTAACCGGCATATCGGTTAGGTGATAAAATTAAGAGTACCAAGTAATTTGTATGGTTATTCACACCTTGTTTGTGATCCTCGGTATCCCAGTCACAAACTTGAAGGGCATATCGAGATTTAAACATACCATTGAATTGTTCAATGAATCTCAAAAGATCTAGGAGTTTCAATTCAATTAAAACCTAATAATCTATTTTGTTTTTCATGGTGGAAATTGGTAAATCGTCATTTACCTACCTTCAAATATTGTATAGATTGGATTATGACATCCCTCTTCCAAGTCATAAAGTATTGTGTTGGTTTCTAGCCTTAATATTTCATTTGGGTGTGTTATTAAGGATTCTATATCTAATCTAAACTTGTCTTTCTTCCTTTTCAGATGTCTTCCAACAATGCTTCTGGCTCAAACCCTTCTGGCTCCTTCTCTCTCATGAACCTTTGTGGGAGAGTCATCTTTGATGGTTCCAACTTCAATGATTGGATTAGGAACATCAGGATAGTCACTCATTATCAGGACAAGGAATATGTCCAGACAAGGAGCTGAAGGAAATCGATGAGTCTTCTGCTACTCCAGAGGAGATTGCTGAGTACACTAGCCATGAGAAGGATGCCACTAAGGTGTCTTGTATCATATTGGCTACCATGACAAAAGAACTCCAGAAATCCTATGAAGATTTTTACCCTTATGAGATGCACCAGGACCTGATGGAAAGATACCATCAGAGTGCTCGTCAAGAGTGGTATGAAATCATATCTTCCATGATAACAACCAGGATGAAGGATGGTGAACCCATCACGGGCCACTTGCAGAAAATGCAAAGGTTTGTGGACCGATTGCTTAAGTTGAATGTGAACTTACCTGAGGACCTGGCTATTGATATCATACTGCACTCCTTACCTACTTGTTATTATGAGTTCCGAATGATCTATCATATGAACAAGGAGGAGGTCACACTTAGCAAACTTCAAGGACTTTTGAGGACATCCGAAACTGGTCTCAAAGGTAAAACGGTTGTATCTACTCCTACCACAGCCCTTGTTCTGGCAATCGGGCAAGGTAAAGGGAAAAAGAGGAAAGCCTATTCGAAGGGTACCAAGGGAAAGTCTCTTGATGGCTCCTCTTCGAGTGGAACCAAAGGAGGTTCTGCTACTCCCTCTTCCAACCCGAAGGATGCACAGTGCTTCTATTGTCAGGAAAAGGGGCATTGGAAGCGAAGCTGCCCCAAGTACTTGCAGAATCTTAAGGATGGGAAAGTGAAACCCACCCATGAAGGTATTTACACTATATTGTCTAATAATTCACCACATACTAATTCTTGGGTCCTTGATACAGGGTGTGGAATTCACATTTGTTCTGATTTGCAGGGACTAAAAAGAAGTGAGGATGTGGAGTAGGGGAAGATAAACTTGATCATGGGGAATAGGAAAGTTTCACCTGTCACCAAGATTGGAGTTTATTCTTTATTGCTTAGTAGTGGATTAGTATTAGATTTGAATAAATGTTGTTACTCGTCTGAAATCGCGAGAAATATTATTTCTTTTCATGGTTTGTACAAACAAGGATTTACTTTTTCATTTGATAATGAATGTGGTGGTATTGATGCTTTTTATAATGATGTTCTTTATTTTAAAGCATTACCTTGTAATGGTGTATATGAAATTGTGTCGATTGTAGACAACTTAGGAAATAATGTTTTGCATATTGATTCTTCCACTAGTTTGGATAAGGCATCCTTATGGCATTTTCGTCTTGGACATGTCAACAAGAAGCGCATAGGCCAACTCCAAAAGGCTGGAGTTTTGGAGTCATTGGACTTTAAGTCAGATGATAGTTGCGAATCTTGTTTACTTGGAAAAATAACTAGGTCACCCTTCACTGGTACTTGTGCTAGGGGTGAAGGTTTGTTGGATCTCATACATACAGATGTGTGTGGGCCCTTCTGAACAGCCACAAGGGATACTAACCGCTTCTATGTGACTTTTACTGATGATTACAGTAGATATGGTTATGTCTACTTAATCAAGCATATGTCAGAAACCTTTGAGAAATTCAAAGATTTTAAACAAGAAGTGGAGAATTAGTTGGGCAGGAAGATAAAGATGCTCCGATCCGATCGAGGTGGTGAGTATCTTAGTATCGAGTTCCTTGATTATCTTAAGGAATGTGGAATTGTTTCACAGTTGACACCTCCCAGGACACCACAGCTGAATGGTGTGGCTGAGAGGCGCAATCGAACCTTGTTGGACATGGTTCGTTCCATGATGAGTCGAGCTTCGTTACCAATCTCATTTTGGGGGTATGCCTTAGAGACTGCCACCCATATCCTTAATCTAGTCCCTACCAAGAAGGTTGCCAAAACACCTCACGAGATGTGGACTGGGAAAGTTCCCAATTTAGACCACATTAAGATTTGGGGTTGTGATGCTTTTGTGAGGCGCGAGACTCACGACAAGCTCGAACCTCGAAGTGAGCGATGTATTTTCATCAGCTACCCACAGAAATCCTTTGGTTACCTCTTTTACAGACCCAGTGAGAATGTGGTCTTTATGGCAAGGAGATGAGACTTTCGTGAGAGATAATTCATAAGCCAAGGAAACAACGGGAGGAAAATTGACCTTGAAGAACTTCAAGAGTCAAGCAGTGAACGAACCTCAAACACTAGCAATCAACCTGAGGAGGAAATTCCTGTTGATGAGTCCGTACCTCTGAGGCGTTCCACAAGGGTTAGGAACACACCTGAGTTTTATTATGGTTTCCGTATTACTACAGAAGGTGATGCATTTATCAGTGATAGTACACTGGTAAATTTGGATGAGCCTAATAACTTTAAGGAAGCCATGGCAGGCCCTGAGTCCGCCAAATGGAATGAGGCTATAGACAGCGAGATTCAGTCCATGTATGACGATCAAGTTTGGAAATTGGTTGACAATGTACCGAGTCGTAAGATAGTCGGGTGAAAATGGATCTTCAAGAAGAAGACTGACATGGATGGGAATGTATACACTTATAAGGCGCGACTGGCTGTGAAGGGCTTCACTCAAACTCCGGGAGTTGACTATGATGAGACCTTCTCACCAGTAGCGAAGATTAAGTCTATTAGGGTTATGCTAGCCATTGATGCATTTCATGATTATGAAATATAGCAAATGGATGTCAAAACCGCTTTCCTTAACGGAAAGTTGGTTGAGGATGTTTATATGAGTCATCCAGAGGGTTTTGTCGATGCAAAGCACCCTAATAGAGTGTGTAACCTTGAGAAATCCATCTATGGATTAAAACAAGCATCTCGCAGATGGAATCTTTGTTTCGATGAGAAAGTCAAAGAGTTTGTCTTTTCGAGGAGCGAGGATGAGTCCTGTGTATATGTTAAAGCTAGTGGGAGTATATTTAGCTTTTTGGTATTGTATGTGGATGACATACTACTCATAGGAAATGACATCCCAACCTTGCAGGAGGTTAATCCCTGGCTTGGGAAGTGTTTCGCTATGAAGAACCTTGGAGAAGCTGCCTATATCCTAGGGATAAGGATATTGAGAGACAGGAGTAAGAGACTAATTGGACTTAGTCAAAGTACCTACTTGGATAAGGTGCTGAAAAGATTCAGCATGAAGGATTCCAAGAAAGGTGAATTACTGATCCAGAGTAACGCCAATCTGAGTAAGACTCAGAGCCCGAGTACAGAGGCTAAGATAGCTGAGATGAGTCGAGTACCGTATGATTCCATTGTAGGCTCGATCATGTATGCTATGACTTGTACTCGCCCTAATCTGGCCTTTGCTTTGAGCATGGTCAACAGATATCAAGGGAATCCTGACAAGGCTCACTGGACTGCGGTGAAGAAAATTCTCAAGTACCTGTGGATGACTAGGGCTAGGTCCTTACCCTTGGTGGGAGTGATGACTTGAGAGTAGTGGGGTATAGTGATGCTAGATTCCAGACTGATAGGAATAATTTCCGCTCTTAGTCAGGCTGGGTCTTTACCCAAAATGGAGGAGCAATTACTTGGAAAAGTTCCAAGCAGGAGACAGTAGCTGATTCAACTTGCGAATCAAAGTACATAGCAGCAAACAAAGCGGCGAAGGAGGCTATATGGCTGAAGAACTTCATTGGAGACCTTGGAGTTGTACCAGCTACAAAAGGAGCCGATGGAGATTTTCTGTGATAACGAGAGTGCAGTTGTCTTAGCCAAGGAACCAAGGGATCACGGGAGATCCAGGCATATCGACAGAAAATACCACTTCATTAGACATCGAATAGAAGAAGGACTCCTCGTGGAAAAGAGGGTATCATCAGATGAGAACCCAACAGATCCCCTCACGAAGGGACTGTGTAGGTTTAAACATTTACAGCATGCGAGGCGCATTGGGCTGAAGGATGATATTCGTTTTAGTAATTATATAGCTTTCAAAACTTTTAATAGTTGAAATGTAATTGACATTTGATGTTTAAATAAAAGGTGTCTTTATTTACTAGTATGGCACTGTCTTGTGTCAATCGTTTACTATTGTTTCATTTTGCATGTTTTAACTTCCAGGAATAATTGTGTTATGGTATATCATACTATTCAAACTATCCACAGTCGATCACGGTTTGTAGATTTGTTGCTGCAACATTCATGAGTGATCATAAGTTCTAAGTATTGGATTCAACCCATGCTCACTTGTATCACTTCATGGAATTTATCTCGAGTGATCGTGAGACGGTAATATCATATAAGTCTTCAAGCCAAGAGATATGAGTTGTTGGCTATGAATTGGTTGTACATTGATAGTACGAAAACGCGTCAGTAACTTGATGTTATAAAACGTGTTGTTGTGTATAATTTGATGATTAGCTAGTAAAAGCATATGAGTCGAATTTTATCTGTTCCTTTTAGTCCTTGGAGGATTAAAATCGATATCTTGGGCCCCTCGATGATTTTGTTTTGACTTATGTGTCGGGCCCGGTCAGAACTAAATTGATGTGTTCAATTAAGTTCATTGTCAAACGAATCGGAAATCGGGAAACAAACTATTGGACAATAAGTACGACGTTCTTCCATGTATTTGTCCGGCTGATATTTTGAACAGAGGATTCTATGATCACTTATCTTAAATGGTGCATCATCCTAGTTCTGCGAGACTTTGAAAGAGCT
The DNA here is from genome assembly GCF_052849685.1 of Lactuca virosa. Lineage (NCBI taxonomy): Eukaryota > Viridiplantae > Streptophyta > Magnoliopsida > Asterales > Asteraceae > Lactuca > Lactuca virosa. Next base: position 239,249,803 of record NC_136433.1, read on the forward strand.
ACGATTGCTAGTCGGATCCTGAAGTCATACCTGTAACTACAGTTATTAGACTTATCCAAGTGGGAGACTGTTGGATAAGGTGTCTAAGTCCATAACTATATTTAGTATGTACTTGAACCGGCTTGACATGGTCCATTTGGGTTGCATGGCATCGCAACAATTGGATAGACAAAATGAGAAAAGGACACTTATGATTTATTAATATATTATAAGTTCTAATATATTAATATGAAATCATATTATTTAATTAGTATTGATCAAGAATTAATTTGGAATTAATTTTGTGATCAAAAGAGTCTAATTAAATATATGGGGATTGATTATGTAAATCATGCATTCTTATATATTGGGCTTATGATCCATGATTCACTAGATTGGGCTAAGTTTCATTGGGTTCTCCATGGATGCTCCATGGAGGTTAAAACCCATGGGTCATGGAGGAAATTAAAATCCATGCACATTAGAGTTTACATGGTGTAACCCTACATGTGGCACACTATATATAGAACCCCATAGCTAGCAAATTCGGCCACTAAGACAAAAGAAGGAGGGCTAGCCGATTTTGTGCTCAAGTGTACTTCTCTCAAGTTATTCCAAAAGTTGTGGTGTTGTGTGAAGCATTTGAGGCATCACATTTGGGGTGCTAGGCTCACAAGGTCTTAAAGGAACTCAAGCAACAAGAAAGGTATGTGATTCTACTAGTGTTTATATTACATGTACCCCATTCACATGCGAGATAGGATGAGAACCTTGGAAAATCAAATTTGCATGTATATTAGAGAAAACATAGATCCAAGGTTTCTAGGGTTGCATGTACACCATAGGAGTGTTAGAATGTTCAAAACCCATCATGCTCATCCCTACTGATAACAGCAGTCGACTACTTGAGCTTTACAATGGCTAGCCTTCCTTGACCAGCCACACCCAACTATTATACATTCTAAGACAGAGTAATTATTCCCAATACCTTAACAAATCTTAAAATCCATAAGCACTTACCACTGGATCCACCACAAGCCCTCGACGACTTATTGAATGACGAAAAACAACATCTCGACTATCGAAATGGTTACTCAATCGAATCCATGACCTTCCTGCACTTAGAGCAATTCCAATGTGAACGTGTGACTGACCAAAAAAATGATGGTGTGAATGGACAACTACCGATATTACACCCACGATCAACCAATTTACTCATTGCCTCGAAATCATGAAGAAGCCCTACATATTCGACATTTTGACCCGGCATGCCCAACTTGCGGATTTCTTGAATTTTTTGTAGGTACCACTAAAGATCTGACTGGCTGCTGGCCTCCTAAGAGGAATACTCAAGCCACTTCTAAACGCGGTCCATGATGTGCAAAATGGCATATGACAATTCTTTGAACGATGACTCGGTCAATAATAGAGGAACTCTGAACCTTAGATGGGGTTATTGGAAACTTTTCAATGTCACAACTCTAACCTAGCAAGAGCGATCTAAAACCTTTGAAATATGAAACGTACTGAGGACTGAACTCTAATTCGTTGAAAATGTAGAAATTATGATATGGTGCTAACAGTCCTACCATACAAAAGATTTATGATCCAATGATACAACACTGGCCAAGAACATATTTATTCTAGATATTAATATCATTACAGAACTGGGGCTCAAAATACATACCAATGATTTCTTGCGGCTCAATCTTGACCTCCTGAGGGACGATCAGTGGTCGGACCTAAACTCCCTCCGCCACCCATGCAGGACAGCTGGACTTGAAATGACATGGGTGGTGACAATGAAAGCACATATGATCCTTCTTACAATCCTGATTGACATGCCCTCCTTTCCCCACACTTGAAACACCTGAACTTGTGACAACCAAACCCGTGAGTTCCCCCATACTTGCCATATATCTCATAGTTCTCCTGACTTCCAGCACCCAGGTCAGATGTATCAAACTCTCCACCTCCTTCCAATCGTCATGAGTTATGTGTCCACCTTCATTTTCCTAGCTGTGCCTCCACACCCAGATTACCCTCGCTTGCAGCCTCACCAGCTTCTCTTGCAGCATGCGGGATTGTGTCCCGCTCCTTGAATTTGACAATCATTCTGTCAGTGATCCGACCAATGATATCGGGCAACTCCTTTAGTAAGTTTTGTAAAACCTCAGTGGCAATCCAGTCACGAAGTCTAGTGTTATTTGTACCCATCTCAGAGGACTCCGCTTCTTTTATAGGCATCGACATCCTGTACATCAACACCAAATTGTCATCTCATAATCACAAGCTTCTTGGTTTCATCGCAACTCTCCTTGACTAGAGTACAGATCCTCTGATTCATGTAGTACGGGCCCATACTACCTTCCACATCTATCCATACTTTCTTCAAGGATTGCCTTGAATCCTCTAAGTCACTCCTTAACCATGTAAATGATCCTCATCAAGATAAGGCTCTCAAAATTAAATCTCTTCCTAGGTTTTCCTAGGGTAATCACCACGCCACTCTCCGACATCGGACCCCGCTCGATATACAAATCTGTCAGTCATCAAGCCCCGCCCGATATCAAGCTCCGCCTGGTATACATATAACATATAAACATATAATCAGCCAACACATGTGATAATCTCAAAGACAATATCATACAGAATAGTCACCAGGCCCCGCCCGACATCCAGCCCCGCCTGGTAAACATATACATATAACACAAGAAAGAGTCACGCAGACAACTAGCATACTGACATATCAAACCATGGGACGGCATTGGTGCCTTCGACATGCTAAACATAGTGAGGAAACTCACCTCAAGCTGTTAAATCACTCGAATGAATCTCTGACTGTTGGCCCGGAAAATCCTTGCGCTATCAAAAGCAATAACATCCAATTATTAATTGTATTCCGACTCATAACCAAAAGTCTAAGCTGTTTGGCCCATAACCAGGGTAAAAGTCCAATTTACCCTTTATCTAACTTGGTCCAAAACCAAGGCCCAACTTAACCATACAAAGGCCCAAATCCTAAATCTCAAAACAGAGGTCTAATGGCCTAACAAGGCTCAAACATTGGGGGTCCAAACATTGGCCCAATATCGAAAACGCAAAGCCCAAGGCCCATCTGCTGAGTACGCAGGGTGTACTCAGCTCGTACGCAGGGCGTACTCAGCTCGTACGCTTAACGTATTCCTTCTGAGGCTAGTAGGCGTAGCGTACCAGCTGGGTATGCCCAACGTACTCCCCAATGTGCCATCTTATTCCATTAAGCACTTAATTGATTAGGCCTTTCCTTCAAACTCACATATCTGATCCCTAAAGGTGGCTTATCACGTAAAGTTGGCAACTTTACATACATTCACGGCTTAAGGAGGCTCAATAACTCAAAAAGTTATTAAAAATGTATTAATACATGCATGGGTCCAAACACTCCATAAAGTTGACATTTTTATGAAAATGGGGACTAATTGGAGCTAAGATCTAGCATCCATTTCCTCTGGAGTAGATCAAAAGCTCACCTTTATCACAAGGACTCAAAAAGTGCACAAAATGCTCCATAAACTATATCTAACAGATAAGAGCATAAAGAAGTAATATTTTTACCTCAAAAAGCTTGCAAATGTGGAGATTATCCTGGATCCATAAGCTCAAGCAATCCCCTCAAGTGTTCCTCTTCTTCTTCTCCTTCAAAAACCACCAACAAACACTCTTCAAGCTCAAAAGTCACCAAAACATTCAAGGGTTTCATTTTTTGGGACAAGGAGAGGTGGAGGTTGGTTAACATGTCCAAATGAGGCTATAATGAGGTTTAAATAGGGTGCAAACCCTAAAATTAGGGTTTTCCTCAGCCTCACGTATGCCCTGCGTATGTGGTTAAGACCCGCAATCAAGAAATGAGCCAGTATGCCCATCATACTCCAACTTCTCTGAAGTTGGCAAATCTGCCCCCTAAAAAGTACTTTTAATCGGGTTTTACACTATGGGTTTTGGAAGTATGTTAAGAATGAAAATAACCGATATACCATTGAAGCTGGGATTTTATATTCTTCAAAATTTTGATTCTAAAAGAATGGTCATAAATGTTGAAGGAAAGGAACTGAAAGTAATAGCACAGTCTGTTCATGACATGTTCGAGATTCCAACTGGTGGAACCATACTTACACAACTGGATCAATGGCCTAAAGATGTTACATGTTATGATGAATGGAAGGAATAGTTTCAAGAAGGAGCAATCATCAGACTTAATGCAATAAAAAAGTTATTGTTCGTACCACAGAAGCTAATTTTAATTTCAAATTGAACTTCTTAGTTCTTTTTGTCAACACATGTTGTAAGTCAACATCAATGGGAAGATGCAACCTGTTCCTTGTGAGTTATATTTCAAGAAAAAGAGATATCAGCAACATAGACTGGTGCAACTATGTTTTGGATTATCTCGTTAGAACAAAGAACTCATACATGCCATACTCGGATACCAAATACTTTGTTGGACCTTCGGCTTTCTTGGTGGTAAGTTATTCATAAGTGAACATATTATAATGTTTATATTCACTTCTTAATAATATTAATTATCCATAACTGTATAACACATATTCATATACGAATAACTAAAAGTTAGTATTACTTATTCACATTTAATGCTTTGGATTACTTATTCATAAATGAATATAAAAAAATAATACTACATTTTGTAAAAATTCATTTATGAATATGGATTAATTATCATTTATCTGCAATTGTTCTATGCTGATAAAATCCACTCGGAAGCTCTAACGGTAACACGTAAACGTCCAACAATTTGTTATTAGAGTTTAGAGAAGATTAGATATCGAGAGACATTTGAACAAGAAATAAGTAGATTTTTCCTTGAAGAATTAAATGAAGAATTTTTTAATTAAGAACTTAAAGGAGATACGGATCCGGAAGACAGTGATTGTGATAAAAATGAAGATGATTTTGTTGAGGTAATTATTTTGAATATGTTAATTATATATGATTACACTAATTTATTATATTAATTTCTAATTATATTTCTTTTTATTACATATGCATATGAATCAAAATTATCTAAAGTGCTTAATAATTTTGAGAGGATGAAGGAAAAGCTAAATTCAAAGCTCAATGATGAAATAACAGAGTTTACTAAAAAGGAAAGTTTCGGAATTTTGAAAGAAAAGATCACAAATGTAATTGTTGAAGATAAAAATTAACGCATAGAAATTTTTGAATTTCCAAGTAATGAAACTGGACTTTAAGGTATCAATTTTACACTAGTTATGGGTGAAAAAAGAAATGATGAAAAAGTAAATGAAGATAAAGAGGGAACAACACAATGATAATGATGGACCTGAACCTGAAGTAGATTATTTTCTTGATGGAAACGAAGTGGAGAATGAAGGAACAATGAATGATGGAGAAACCAATAAAAAAGAAAATGATGAAAAGAAAAAGGAAGGTGAAGCTAAAGCAAAACAGAATAATGGAGAGATCAATAAAAATGAGAATGATGAAGAGAAAAACGATGGGGAGACTGAAGAAACAAATAATGATGGACAGACTAGTCGAAAAAATGAAACAAATCAAAATTTGTTGGATAAAGTTGTTGAAAACATTGTGGATAATGTTCTTAGCATTGGATTTTCACGTTTAAATAGTCAAGAAGATGAAATATGGAATAACCCTGATATGAAAACTATTTTGGATAATATTGATATAGGTAAATTTTGACTTACTTTTTTTTATAAAAATATATAAAGATATTAATACACAATAATAATTTTTTTATTAAATTTTGACCAGGGTCAACAATGACTAGAAGTAAAACTAATACTCTGATCAGTCAAGTTATTCAAGCAATGTATTTGTTATTCATATATGAATGAATATAAAAAAAATGTTACTATTAACTTATTATTTATTTACAAATAAAAAATGTTATTATAGATTCAATAATTCATTATACTTAATATATAATATGATATGGATCTTGTAGGGAAGGTGTAACACCCCGAGTTCAGAAGTGCAAGTTCAGGGTTCTTAGTGTGAATAAGGAAGGTCGACTCGGCGAGTCGATGGATAGACTCGGCGAGTCGAGTCGCGAGTGGACCGCGTGAATAAGTGACCCGACTCGGCGAGTCGGGGGTGGACTCGGCGAGTTCGTGCTGGATTATGAAACCCTATTTTCAGGGTTTGCACCCTATTTAAAGAACAATATGCCTTCATTTCAGCCTCTATCTTCCCTGAGTGTTCCAGAGAAACCCTAAATCGTGAGAGACTCCATTGTTGAGAAGAGTGAAGCTTGGAAGAAGAAATTGGTGAGGAAAAGTTAGAAGATCAAGAGGCTAGCATCAGGAGATCATTGTAGATCCGGAATCTACTCCTTCTTGGGCACATTTATGAGGTAACAAGTTGTTACCTTGAGTTTTCTCCTTCTAGATCCATTCTTGGTTGTTGTTTTGGGAATTTTAGCTTGTTTGGAATCCATTTCGGGTTTAGAGGTTAGATCTGAGGTTGCAACTTCAGATCTAGGTTGTATTGGAGCCATGAGGGCAGAAAGCATCAGCCTTGGGGCTTGATTGAGAGTGTCTTTGCCTTAAACCTTCATTCTGAGCTTACTGGAGCTTGTTGAGCCTTGCATGCACGTAAAGTTGGAAACTTTACGTGTGAATCTAGCCCTAGGAGTCCAGATCTATGTATTGGAAGCAATGAAATGGCCTGAAATCGTCTGAATGAAGATGTCACGTTTGGACTCGGCGAGTCACATGGGTGCACTCGACGAGTTATATGAATTTGTACATGGACTCGACGAGTTGAAAGAACAACTCGGCGAGTCTGTTGAAGATTGCCTTGGACTCGGCGAGTCTGTTCTTGGACTCGGCGAGTCTGGTCGTGGAACCCTAACCTTTTCTGGTTGAGCTGCGAATCGGTGAGTCGAGGGATGACTCGGTGAGTTGAGCAAGAAGGGACTCAGAACTTGTTGGACTCGGCGAGTCTTGGGGCGACTCGGCGAGTTGAGTCGTGGCATTGGAGTTTCTGAGCATAGGGACTCGACGAGTCAACGGGTTGACCCGGCGAGTAGGGTCAACCAGGAAGGTTGACTTTGACTGAGGACTTTGACTTGGACCAAGGGTTGACCAGTTTGACTTCCAAGGGTATTTTGGTAATTAATGGTATTTATGGAATTGGTTCTTTGGTAGTGTTCGGTGGTGGAGTTCGTGTCGGTGATCGGAGCAGCTGATCTTAACCTTTCAGTCGGTATTTGCGAGGTGGTTATCCTCACTATACTGACAGGGTCTACGGCACCAAGGCCGGCCCTTTATCTGATGGAGATCCGGGTATTGTTGTTATGTTATTGCTTTGCTATGTTTGCGTCCTGGTAGTTAGGATGGTATGCGTTAGAGACCTGGTTAAGGTCGGTATCCTGGTATATAGGATGATGATATGCTAGTGACCGGTTAGGTCGGTATCCTGGTTAGGATGTTGCTATGTTATGTGATATGCTGGATCGGTTTGATTAGTTGTGAGATGTTATATGATTATATGTTTATGTGCACATGGTTGTTGGACTGGGGTTGGGTTGAGGCGGGTCCTGCTTTGTGCTGTAGGCCAACATACCCAGGGCGGACCGGTTAGGCCGAAGGCCCGACGAGCGGTCCGGATAGACTGAAGGCCCCAAGAGGGCGGACCAGACGTGCCGAGGCTCGGAGAGTAGACCAGACAGACTGAAGGCCCGATGCGGGCGGACCAGTCATACTGTAGACTCGGAGAGAGAGTGGACCGGGTGGACTGAAGGCCTGGTGCAGGCGGACCAGTCACACTGTAGACTCGATATGCATGGCTGTTCTGTTTATGACATGATATGATATGTGTATGGTATTGTGGTTGGTATTTTGGGGGTAACTCACTAAGCTTTCGGGCTTACAGTTTCAGTGTATTGTTTCAGGTACTTCAGGAGATCGTGGCAAGGCGAAGGCGTGATCGTACCGCTCCTCAGTTTTATGTTGATGTTCTGGGATACTCTGATAATAAATGAATTGAAAACCTTTTTGTAATAACTTAATGAATATGGGTTGTTTTTGAAAAGTTTAAATTGGCTGTAAATTTTTGGATGTTACAAGTTGGTATCAGAGCCTTGGTTTGAGTGAATTGGAGGAACATTCGTGTGAATCCAGTCTCAAATCAAGGAGAGTTTTTAAAAAGTGAAATCGAAATGGTTTTCAAAAATAAGTAGAGGAGGATGCGGAGGTACGATCAGCCAGAGCCAGTAAGTAGACCCCAAAATACCATACAAGTTATTTGATTATGTGATATGTTAGAACAACATGCTAGTACTAGGCTAGGGATCTTCAGGAATTGCATGATAGAATTGCCTGATTATGTGATGCCTGCTAGCCTAGGGTTCCCTGCTATGTGAGGTAGTTAGCAGTTCCTCTAGAGGCGAGGATTGAGTGTTTCCATGTATATGTTTATCGCTAGGGTGTTGTGGTGATACTTGATATAAAATGGGTAGGTGTGGAAGGTAGTATGGGCCCGTACTACTGAAAGCACATGACCCATACGCGTATCAAGGAAGTCACAACCCCTAGGGTAGGGTTGGGAGTTGGTTCCCGGGTTATTGGGGAAACATTTGATTTTATTGCGGTGTATTTTCAGTATGGTGGTTACGAGACACGCCGGGGGTGGATCCGGGTCAGGATCGGGATCAGGAGGGGACGGTCAGGGTGGATCAGCGCCACCCGAGGTCATTGGACAGATGAGTACGGAAGAGTTGGATGCTAGGATTAGTGAGATCCTGCATGATGAGGTTGCTACTATGTTCCGGGCTGAGTTGCCGGAGATGTTTGGGTCGATCAAGACCGCCATGATTGAGTATTTTGATGAACGATATGCGGCTCTTGCAGAGACGGCTGCCGCGGCAGCTGTAGCAGCGACAGGTGGAGGAGCCGGTCGGGGTTTTCAGTATCGGGACTTCGATAATACGAAGCCCCCTACTTTTGATGGAGTTCAGGATCCGATCGTTGCTATGAGGTGGTGTTCAGACGTGGAGGGCTGTTTCTTCATGTGTTCATGCCCTGCGGATCAGAGGGTGAGGTGTGCTCTGAAACCTTTTGAGGCTCGGGGCGAAGGATTGGTAGAGGTTGACTACGGGATCTTATTCGGATGCGCAGCGGGCTGCGGTTTCATGGGATCAGTTCCGGGAGATGTTCAGTACCCGTTATGTTCCACGGGTTGAGAGGGAGAGATTGGCTCAGGAGTTCTTGGAACTGAAGCAGGATTCGGAGTCGGTGACGGAGATCACCAGGATGTTCACTGAGAGGGAGATGTTTTGCCCTGAGTTTGCTTCGGAGCAGGCTCAGATGTCCCGATATCTGAGTATGCTCAAGAGGGATATCAGGCAGTTTGTGTCTACACAGAGGTGCGAGACTTTACTGGAGTTGCAGGAGGCCGCTCGGCGGCGTGAGTTGGAGATTGAGCTTGTTGCAAGACCGGTGCAGGCTCCAGCACCGGCCACTTTGAGGATTACTGGCGGAGGCCAGGGTGGAGCGGAGCCTCCGAGGGCTCAGGGACGTGCTTTTCAGCTCACAACAGAGGAGGTCAGGGCAGAGCCGGATGCGGTTGCGGGTATGTTTTCGTTTCGTTATTGTCTGGTTATCTGGTTATTTTTGTGGTGTTGTATTTTATTTCGCCGTTCTGCGTGTTTCATGGTTTGGTTGGGAGTGTTAGTAACTAGGAGTTATAGGTGGTTAGCATCCAAGGGATTGATGGTCAGAATTTGATTGTATGGTCTTGTTGCCGAATATAGAAATTGTGATTTGAGAAGTGTTCAGCGGAGAGTCGAACTCCCTTAGAGTTCGTGATGTGCGATGTCGGGAAGTGATTATGTGGAAGTTGCTCGTTTAAGAGGAAATCAGTTCATGGATAAGAGGAGTATGTTGAGTGGGGATGATCGATTTATGTCGGTTGAGTCGCCGGTGGTTGGTAGTCAGTGCTCTAAGTGGGGAGAATTGGAAAATTCTCAGGAGGATCGACAGGCATTAGAGGTTGATTAGCTGTCTGGGATTCAGCAGTGTTTCAGTCAGCCAAGAGTGTGGGCTGGTATGAGTAAGTGGTAGACAAATGAGGCAGGGTACAGACCAAGGTTTTCGGAAAAGGTGATTGGTTGTTGTGAGGCCTAGGATTAGGCCGGGATCTGAGTAGATGGAATGGAGTTAGAGTTCGGAACCCCTAGAGGGCTAGAACAGTATGTACGGGAGAGATTCCCAGGAAGGATAGTTCGGGATGATGTATGATAGTTTGAGCGGTCCGGATAGACTGAAGGCCGGTGGGCGTACCAGTCAGGCCGAAGGCTCAGAGAACGGTCCAGACAGGCTGAAGGCCCTGGAGGGCGGTCCAGACATGCTGAAGGTTCTGAGAGTGGTCCAGATTGGCTGAAGGCCTGGTAAGGCGGTCCAGTCATGCTGAAGACTCTGTATGTATGGATAGATCTATATGTGTAGATGGATTGAGTATGTTGCGATGCAGTAGCAAGCAGTGGGTCTGGCCCCGGGTATTGATCATATTAGTGAAAGGCGGTGCATGGACCCGAGAGTCCTTGCGAGCAGATTCAGAGCATGTGCGATGCATGGAGTAGCGGTTACTCTACAAGGGATAGTGTAGAGTGGGGTGTGAGCACAGTGGCACTTGTTGTTATGGCAAGGGTTCAAGTATATTTCCTTGGATAAGGAAAGGGAAAGGTATGTAACTCCGGGAGGGAGTGTGGGTTCACGAAAGTGAAAGCAGTAGTGAGAACGGATGATTGAGAGTATTTCAATTATGGTTGTTGAGCACTGCGAATGTGCCAGCGGTATGGAAGCACATCCGGATTAGGTGTCCGTTGAGGTCGCGGAAGGAATTCCGGTGGTGTAGAACCAAAGGAGTTTGGAGGAGACGCAAGGGTAGGTCCTTGGAATCCAGGTATGGGAGTGATCATGGGTTATGTATGTAGTGATAATTCATCCTGGGGATGTCTGGTGGTATCGTTAGTGTGTCGGGTTTTTCCAACCCGAGGATGTAGAGCAGGCTCAGCCTATGTATGTGATTGCGGAGGAGAGCTCATGAGAGTTGCTCAGGAGCTGAAGGATGTGTCATCCTGTCAGCACGGAAAGAAGAGAGTTGGATTCGGGAAGGAAGCGGGATAAGTCCCAGTAGTAAATTCGATTAAGTTACGACAAGCGAGGAAAGGGATAGCAGTTTGGTACCGGGTCAGGACCCGGTGGTTCATGGTGATATCCAACTCTGTAAGGGGCAAGTGAGTGAGCAAGTCGGAACGATGGAAGTATCGTCGGGTGATACTTAGTTGATGTGGACATCGTTAAAGAGAGGAACCGGTGGCTGGTTTGAAGCAGTTGTCGTGACTCTGTAAGGGAAAGTTGGACTTCATAGGGTTTGATAGCAGTGTTGTAGGAACCTGGGTCGGTTGAGACCAGGAGCTGTATTGTGGGAGTATTGTCTGGGGTGTGCTGCAGGCTTCGAGGACGAAGCCTAATTTAAGTGGGGGAGAATTGTAACACCCCGAGTTCAGAAGTGCAAGTTCAGGGTTCTTAGTGAATAAGGAAGGTCGACTCGGCGAGTCGATGGATAGACTCGGCGAGTCGAGTCGCGAGTGGACCGCGTGAATAAGTGACCCGACTCGGCGAGTCGGGGGTGGACTCGGCGAGTTCGTGCTGGATTATGAAACCCTATTTTCAGGGTTTGCACCCTATTTAAAGAACAATATGCCTTCATTTCAGCCTCTATCTTCCCTGAGTGTTCCAGAGAAACCCTAAATCGTGAGAGACTCCATTGTTGAGAAGAGTGAAGCTTGGAAGAAGAAATTGGTGAGGAAAAGTTAGAAGATCAAGAGGCTAGCATCGGGAGATCATTGTAGATCCGGAATCTACTCCTTCTTGGGCACATTTATGAGGTAACAAGTTGTTACCTTGAGTTTTCTCCTTCTAGATCCATTCTTGGTTGTTGTTTTGGGAATTTTAGCTTGTTTGGAATCCATTTCGGGTTTAGAGGTTAGATCTGAAGTTGCAACTTCAGATCTAGGTTGTATTGGAGCCATGAGTGCAGAAAGCATCGGCCTTGGGGCTTGATTGAGACTGTCCTTGCCTTAAACCTTCATTTTGAGCTTATTGGAGCATGTTGAGCCTTGCATGCACGTAAAGTTGGAAACTTTACGTGTGAATCTGGCCCTAGGAGTCCAGATCTATGTATTGGAAGCAATGAAATGGCCTGAAATCGTCTGAATGAAGATGTCACGTTTGGACTCGGCGAGTCACATGGGTGCACTCGACGAGTTGTATGAATTTGTGCATCGACTCGACGAGTTGAAAGAACAACTCGGCGAGTCTGTTGAAGATTGCCTTGGACTCGGCGAGTCTGTTCTTGGACTCGGCGAGTCTGGTCGTGGAACCCTAACCTTTTCTGGTTGAGCTGCGAATCGGTGAGTCGAGGGATGACTCGGTGAGTTGAGCAAGAAGGGACTCGGAACTTGTTGGACTCGGCGAGTCTTGGGGTGACTCGGCGAGTTGAGTCGTGGCATTGGAGTTTCTGAGCATAGGGACTCGACGAGTCAACGGGTTGACTCGGCGAGTAGGGTCAATCAGGAAGGTTGACTTTGACTGAGGACTTTAACTTGGACCAAGGGTTGACCAGTTTGACTTCCAAGGGTATTTTGGTAACTAATGGTATTTATGGAATTGGTTCTTTGGTAGTGTTCGGTGGTGGATTTCGTGTCGGTGATCGGAGCAGCTGATCTTAACCTTTCAGTCGGTATTTGCGAGGTGAGTTATCCTCACTATACTGACAGGGTCTACGGCACCAAGGCCGGCCCTTTATCTGATGGAGATCCGGGTATTGTTGTTATGTTATTGCTTTGCTATGTTTGCGTCCTGGTAGTTAGGATGGTATGCGTTAGAGACCTGGTTAAGGTCGGTATCCTGGTATATAGGATGATGATATGCTAGTGACCGGTTAGGTCGGTATCCTGGTTAGGATGTTGCTATGTTATGTGATATGCTGGATCGGTTTGATTAGTTGTGAGATATTATATGATTATATGTTTATGTGCACATGGTTGTTGGACTGGGGTTGGGTTGAGGCGGGTCCTGCTTTGTGCTGTAGGCCAACATACCCAGGGCGGACCGGTTAGGCTGAAGGCCCGACGAGCGGTCCGGATAGACTGAAGGCCCCAAGAGGGCGGACCAGACGTGCCGAGGCTCGGAGAGTAGACCAGACAGACTGAAGGCCCGATGCGGGCGGACCAGTCATACTGTAGACTCGGAGAGAGAGTGGACCGGGTGGACTGAAGGCCTGGTGCAGGCGGACCAGTCACACTGTAGACTCGATATGCATGGCTGTTCTGTTTATGACATGATATGATATGTGTATGGTATTGTGGTTGGTATTTTGGGGGTAACTCACTAAGCTTTCGGGCTTACAGTTTCAGTGTATTGTTTCAGGTACTTCAGGAGATCGTGGCAAGGCGAAGGCGTGATCGTACCGCTCCTCCGTTTTATGTTGATGTTCTGGGATACTCTGATAATAAATGAATTGAAAACCTTTTTGTAATAACTTAATGAATATGGGTTGTTTTTGAAAAGTTTAAATTGGTTGTAAATTTTTGGATGTTATAGAAGGGAAAATCAGAAGGTGTACGTAAAGAAGGAGGAGAAGTTCAAAAAGGAAAGGGAGATGATACAGGTAAATGGATGATTTACTATTAAGTGAATATATTATATATCTTAGATTGTTTTTTTTAATAAGACTGCTAATTTATAAGTGAATAAGACAATATATGAATGAGTAAAAAAGATAAAATATTCATATATGATGTATATCTTTCACGCAAGGGAAAGTCTGAACATGGAAATAAATGAGGAGGAGAAGTTGAGAAGACAAAAGGAAATGATGGAGGTGGAGATAAACAATGAGAAGTTGAAACTACTGAGGCAAATAAAGATGAAGGTGGCAATAAACAAGAAGGATAAATTGAGAAAGGAAATGCAGATGATAAAGGTAAATGGATGATTCACTAATAAGTGAATATAATAAGATTGATTATTCACAAGTGAATAAGACAATATATGAATAAATAAAAAAGATAATATTACTTGTTCATAAGTAACGATATGCATTACTTATTCATAACTGAATATATTATAATGCTTACATTGATTTTTTAAATAACACACTTTTCATGTATGAATAAGTAAAAGATAGAATTACTTGTTCATAAGTAATGATATGCATTACTTATTCATAAGTGAATATATTAAAATATGTATATTCATTTATGAATAAGTAATGCAATATTTTGAATATAGATAGAATATTCATATATGATATGTATCTTTCAGGCAATGGAAAGTCTGAAGATGAAAATAAAAAAGGAGAAGCTGAGAAGACAAAAGGAAATGATGGAGGTAACAATTTGGAAAAACATTTGAAAATTCATATATGATTAAAATGATCAATAATCATATATGAATAAAATATAAAAAAATATATTATAATTAACATATAATTCTTTATATGATTCAATATTCATATATGATTTGAATTTTGAAGGTGATATAAAAGGGGTTGAAGTTGAGAACAAAAAGGTAGATGATGGAGGTAAATAGACAACTCACTAATTAATTATACTTAATATATTACATTAAATTTATATTTTTCATAGTATATTAATATATTATGTAAATTTTATGGAAGGTAAAAAATCAAAAATAATAAAGATAATACTCATCCAAGCTTTAGTCTAGGTCTCAGTCAAAATTCAGATCAATCTTCAAGTAAAAAATCTAATGAATCTTCACAAAAAAAACCACTTATGAAGAAATAAATAAAGGAAGACCATCAGAGGGTTGTGATCAGATTATCAAACGAAAATGTTCTTAATCCAAATTCAATCTCTGTAGCAATTTCTACAGAAGGAGGACCATCAAAGCATGATCTAGATGAATCAAGACCGAAGAAGCCTGTTGATCCTTTCAAATCACCTTACAAATGTAGGATAATAGACACAAAACCTAAGCTGACACATCAAGAGAATATTATATGTGAGTGGTTGTTTAACTTGAAAGGGAATACATTGTAACTAACTTTATTTTGTAGACCTATTCATATATGATTATTATATAAATAATAATATATGTCATTTTGATTATATATTTGTAGAGATATGATTGTCCAGAAAAAATATGGTTAGGTAACACAAAGAGCATTTATGGAAAGTCTATATGGAAACATACAAATTATTGCAGAAGTTTTAGACACTTGGCCTGATTTACTTAACCACCAAGAACTGGGAAGAGATGTTGGAAATTCACCATACATACTTTTCTTGAAAATTAAAGTTTCTGTAAGTTTGTGTTCTAACATTAATTTCTTCTTTATTGATAAATGAATATACCAATATGATCTATTCATTTATGAATATTAGATTTATTTAGTATCATTTAAGATAATTATGTATATGCAACTGAAATTCACATATAATTATAACAAAATGATGTATTCATTTATGAATATAAAAATGAAAAATAACTATCTTTAGTATTCGCTTATGATTAATATACCAATATGATGTATTCATTTATGATTAACAACTTACAAATCCTTTATAATTATTTTGGTTATAGAATGTTTATGTATCTTCAACATTGTCTGATGAAAGAAAGTATGAAAAATTCAAGGAGAACTTTTATGATAGCACTGATGGGTACAAAAAAATCTTGAACATAAAAGATATTAACATAGTATGTTAATTTAACATGTTTTTTTTTATATATATTACCAAAAAAATACTTACCATTATTTACATAAAACACGGGTATTCTTTCCAGTTGTTAGAAGTGCTAAACATTTTTGTTATTTTCTTCAACTTAAAGAAACCATCAATTGAAATTCTGGAAAATAGTGTAGTTGAGGGGGATTATGAAGGGAAATATGAAGTATTAATAAAACCTTTGGTAAGTACCCAATTCACAACAACGTATCACAACCACTTAATTACATATCTAACTATTATTATATTTAATGATCAGAAAAATTTGTTTGTGAGATTCTTTAAAGAAATAAACCATCCATGAGCCAGTGTCATCTCAAAAGAAATTGTCATACATAACGACTTGAAATGCCATGGAGAACAGTTAACAATAAAGTCGACTGTGGGGTCTTTGCAATGAGACATATGGAGACCTTTATGGGACAGCCAATATCAAAGTGGAAGCCAGGTCTTTATAAAGAAAGTGCAATTCAACAAAGTACTTTAGAGAAGCCCAGTCAAAGGTATGTGCACCAGATGTTAACTTTTGAAATTAACATGTTGAAGGCCAAGGTGTCGGATCTTGCCGAAAAATATCAAAATGCGGAACTCACAGTGTGTACCGCTCATGCATACAAGGCTATTCAAACAATTCAAAAACGTTTAAAAGAATATTGATGATTGTTTGTGATGAAATGTGATGGTATGGGAGAACAGTTTGTGATGAAGTTAAATGCTTTTAGAGGACATGTAAGATGGTTTTGTGAAACAAGTTTGTGAACAAGTTTTAGATGGTTTGTTAAGTATTTTTGAACATCGTTTAAATAGTGTGTGAAATGCTTGTGAACATGTTTTATTATTTTGTGTTGAATGATTATGTAGTAGAAACATGTTTGCTTATTTCTGTTAGTTTTTTATATTCAAATATTTGCAAAGTTTATGATAATGATTTATACAAGTGTGATTGTTTCTGATAGTTTTCAATTTTATTTCTATTTATTCATAAATGAATACTAATATGATGTATTCATTTATGTTCAATATGTAAATAATAACGTCTTTAATCATAAATGAATACAAATATGATGTATTCATTTATGATTAAGTTAGGAATAATATGTGAATTTAACAAAGTTCACATGTGAATATAACTTATTTATTAGTAAATTAATAAACAAATATCATGAATACAATATATTTGTATTCATTTATGATGTATTTCTTTATGATAATTTTCAATTTTATTTCTATTTATTCATAAATGAATACCAATATGATATATTCATTTACGTTTAATATATAAATAATAACGTATTCAATAATAAATGAATACAAATATGATGTATTCATTTATGATTAAGTTACGAATAATATGTGAATTTAACAAAGTTCAGATATGAATATAATTTATTTATTAATAAATTAAATAACAAATATGATATATCCATTTATAATTAACATGTATTTTACATATGAATTTTCCATATAAATATAAACGTCTTAAGTAGTAGCTTCTGATAAATCCATAATGACACAAGAATATTGTATTATTCATACATGAATATTATTATTTGTGATTATTATTTACATATATTCATAAATGAATAGAACAAAATAACATAAGAAAAAAAAACTATGTCTTTTTTTATTGAGCAACTGCAATTCTTACTGGACATGTATGTAAATTGTTAGGAACCCGTTCTCCACATCCTGAGCACATTCTATGTTCTTTTTTAGAATTCACATATGTTTTTTCACCTCTATTTGGAATTCTTTTCTTGATTCCAGAACCTTTATTGCTTTGAACTTGCGGAACATTAATATTAATCTCTTCTGGAATAGGAATAGAAGTACCCATAATCTTGCATACGACTTCACCATCCGTCTTGCTTTTCAATCCACCAGATATATAATCACTCTCAAACTCCTTCAAGGACATCTGTTGTTTCTCAACAAACGAAGCCAATTTCTTTTTGTCATCTCTTATAATATCCAAACGTGATTCAAAACTATAATATGAATAATTGACTAGCGATAATTTCTTGATATCACATCCTTTCTTCATCTTTTCAGAATTTACCTTTTAGGAATTTCTTTAACACCACATCTCATCATTATTATGAAAGCATGTCTGCATAAAACACCCATACGGTTGAAATGTTCACAACTACAATCTATTTCTTTATCTTCAACTTTTATTCCAACCTGATACAAAAACATAATAAAAAATGAAAAAAGAATTTACACAGAATTTACACATTTAAAATCATATATAATTACTCATATTCATATATGAACAATCATATATAAGTATTCCTATATGAATATTACATTCCAATCATATATAATAATTCATATTCATATATGAATAATCATATATAAATATTCATATATGAATAATCACATTATAAATATCGATATAAGAAATTAAATTCATAAGTAAACATGTTCTAATTTTAAAAAGATTAGAATATTCATATATCAATATTCTCATATTTATATATAAACATTACATTATTCATAAAAAAAACTATTAAATTACCTTGAATTCATTTTAAATTCACTTTTACTTTTGTTGTGTTGCACATTTTAAACTTCTCACCCATCTTCAATACCAACAGAGGAGTATGTACAGAAAAAAGTTTCTTTATATATTTACTTTTGCACCTTAAAAAATAATGTACTTGTATAAACTTTTGATGCTTGTAGTTCTATTTCTCGAGGTGTTTCCATTTTATATGATGCTTCTTTGTTGCCTTATCAAGCTCTCGTTGAGTATTCCTTTGCTTTTGAATGGCAGTGATGTAATTCATCATGAAATTCAAAAGTAAATAGTCACTTTCTGAGTAGGTATTAAAGAATGAATTCATACTCTCTGACCTTGACGTAGTCTTCATCAACCCACATATTGGAATATCATTAAAATATCTAGGTATCCATGAATCATGTTTTGTAAACATGTCTTTAAACCATCTCGTGTCTTCAAGATTGAATTCTATCACAAGCAAACCCCACTTCACCTCAAAGACATCAGGTTTCATATTCATGTCCCAAACAAGCTTCGAGAATCTTTTTCTAAAGTCTGTGTTCGTAAATAAATCATATGATATCTGTATTAAAACAAAAATAAAATAAACTTCTATATTTATTGATAAATGAATAAATATTAATAACTAAAATAATAATAAATATTCACAAATGAATATACTAATATTTGAAAAAATTACTATGTTAATATATGAATAACTAATACTATATAACATATTTGAAATATATTAAAATAATACCTTGTTTTTTCAACTTCTTCATTATATGCCACATACATAATCAGTGCTTTGAATCAAGAAACACATTCTCAATAACTTGTTTTATTGCCGCATCTTGATCGGTTAAAACTAGTGTTGGTTCTATCCCATGAGTTTCAAGAAATGCTTTAAGCAACTAAGAGTAGGACTCAATGCTTTCATTGCTTAGCAACCCTGCTCCAACACTAACTGATTTTTTCTGATGGTCAATAGGAGTAAATGGAACAAAAACCATTCGATACCTATAACACAAAACAAGTGTTCATTAAAGTAAATTTTTGATGTATTCATAAGTGAATATAAGAATACTCATGTATGTATAGAGTTACAATATATAATAATAATAATAATAAAACTTGAATATATAATTATATTAAAATAATTTCAATATTCAAAACTGAACATTAAACATAAAGTTAAAATATTCATATATGAATAAGCTATAAAATACTAGATATAATAACTTGTTTATTCAGAAAGTCGCATCAAATGAGATAACATCACCAAATTCAGCATAATATGACTTCTCCATTTCATCAGCCCAAAACATAGAGTCCAAAACATCATCTTGACAACTAAACTCAAATGAGTAATTTGGATAGTGATCTCAACTGTCATTCATTGTGTTTACTATCAACTACGTATCTTTATAACTTATAACCATGTTGATATATCTCCTTAAATTTTTATAGTCAACTACTTTGGGCTTTGCAAACTCATACCCATCTCTCAGACTTGCCCTCAACATATGAGCCATAGTTGGGCCTATTTTAGATGTGGAAGCATGCACTATAAGCTCTTTTTCTGAATATGACATTTGCCTTACTTTTCTTTTAAATCACTTCTCTTCTCAAGTGGATGACTGTGAAGTTCATCAAACTGAAAAAATTTATAATCTGGAGTTCCATACATAGATTCAAATATAATATTTGTTTGACAACCAATAACTCTTGAATTTGTATTTTGTTTCCTCGTAACATCACTAGTACCTAATTGTCACAAGATTTCTTTTTCTGTTTGCCACCACGATTATATATAACATGTATCTTCTTTATAATCTTCTTATCAAACCTTGTCTGTGTGCTCAGTCTCACATCAAAACCATCAATTTCAGCATACTTAGAGTACATTTTTATGGCCAACTTTAATGATTTGAAGATTAAACCTTCACATGGTAAATTGAACAGGTACATCTGGCTTATAGACATGTTCTCCAATTACATTACTACAATCATCTACTGAACTCGAAGATTCACCTGATAAAAAATTATAAAATCTAAATCAATTTAGTGACACTTTATTATAATCAATAATAAACACAAAGACACTCTTTATTCACATATGAATAAACCAAAAAACAATGTTTATTAATGCATAAATAAAACAATCATATATGAATACATGAAATTCATATGATTCAAAAAATATAAAATAAAAATAGTACTTATTCATATATGAAGAAAACGAAAATAATAGTAAATTCGAAATTACAATTATCACAAGTTTATTCATATATGAATAAGACAATAATTTATTCAGATTTTCGGATTCATATGTAAAGAGATGATTATCACTAAAATTAAATGATTGGTTGAGAATGATTCCTCCATTCTCAACCTTTTTTATTTTCTCAACTGAACTTACCTATATATATATATATATATATATATATATATATATATATATATATATATATATATATATATATCTTCCTATACTAATAAAAGAATGGTTATTAGTGCCACTTGTCATTTTTTTTCATAATTTACATTTTCTTTTCAAATGCTCTATAAAAATGACATTTGTCATTATCTCATCATTTTTATTTGACAAAATTGCAAAAATGGTCCCTGTGGTATGCAGATTTTTGGGGTTTTAGTCCAAACCCCGAGTTTTTTTGGATCCATGGTCCTTTTGGAGTGGTTTGTATGTGGTTTTGGTCCCTGGACTCAATTCCGGTTAAATAGGATCTGTTAAGCCCCCTCATGTGCCTCACACGTGAGGGTAAATTTGTCATTTCATATATAAGGGACCATTTTTGCATAAACCATTTTTTGACTTAATTCCTTTTAAATATCCCACTGCTTGCGATCTTTCTTCCCCAAAGTCTCTTTTTTCTACCCTTCTTCTTCTTGAGTTCTGTTACAACAACAATGGTCCTATGTTTTTCTACCCCAAAGTCTCTATGTTTTTTTGCATTCCCTATGAATAATTCCGTTTGTGGGTTTATTGGCTCGCTTGATCCCCCAATGTGTGCTAGGTCTAAAGTCATCATACTTGGACTGCTACGAAATTTGAACTCAGTGCAGGAACGGTGCAATGAGTTGCTTAGAAGTGTGAATATGCTACAGGATCAATGCAATGGACTGAGATGCAGGAACAACATGTTGGTGGCAAATTGCAAAGCATTGAAGGATAAAAACTTGAAGCTGAAAATGTACCTGTTTGGAAGTTGGTTTTTTTTTTTGTGATTGTCTTGTTTTGTATCTGGTTTGTGTAGGGGTTTACTGTGAAGGGTGTTTTGGTCTGTGAAGGGTATTAGTATGGATAAAATGGTCATTTTGTTGTAATTTTATGTGATCATTTTTGTAGTGACTTATGATGGTATGAATGTATTACCAAAATTGTATGAATGTATCAGAATTAACACATCAATAGAAACGGTATGAAGATTTAGTAGAACCAATTGTACATAACCAAAATGCATATTTCATTAAGATTCATAACATAACCAAAATACACATTTCATTAGGATTCATAAACATAACAACAAAAATGCACATTTCATTAAGATTAATAACATAACAACCAAGTATTCATAACAACCAACCAAAAGATTTCAAAAAATAGTGTAAACATAACAACCAAGTGTTCAAAAGCAACCAAAATCATAGAAAACCCCATGCATGACACATTACTTCTTGGACTGATTCCCACCTTGCCCTTTACAGGTCCTAGAGTTGTGTCCCTTGTTCTTGCATTTGCTACAAGTAACACTGATATGCTTCCTTGATAGCTTCTACACTCCATCATTTGTTGGTTTTTGGGAACCTCCTTCTTGTGTAGCATTCACTCCATCACCTTGACTTGTCCTCTGCTTTTTGCTTAACCTTTCACCCTCACTTTGTCTTCTTTTTTTCTTAGGCCTTCCCACCTGAGTGCGATGTGGAGGAGGGATTAGCTTTGTGGGACATTCACTCTTGGGCCACATGTATCTCCCGTTAATTGGCTCCACCTTAAATGAATAAGCTTTTTTTCCATGTATCTAGAAAATACACCTTGTGAACCCATTTGTAAATGTCAAGCTCAGCCTCTGGGTCTTTACTCATTTCATTCAGAGTTGCAATTGCATGTCTGCATGGAATTCCAATTAATTCCCATTTACTGCAAGTGCATGTTTGGTTCTTAACATCCACCACATGTTGATCCTACAAAGCTCCTGTGACTTGATACTTGTCTCCCCCATTCCACCTAGCAATGTATTGTGAAGCAACTGTTTTTCTTGCAGCTAGGATGTCTGTTGTTGTAGGTGTTAGTGGACCTTTAGTCTTTTTCATTTCCTTCATGACATTGCATATCCTCTTCATTAGATACTCCTTTATGTATTCTAGACATCCAATGACAGGTTTATCCCTTCCTTTGTCTATCTTCCCATTAAACACTTCACACATATTTGATATCAAGACATCAGAAACTGCTCTTCCTGTTGTACATTACCATTAAAAATCAGTTAATACAATTAACATACAAGTAAAACAGTTCACTAAGTGAAAGACATAAGGACCAAATTGGCATATATTAAATTACCTGAGAAATGACTCCTTGCCCAATGTGTAGGAGGAATTTGCTTCAACCATTCACATGCCTCCTTATCATATTGACTAAACTCCTTCATCAAATGTTCAAACTCAGGAATGATGGTAGCTGATGCACACCTCCATAAGTGATCCTTATACTCTGTGTGTCTCCACCTCTTCCTCATATTGTCATGAATATGTCTGATACAATATCTATGCTCAGCATTGGGAAACAACTGATCAACTGCACTTTGTAAACCCTACACGAATCAATTGACAATAATTAGAGTTAACTAAAAACCACACATCTTAAATGATAAAATGTATAAATTTGCTTTACCTTTTGTCTGTCACTTATGAAAGTGAAATTTGAGTTTCTTCCAAGGTCCAAGTCATCCCCAAGGTTTTCTAAAAACCACTTCCAGCTTTCTGCGTTTTCAGACTCAACAATCCAATATGCTAATGGGTAAATTCCATTATTGGAATCAAGACCATCTGCTGAAAGGACCTGCCCAGGGAATGGTCCTTTCATGAAGGCACCATCAAAACCTAATAAGTCCCTAAGGCATGCCTTGAAACCTTTCTTCAGTGGACCCAAACACACATAAATTCTTCTAAACTATCTGGTTGGGGAATCAGGGTTAGGTTCAGAAAATACATCTATTTTCAATGTGGTGTCTGGGTTGGTAGCTTGAAGTTCGAGAACATAGTCCCTCAACAGTTCATACTGCTTTGTGTAGTCCCCAGTTATATGCTTTCTTGACTTATCCTTTGCCCTAAACACCTTGTCCATACTAATACCCACCTGGTAGGTCTTTTGAAAGTGATCGTGTATGGCTCTCAAAGGTATATCTGGATTTTCCTCAACTTGATCAAAGATTTTCTTGCTGATTAAAGAAGCAGTAGAAGCCCTGAGTTTCCTTGTTTTTAGACATGTGTGAGTTTGGTTTAAGGTCCTTATAAACCAGTCGGATTCAGTATTTGACCTAGATGCATGAATATACCAACCACATGTTACTTTTTGTGTGTTTAATTCTTTACCCTTTCTTTTTGAAGTGGTAGCTTGACTACCCACTTGGCCTTTATTGGTGACAGGTACAACTCCTCTACACTGTGCCCTAAGCCTTACATTGTCATTTTTTTTAAAGAAAATATTCCTTCTTGATTCTAGTGCATGTAGATCAATTGCCTCCTTTAATTCTTTTTTACTATTAAATTTATCTCCAACTGAAAATGATTGTTTATGTACTGCCCCAAGGCTGCAACTTTTTTCTTTTATCAAATTCTTGATAATAGCTCTTCTCTCTCTGTCTTGGTCAGATCCTTCATCCAAAGATTCAAACTCCTCATTGTCGATCACTTCCATATCTTCAGGTTCATGCCCATGAACAACATTTATACAAGAACCTTCCACATCACTTTCAACATTGAGAGTGAAGTCTCCCATGTCCACATCCACACCCTGAATATTATTGTCAAACTTGGGATGAAAATGATAACAAAAACCTTTCAATCTCCCACTCACTACTATATAAATTATAAATTTTATAATCTACTGATATAGTTGGGGCCTTAATAATCTTTTCTCAATCACTCAAAATACATGAAATATTTATTGGAATTTCGATTAAGTGTTGTGATGTTATTTATGTAGATGATACCATCAGAACAGAGAAGATTGTGATCATTGAATTTTTTTTGTAATATTTGTTACATGTATCATGTAGTTCATAGATGAAATATCGTGCATTGATTATAAATACATGAATATCTATGTGTAACGTCCCAAATTTCAACCAAAAATTATCATTTTTAAAACGTATATAAAACAACTCCAAAACTCATTTTCATTAAAATATCATAGTCATACATTCATTTTAAACATCATGAAACATAACAGAGAGTTTAGCCGAAGTCTTAAAACATAATTATTTCTTCGATGCGAGTACATTCACGTTGGAGCCTTTCCGTGATCAGATGAACTACCTGAAAAACATTTAATCAACATATGTAAGTACGAAACTTAGTGAGTTTCCCCAAAATACCACATACAACAATACACATACATTGCATACAAATAATGGCCTTCAACATAAAGTTGGTGCGCCCCTTGGCCTTTAGCATAAAGCTGGTCTGCCCCTTAGCCTTCATCAAAAAGTTGGTCCTCCTCGAGCATCTTGGCCTTCAGCACATAGTAGGCCCACCCTCAACTCACAACATTATATGTCGACATATACAATATTTGTTACAAGTACATCTGTAACAACCCAAATTTCAACATTTTTTTTATTTTAATATAGAAAACCTCAAGTGTTATAAAACCAAGACAATAAAATCTCAGGTATGTCAAGTACAAACATCCCAATTCAGAGTATCAAAAATGAAGAATCATCAAAATCTGCAAGTCGTGGTGTACAGTTAAGCCTTCGCCTTCCCGTGATCATCTGAAGTACCTGAAGCACATTTAATTCACAACTGTAAGCATAAAGCTTAGTGAGTCCTATCCAAAAATTCCATACAATACATCATAATAAACAACCCTGAGTTATCAGCAACCATGAGGATTATCAGCAATCCTAGTGGGCTACCAACACGCTCTGTGGATTAACAGTACATTTCAGAGGTTATCATCAACCCTAGGAATTCTCAGTAATCCTGAAGTTAACAACATTTAATTAAGTTCACATATAGCAACAAACAAAAATTAAGACCCAGTTGGTCAGTATACATATCTACCATACAAGAAACTATAGTGAGAAGACTCACCTCGCGAATAACAGCTAGGAATACAACAACTCTCACACACATGGTAGGCAGGAGAAACAAAACACCTAACAACAGTAAATAATACCCTCTCACTCTACATCCTTAAAACCCTAGTTTGACCCAGTCAACCATGTTCAAAAGTCAACCACGGTCAACCTCAGCCGGTTGTAACACCATGAGCACCCATAGGTCACGTCGTGAAGGACCAGGAGAAAACAGTCGTGGGCACACTCCTCGTCATGACGTGACATGCCATTCTTCACGTCGTGAGATCTGTTCTGGACAGTTTTGAGCATTAAGCTCTTAATGTTGGGTCTATATGCCCAAGAATCATTATGGAGTGATATTGCTAATAATATATGATCCTATAGGGTCACACCTTTATCAAGTTGACATATTTTGTATATTTATTATTAATATGATTATTAATAAATAATATCAATTGTTGTATTTAATTAAGGAATAATTATTGTTTTGTGAAAATAACAATTTTAAGAGAGTATAACTAGTTATTATTTCATATGGTATGAATTAATAAATGATGCACAACATTTTGGACTAGTTGGATTCTTTTGTCTTTTACCTAAAGACAAAGTTTATATTTCATAAACTTAGAGTTTATAAAAAATAAAGAATCCATCCTCTTTAAAGAGGTATGTCCGAAATTAATAAACAAATATGGAGGTTGCTTTTCAACCTCCATGCTTTGTCTCCCATGCTTCTAAAGTCTAGCAATTACTTTAGAGTATTTTAATGGTTAGGCCTTACCTTTCATGGACTATATAAGAGATGCACGAGGCTTGTATTTTGTGGAGGGAAACACTCTCTTCTTCCTCCCTTTTCTTCTCTAAAACCGTAATTCATGAAGAGCTCCAAGTCTTTAAAGTTTGGTGCTTTACTTTGGTGATTAAAGCCCTCTTGATTTGTCTCCTTTATTGCTTATTTGAGTTAAGCACTTAAAGGTTTAAGACACTCGAGAATACAAGAAGGAACTAGCATTCCAAGTGCCTTACTCTTGATGGTGGATACTTGTAGAGAAATCATATTCTTTGATTTTTGCTATCTTCATCAACACCCCAAAACCAAGTGTGTTCAAAGGCTTCAAAGGTTATCTCTAAAACATCCTATGGTTGTTTTTTTTTCATTCTAACCTCTATAAATGGATCCATGATGGTTCAGTTTTGTTATGAACTAAAAATAAACTTGTTATTTTAAAGTCTTCCATTTCCGGTTTTTGTGAAAAACAAACTTATATTTCGTATCAAAACCCAACACTTAATCCCTTAAGCTAATTCTTCAGACATTCCATAAGGCCTTCCCTAACCTCAATGACAATAAATATCGAAGCTTTTCAGTCATGCATGTCTAATGCATGACTTGAACACTACTTACGTCAATAAAGAGAGAATGAAGCCAAAACTCACGCTTAGAGTCTAAAACCACCACCAAACCTCGAATCCGAAACCTATACTAAATAAGAGGCCTCAATGATCCATAAATTTGCTAACTTTATGGATCCCATGCATGCTATCCAACCCAACCATGAAGAGAAGATAATAAAAATCAGATCTACCATGCTATATAGAGAAAGGCAATAATTTTAGGACTTTCAAAGGTCCAGAAGCAATGCAAGGTGGTGAGGAGTGGAATTACTTGCGAAAATGATGCACCCAAGGTGTCTTCTTATCCTTCAAGGAGCCAAAAATCACCAAATGAGCTCTTCAAAGTCACAAAGGAGGCTAACTTTGATTTGGGCAGGAGGAAGGTGATGGAGGCTGAGGGTGTGCAAACCCTAGCCCCTCACTTCCTTTAAATATGACGCAAAACACTGGATTAGGGCAAACCCATCCTCATGTCGTGACCACCCATAGGTCACACCATGATCCACGAAGAAGGACACACGTTTCAGCCTGATGGTCATGTTGTGAGGCTTCCTTCCTCACATCATGGCCAACTATTAATTGGGGTTTTACATTCTTTAATTGAATAGAACATTAAAAAATCGAATACCTGCATTAGATGTCACATTTCTCCCCACTAGAATCAGACTTCGTCCTTGAAGTCCCCAGTCTCGAACAACGCAGGGTAATGGGTATGCATTTCCTTCTTGGATTCCCAAGTCCACTCAGAACCCTTCCGGTGCTGCCAATGCACCTTCACTAGGCCCACCTCCATGTTACACAAGGTCTTCGTTTTCCATTCTATAATTGTTATCGGCTGCTCGACATAATTCAGGTGGACATTAACCTGAATATCATCCAAAGGTACAACTAATGTCTCGTCGGTCACACACTTCCGAAACTGGGAAATATGGAAGGTGCTATGAATCCGACTAAGCTCATTCGGTAAGTTCAATTGGTAGGCCACCTTGCCCATCTTGGCGACCACCCGGAATGGTCCGATAAACCTTTGGTCTAACTTTCCCTGATTTATGAAATGGATAATGCCTTTCCAAGGCGACACATTCAGGAGTACCATATACCCAACCTGGAATTCCAACCACGACCGTCGCTGGTCGGCATAACTTTTTTTTCCGGCTCTATGCCATCTACAACCTCTGCCTAACCTGACGTATGATTTCCGTTGTCTTGAGCACTATCTCCGTGCTTCCTATGACCCTCTGACCAACCTCTTCCCAACCAATCGAAGTCCAACACTTCCTCAAATAGAAAGGCTCGAAGGGAGGCATACCGATGCTGGCATGATAGTTGTTGTTGTATGAAAACTCGGCTAAGGGAAGGTAAGAGTCCCAACTCCCATCGGAATCAATAATTCAAGCTCTCATCATATCCTTAAGCATCTGAATGGTCCGCTTGCTCTTCCCGTCTTTTTGTGGATGATAAGTGGTGCTAAAGTTTAACCGGGTACCCAACTCTTCGAGGAACCTCTTCCAAAACCTGAAAGTGAAACGAACATCCCGATCTGAAACAATCGAAGTAGGAACACCATGGCGAGCAACCACCTCTCGAACATAAATGTTGGCTAACTTCTCAGCCGAAGAACTCTCTTGGATAGCCAAAAAGTGAGCACTCTTGGTCAAACGGTCGACAGTCACCCAGAAAGCATCAAATGCCTTTGCAGTCTTTGGTAACTACGTGATGAAATCCATGGTGATATGCTCCCATTTCAATAATGGGACCTCCAGGGGCTGTAATTTTACATAAAGGCGCTAATGTTCGGACTTGACCTTTTTGCAGGTCAAGCACCGCTCCACGAACCAAGCTATATCCCTATTTATACATGGCCACCGCTAACTATGTCTCATGTCGTGCCCAAGTGAATAGAAAATCTCGACTTGTGTGCCTTCTCCATCAAAATATGTTGGGTCTCACCTGAATAAGGCACCCAAACCCTTCCATGTAGCGTCAACAACCCCCGGTTATCGAAATCAAAAGTTGATACTTGACTGACCACCCACTCACTCTTCCGATTCTCCGCCTTGATGGCCTCAGACTGTGCAACCTTTATCATCTCCAAAACTGGAGTAACAATTATCGTCCTCAAACATAAACCCTGAATCGGAGTACTAGTTTCCCTGGGACTGAGCTCATCGGCCACCATATTAGCCTTACCCGGGTGGTACAGAATATCACAGTCTTAGTCCTTCACTACGTCAAGCCATCTCCTCTGCCTCATATTCAAGTTGGGCTGATCCATCAGACACCTCAAACTCTTTTGTTTCATGTAAATTATACACTGGACCCCTTACAGGTAATGGCACCAAATCTTGAGGGCGAACACCACAACCCTTAACTCTAAGTCATGAGTAGGATAATTCGCCTTATGAGGCTTTAGTTGTCTCAAAGAATAGTGAATCACATGCCCCCTCTACATCATTACTGCACCCAAACCCATAATTGATGTGTCATAGTATACAACAAAATCCTCGACTCCCTCTGGGAGGGTAAGTATTGGTGCATCATAGAGCTTCTGCCGAAGTGTCTCAAACGCTATCTGTTGCTTGTGCCCCCATTTGAATGTGACATCCTTCCTCGTCAGCCTAGTAAGAGGAACTGTAATCGTGGAGAAATCCATGATTAATACCCGATAGTACATTGCCAGCCCAAGTAAACTCTGAATCTTAGATGGGACTTCAGAACCTCCCACCTCATAACCGCCTCGATCTTGGCCATGTCGACCAAAATACCGTCTTGGTTGACAAGGTGCCCCAGAAACTAGACCTCGCGTAACCAGAACTCACACTTGGAGAGCTTGGTATACAAACTCTCTGCCCTAAGACATCCAAGAAGCTCATGGAGATTCTTATCATGCTGTTCCTTTGTCTTGGAATAGACCAAGATATCATCGATAAACACGATCACTGATCGATCAAACACAGGCCCGTACTCCCAGTTCATGAGGTTTATAAATGTTGTCGGTGTATTGGTAAGCCCGAAAGGCATCGCCACAAAGTCATAAGGTCCATAACGAGTTTGGAAAGCAGTCTTCGGGATGTCCTCCTTCCGAACCCTCATCCGATGATAACCAGATCTCAAATCGATATTGGAAAACCAAGGTGCCCCCTACAACTGATCAAAAAGGTCGTCAATCTGCTGTAGTAGATACCAGTTCTTCACGGTCAACTTCTTCAACTCCCGGTAATCAATGCACATCTGGTGTGAACCATCATTCTTCTTGACAAAAAGGATCGGTGCTCCCCACGCTGAGCTACTCGGCCGAATAAACTCTTTCCCCAACAACTCCTGAAGCTGAGAGGATAATTCCTGCATCTCGAGTGGCGCCTGACGATATGGCGCCTTCGCAATCGGGGGCAACACTAGGGATCATGTCGATCCAGAAC
Source organism: Lactuca virosa (assembly GCF_052849685.1). Taxonomy (NCBI): domain Eukaryota; kingdom Viridiplantae; phylum Streptophyta; class Magnoliopsida; order Asterales; family Asteraceae; genus Lactuca; species Lactuca virosa. Next base: position 239,280,235 of record NC_136433.1, read on the forward strand.
TCCACGTGCCTCTCGGTAGGCACACCAGGTAGCTCCTCCGGAAAAACATCCGGAAACTCTCTCACAATCGGAACATCGGAAACTGACTGCTTTCCCTCAACCCGCAAATCAACCATAGATGCCAAATACCCTGCACACCTGTGATAAAGATACTACTTCGCCCAGGTGGCGGAACAAAAAGCAGAACCAACCCTGGTACCCTCACCATAAATAGTCAATACTCCCCCACTAGGGTCACGAACCATCACTAACTCCCTTTTGAAGTCAATTAGTGCTCTAAACCGGCTCAATCAATCCATACTCGCGATCACGCAAACATCTCCTATCGCAATAGGAATAAGATCAATCATGAATCCGACACTGAAAATATCCAATACACAATCCCAATATACCTCAGAGTTAAAACCATGCGATCATCAGCTATAGTGACTCTCAAAGGTCGATCCAGGGCCTCATGATAAATACTAAAACTTCTACAAAAATATGTCGACACAAAAGACTGACTCGCACCCGAGTCAAACAACACCAACACATGTAGAGGATTCACAAGGAATGTACCTAAAAGATTCATAACATAAGCATATACGAAAATAATTCAACATAAATATTAAATAGACACATATATCTGTAACAACATCAGGTGCTACTCTAGCCTCTACAGTCAACTAAAAAGCTCGACCGTGGGCCTTCGGGGCCTCAACCTTCCCCTAACGCCCATCAGTGATGCGCATGGTCGTAGGAGCAGGTGTCTGAACCGAATTTGACGCAAGAAGTGGACACTCGACCTTCGCATAGCCCGCCTGGTTGTAGCTGAAGCCAACTCGCAAACCCTTCAGACACTCTTTCGTGATGTGCCCCTCCTTGCTACACAAGTAGCCTACCGTACCTGACCAATAGGGACCCTCATGACGTTTATTGTAATTGTTGTAAGCACGGATCCTCTGACCTCCTGACCTAGAATCGTCGAGCTTTTCCTGCTTAGACACCGACTATGACAAGATTGGCCTCCTATCTCTTTTATGTGTATCCACTTCAGTCTCTGTCACCTGTAGCTCTAACTCAATTTCCATCCTCCTAGAATTGGACTATAACTAAGCTAATGTTCGGTATTGGGAGTTCGTCATGAACTCTCTGATATCCTTCTTGAGCACACTAAAGTACCGGGTCATTCGTGTCTGCTCAGTTGATGCGTACTCAGGGCAGAACAAAGCTCTCTCGTGTAACATCTTGGTGATCTCAGTCACTATCTCTGTCGTCTGTCGGAGCAACAGGTACTCCTGAGCCAGTTACTCTTCTCCACCAAGGGAACATAATCGTCTAGAAACATATCCATAAATCGATCCCATGTCACTGTGGCCCGCTCCATAGGTGAATAGCCTATAGTCACAAACTTTTACGAGTCCTTCCCCCCTAAGCGAAGTAGGTTCAACACAAAGTGAATCCTCAGATCATCCATACAAGAGCAGGTGTAAAAACATCCCTCAACATCAGCGATCCACCTCATGGTCACAATTGGGTTCTGGACCCCATCGAACTCCATGGGCTTTATGTTGTTGAATTCCTGGTATTGCATCAAATCACCCCCATGTGGTCTCGCGGCGGCAACAACTGCGGTGGCTACGGTAGCAGCAACCTCATTGACAATGGTGTAGCGATTGTAAAACATCTTGATCATCGCGGTCTTGATAGATCTAAATACCTCCAAGATAGCCTCGCTGACCGCCGCAAACACTTCTACGGCAATGATCCTACAGATCTCATAATCACTAGCACCTTGACTCTTTGGACCGTTAGATCCTGAACCTCGGGTGAAAACCATATTGAAATACACAAGGGAAAAAGGTCAAAACTAGACTAAAAACACACACAGACACTATAATTATCATATAAAATCCCATAGCACACTCGGGATTCTTTCTAAATCGGATACGAATCCTGTACTTTCAGTAGTACGGGCCTATACTACCTTCCACACCTATCTATAGTTGAGTTAGACTTCTTCCCGAGGTCCTAAATACCAAAATTACTCCAATATTTTTGCAGCTATGCTCTCACACTTAAGTGCTCTAAAATGCTACACCTCAGCTCCTAGGTACTCATCTTAAGTTCCTCTCATCCACAACTTCGCTCCGCAAGAGTCTATGCTAATCTCACCAATGGCCCCGCATATACCAATTGTACATAACCAAGATTCGATAGACGTTCGAATAAAAGATTCCACCCCAAACCCACAACCAGACACGGAATAGGAAGTATGGCTAAACCAAGTATTCTAAGGCTATAAAATCCTAATTATGTACAACCATATAGTATATACGAAGCAATTTGCAATCTTAGTTTCAACCACAACAAATAATCCATAAATAATCTCCTAGGCTATAAGGCATCACAAAACCAGACAACCCTAACCTGACACTCATGAGGGATCCCTATCCTATCACGAGCATACAATTCTATCAGCTCAAATAACAACAATTATAATACAACATATAACACTGATATGGAAATTTCGGGAGATCACTTCCTCGAGCTCCGACTGAGTGTACACTCTGTTTCCTCTATTATTTTCCTTGAAATTCATTATTTTTGTAAAAAGGTTTTTATAAAACTTTTTGATCCTTAGTTTGAGTATAGAATCCCACGAATGTTCATCCAATTCTCTCAAACCAAGGCTTTGATACCAACTTGTAACAACCCTAATTTTCAACAAATTTTTTTTCTTCATTTTAATATAGAAAACCTCAAGTGTTATAAAAACCAAGAAAATAAAATCCCAGGTATGTCAAGTACAATCATCCCAAATCGAATCTTTTCAAGCATGTATGTCTAATGCATGACTTGAGCACTAACTATGTCAATAAAGAGAGAATGAAGCCAAAACTCATGCTTGGAGTCTAACACCACCAAACCTCAAATCTAAAACCTATACTAAATAAGAGGCCTCAATGATCCATAAAGTTGCTAACTTTATGGATCCCATGCATGCTATCCAACCCAACCATGAAGAGAAGTGAATAAAACTTAGATCTAACATGCTAAATAGAGAAAGGCAAGAGCTTTAGGACTTACAAAGGTCCAGAAGCAATGCAAGGTGGTGACGAGGGGACTTGATTGCCAAAAAGATGCACCCAAGGAGTCTTCTTCTTCTTCTTCAAGGAGCCAAAAATCACCAAATGAGCTCTTCAAGGTCATAAAGGAGGCTCACTTTGATTTGGGCAGGAGGAAGGTAATGGAGATTGAGGGTATGCAAACCCTAGCCCCTCCCACTTCCTTTAAATAGGGCGTAAAACACGGGATTAGGGCAAACACGTTCTCACGTCATGACCACCCATAGGTCATGTCATGATGCACGAAGATGGACACGCGTTTGAACCCGATGGTCACGTCGCGAGGCTTCCTTCCTCACGTCGTGACCAACTATTAATTGGGGTTTTACATTCTTTAATTAAATCAAACATTAAAAGATCGAATACCTTAGATGTTACAACATCCTAACATACAAATGATACATACTAAAATATATATAGTATAGTGAAAAAACTCATTTGAACAATCTCAAAACAACTAAGTAGGTTGGTTTGCAAACGACTCAACCAACGCGTAACAACCTATAATACTATACTAGTTACTAACTATCTGAGCATAACAATTAATTTTCTGGATCGTTCACTAATCCCAACAATAGTGGATTGACTATCAAACGAGGATTAGCCGGTTAAGACAGTTGGGAGGCGAGACCATTTCAACATATAGGCTTTCTGAAATCCAACAACCAGGCCAGCATATCTATCCTAGACATCTCTCTCGTAAGTAGACCAATCAATACTTTAAATGGAATTAATGAATAATATAATACTTATAGGTTCATAACAACAATTATGAATATAATCAGTTATAGGTAAGTGTAAGTGTAACTTACTCAGTTGTCGTAATCCGGACGACTGCGCGTGTATATTTGACGATTACTTTCCTTATAAGCATCCTTTCAAAACGTCCAAAGCTTCGCTAACAAGATTACAAAACGAGAAATCGAATCACGAGGGATTGAGCTCTCGAGAGGGAGAAAGAGATCCTTAAAAGAGAATAGTGCAAGAAATAAGCGAGGCCAAGCCCTTTATTGTATTGTTTTTTATTTCATGAGCTCAATAAGGCAAACAAACTGCTTAAAAAGATCTGAAAAGGGGAAAGAAGAACATGTGTAGGGATACGAAATGTTAAGATCCTACATACATAGTCTTCTATGGGATCATCTACGGAAATAACAATGTAACACTAATTTGGAATGCAATAAGTATTTTCGGCCTTCTGAGTGTTTAGAATAAGATGCCGAAGGTCCCGACTATATCAGCGACTTAACATTTTTAACTTGTTATAATAGTTAGTTAGAGATGGAGAGGTTTGTGTTTTCACTTTCCACTCTATGATTATATTATTATTAGACCTTCTATTTAGTTGTTTATGTAATGTTATGTAACAATTTGTTCTTCGTAATTTATCATGTCTTAAAGTAATTGTTTATGAGTTAATGTAAAATTGTTGTTGATTACTAAATAACAAACCAACCATGCACCCAGGAGGGGACAAGAACATTACATTAGCAACATGGTTTTTACCCGTCATGCGCCATCAATGGATGGTTATCTCGAAACTCTTAAATATATGGAAGTAGATAACATTGTCGGTACCAAAGGGCTTCTAGCGCAGTGGTATCCGTTGTTGCCCTCCCTCCTTGAGGTTGAGGGTTCAAGTCCCGTTGTGGACATAAATGGATTTAAGGTGTAGTTTAGGAGTAGGTTAGATTGTCGTTTCAAAAAAAAAAAAAAAGATAACATTGTCGGTTACAAGTCTTTAGTGATTAAAATTTATGACCGTGTGTGCATAGTTGCATGTTATATTAGGAACGAGCAAAACATTAATTCTTGTGAGGATAAATGTATCACGAACCATATCGCACTTTATTAGACGGTGACCTTTAATCTATCGTAAATATTTCCGGCAAGAAATTATATTAAATTCGTCAAAATTTACTAGAATTGATTTTTGTCATAGTAAACATTCACACAAGTTCACATCGATATGTTTGCGAGGATGTTGGCTATTTTGTTAAATTCAGAAAAAAAATAATGGTTATACAACGACATAATACCTCCAAACATGGTCATTTCTATGCATACATGATATATCTAACATTATCTCATATATTATATGGTGCTTTTATCGATTAAAGATAGAAAGAAAATTTAGAACAAGCTCCCCCAAAAACTCAATAAAAGACGTCTATATAGAAAGAAAAAAAAGTTATATATATAAAAAAGATGAAAACAAGCTGGGACATGGACACAAGTGCAAAACGTGAATTCTCTCGTTTTATCTAAATATTTCTTGTCATTATTTTATTTTTCTTCAAATACACGGCGGTTTGACTTTGACTCTGAAATAACTAGCGGCCAATGACTTGGTCGTCTCCTCCACCACCAAGATGATAATTATTAAAGCTCTTTGCTCCATAAATGGATGCCATTAACCAATTGCCTACCACTTTATCATGCAAATTTTCCACACAGAAAAGGTAAAACCCATTTTGGTCAAACAGAATTCCAGTCAAAGAAACAAACAAGAACCTACTTTTATTGATCAAAGAATCGATTGATATTAATATTTACATTTGAAGACCAAAAACAAGATTCAAGGATGTCCACTTGATTCTGTTCTATTGAAAGGAGGAAGTAGTCGAAGGAGTTTAATTTTGATCATGGGTGCTTGCTTTTCTTCTTCTTCTTCCACTAATCAAACGACGAACACCACTGGCAATCTCAGTTCAGGTACAAAGATGGAATCTTTCTTATAGTTTTGCATAGATGCATTACGTAATAACATATTTGGGTTTTGTTCGTTTTCGATAGATTATGTAATCTTACATTTGGGATTTGTTTCCGATAGATTATATGTATATTATATATAAAATATGTGTGGGTTCATCTAAATATTGTTCGTTATTTAGTATAAAATAATATAAAATCTCCGTTTTTGTTTTTTTCCTTATAGATTTTGTATTTATGTTTATGGGTCTTATGTTTATGTTCTATGTTATTTATTAACTATAAAATCTCACTTCAAGAACACATAAAGCTCAGGTTTTTCCCATTGAATTGTGTTTATTTGTTTTTTTCTGTTGACTTTTATTTCCAAATCTTATTTTATTTCATCTCATTCTTGTTAATTTAGCATAAAAACTTACTTCAAAAACACTTAAAGTTAAGTTTTGATTTGAATATTTGTTTATATTCATGACTCTTTGTAGTTTGTGTTCAAATCTTGTAAGATTTCATCCCTCTTTTTTTCATTTGGTAGCAAAAACAAAAACCCTTGTCAACTTTTGTTTTCTTTATCTTTGAGTTTTGTGTTGATTAAAATCAACTCCAGTTTGTATGGAAACATTATTGGATCATATAATCTCACTTTTTTTCTTGATTTCTATATAACAGCAGCCATTTCACAAACCACCATCACCAGCACTACTACAAATTCATCATCATCAGGAATAAGCAGCAATGTCTCCGGCAACAGCCAGTTCTCGGCGGCAAGTGGTGGTGATGACCGACAGCCAGGCGGCCAGATCTTGCCCCATCCCAATCTCAGAGTATTCAGCTTTGCTGAACTCAAAACTGCCACTAGAAATTTTAGAAGTGATACAGTTTTAGGTGAAGGAGGTTTTGGAAAGGTCTATAAAGGCTGGATTGAAGACAAGTCAAGTTCGAAAAATAGTGTAATTGCAGTCAAAAAATTGAATTCCGAGAGCATGCAAGGGTTAGCAGAATGGCAGGTAAATGATGAGAATGAAAAGGGCATTTACGTTTTTTACACAAACAAGAGACAAAGAACGAAACCCTGTCATACCTTGTCCCACCTTTTTGGATAAGACATGAACATGCAATTTTTGTCCTATTCAATGTCTAATGCAGAGTATAATTCTGTTATGTTATGTTATGTCATGTCATGTCATGTGTAATAAAACTAAATGCTACCATTTTTATGGCATGAGATGCTGATTTTGTGGTTTATTCCATCAGACGGAGGTGGATTTTCTAGGAAGGCTTCAACATCCAAACCTTGTGAAGTTATTGGGATATTGTTACGAGGGTACGGAGTTGCTACTCGTATACGAGTTTATGCAGAAGGGAAGCTTGGAAAACCACTTATTTGGAAGTAAGAAAACTTACGAACACAAATCTTCTAACATTATCATATGTTTGGTGTATTGTGGATGTAATAAATGAATATGGGACCCAAAATTAAAATAGATAGTTGTTGTGTTGTTTCTCATTTAATTGACTTAATAGAGACACAAATTCATCTAATAAGTTATACGCGTGTTTTCTTAAAGAACGACTTAATAGAAACGGTAATTGAAAATTAATATTCTTCTTTTGCAGGAGGCTCAACCGTTCAACCACTTCCATGGGATCTACGACTAAAGATTTTGATAGGAGCGGCTCAAGGGTTAGCATTTTTGCACACTTCTGAGAAACAAGTTATTTATAGAGATTTCAAGGCGTCAAATATTTTGCTCGATGGGGTAAGTTCAATCACTTATGTGCAATGTTGTCCGGTTTATAGTCTCTTTGTTTTTCTTAGTAGTGAAACGTTTTCTTTTCTTTCTTGTTTTGGTCAGTCTTATAACGCAAAGATATCGGACTTTGGGCTTGCGAAAATTGGCCCTTCGGCTAGTCAATCACACGTAACAACTCGGGTCATGGGGACTTACGGCTATGCTGCTCCTGAATATGTTTCTACAGGTAATTTGAGACCTTTAGGCTTATAACCGCATCAAACGACTACATTTAGACATGCATTGGACTGGAACCGGAACTCGGATGAATGTCAAGGAGACAAGAATTTTAATTGTTTGTCCCTCCCAAAAAAATTGGAACAAGATGGGGTATGGAATTGTTCTCAATCTTTTGTCTATACAAAATACATAAATGCCCTCCTCATTCCCTATCATTGAAAACGGTTATAGTGTGTTTTACATGCATTAGAATGTCAATGGGACAAAAACTGTAATTTTTGTTCCCCACAAAAAATTGTTTGTTTGACTTGCATCGGACCGAGACGGATGCCCACAACAAATGTAGTTTTTTTCACACGTGAAAATGTGGAACAAGATGGGATAGGGATTTTTTTTCTCGATCCCCTGTTAGTGAAAAGACATAAATGTCCTCCTCATTATCATCAAAACTAGCCTACAAAACTTGTCATGTATATAGTACAAACCTATAATGAGCCATCTAAAAAGGCTATTTTTTTTTCTTTTCTTAATAGGTCATTTGTACGTGAAGAGTGACGTCTATGGTTTTGGAATTGTATTGGTTGAAATGTTAACGGGGTTGCGGGTACTCGACACTAGCCGCCCGGCTGCCCAACAAAATCTAAGCGATTGGGTCAAGCCATACTTAGCTGACCGAAGGAAAATGAAGGACATAATGGACTCGCGGCTTGAAGGAAGATATCCTTCAAGGGCTGCGGGCCAAATTGCTCAATTAGCCCTCACATGCATGGAAAATGAACCGAAAACCCGCCCCTCAATGAAAGAAGTGGTTGAAAAGCTAGAACAACTCGATGCCATAAACGGAAGGCCAAGGATACCAAGAGTACATCATTCCACTCATCATTATTCACAACATCAACACACCCAACAACGTTCACCTCATCATCGTCGTTCTCCACAACCTCATGTTGTGAAAGAAGGGAGCCGAGGAAGCCGTCGCTCACCAAAAGGGTGGTGAAATTACGGTTTTACCCTTGGGATTATACCGCATATGTCAAGCTCATCCTCTTTCAGAAAATTTTTCCAACGAGGGCAAAAAGCTTTTTTTGATGGAACATTGATTGTTGGTGGCAATAGGGGCAAATTACAAAACACCCTTAAAGGTTATGTATGTTGTTGTTTGTAGATAATTATAATAGGTATGTATAACTTTATGTATGTTATCATTTTTTTTTAAAAAAAAAATGTTGTGGGTACAAATTATTGAGAAATGTTGAAAGAGCCTCCTATTTAAGTGTCTTAAAATATTTACAATCACAATGTTGAGTTGTTTTTGTTGGTTTGAGTTTCAAGATTGTGTTTTCTGATCATGGTGATTTTGGATCAACTAGAAAAAGCGTTATAATTCCCCATATAGGAGCTTCCATGCGAATTCCTCTAAGAAACAAAATAAAACACAGGTGTTAGTAAGGATCATACTCCCGCCATTTTGAGCAGCATGAGAGAATTAAGTAGGGCTCTCATCAACAACACTAAGAATCCTGAATTAGCTTGGCAGATCTTCAAACGCATCGCCTCCAATCCCAACTTTCCATCCGATGCTCTCAACTTCAACCAATCGCTGTCTGTTCTTACCCGTATTCTTATCGGAGCCAAAATGTTCACCCAGATCAATGCCCTTCAGCAACTCCTCCTTTCGTACCCATCCCAGACTTCGCACGACTCCATGGTCTTGTTTGTTCGCGATCTTGCTAAATCAGGTCATGTTAGTCTCGCTATTTCTCAGTTACAAACACTTCGAGCTCACCACCCCAATCAACCTCTTTCAGTTTCCTTGTACAACACACTAATCAGGTCCTCGCTTCAACAAAATCTCCCAAGCTGTGTTCAATTGCTGTATGAAGACATGATTCTTTCTAGGGTTACCCCTGAAACTTACACTTTCAACCTCTTGATTGGAGGGTTATGTGATTCAGGCTATTTAGACGATGCACGGAAGGTGTTTGATAAAATGCGTGAGAGAGGATGCCTACCTAATGAGTTCACCTTCGGCATTTTGGTTCGTGGGTATTGCAAGGCTGGTTATGCTAACCAAGGTTTGGAGCTTTTGGAGGTAATGAGAAGTATGAAAATTGCTCCAAACATTGTTATTTACAACACCTTAGTTTCAGCTTTTTGCAAAGAAGGTAAGACTGATGAAGCAGAAAAGTTAGTGGACATGATAAGAGAAGATGGTCTTTTTCCAAATGTAGTTACATTCAATTCCAGGATTTCAGCTCTATGTAGTCAAGGCAAAGTCTTGGAAGCTTCCAGAATTTTCAGAGATATGCAAATAGATAAGGTCTTAGGGTTGCCTCAACCTGATATGATAACTTACAATTTGATGCTTCAAGGATTTTGCAAGGAAGGAATGATAGCTGAAGCAAAAACCCTAATTGAATCCATGAAAGTAAGTGGTTTCACTTTAGAAGTAGAAACTTACAATATATGGTTATTGGGCTTAATAAAAAACCAAAAGCTTCTAGATGCACAATTAGTTCTCAATGAAATGGAAGAAAATGGCATATCACCAACTGTTGTTTCATACAATATAATTATAAATGGTCTATGCAAGAATGGTATGCTTCGTGATGCAAAAATGGTCATGAGTTTAATGAAAAAACATGGAGTATCTCCTGATGTAATCTCTTATAGTATCCTACTTCATGGATATTGCAAAAAGGGGAAGATCAATGAAGCCAATAAACTTCTACATAACATGATAGAAAACGGTTGTTTTCCAAATAACTACACTTGCAATAGTTTGCTAGAAAGTTTGTGGAAAGAAGGGAAAGTATTAGAAGCCGATGAATTATTAAAAAAGATGAAAGAAAGAGGTTATGATTTGGATTCAGTGACCTATAATATTGTTCTTGATGGACTATGTAAAATCGGGAAAGTAGAAAAAGCAATTGAAACCATTCATGAAATGTGGAATCAAGATTGTAAGCCTGACTTAATCACTTATTCCATTATAATTAATGCATTATGCAAGAATGGGAATCTTGATGAAGCTAAAAAAAAGTTCATTGAAATGATAGGGAAAAACATATACCCGGATTCAATTATATACGATATATTTGTGTATAGTTTATGTAAAAGGGGAAGGGTATCTTCGGCATTTCGGGTGCTTAAAGACATGGAGAAAAAAGGGTACAACAAAAGCTTGCAAACTTACAACTCCTTGATACTCGGGTTAGGAATGAAAAGTCAATTCTTTGAAATGTATGGATTAATTAATGAGATGAAAGAAAGAGGCATTTCTCCTAATGTGTTTACTTACAATAACATGATAAGATGTTTATGTGAATCAAGTCAAATCGATGATGCAACTAAACTCTTAGATGAAATGTTGAGTAAAGATATATCTCCAAATATTTCCACTTTTAAGTTATTAATCAAACCTTTATGTCAAATAGGCGAGTTTACACCAGCACTTGAAGTGTTTGACACCTCATTAAGAATCTATGGTCATAAAGAAGTGTTGTATAGCTTCATGTTTAATGAGTTAGTTAGTGGAAATGAACTCTTGGAAGCTAATAACATATTCATGTCTAGTTTGGATAGATGTTTTGATATAGGGAGTTTTTTATATCAAGATTTTATTCGGAGACTTTGTAAGGTTGAAATGTTGGAATGTGCAAGTGATTTGTTAAAGAAAATGATGCAAAAAAGGTATTGTTTTGATGCTGCTTGTTTTATGCCTGTGATTGATGGTTTGCGTGTGAATGGGAATACGCGTGAGGCTGATGAATTTGCTGAGTGGATGTTGGAGATGAATTCGGAGGTTGAGGTTTCTAATAGAGTTGACCGAAATTTTAGAATGTTTGACCATAAAAAAGTTGCAAAAAGTGAAAAGAATTGGCAGAGTGTGCTCCATAGGTATGAAATTTCAGACTGTTTGATACCACAATTAGATCTGACTTATTATATTTTGTATAAAAATTCTGACACATTCATTGTGTTTATTTGATTGTCGCAGAGATGATGGGAGTAGTTTGACACTGAAAATTTTGAGTAAGATACAGAAAGGATGGGGTCATGCAAACATATCAAATCAGAATTCTCAAAAGTATAACTTCATTGATAACTACTGATTGAAAGTTACTATTTGGAGATATGTTACCTATCTTCTGTGAAGATTATGGAATGAATTTTTGTAATTTGTATCTCTATGATGTAGTGTACATTTCTTAACTTTTTGTTATTGTAAGTATACAGATCCCGGATTTGTATACATAATAAAGGGATAAATATGGAAGATATGTTGATCCATAAGAGAAATTAACAATATATAACAGTTATACAATCATATAGAAACTAAATTGTTAAAACTGGAAATTTAATGATTGAACTAAAAAAGGAATGATAACAAATTGGAACCATAGCTTTCGAGAGGCTAGTTCTCTCCCTAGCTTTCACTCCTTGTGGCCTTTGAAAATTGCAACAATAAAATGATGTCTCATATTAAGGGTATTTTAGGCATTTGTAGGGTCGTGCCAGTGGTTGGGGCAGCTTGAGCGATGGCCCAGGGGCCAGGGCCATTAAATCTCTAAGGCCCATTTTTATTTATCTTATGTTAATTAAATTTTGACTACTATATTTTAGTTTCAAAGATTCGAATCCAAAAAAAATAAGTTATGAGTGGATGAATAAATGTAGAGATTTTGGAGTTTGGAAAAACATTTATATGAGAGGAAAATCGTCCCACATAGCTACTCAAACAAAAAGAAAAGGACTAGAAGTCTGTATAAATAGAATGTGAGAGTTGAGTGCAATCCATTTGAATAAAGCTAGTCAATTATTTCAATTGGCATGTTCTTAAATTAAATAGTTTTTTCTTTGTTTTTGTCGTTGTAATTAAAAAACGAGTTGAAGCTGAAAAAAACAAGTTAGTTCTAAATTTTATAATTAGTGAGCTAAGTCTTGCTTTTTAGGCTTGTTTGACAAAAAGTCGAGTTCTAGCCTTGAATCGAGCTTTGGTTTGTTTATGCTTGCTTCATAAAATGAGCCAACCCGAACCGAGCTTCAACTTATTGGATCATTCGCAAGTCGAGCTCGAGTTTTTTTATAAGGCTTGAAACGAGTCGAACTCGAACTCGAGCTTTTATAACTTTAAATGAACCGATACCAATTAAGGTTAGGCTCGGGATCGACATGGCTCGTTTCATCCCTAGTGGGAGTCCCCTCCTTTACTAGAATAAAATTTTAGTGTTAAGGGCCTCACTTTTTTATTTTGTTGGGACTTCAAATCAGCTTGCACCAAACATAGTCATTTGAAGCAACATTGTATTATATATTATACCTAAAATGCAATTGTTCCCCGAATTTAATGAGTTTTACTAACCCACCATTTGTTTTGTTGAAGAATAAATGAATCAAAAGTACCGGTTTTACTTTTCATTCCTATATTATCAAATATTTGTAGAAATGGTCTCTATATAACTGAAAATTTACAGAAATGATCCTTATATATCATAAAATTAGAGAAATGGTCTTTGCCTAATAGCATATTAAAAGAAATAGTCCCTCTATTTCACAAAATTACAAAAATTGTCCTTTTATTTCAAAAATTACAGAAGTGGTCCCTGCTTAACCGAAACTTTATAGAAAATGGTCATTGTGTTTAATAAAATTACAAAATTGTTTTTTGTCTATTAGCGAATTTACCTACATGGAGATGACCTTATGTTTATTTTATAAGTTACATATGTCGTTCTTGTGCTAAAACATTCCTTAGGTTTTTCTTTTTACTAACTATGAAAGCAGGGTTCGTTTAATGAGAATCGTGCACCATAATACTATCTCTAACCCTCTCTTTCTAATACGAAAAGTTTTAGCTGGAGGGACAAATAGATATGATGGCTTTCTCTTGAAAAATTTCAAGATTTTTATTACCTAATCAGGGTTAGATGGATACTTTAAGATTTATAAACTAAAGTTGTTGAGTAAAATATGATTTACAGTGTTCACTGTTGATAGCTATTAATTAATACACAAGAAGATATCAGATATAAATAAAAAATGATAATACAACTTAGACAATCTATAGTGACACATAATTGATAGTTTGGATATTCCTAAGACATTATGCTAAAATGGTGGTGTATTGGAGATTTGGAGTCATTTCCTCACTTCCACACAAGAGATGGCCATGCAAGAAACTTTATCATGAATATGGAGACCGTATCAAATATACAAGAAGCTTATGATTAGTACACGAAAGGCACGTTGCATAACATGATCACAAACACACATACAACCAAAAGTAAGTACAAAAAAAATTCAAATTAAAACATGTAGACACAATGCTTTTATTCATCAAGATGTCATGTGTATTGATGTAACAATGACACAACCAAATTACAACACTAAAGGACAAGTAAGAACGAAGACACCACAAGTACTGGCGATATTGCGAAGATATTGGTAGTTTGGTGACAATATAAACTTATTAATGTCTATGTATTTGCATAGGCAATTTGTGTGGTGATCTCATTCTCCACAGAAATTGGAAATTGTGAACCTTTTGCAATTAGAGATGGACAACAATCCTTTATATCTTGAATGAGATTACACTCTTGACCATAAACATCACCCAAAAGCAGCATCATTGCAACAACACTAGCAAGAATAAAAATCATGTTCTTCATTTTACTAATCTTGTGATTATAACTTGAAAGATATTAATATAAACAATGGAAAATTTTGGTTTCTTATTACATTCATTATGGTATATATACTATTAGAAATCGAGAATCAAAGCTACAAACAATCTTTTAAACTAGGGAAGGGTCAATACTATGGAAAATAAAGATTATATAAAATTAATATGGAATGTTGAATAAATATACCTATATATGATATTTTGTAAAATTAAAGAATGACTTATCCTAGCCGTGCATGCAAAAGAAATTTAATGAGGTAATTAAGAATTTTGATAATGTAACGCAATATTTAAGTTAGTTGTTTTTGGTCAAATCTTAGGATTAAATGGAAGAGTTTAGTTTAGTTATGTGAATAAACAAGTTTGGTTTTCCTTTTAAAAAATTCAAATGGATTCTTGCTAGAAAAACTGCAAGGGAATTTACTTTATCCTCTAATGTTTACTTAAAGTGTATAAAGATTTGTGACTTTGTTTAATCACATAATGGGGCATGATTAAGTTACATAGTTGTGTTTGGTTATGGATTTCAAAGTAATTTGGAGTATTTAGAATTTAAATTTCTTTAAAAATTGTGTTTAGTTGACAAAATCAAAGGAATTAGAATTCTTACGTGGCACAACAAGGCTTGTGCCAGTGGCACAACAATCAAAGGAACAACATACATGATGAAGCACCTTGTGCCATAGTGGAGAATCATGATGTAGAAGTGGCGCATCAAGAACACTAATCGCCCAACATCCATCATTGTGGCATAACATGGTGTATATCTTGAGCAATACCAACTTCTGAGCATCCTTGAACGATCTTGATCATCATATAGGACTTCATATCATACTTGGCTCATTAGGGACCAAGATGGTCCATCTTGTGCCATGATGGCACAACAAGTGTGTGGATGGTGCAACACGCTTCAAGTGTGGCACAAGAACTTCTGGTTTGGATCAATATCAACTTCATTGGTGCAAAAAAGGATCTTCTTGGTACAACAAGGACATGATTGGCACAAAAAAACCTATTTGGAACAACAAGGCTTCTTCATGGCATAAGAGGGACTCTCCATGGCGCAATATGAATATGCTTGGCGCAAGAAGGAATTCCCTTGGCGCAACGACATCCTTCTTGGCCTAACCCTTTATCAGATGGCACAACAAGGCCCCCTTGTTGCTCCATATCACTCCCAAGTGCTCCGAACCTCTTCCAAGTGCTCCAAACCCCTTTTTATATGATTCGTTCCTTTGGCACTTGATATGTTCCTTTGTCAGACGATCCATTCCCTTCTCAGATGATCCTTTACTTTGTCACATGCTCCATGAACCCCCAAGTGATCCGTTTAACTCCTAAGTTCTCCAAAATGCTCCATGAGAATGCTCCACATGCTCGAGTCACATTTAATAATCTCCACCTTTACTTGAGCATCCTCTGAACTCCATCTCGAACAAGAACTTCCTCTCCTTTCCTGCCATCAAGCCCCGTAGGGGCTTACCTCCTACGAACATCTACAAAGTCTAAGCAAAGCTTAAACTTCTCTGTGGGCAACGACTTTGTCAAAATATCTGTTGGGTTGACCTTGGTATCAATATTCAGTACTGAAAACTTGTCTCCTTTTAGAATATCCCGAATGAAATTCAGCTTGACATCAATGTGCTTTGTCTTCTCGTGATACACATGGTTCTTAGCAAGACTCAAAGCACTTTAACTGTTACAATACAAGACATGCTTCTCCACATTCAGACCAAGACTCTGAATAAGCCCTTGCAACCATATCTCCTTTTTTATCCATTCCGTCATGGACATGTACTCAGATTCAGTTGTAGACAAAGCAATGGTATGTTGTATTGTTGACTTCTAACTGACGACACATCTGAACAAAATGAATATATAGCACGTCTGTGACCTACGCTTCAATAAGTCACCACCATAATTAGAGTCAACAAATCCCAACATGTCTCTATTAGAATTAGCTCCATACACTAAGCAAACATTTTTCGTTCCCTTCAAGTATCGCATGATCCACTTTACAGCTTCCTAATGAGTCTTCCCTAGATTGCTCATAAACCTGCTAACCATACTAACTGCATGAGCCAAATTAGGTCTGATAAAGACCATAGCATACATGAGACTTCCAATAAAACTTGAGTATGGAACCCTATTGAAGTACTTCCTTTCTTCATTAGTAGTGGGTATAGTGTTTGGACCAAGTTTAAAGTGAGCCACCAAAGGAGTTCTAACTGGCTTGGACTGATCGCAATTGAAGGATTGCAGAACTTTCTCAATGTACTTCTGTTGTGCAATACATAATCACCCTACTTTTCTATCCATTTGTATCTCTATTCCAAGTATCTTCTTTGCTACTCCGAAATCCTTCATTTCTAACTCATTCTTCAGGGTCGCCTTCAAGTCATTTATTCCAGCCATGTCCTTGGTTGAGATGAGCATATCATCAGCATATTACTATAAATATATGTAGGAATCTAGTGACAATTCCTTTGAGTAAACATAATTGTCAAACTGGTTCCGAGTGTAGCCATTCGAGATCATGAATGAATCAAATCTCTTGTACCATTGTCTTGGAGACTGCTTCAAACAATACAGGGATTTCTTCATAAAACATACATGATCCTTCTTATAATCAAGGAATCCTTATGGCTGGGACATATAAATATTCTCTTCTAAGTTCCCATGAAGAAATGCATTTTTCACATCAATCTGTTCAAGCTCCAAATAAAATGCACTCACAATGGCCAAGAAAACCTGAATTGTCTTGTGCTTCACGACCAGTGAGAACACCTCGTGATAATCAATTCCTTCTTTCTGAGAAAACACTTTTAGCACCAACCTTTCCTTGAACCTAGCTGGTTCAACTCCTGGTATCCCTTCGTTCTTCTTAAATATCCATTTGTATCCACTAGCTTTGCTCCCTTTGGTAATGGAACAAGATCCCATGTTTCATTCTTCTCTAAAGATTGCGTTTCTTCATTCATATCCATCAACCATTCATTTGCTACTTTACTCGCTACAACCTCTTTATATGATTAGGCTCCTCAATATCAACGTCTTCTCTAGTTGCTAAAGCAAAATCAATGGAGTCAAGTTCACCTAAATTCACATATCTCACATATCTATCAGGTTGTCGAATGACCCTCCTTGATCTTATATTTGCTATAGATCCAGAACCATCATCCTTCCCGGCATCAGCACCACTGGATGAAGATCCCATGGGTTGTTCTTGGGTTTCATCTCGTCCAAGTTGTTCATTGCCACCTTGCTCTTAGTCACTTATTACAACTCTGTATGGATTTTGAGGTGAAAACTCCACCTTCTAGCTGGCACCCTGATCTTTGTTCCCTGCTTGACTTGTATCACCTCCTCACTGCTTACCCATGACAGATTCCTCAAAGGTTACATATCTTATCATGATAAATTTAGGAGTTTTTCCTTCTTCTGTACAACATATTCGATAGCCTTTTACTCCTGTTGCGTACCCTATAAATATGCACTTCATTGCCCCTTGGCTCAAGTTTACCATCATTCACATGAGCATATGCAGGGTAACCAAATATACGTAGGTTTCTGGACCATACCTCTTAGGGAGTCTTCAAGTCTATCGTAGTTGATAGTGATCTGTTCACCAGATAGAAAGCAGTGTTAACTGTTTCTACCCATAATTGCTTGGATAAGTTAACAAATATTCACATGCACCTTACATGATGCATGAGTGTTTGGTTCATCTATTTTGCCACTCTATTTTGTTGTGGTCTATGTTATACATTGTGGTGCCTTACTATACCTTCTATTTTGCAGAAATTATCAAATGGAGCATTGCAGAACTCTAACCTATTGTTAGTCCTCAGAGTCTTGATATGTTTTCCAGTCCTTTTTTCAACCATGGTCTTCTACTCCTTCAACTTACCAAACACCTCATCTTTGGTCTTCAGAAAGTACAACCAAACCTTCCTTGAATAATCATCAATAAATGTCACAAAGTATGAGCATCTTCCTTGAGACTTCACTGGTGCAGGACCCCACAGATCTGAGTGAACATACTCCAAGATTTTCTTGTTTGTGTGTTGACCGGTACCAAACTTCACTTTGTGATGCTTTCCCTTGACGCAAGCTTCACAAAAATTTATCCTTCTGGTAGCCTCTCCACCAAGCAGTCCTTATTTACTTAGAACCGACATGCCCTTCTCACTCATTTGACCCAACCTACGATGCCATAACTCCGCTTGTCATTGATGGAAAACGTAGGTTACAACAACAATGCACTAAGCGGAAAAACATTTAACAATTAAATGATTAAGGCACATACAACCTAAAGGGATTTATGTCTTTCACATAAAGGCAACATACTATTAACTATCAAACTACAAAACCCTAATGAAATTAGAATTCATAAAGGAATATTATATACCTCTTGATTTGTTATTGTAAGAAAATCTAAAATCCTTCTTCAAATCTTTTGGAAGCGAGCACCAGAAATCTTGTGCCTCTAATGGTTCACACCCAAACCTAGAAACTAGGAGACTTGAAGAAAGAAGAGAGAGGATATCAAATTTTTGGCCTTGGCTCTTAGAAAAGGAGTGTGTGACGCTCAGTTTTGGATTTGATTTGTTGTTCGGGGATACGACCCAATCATCCGTTTTCATAAGGTATAGGGCCTTGGAAAAGGAAGGATGTGGCCCAATTTGGATGTGGGTGTCATAGTATAATTGATCCAAGTGTTCAATTGTATCTTCGGAGGCCATATATATAATCATAATTGGATATCTCGATCTTTTATGTATTTTGGGTTTTTTTGGGAGTTTTTAAGTTTTGGGTGTGTTGTTAGGAGTGTAGGGCTTCTTGCCACCTTTTCGTGGATATAAGGTTCGTTGGAAACGGACTTAGGATGAGAGAGTTATGGTATTTTGAAGTTATTGGCAGAATTGACCCCTGGATGGAAAAGCTTGCATTCCGGTCCCATGCATGCAAGGTGGCATGCGCATGTTTGGCTGGCTACGCCCAAATTAAGCTGGGGTACGCTCAATGTATAAGTTTCACTGGTCGCGGGTGGTTTGTGAGTACGCCGGGCGTACTAAGGGGTATGTGGGGTGTACTCCCTTCAGAGCAAAACCCTAATTTCGGGGTTCCTACCCTATATAAGCAACATTATACCACCCCTTTGGTCATTTTAAGTTAGCCAGCATCCCTTTTGACGTTCATGGAACCCTAGAGTGCCTTGGGTGAAGCTTGGAGCTTGAAAGAAGATTCTTGGTGGTTTGTGCAAGAGAAGAAGAAGGTGATGTTGGGTTTTAGTATACTACAACATCCTATGGTGCACATACAACCCTAAATACCTTGGATCTATGTTTTCTCTATTATACATGCAAATGGTTTCCAAGGCATTAAACTTATAACTAGCATGCATTTGACATAAACCATATAATATACTAGTTAGGGAAACATACCTTTTATGTGGCTTGAAGTCTTGATGTATTTGGCCTTAAGAGCTTAGCACCAATAGTATGAAATGCCTCAAATGGAATCACAACACACCTAGGACAAAGGTGGCTCTTGAGAGAGAATTCCATGCACCAAAACACCTCCATATTTCTCTAAGAAAAGAAGTGGTGATTTTTGTTGGGTTTTGAGCATTCTAACACTTCCTAAGTGTACATGCAACCCTAATAAACCTTGGATCTATGTTTGTCTAAGGTACATGCAAAATATTAATTTCCAAGGTTTATAACCTATCTAGCATGGCATGGGGTACTTTTAAACATAAAAGAACTAGATGAATTACATACCTTTTATTGATTGTTGATTCCTTGGAGTTTGAGAGCCAAGCACCAATAATGTGAATGTCTCAAATGGAAATCACAAATCACCACAAACTTGGAAAATGTATGAGAGAGTATACTAACTCTTAGATTTCGGCCACCACTATTACACACACACTTAAAATGTTTTTCATGCAACATAAGCTTGTTTATATAGTGTACATGGTTAGGGTGAAACCCTAATAACCCATGTCTTTTCCTCTTCCAAGGATCCATGGGTAAAAGCTCCATGGATCATCCATGGACTTCCATATAAGCTTAGCCCATTCCCAAATGAGTGTTAGCCCACACCATATAAATATAATAGCCCATGATTTAATTAGTCTTCCTTTTAATCACTAAATTAATTCATAATTAATTCAAGATTAAATCTAATTAAGTAACATGACTTCATATTAATATATTATAACTTATAATATATTAATAAATCGTAAGTATACAACTCTCATAAAATTATCCATAACTAGTTTGGGTGAAGTGCAACCCAAATGGACCATGCCGGGTCGGGTCAAGTATATACCAAATAAGTTATGGACTTAGACATCTTATCCAACAGACTCCCACTTGGATAAGTCTAATAACTGTATTTGCTTATATTACTTCAGGAACCAACCGGCAATCGTAGCTCTCTAAAACTCTTGTGAACTATGAAGCGCCATTTTAGATAAGTGATCATATAATCCTCTGCTCTCATGATATCAACCGGACAAATACATGGAACAATGTCTTACTTATTGTCTAGCAGTTGTTTCTTGATTTCCGATTTGTTTGACAAAGAACTTAACTGAACACATCAATTTAGTTCTGACCGGGCCCGGTACATGGGTCAACACAAAATCATCGAGGGGCCCAGATATCGCTTCTATTTCTAGAAGGAACAGATAAACTTCGACTAATATGCTTGTTCTACTACTTATTGAATTGCACACAAAGGCACGTTTTATAACATCAAGTTACTGATGCGTTTACGTGCAATCAATGCACAACCAACTCATAGGTAACAACTCATATCTCTAGGTTTGAAGACTTATATGATATTACCGTCTCACGATCACTCGAGATAAATTCCAGGAAGTGATACAAGTGAGCGTGGGTTTATTCCAATACTCATAACTTATGAGTACTCATGAATGTTGTAGCAACCATTGCTATGGCTAAACACCTTTAGTCATCTACAATCCCAATTCATGACAATCTTGATTCATACCTACTTCCGACATATGACCGACTGTGGAGAGTTTGAATAAATTAATTATTCTGGAAGTCAAAACATGCAAAACTGAAACAATAGTAAATAATTGACAATGATAGCAACACTTTACTCATAAATAAATCACAAATTTTATTCATCATCAAACGTCGATTACATTTTACAAGTTTCAGAAAAGGCTATCTAATCTGTAAAACTAATATCGTCCCTCAGCCCGATGCGCCTCGCATGCTGCAAATGCTTCACCCTCGTCAGTCCCTTCGTAAGGGGATCCGCAGGGTTCTCATCTGACGATACCCTCTTTGCCACGAGGATTCCATCTTCTATCTTGTGTCTTATGAAGTGATATTTTCTGTCAATGTGTCGGGATCTGCCATGATCTCTTGGTTCCTTGGCTAAGGCAACCGCACTATTGCTGTCACAGAAAATCTCCATAGGCTCCTTAATAGCTGGTATAACTCCAAGGTCTCCGATGAAGTTCCTCATCCATATCGCCTCCTTTGCCGCTTCACTCGCTGCTATGTACTCTGATTCACAAGTCGAATCAGCTACAGTGTCCTGTTTGGAACTCTTCCAAGTGATTGCCGCTCCATTTAAGGTAAAGACCCAGCCCGACTGAGAGCGGAAGTTATCCCTATCAGTCTGAAAGCTAGCATCACTATACCCTACTACTCTCAAGTCATCACTCCCACCAAGGGTAAGGATCCAATCCTTAGTCCTCCGCAGGTACTTGAGAATATTCTTTACCGCAGTCCAATGAGCCTTGCCAGGGTTCCCCTGATATCTGCTGACCATGCTCAAAGCGAAGGCCACATCAGGACGGGTACAAGTCATAGCATACATGATCGAACCAACAACGGAAGCATAAGGTAATCGACTCATCTCAGCTATCTCATCTTCTGTACTCGGGCTCTGAGCCTTGCTCAGTTTGGCATTGCTTTGGATCGGTTATTTTCCTTTCTTGGAATTCTGCATGTTGAACCTTTTCAACACCTTATCCAAGTAGATACTCTGACTAAGTCCAATTAGTCTTTTACTCCTTTCTCTTAATATCCTTATCCCTAGGATATAGGTAGCTTCTCCAAGGTCCTTCATAGCAAAGCACTTCCCAAGCCAGGACTTAACCTCCTGCAAGGTTGGGATGTCATTTCCTATGAGTAGTATGTCATCCACATACAGTACCAAAAAGCTAACTATACTCCCACTAGCTCTAACATACACGCAGGACTCATCTTCACTTCTTGAGAAACCAAACTCTTCGACCTTCTCATCGAAACAAAGATTCCAACTTCGAGATGCTTGTTTCAATCCATAAATGGATTTCTCAAGCTTGCACACTCTATTGGGGTACTCTGCACTGACAAAACCTTCTGGCTGATTCATGTAAACATCCTCAGCCAACTTTCCGTTAAGGAAAGCGGTTTTGACATCCATTTGCCATATTTCATAATCATGAAATGCAGCAATGGCTAGCATAACCCTAATAGACTTAATCTTTGCTACTGGTGAAAAGGTTTCATCATAATCAATACCCTGAGTCTGAGTAAACCCCTTCGCAACCAGTCGAGCCTTATAAGTGTGCACCTTCCCATCCATGTCGGTCTTCTTCTTGAAGATCCATTTGCACCCGACTGTCTTACGGCCTGGTACATTGTCAACCAAGTTCCAAACTTGATTGTCATACATGGACTGTATCTCGCTGTCCATAGCCTCCTTCCATTTAGCAGACTCTGGGCCTGCCATGGCTTCCTTAACACTGTTAGGTTCATCCAGATTTACCAGTGTACTGTCACTGATAAATGTATCACCTTCCGTAGTAATATGAAATCCATAATAAAACTCATGTGTGTTCCTAACCCTTGTGGAACGCCTCGGAAGTATAGACTCGTCAGCTGGATCAACATGAATTTCCTCCTCAAGTTGATTGCTAGTGTCTGAGGTTCCTTCACCAATTGAGTCTTGAGTTTCTTCAAGGTCAATTTGCCTCCCACTGTCTCCTTGGTTTATAAATTCTCTCTCTCGAAAGACCCCTCTCCTAGCCACAAAGACCACATTCTCACTGGGTCTGTAGAAGAGGTAACCAAAGGATTTTTGTGGGTAGCCGATGAAAATACACCTTTCACTTCGAGGTTCGAGCTTGTCATGAGTTTCGCGCCTCACGAAAGCCTCGCAACCCCAAATCTTGATATGGTCTAGATTGGGAACTTTCCCAGTCCACATTTCATGAGGTGTTTTGGCAACCTTCTTTGTAGGGACTAGATTAAGGATGTGGGCGGCAGTCTCTAAGGCATACCCCCAAAAAGAGATTGGTAGCGAAGCTCGACTCATCATAGAGCGAACCATGTCCAACAAAGTTCGATTACGCCTCTCAGCTACACCATTCAGCTGTGGTGTCCTGGGAGGTGTCAATTGTGAGACAATCCCACACTCCTTAAGATAGTAGAGGAACTCAGTACTAAGATACTCACCACCTCGATCGGATCGAAGCATCTTAATGTTCCTGCCCAATTGATTTTCTACTTCCTGTTTAAACTCTTTAAACCTTTCAAAAGTTTCTGACTTATGTTTGATTAAGTAGACATAACCATATCTACTAAAATCATCAATAAAAGTCACATAATATCGATTAGCATCCCTTGTGGCGGTTTTGAATGGTCCACATACATCAGTATGTATAAGGTCCAACAAACCCTCACCCCTTGCACAAGTACCAGTGAAGGGTGATTTTGTCATTTTTCCAAGTAAACAAGACTCACAACTATCATCCGACTTGAGGTCGAACGACTCCAAGACTCCATCCTTTTGGAGCTGGCCTATGCGTTTCTTGCTTACATGTCCAAGACGACAATGCCACAAAGATGCTTTATCCAAGCTAGTAGAAGAATCAATACATAATACATTATTTCCTAAATTATCTACAACCGATACAGCTTCATACACACCATCACAAGGTAATGCTTTAAAATAAAGAACATTATTAAAGAAAGCATTAATACTACCAACTTCATTATCAAAAGAAAAGGTAAAACCTTGTTTGTACAAAGCATGAAAGGAAATAATATTCCTCGCCATTTCAGACGAGTACACACATTTATTCAAATCTAACTTTAACCCAATATCTAGCAACAAAGTATAAACTCCAATCTTGGTAACAGGTGCAACCTTCTTGTTCCCCATGATTAAGTTTATCTTTCCGTGCTCCACATCCTCACTTCTTCTTAGGCCCTGCAAGTCACAACAGATGTGAATACCACAACCTGTATCAAGAACCCAAGAATTAGAATATGGTGAGTTATTAGACAATATAGTGTAAATACCTGCATGGGATGGTTTCACTTTCCCATCCTTGACATCCTGCAAGTACTTTGGGCAGTTTCGCTTCCAGTGCCCCTTATTTTGACAGTAGAAGCATTCAGCATCCTTAGGGATGGCAGAAGGAGTGATAGAACCACCTTTGGTTCCAGATGAGGAGCCTTCAAGGGACTTTCCCTTGGTACCCTTCGAAGGGTGCTTCCTCTTCTTCCCTTTGCCTTGCCCGATATCCAAAACAGGGGTAGTAGTAGGAGTAGGAGTAGCAACCGACTTACTTTTAAGACCACTTGCGGCAGTCTTCAGAAGTCCTTGAAGCTTACTGAGTGTGACTTCCTCCTTGTTCATGTGGTATGTCATACGAAATTGATCATAACACGAGGGCAAGGAGTGCAAAATGATATCAATTGCCAACTCCTCAGGGAAGTTCACATTCAGTTTCATTAGACGGTCCACATACCTTTGCATTTTCTACACGTGGCTCGTGATTGGTTCGCTATCCTTCATACGGGTAGTGATCATGGAGGAGATTATTTCATACCGCTCTTGACGAGCACTCTGATGGTACCTTTCCATCAGATCCTGATGCATCTCAAAAGGGTAATAGTCCTCATAGGACTTTTGGAGTTCAGCTATCATGGTGGCCATCATGATGCATGCCACCTTGGTGGCATCTCTTTCATGTGCCTGATACTCAGCGACCTCCTCAGGAGTATCAGTGGACTCATCAAGCTCCTTTAGCTCCTTATCGAGGACATATTCCTTGTCTTCGTAACGAGTAACCATCCTGATGTTCCGGATCCAATCCATGAAGTTGGAACCATCAAAGATGACCCTCCCACAAAGGTTCATGAGGGAAAAGGAGCCAGTAGGGTTAGAGCCCGAAGCTTTGTTGTTGGAAGACATCTGAAAAGAAGAAAACAAGTTTAGATTAGATATATCGAATCCTTAATAATACACCCAAATGTAATATTAAGGCTAGGATCCAACACAATATATTATAACTTAGAAGAGGGATGCCGTAATCTAAGCTATAATATATTTGAAGGTAGGTGAATGACGATTCACCAATTTCCACCATGAAAACGAAATGAATTATTAGGTTTAATTGGTTTTTTGAAATTCCTAGATTCTTTTGAGATTCATTGAACTTTTCAATGGCATGTTTTAATCTCGATTGTGCCCTTCAAGTTTTGTGACTGGGATGCCGAGGATCACAAAACAAGGTGTGAATAACCATGCAAATTCACTTGGTACCCTTAATATTATCACCTAATCAATGTGCCGGTTAACCACACACGCTCCACCGATCTATGATAAACATTAAGTCACCCTTCGTGATCCTTACTAGTCCAAGTTAGTGTGCTGGTTAACCACACACGCTCCACCAACGACTTGGTAAGGTACAAAGTGTGAATTTCATGGGTTAGCACCATATTCACATTTTCCTAAAGTAACTAAGATTGGGAATTTATATAAGGTTTAGTTACTTTATAATATTCATCATACTTTTAATGAGAATTTATAAGTCCTTGTCCTACCCGTTCGGCTAACGACCCTCCACCAGTCAAGCAAGCGGTGGGTGAGAGTGGACACCCATTAAGTTGCCATTTTATAGGCAACAACCTTATACCCACCTTATAGACTGGCTTCGTGAATGAGGCGTACTAGCGGTAAGACGACTTTGATCTTATACATATATATAATAATTAACCATTAATGTTATAAATAGTATAAGGGTTGAATTTTAACTTTTAAAACTCTAAGGGTTTGGAATTAAATTATATTAAAGTGTGTGTAACTTTACAAATTCCAAAACTTGAGGACAAGTTTTGAAACTATTCAAAACTTTTCATTTCATAACTTATGAATTAAAGGTTCATAAAATGAAGACTCTTCATTTCCATGTAACTTATGTGTTTTAAGTGTGTGTTTAAAAAAAGTGACCTTTGGATATCCATAACTTGAGGACAAATTATGGACTCCATTAAAACACATAAATGATCAAGAATTAATCCTAAACAATTCAGCAAATAATTCCTATCATCTTCTAAATTCATAAGAACATGAACATGATCATCAAAGTTTCAAGAATTATATGAACACATACAAAGCATGAAATTTTGATATAAGCTATTGTAAATGGATTAGAACAACCATTACACCAACTAAAACAAGTTTTAAAACACCAAAACAGTTTAGGGTAATGTTTCTAGTCCGTTTCCAGCAGCAAAAGTCGAAAATCTGCATTCTGAGGCTCCTACTCGCCGAGTGCACGAACCTACTCGGCGAGTAGGATGAGTTTACACATGAACTCGGCGAGTCCCCCCATGGACTCGGCGAGTTCATCAGTCAGACAGCAAAAAATTGACTTTTTATCACTATTTTGCATCAAGTATCAAACAAACAAGCCTAGGCTCTGATACCACTGTTGGGTTTTGAGCATTCTAACACTTCCTAAGTGTACATGCAACCCTAATAAACCTTGGATCTATGTTTGTCTAAGGTACATGCAAAATATTAATTTCCAAGGTTTATAACCTATCTAGCATGGCATGGGATACTTTTAAACATAAAAGAACTAGATGAATTACATACCTTTTATTGATTGTTGATTCCTTGGAGTTTGAGAGCCAAGCACCAATAATGTGAATGCCTCAAATGGAAATCACAAATCACCACAAACTTGGAAAATGTATGAGAGAGTATACTAACTCTTAGATTTCGGCCACCACTATTACACACACACTTAAAATGTTTTTCATGCAACATAAGCTTGTTTATATAGTGTACATGGTTAGGGTGAAACCCTAATAACCCATGTCTTTTCCTCTTCCAAGGATCCATGGGTAAAAGCTCCATGGATCATCCATGGACTTCCATATAAGCTTAGCCCATTCCCAAATGAGTGTTAGCCCACACCATATAAATATAATAGCCCATGATTTAATTAGTCTTCCTTTTAATCACTAAATTAATTCATAATTAATTCAAGATTAAATCTAATTAAGTAACATGACTTCATATTAATATATTATAACTTATAATATATTAATAAATCGTAAGTATACAACTCTCATAAAATTATCCATAACTAGTTTGGGTGAAGTGCAACCCAAATGGACCATGCCGGGTCGGGTCAAGTATATACCAAATAAGTTATGGACTTAGACATCTTATCCAACAGACTCCCACTTGGATAAGTCTAATAACTGTATTTGCTTATATTACTTCAGGAACCAACCGGCAATCGTAGCTCTCTAAAACTCTTGTGAACTATGAAGCGCCATTTTAGATAAGTGATCATATAATCCTCTGCTCTCATGATATCAACCGGACAAATACATGGAACAATGTCTTACTTATTGTCTAGCAGTTGTTTCTTGATTTCCGATTTGTTTGACAAAGAACTTAACTGAACACATCAATTTAGTTCTGACCGGGCCCGGTACATGGGTCAACACAAAATCATCGAGGGGCCCAGATATCGCTTCTATTTCTAGAAGGAACAGATAAACTTCGACTAATATGCTTGTTCTACTACTTATTGAATTGCACACAAAGGCACGTTTTATAACATCAAGTTACTGATGCGTTTACGTGCAATCAATGCACAACCAACTCATAGGTAACAACTCATATCTCTAGGTTTGAAGACTTATATGATATTACCGTCTCACGATCACTCGAGATAAATTCCAGGAAGTGATACAAGTGAGCGTGGGTTTATTCCAATACTCATAACTTATGAGTACTCATGAATGTTGTAGCAACCATTGCTATGGCTAAACACCTTTAGTCATCTACAATCCCAATTCATGACAATCTTGATTCATACCTACTTCCGACATATGACCGACTGTGGAGAGTTTGAATAAATTAATTATTCTGGAAGTCAAAACATGCAAAACTGAAACAATAGTAAATAATTGACAATGATAGCAACACTTTACTCATAAATAAATCACAAATTTTATTCATCATCAAACGTCGATTACATTTTACAAGTTTCAGAAAAGGCTATCTAATCTGTAAAACTAATATCGTCCCTCAGCCCGATGCGCCTCGCATGCTGCAAATGCTTCACCCTCGTCAGTCCCTTCGTAAGGGGATCCGCAGGGTTCTCATCTGACGATACCCTCTTTGCCACGAGGATTCCATCTTCTATCTTGTGTCTTATGAAGTGATATTTTCTGTCAATGTGTCGGGATCTGCCATGATCTCTTGGTTCCTTGGCTAAGGCAACCGCACTATTGCTGTCACAGAAAATCTCCATAGGCTCCTTAATAGCTGGTATAACTCCAAGGTCTCCGATGAAGTTCCTCATCCATATCGCCTCCTTTGCCGCTTCACTCGCTGCTATGTACTCTGATTCACAAGTCGAATCAGCTACAGTGTCCTGTTTGGAACTCTTCCAAGTGATTGCCGCTCCATTTAAGGTAAAGACCCAGCCCGACTGAGAGCGGAAGTTATCCCTATCAGTCTGAAAGCTAGCATCACTATACCCTACTACTCTCAAGTCATCACTCCCACCAAGGGTAAGGATCCAATCCTTAGTCCTCCGCAGGTACTTGAGAATATTCTTTACCGCAGTCCAATGAGCCTTGCCAGGGTTCCCCTGATATCTGCTGACCATGCTCAAAGCGAAGGCCACATCAGGACGGGTACAAGTCATAGCATACATGATCGAACCAACAACGGAAGCATAAGGTAATCGACTCATCTCAGCTATCTCATCTTCTGTACTCGGGCTCTGAGCCTTGCTCAGTTTGGCATTGCTTTGGATCGGTTATTTTCCTTTCTTGGAATTCTGCATGTTGAACCTTTTCAACACCTTATCCAAGTAGATACTCTGACTAAGTCCAATTAGTCTTTTACTCCTTTCTCTTAATATCCTTATCCCTAGGATATAGGTAGCTTCTCCAAGGTCCTTCATAGCAAAGCACTTCCCAAGCCAGGACTTAACCTCCTGCAAGGTTGGGATGTCATTTCCTATGAGTAGTATGTCATCCACATACAGTACCAAAAAGCTAACTATACTCCCACTAGCTCTGACATACACGCAGGACTCATCTTCACTTCTTGAGAAACCAAACTCTTCGACCTTCTCATCGAAACAAAGATTCCAACTTCGAGATGCTTGTTTCAATCCATAAATGGATTTCTCAAGCTTGCACACTCTATTGGGGTACTCTGCACTGACAAAACCTTCTGGCTGATTCATGTAAACATCCTCAGCCAACTTTCCGTTAAGGAAAGCGGTTTTGACATCCATTTGCCATATTTCATAATCATGAAATGCAGCAATGGCTAGCATAACCCTAATAGACTTAATCTTTGCTACTGGTGAAAAGGTTTCATCATAATCAATACCCTGAGTCTGAGTAAACCCCTTCGCAACCAGTCGAGCCTTATAAGTGTGCACCTTCCCATCCATGTCGGTCTTCTTCTTGAAGATCCATTTGCACCCGACTGTCTTACGGCCTGGTACATTGTCAACCAAGTTCCAAACTTGATTGTCATACATGGACTGTATCTCGCTGTCCATAGCCTCCTTCCATTTAGCAGACTCTGGGCCTGCCATGGCTTCCTTAACACTGTTAGGTTCATCCAGATTTACCAGTGTACTGTCACTGATAAATGTATCACCTTCCGTAGTAATATGAAATCCATAATAAAACTCAGGTGTGTTCCTAACCCTTGTGGAACGCCTCGGAAGTATAGACTCGTCAGCTAGATCAACAGGAATTTCCTCCTCAAGTTGATTGCTAGTGTCTGAGGTTCCTTCACCAATTGAGTCTTGAGTTTCTTCAAGGTCAATTTGCCTCCCACTGTCTCCTTGGTTTATAAATTCTCTCTCTCGAAAGACCCCTCTCCTAGCCACAAAGACCACATTCTCACTGGGTCTGTAGAAGAGGTAACCAAAGGATTTTTGTGGGTAGCCGATGAAAATACACCTTTCACTTCGAGGTTCGAGCTTGTAATGAGTTTTGCGCCTCACGAAAGCCTCACGAAAGCCTCACCTCCATTCTAGATATCATATGGACTGAGACATGGATTATAATCATTCTCTCTGTCCATTTGTTTTTTCCCGATTTTCGATTTATGATGACTGACTGATTGAACAAATCAAATCAGTCCTGGCTTGGCCAAGCACTCACATGTGTCATCGCTAAATCATCGAGGGGCCCACAGATATTGCTTTTATCCCGAAGGTAAAAGGAATGGATAAACTTCGACTCATATGGCTTGTTCTACTACTTGTTGAATCATACACAAAGGCACGTTTTATAACATCGAGTTACCAAATGCGTTTTCGTGCAATCAATGTATAACCAACTCATAGTAACAACTCATATCTCTAGGTTTGAAGAATATAAGATATTATCGTCTCATGATCACTCGTGATAAAATCCATTAAGTGATTCAAATGAACGCGGGTTGAATCCAATACTCAGAACTTATGAGCACTCATGAGTGTTGTAGCACCACTTTGTCCACCAACTTGGACCTCTACAAACCAACCCATGACAGTCTTGATTCATATCTACTTCCAACATATGACCGACTGTGGATGGTTTGAATAACTTAATCATTCAGGAAGAGCGACTTAGTTATTCTGGAAGTCAAAACATGCAAAGTGAAACACAAGAATAAATGAATCAAATATGGTATCAAACCCTATGAATATAAATAAACACTTTTATTTATCACCATACTGATTACTCATTATTCATTGTTTCGGTTTTATCAACTTTATACTTGAATTAAAAACACTAGTTGTCCCATGCTCCAAGCATGTACAGTATGTTTTTCTTAAACAATAGCTTTACCATACACCAAGTATGCACTCTATGTTTGTCTATGATCCTTACTTTGTGAAATAAACCAATTGAACATAATTTCAATGATTCTAATTTCACACTCCCAAATCCTTATCGAAAAATGTGAGAATTTCAATTTCCTATCATTTATCGAAATCTGTTTAGATTTTAAACTTATATGCACTGACCCTCCTGTAATGAATATGTACAAAGTCACAAAGACTTGTCAACAGTCATTATAAGGTATTCCAATGGAGATCAACTCCATGGAAACTAAGTCTCATATTCAAAGTACATTGCTTTGGACATGCTTCTTGCATTAAGTTTTCTAATCTTACACAGATAACTTCCACCTATGGAGACAACTCCATATTCTCATTTTGACTATCACTTCTGAATAAGAGATGCCTCTTTTCAGAATATGTCAATATGGTCCTTCCAAAATTAGCACTATACTTCCAACTGTCCTTGAGCAACCAATCTTTGGTAAACCTCAGATTGTCCTCGACAATTGCTTAATCATTTTAGTCATATCCAATTCTAGACCTTTTCCCTTCTTAATGCCTCTGGGCATTTGGAAAAATTTAGAAATGACAAATATTATAGCACATGCAATCGATCCTGTACCCAAAGCAAATGGTACACGATTCATGATGTCTCACATAAAGACATGATTCTAGACCAGTCTTTTGCTACAATATTTTTATTTGCCATGTTTTCAAAATTTGACTATGAAGAGGGATGCCGTAATCATAATCGAATTTTGAGAACGCAATATATAGAATTTCCTTAAGTTGAACCAATCCAACATGAAATTCATATATATATTCTTGACTAAAGATGATTAAGGTCTCAATCTAAGCCTTTAGAACTGAAATGAAGTATATCCTCTCCCTTAATTATAGCAAAACAACTTTTTCAATCCCTGCAGCCTCACGAATTGAAACTTTTGTTTTCTATAATTAACATTGCTAACTTGCAACACTAACAATAATTATCATGCTCCCACTAACATGATGATTATTAGCATAACACTTATGCTCCCACTAGCTTTGACATGTACTCATAAATCAGCTGGACTTCTAGAAATCAATACTTTATTGACTTTCTTACCAAAGTTCAGATTTCTGATACGAGATGCTTTGATAAAACTTTATCAAAATCATACACCTTTCCTTAGATAGCATACATGTGTGTCTAAACAATTTCAGAACTATGAAAAGGGATGCCGTAATCATAGTCTCAATTGTTTATACCTTTTGCCATCTGCTTCAAATCTACTTGGTGGAAGTGTTTCCTCACCATCATTTTCATGAATCGGAGAGAAACCTTATGACCCTTAGATTTTATGGTGTATGTGTTCTTATCCATGTGAATCATCAAAACCATAGTCACAAGACAAGGATAATGACAAATCCAAACTCATATGGACTGAACTTATGCAATCTTAACTTCTTGCCACCTGGCAGTACAGGGCCTGCCATTACTTCCAAGTTGTTATGCAACCAATTGAGAACTTTCAGAACTCCTATGCAAAGCCAACTTTAACTGGAATGGGCATAGAATATGTCAACACGATAGGTTATAAACCTCAAGTCGTGTGCTAGTGAAGAACCTCAGGTTTTATTCTTGATTAGTTCTTGAAATTCTTTTTAGGATCTTTAAGACTCCCACTATCATCTTGACATATAAGACTATCTTGCCAAATATTCAAGAGATAGTGCGAATTATTTATCAAGACAAACACTTCACACAATTGGCCTTAGTTGGTCTTTGTTTTATCCAAAACATCACAACTTACCAATTTAAAATGTACAAGAGTAGGACACTTTTACTCTTACATTTGACAAGTGTTTTAAACCTTTCTTTAAGATATGTCACTCAAGTTACAATCTTGGAGTATGACTCTAAGAATTGTTTTGGAACGAAGTATGACTCATCTTCCTGATCTAACCATTTGAACAATTCATGACTCCTCTTCTTAGTCATAAGAATGCACTAAGATGACCTTTAGAGGACTAATTGTGATATGATTTCTAAATCATTAAGATGATCACAAACATGATACTAAAGTACTCTCCCATCTTTTCAGATTTGAGAAACTTTTATCTTTCTGCCTAATTTGATTCTTCCCATTCGTTCTGCCATACATTGAGACTTTTCCAATGTTTCAGAATTATACTTAAACTTGTAAGTATAACCATATTTACTAAACTTTAGTAAATCAAATAGTCTTAACGAGCTTTGTGGTGGACATGACCAGTGCACAAGAATGTGTACTCGATCCCTTTAGTCCTTCACTTGACTCACACATCCATGTGAACAAGTAATTAGTCTTGATTTTCCAATGCTTGAAAGTTCTCATTCATCATACTATTCAACTTGCATGATTCCAAGTTTCGGTCCAATTGAAACTTGGGTGATGAGGAACTTTCCTGATTTGGTAAATTTAGACACTACCACAAATGAAAGAATCAAATCCATTTTCCAATATTGCTGTCAGTGGAATCATATAAGCAACAATTTTCCACAAATGCCATTGTAAGGATACTTCAAATAAATAAAATTAAACAATTTTATTTTATTTTAAAACTTTGCGGAAAAACTTATCCTTACAATCCACATGGAAAATTGTTGTTATCTCTTCCTTAGCAATATATCATAACTTCTTAAGCAACTGCTCAAAATTCTGATGCGATCGAAATCCACCTTCGCGATCAGAATCAGCATATACTTCGTTTAAGATTTCTCTCTATTCTTTGATTCTTAAAACATCAACATGTGACCAAGTCACATCATGTAATGAGGATCTCCGAATAGAACTTAACAGAGTTAGATAATGGGCTCTACCTGATGTAGAGTCAAACTTATTGACTTTAACATCCTTAGGTAAATTTGGCAGCTTTGCAATCAACGCCCCTTCCTTTGGCAAAATAAACATATGGACCCTTTGGTAATGAGACTATCTCAGACTTAGCCTTTCTCTTTACCATTTGGTCAACCGGGTTGACTATGGCCAATCCCTTTCCATTGGGAAGAGAATGCTTTTTCTGGATTTTCAGTGTCACCATTGTCACTGTCCATAAATTTTTTTTGGAAGTTGATCTTCTAATCAAATTTGCTTTACTATCGTTCCAAATTATTGCTGATTCAACAACACCAAGCAAATAGATATGATCATTAAGGTTCATGTCATAGTCTGTTTCATAGTAGTCCCAAAGGAACTCACTATGTGACTTAGAAAGTGATTGAACATCCAACTTTCTCAAGACTTTAACACCCAACTCTCCCGGCTTGTCAATATGTGACTTCATCTCTAAGATGTGATAACACATAGACCTTGCTTGCCATTAGGGCTTGAGTGACCTTGAACTTGTGGGTTAGGGAGAATAATTGGAGGAGGTGGAGGAAGAGAATCTAGGAGTGACCTTGAACATCCAACTTTCTCAAGATGTGATAACACATAGACCTTGTTTGCCATTAGGGCTTGCCATTAGGGCTTGAGTGACCTTGAACTTCCATGAGCCAAACTCGGGAAGTCATATTCATTAGGAAAGCTTGGTTTGGGAAGATCATTGTTGTCTAAACCAGACATCAACAATGGGAGAAATTCACGTAAAGTTGATTTAAGTCCTTAATATAACACCCAATATGATATATTAAGGCTAGGACCCAACAAACTATTTTATAACTTGGAAGAGGGATGCCGTAATCCAAGCTATAAAATATTTGAAGGTAGGTGAATGACGATTCACCAATTTCCACCAAGATAAACGAAATGTATTATTAGGTTTTAATTGGTTTTGAAACTCCTAGATTCTTTTGAGATTCATTGAACTTTTCAATGGCATGTTTCAATCTCGAGTGTGCCCTTCAGGTTTTGTGACTGGGATGCCGAGGATCACAAAACAAGGTGTGAAGTAACCATGCAAATATACTTGGTACCCTTAATATTTAACCCTCAATCGATGTGCCGGTTAACCACACACGCTCCAACGATACTATGATAAACATTAAGTTACCCTTTGCCTACCTTGTTAAGTCCAGGTTAGTGTGCGGGTTAACCACACACGCTCCACTAACAGCTTAAACAAAGTGCAAAGTGTAATTTCATGGATTAGCACCTTATTCACATTTTCCTAAGTAACTAAGATTGGGAATTTATAAGTGTTTAGTTACTTAGTATTTATCATTATACTTATAATGAAGGGAGAAATATAGTCCTTGTCCTACCTGTTCGGCTAACGACCCTCCACCAGTCAAGGAAGCGGTGAGTGAGAGTGGACACCCATTAAACTGCCATTTTATAGGCAGTAACCTTACACCCCCCTTATAGACCGGCTTCGTGAATGAGGCCTACTAATGGTAAGACGACTTTATCTTATACATATCTATATAATTAAAATTATAATAATAGTATAAGGGTTGAATTTTAAACTTTTAAAATTCTAAGGTCTAGTTTGGAATTAAAGTATACATGGGGGGTAACTTTACAAATTCCAAAACTTGAGGACAAGTTTTGAAACCTTTCAAAACTCTTGGATTTTTCATAACTTATGAGTTTAATTAAGGTTTAATGAAAAAAAAAATTCAATTTCCATAACTTGAGGACAAGTTATGGAAGACATTAAATCATTTAATGATGACATTAAAAAATAGTGACTCTTCTATTTTCATAACCTATGAGACTTAATGACACTTTAAAAAGAAAAACTCTTCACTTTCCATAACTTGAGGACAAGTTATGGGATTCATAAAAACCATTAAGATCAAATATTCCAATTAACACAATAATCAAATAATTTTTCTATGATCTAGATTAAACTCATAAGTAAAGATAATTCACATCAACAATTTTCAAGAAATTAGATAATCATATAAACTAATACAAATCTTGAAACTTTGACAATTATCCTTTGAAGACTCTTGGAATTCATAACCAAAAGAGTTAATAAATGAGACATTTCACATCCATAACTTATGGAAGTTTCAAAACTCTTAAGATCATAACTTTAAAAAAAACTTTTGAGTTCCAAAATTTTATGACAAAATTTGTAACTCCTTAAAACCATTTAGATCAAACTTCTAAAACAAATAAAATAATCATATCATTCTATCTTTTAATAAATTGACCTAATTCAACTCTTGTAGTAAAGTGACTCAAATTTTATAAATAATTAGTTTTTCATAAAATCAAGTAATTATCATAAAATTTGACAAACTTCATGTTTTTTTTTCTTTTTTTTTCTTCAACTTGAAAAAAAAATACATTTGCATCAAATATAATAGAAAACAACCCATGGCTCTGATACCGCTGTTGGGTTTTAGTATACTACAACATCCTATGGTGCACATACAACCCTAAATACCTTGGATCTATGTTTTCTCTATTATACATGCAAATGGTTTCCAATGCATTAAACCTATAACTAGCATGCATTTGACATAAACCATATAATATACTAGTTAGGGAAACATACCTTTTATGTGGCTTGAAGTCTTGATGTATTTGGCCTTAAGAGCTTAGCACCAATAGTATGAAATGCCTCAAATGGAATCACAACACACCTAGGACAAAGGTGGCTCTTGAGAGAGAATTCCATGCACCAAAACACCTCCATATTTCTCTAAGAAAAGAAGTGGTGATTTTGGCTATGGAGTAACCTATTTATATGTAGGATTCCAAGGGTCATGGGTATAACCCATAATCCATACCCATGGGTTTTATGATCCATGGTTCATGTGGCCCAACTCTTTATGTATCCATACATAAACTTGGTCCAACATGGATCATAAGCCCAACACATATAAATATAACTAATTATCATAATTAGTCCCCATAGATTTAATTAGTCTCTTTTGATCACTAAATTAATTCCAAATTAATTCTTGATCGATACTAATTAAAACATATGATTTCATATTAATATATTATAACTTATAATATATTAATAAACCATAAATAACCTTCTCTCAAAAGTCAATCCTAACAAATTGTCCTGATGATATGCAACCCAAATGGACCATGCTACTCTCGGGTCAAGTACATACCAATAATAGTTATGGGCTTAGACATCTAATCCAACAGGTGAAAGACTCCACCTCTGGAGAGGTGCCTAGATATCCAGTGTTAGCATCTCCATTTCGAGACTTTATAGGTATAAAGTCTCTATCTTGGCTATTCATTGTATAGATCTAGTTTGGGTTGGTTTTTGGCCATTTTAGCCCGTTTTGCTTGGTCTTGGTGAGCTAGGGTTGTTTTAGGAGCTCAATCTAGTAGATCCAGACAGTTTAAGGGTCCCTCATTCATAAAGGTGCAAGCTTTGTGGAGTTTTGAGTTCAAGCATGAGTTAAGATCATCCATTAAGCTCTAGGGTCCCATTAAGCCGTGCATGCTAGCAAAGTTGCCAACTTTACTTGAAAAGTCATCCATATGAATCAGACTGGAGAGTTTAGAGCAAGAGCTGAGGTAATTAAGTTCTTAATGGAGAATTTTGGAGTCCAGGGGAGTACGCTAGGCATACTCACCTGGTATGTTGTGCGTACTGGCATCAAAGGGTGTACGTTGGGTGTACCAAAAGAGTACGTAGGGCGTACTCGACCTGGTTGACCCTTCTTGCTTTGTTGACTTTTTGGGCTTTGGACCATGGACCAGGAGTTAGTCAGGGTTGACCATTCAGTATTTCAAGCCTTTTTGGATATTGGGCCTTCTCGAGATAGGTCCATGATGGATTTGGGTCTAATTGGGGTAATTGGGCCTTATTGGACCTTGTGGTGTCATTTCGACTTTGGACTATCATCTGAGCTTGTATTGTTTGAGGTTTAGTTGGGCTAGCTATGATTATGTGTTTTGGTTCAGAAAAATTAAACAGGCTTTAAGGAAAGGCCATGTAAGGGTTTGGTCCCAATTTGGAAAATTGGGCGATTAGTGGGCTTTTATGGATCTTGTAGTTTTGGGCTTGTTTGGTTTTTGGCTTGGGCCTTAGTTGTGAGTCTTGTTGGGCCAGGGGTAAAATGGTCATTTTACCCTAAGTTTGGATTATGGATCATGGTTTAGAACCCAATTGCTAATTGGGTGATATTTTGGTATTGTTAGCTTGAGAAGTTGTCAGGGCAGCAACTAAGGATTTCTTGCAGTGAGCTTCAACATTCGAGGTGAGTCTCCTCAGTGTTCTATGGGTCGAAGGCACCAATGCCAGCCCATTTGGTTTATGTATGGTAGGAATGGTGACACTTGGCATTTTATATGGAAGATCAAGAGGCGGCTCCTGGCAGTTTGTATGAAAGACCAGAGTCCGAACTCTGGCAAATGTTAGTTAAGTAGTTGTAGATTGTATGCCAGTTGTCTTTGTGATTCTTGCATGGAAGACCAGGAGGTGGCTCCTGGAACTTGTCTGTAAGACCCAGGGTTGGGGCCCCCAGCCTAGAAAGGAAGACCACGAGGCGGCTCGTGGCATAATGGCAAGACTATGGTTGGCACATAGCACTCCTATTGATTATGTTTATGTGTGATATGTATGGCTCATGATTATGCATGTTATGTAAGGATCGTTTGATATGTATGGTATGTGGTATTTGGGGAACTCACTAAGGTTTATGCTTACAATTTGTGATTTTCAGTTTCAGGTATTTTCAGTTTGAAGGGGAAGGGCCCGTCTTGATCGCAGCGCATACACCCGTGTTTTACCGCAATATGTGATTTTGGGAATGAGCTCTGATAAATATTTTGTATTGAAATGTTTTGCAATGTTTGGAAAGGATTAATCTAGTGTTTTGAATATAATAAAAATGAAATTTTTACCCTTGATTGTTGGGATGTTACAGAGTGGCCAAATATTGTAGCTCATAGGGTCTATTTATACTTGAATTAGGAAACCTAGATAACCCAAATTTGAATAAAATAATATAAATTCAAATTGGTAATTATCTAGCTTCTTATTTTTCTTCAAGGAATATTCCAGATGCCCTGGAATACCCCTAGAAACCGTTCACCCCTTCCAAGGAAGGTTCTAGAACGTCTTGCTCAACTATTGAACAATTACAATTAGACCCATATACTTTAAATTAATCCAATTAATCCCAAAATTAGTTCTAATTAATTTCTTATTAATTCTTAATTAAATATTACTATTTCTAGTTAATATATTATTTTCATAATATATTAATAAAATCATTTATTGCTATTTATTAATCATATAATAAATCAATAAATCAATCTCTCTCTCTCTCTCTCTCTCTCCCTCTCTCTTTTTCTAAAAGTCATCCTATTCAATTACTAGGTTTGAGAGCAACCCAAAAGGACCTTGCTAATAATTCAAGATTATACTAATTCAGTTATTTTCTTAGACACCTAATCCAACAGTCTCCTACTTGGATAATTCTACAACTACAATTACCAGTATAACTTCTAAATTAGACAGTAAAGAGTGCTTCCATAGCAACTGCCGACCTCTGAAATAAACATACATTGGTTATAAGATAAGTGATCAAATATTCCTCCGTTCTTCTAGATATCTTACATACATGAGACATGAATTAGAATCAATTTCATTGTCCAATTTTTGTTTCCCGATTTCCTGATTTGTGATGATGACATAAGACCTCAATTGAACACATCAATTGAGTCCTACTTAGGCCCAACACTATAAGTCAACACCAAAGAGGGGACCAAAGATATCACTTTTCCCATTAGGGCAAAAGGAACAAATAAAATTTGACTTATATGCTTGTATCATTTACTCGCCAAATCATACATGATATTGCGTTTTATAACATCATGTTTCTGATACGTTTTCGCGACACCAATTTACAATAGATTTGTAATTTACAACTCATATATATCCGTTTCAAGAATATAAGATATTATCATCTTAGAATTCTCATGATATAATCCATGCAGTAATTCCTTGAGCATGGGTTTATCCAATACCGAAATCTCCATTTCTATGTACTCATGAATGTTGTAGCAATACAATTGCTATGTCTAACTCCCTTAGACAACTTACAATCCAATTCATGAAAATCTTATTCCACTACTCACTTCCTAAAGTATGAGTGACTGTGAATTTTGAATAATTAAATTATTTGGGAAGTAAAAGATGCTAAATAAAACACAAGAATAAATAATTGATAAGGCAGTAAACAGACTCATAAATAATCTCTATTATTTAATCACCAAAATCAATTACATTTATTTTGTTACAAGTTTCAAACTAATCATCTAACTCCTAAAACTAATATCATCTCTCAAACCAATGCTCCTAGCATGCTGATTATGCTTAATCCTACTCAGAGCCTTTGTGAGAGGATTTGTAGGATTATCTTCTGACAAAACTCTCTTCACTATGAGATGACCTTCTTTAACTCTATGTCTGATATAATGGTACTTTCTGTCGATATGTCTTGACTTGTTATGGTCTCTCAGTTCTTTAGTCAAAGCAACTGCTCCTTCATTATCACAGAAAAGTTCCATTGGTTCCTGAATGGTTGGAACTACTCCAAGATCTCAAATAAAGTTCCTCAGCCAAGCTGCTTCCTTTGATGCTTCACTTGCTGCTATATACTATGATTTGCAAGTAATTGCTCCACTATTTAACGTAAACACCCAGCCAAATTGAGAATGAAAGTTGTCTTTGTCTTTCTAAAAACTGGCGTCATTATACCCAGTCACTCTTAACGTATCACTACCCACAAAGACTAGAATCATATCATTTTTCCTTCTCAGATACTTCAGAATGTTCTTCACTAGTCTCCAATGAGCTCTGCTAGGATTTCCCTGATATCGATTGACCATGCTTAAAGCAAAGGAAACATCAGGGCGAGTACATGCCATAGTGTACATGATTGACC
Organism: Lactuca virosa; assembly: GCF_052849685.1. Lineage (NCBI taxonomy): Eukaryota > Viridiplantae > Streptophyta > Magnoliopsida > Asterales > Asteraceae > Lactuca > Lactuca virosa. Next base: position 239,321,720 of record NC_136433.1, read on the forward strand.
CTATAGCCGAAATACATAAGGAAATCGACTCATATCAGCTATTTCCTCATTCGTACTTGAGCTTTGAGTCTTACTTAGTTTGGCATTGCTTTGAATAGGTAGCTCTCCTTTCATGGAATTTTCCATACTAAATCGTTTTAGTACTTTGTCGAAGTATGTACTTTGACTAAGTCCAATTAGTCTTCTCTTTCTATCTCTCAAAATCCTTATCCTGAGAATATAGGCTGCCTCTCCTAGATCCTTTATAGAAAATCACTTTCCATGCCAAGATTTCACTTCTTCCAAGGTTGGAACGTCGTTTCCTATAAGTAGTATGTCATCAACATACAATACTAGAAGGTTACTATACTCCCACTAGCTTTGACATACACACAAGACTCATCCTCACTTCTAGAGAAACCAAATTCTTTTACTTTCTCATGGTAGCAAAGATTCCAGCTACAAGATGTATGTTTCAATCCATAGATGGATTTCTCAATCTTGCACAATCTATTGGGAAACTTTGCATCAATAAAACCCTCTACATGAATCATGTAAATAATTTCAGACAACTTCCCATTAAGGAAAGCGGTTTTTACATCTATCTTCCAAATTTCATAATCATGAAAGCCAGCTATGGCGAGCATTATCCTAACAGATTTATTCTTAGCCACTGGTGAGAAGATCTCATCATAGTCAATCCCTGGGGTTTGAGTAAAGCCCTTCGCAAACAATCATGCCTTGAATGTGTGCACATTCCAATCCATGTCGGTGTTCTTCTTGAAGATCCATTTGCAACCAACTGTCTTTCGACCAGGTTCTTGATCAACTAAATTCCAAACTTGGTTGTCATACATGGACTTTCACTTTGAAGCCTCAGGGCCCACCATTGCATCCTTGTAGTTAGTTGGTTCTTCCAAATTTACCAGTGTATGATCACTGATAAATGTATCACCATTTGTAGTTATATGGAAACCATAGAACTCAAGTGGCATGCTAACTCTACTGGAACGACGAAGAGGTAATGGATTTTCAACTGGCTCAACCAGAAGTTCTTCCTCTGGTTGTGTGCTAGTGTCTTCTAAGGTTCCTTCATTGGTTGAATCTTGAATCTCTTCAAGGTCAACTGTACTCCCATTGTCCTCTTTGCATATGAGCTCTCTCTTGCGAAAGACTCCTCTTCGTGCTACAAAGAGCACGTTTTCACTAGGTCTGTAGAACAAATACCAAAGGACGTTTGTGGGTAGCAAATGAAAATACACCTCTCACTTTTGGCTTCTAGCTTGTCATGAGTCTCTCATCTAATGAAATCTTCACAACCCTAGACTTTGATATGTTCGAACGAGGGAACTTTCCCTGTCCACATCTCATGAGGTGTTTTGGCAACCTTCTTAGTAGGGAAAAGATTGAGGATATGAGCGGTTGTCTTAAAGGCATACCCCCAAAAGGAAATGGGAAGAATGGATCGACTCATCATGGAATGAACCATGTCCAACAAAGTTTGATTATGCCTCTCATCCACACCGTTAAGTTGTGGTGGCTAAGCGGAGTAAAAAGGGTTTTCCATGAGATGGGAAATGCAAATTATTATCCCCACACGAATTTTATGAAAATTCGCTCATGATCAAGTTACAACCTAAGGTCTATGACCATTCAAATCTCTCTGTTAGAAAACATTAGTGAGAAAAGGGACACCATTTGCTGCTCAAACTGCAGTGGGAAATGATGTACAATAGTGGAGCAAGGTATGGAACGAGTGTCCTGGGAGGAGTCAATTGTGAAAATATTCCAAATTCCTTGAGGTAGTAGTGGAACTCAATACTAAGATACTCTCCTCCTCTATCAGATCAGAGCATCTTTATCTTCTTGCCTAATTGATTCTCGACTTCATGTTTAAAATCTTTGAATTTTTCAAAGGTTTCTAATTTATGTTTGATTAAGTAAATATAGTCATATCTGCTATAATCATTTGTAAATGTTACATAAAATCGATTAGCATCTCTTGTGCTATATCTAAAGGGTCCACACACATCTGCGTGTTTGAGGTCCAACAAACCTTCACCTTTTTCACAAGATCCAATGAAAGGTGATTTTGTCATCGTACCCAAGAGACAAGATTCCCATTCATCATTTGGCCTCAGGTCAAATGATTCCAAGACTCCATCCTTTTAGAGTTGGGCGATGCGTTTCTTGTTAATATTCCTAAGACGAAAATGCCACAAGCATGCCTTGTCTAAACCATTAGATGAATCAATGTGAAATACACTATTTCCTAAGCTATCAACACAAGTTACTGTTTCATATACACCATTATAAGGTAAAGCTTCAAATATAAAACACCATATTTATAAACGAAAATTAAACCATTCAAATCATCAAATAAGTAACGAAAACCTTGTCTGAACAACGCATGAAATGAAATAATGTTTCGTGTCATTTCTGACAAATAGCAATAATATATCAAATCTAAACTAACATCACTACTAAGCATAAAGTGATAAGTTCCAATCTTGGTAACATGATAAGATCTCCTATTTCCCATGACCAGATTCATCCTCCCAAGCTCCACCTCCTCATTATCTTTTAGCCCCTGCAAATTAGAACAAATGTGAAAACCACATCTTGTATCAAGGACCCAAGAATGAGTAGATTGTGAGTTATTAGTTTGAATAGTGTATATACCTGCTGACGATGGCCTCACCTTGCCATCCTTGATGTCCTGCAAGTACTTGGGGCAACTCCTCTTCTAATGGCCCTTGTCATTGCAATAGTAGAAAATAGCCTCTTTAGGGTCAGTAACAACTGAAATTTCTGAATTGGGCCTTGACTTTAGCCCATTGATAGATGACCCAGCTTGGGCCTTGTTCTTCCAGTTAGCTTTAGGAGTAGCCTTCCTCTTCTTCCCTTCTCCTTTACCAATGGTGAGAACAGGAGCATTAGTGGAAGGGGTTGGATTCTTTCCCTTCATTCCCGACTCAAAAGTCTGTAGCAAGTTGTGGAGTTAGGTAAATGTGGTTTATGTGTTGTTCAAATAATAAGCTTATATGAATTGATCATAACAACTTGGCAATGAGTTCAAGACCATGTCAATGGCCAAATCCTCATCAAAATGCACATTGAGCCTAACGAGGCGTTCCACGTATCTTTGCATTCTCTGCACGTGGTTGTACACATACTCTCCCTCTTTCATTTTGCTAGACATGAAGGACTTGACCACTTATATTTCTCTTGATGAGCTCTCTTGTGGTACTTTTCCACACGGTCATTGTTTATCTCATATGGCTAGTAGTCCTCATAGAACCTCTGCAACTCAGGAGCCATTCTAGCGACCATGATGCAACAAATTTTGTTGCATCATCGTAGTGTTTCTTGTAGGAGGCTAGTTGTTCAGGAGTAGCTTTGGCTTCATCGATTTCAATGAGTTTTTCTCCAAGGAAATACTCTTTTCCCTCGTTTCAAAGATTTATCTTGATATTTCCCATCCAATTGTAGTTGGTGCCATCAAATGTCACCTTGGACACGATAGAGAGTAAGAAGAAACTCGAGTGGTGGGTAGAAGACGATGGAGCAAAATCTATTGGAATAGGTGTCTAAGCCCATAACTATACTTAGTATAAACTTGAATTGATGGTAGCACAGTCCTTTTGAGTTGCCTTCAAATCTGGCAATTGAATATGATGACTTTTAGTGAGAGAAGAATAATTTATCAATTTATTACTTGGTTAATAAATTAATTAGAAATCAAAATAAATGATTTATTAATGTATTATGGAAATAATATATTAATTATAAATCATATTGTTTAATTAATATTTATTCAGAAATTATTTTGGAATTAATTTTAGGGTTAAAGGAATTAATTAAAAGTGCAGGGACTAAATGTGACAATGTTCAATAGTTGAGCATTGGTCAATTATAGAACCTCCCATATAGGGTGGATGAATTCTAGATGCTCTCTAGGGTTTCCTTGGGCTCTAAGGGTGCCTTGGATGCCTTAGGGAGGAAATTAAGGGATTAGGGTTATCTTGGAGATACCTGTCTTATCCAACACCTTCCTAGGTTCCTATATAAACCCATTAGGGTTTAGATTTCGTGACTTATGCTTTCTTGGAGGCTAAGGCCAAAATTCTTCTCTATTCCTCTCTCTCTCTCTCTCTCTATAATGTTCCTTGGTTGCTAGGGTTAGTTTGTGAGCCATTAGAGGCGCGACACTTGTGGCGCTTGCTACCAAAGGTTTTCAAGCTTGGATTAAGATTGTTATTACTACATAACAATCAAGGGTATGTTTACTAACCCTAGATGTTAATTTCGAAAATTATATAGGATTCCTAGGTTTTTTTTTTCTTTTAATGTTCAATACTTGTATGTTCAATTAGAGAAAACATATATCCAAGAATATTACGGTTGCATGCACACATAGGGATTATTTGTTATGCTCAAAGCCCATCAGTGGTATCAGAGCCTTGACTTGTTTTCTATTGAATTTGATTGCAATTTTTTTGAACTTGATCAATTAGGGTTTATGGCAATTAAACCCTTTGAACTTAGGGTTTTCGCAATTTAGGGTTTCCTAACCCTAGATTTCGAAAATTTGGAAAAAGGGTTGTAACCCTTTCCCTTGGCCTACAAGATTTCGATTTTAGGGTTTCCTAACCCTATGATTTTTCGAAATATGGCAAGGATTAAAATCCTTTCCTTTCTCTCCAAGATTTGCCAAATTTTGGAAATTAAGGTTTTGGTAGGGATTTCTTATTTTTGGCATTTATCTCCTTATTTGATTAACTAGATAATTGCAAGATTTTGTTTGATCCCTTCCATATTTTTGAAAATAGCTAGTTATGGTAGAGATTTCTTATTTTTGGTAATTATCTTCTTACTTGTTTAACTAGATAATTGCTAGATTTTGTTTGATCCCTTCCATATTTTCAAAAATTAATTAGGGGAGAGGATTAGGTTAAATTGTGTTGATTAATTTAATGGATGATCCTAAAATTGATTAATAAATTAATTAAATGTTTAATTAATAAATAATTTTTAAATCGTTTGGTTTAAATTTAAATTTAAATTTAAATCTTTTAAATTTTTGAAATTTAGTAATTAAACCTAGTATTTTCAAATGTTTAAAATACACCTTATACTATAAGTAAAATTAAAATGTTTAAGACAAGTCAGTCGAACCGCTAGTACGCCTCATTCACGAAGCCGATCTATAAGGGGGGCATAAGGAAACTGCCTATAAAATGGTAGTTGAATGAGTTTACACTCTCACCCACAACTTCCTTGATTGGTGGAGGGTCGTTAGCCGAACGAGTTTGATAGGACAAATAATTCTCATTAATAAATATAATAGAATTAATAAAGTAACTAAACTATTTACTAAAATCCCATTCTTAGTTACCTTAGGAAAAATGTGAATTTGATGCTAATCCATGAAATTGCACATTACACTTTATATAATTCGTTGGTGGAGCGTGTGTGGTTAACCGGGACACTAATATGGACTAATAAAGGGTGGCAATGGGTGTCTCGTAAATTATCATTGGTTAATGGAATGTGTGTGGCTAACCGACACACTGATTAGACGATAAATGACATCGAGAGTACCAAGCTAATTTGCATGGTTATTCACATCTCGTTTGTGATCCTCGGCATCCAGTCATAAAGTAAGAGCATAATTGAGATCAAACATGACATTGAATAGTTCAATGAATCTCAAAAGATGTAGGAGTTTCATAAGATTGAAATTGGTAAAAGTTTTACCTACCTAAAATTGATTCAAATTTGATTACATCATCCCTCTTCAAAGTTCGAATCGAAAATATGGATCCTAGACTTAATTTAAATTTATGGGTTAATAATTAAGGATTAAAATCAACTATCTTGAATTCTCTTTTCTCCTATTATAGATGTCAAGTTCCGGCAACAATGGTCTTCCTTGTTCTTCTTGAAATGGTTTTCCTATTTCTGAAGATGATATTCCACATGTTGATCAAGGTGAAAGAATGTTCCCTTTTTCGAGTAATGATGGAACTCGAGATGAGGCTTCTTCAACTCTTCCTCCTCCTCCTCCAGTAACTCTCCCTAAATCATATTTTCTTCAAGCTGAAAAATATGAAGTCACTAAAGCCCTATTGGCATGTAAACATCAAAATGGAAAGTTTGTGTGTGCGCGTGTTCTGAAAATGAAATTGCACATTGACATATTGGGGATGTTGGGGTGTAAATTTCCCAAGGGAGCTGACCATTGACTTGGTTCTACTTTCGCTTCGTAACGTCCCGGTTCGTGGTATGTATTTTAATAAGAATTATTCATTTTTGCAAAGGGACTCGACGAGTTGGAAAACCCAAACTCATCGAGTAGAAACGGATTATTAGGACGCGGGACTTAAAGTCTACTCGACGAGTTGAGAAGCCTCAACTCGAAGAGTAGGGCTGCCAGAGTAAAACCCTAATTTTCAGGATTTGCACCCTATTTAAGGACCTTAACACTTTCTTGTGGCCTCCCTCATCGCCTCCCTCAGTCCAGCAAAACCCTAATTCGTGATCTTGAGCCTTGTGAGTGTGTGTGAGTGAAAAAGGAGTGATTCTTTGGTATTTCCTTGAAGGAGTGGAAGCTAGAAGTGCTTGGTGGAAGGAAGAAGCTTTGGATCCAGAAGTAGAACTTCATTTCCGATTCACTTGAGGTATAAAGTCTATAACTTGACTATTCATTTACTAGATCTCTTCATGGAGTAGTTTAGGGCCTTAAGGAGCCTATTATGGAACCATTCATGGATGCAAGCATGTTTTGGAGTCATGACTTCAGATCTAGAGCCCTTGAGGGACTTCATGGCATAAAGGTGCCAACTTTATGGCCATGGGAGTCCCATGCAACTTGTGAACCACGTGTTAGGGCCTTTTGAGCTAAATAAGCCATGCATGGACGTAAAGTTAGAAACTTTACGTGATATGTCGACCCTATGGAACCAGATCTATGACTTGGATGCATTAAGCCCGACTAGAAATGACTGTATGGATTTAGACTATGGGGGACTCGACGAGTTGTTCATACAACTCGGGGAGTTGGGTCGTGGTCCCCCAACCTTTCCTATTAGTGAGTAAACTCGTTGAGTCTAGGAGATGACTCGGCAAGTTGGCCATAGTTTTGGGTTACGAAGATTGAGGAACTCGACGAGTTCAAGAAGGACTCGCCGAGTTATGAGTGAAAGGTCCCGACTATGTTATGAAGATTGAGGAACTCGACGAGTTCCAGGAGGAACTCGACGAGTTCCAGGAGGAACTCGACCAGTTCTAGGAGGAACTCGATGAGTTGTGAGCGAAATGTCCCGACTATGTATGAGGAGGAACTCGACGAGTTCATGAAAGAACTCGACGAGTAGGATCGAGATTTCCAGAGTTTCATGGATCAAGGAACTCGACGAGTTGATGGACCAACTCGGAGAGTTGAGTCAATCAGGATGTTGACTTTGACCAGGATTTTGACTTTGACCTTGACCTTTGACCAGAGTTGACCCTTAAAGGGGTTATGAGTATGAAGGAGTAATGAAAACAGATTTTTATGTGTAGGAGTTTGAGAAGAGTTGATCCTAGAGCCGAGGACAGTTCAGCTACTTCACGACATTGAGTTGAGTTACCTTCCAGTAGAAGTGGGTCGAAGGCACCAATGCCGGCCCACTAGTAAGAGTTATAGTAGAGATGATTGTCTTTGTGATAATTATATGGTATGTCACTATCTGTTATGCTTTATGTGCTAGTATGCTATGATGTTATGTGATAGTGGTAGGAGGGGTAAGATAGATCCCAGTACCGGTCGATAGGGCTGAAGGGGTATGTCAGCACCCAGATAAGCTAGGCAGTATATGATTTATATGTTTACGCGCTAGGACGCTATGTGGTAGAGTAGGGGGTGAAATAGTCCCCGGTACCGGTCGAAAGGACCGGAGGGGTAATCCAGCACCCTGATATGCTAGGCTAGGTACCGGTCGAAAGGGCCGAAGGGGTAGGCTAGCACCCTGATATGCTAGGGTAGGTAGCGGTCGACAGGACCGAAGGGGTAGGCCAACAATCTGATATGCTAGGTAGATACTAGTTGAAAGTGACCGAAGGGGTAGTCTAGTACCCTGATATGTTAGACAGTATGTATGTTGTATGGTATATGGTATGATGGGGGAACTCACTGAGCTTTGTGCTTACGCTTTTCAGTTTTGGTTTCAGGTACTTCCTCTTCGTTGGGAAAGGAGCCGACACGGTAGCAGCGCATCACACACACGATTTTCCGCATATGAGATTCTTGGGATTTGTACTTTGACATTGTAACTATATTATGACATGCTTTTGAGACATATGATCTATGGCTTTTATGAAATGAAATAACTTGATGAAGTTTTCTATAAATTGTTTTATGAATTGTTATATCAAAAATGAAATTTTTTGTCATTTTTTTTGGGATGTTACAAGTTGGTATTAGAGCCTTGGTTTGAGGGATTCGGACACACCTTTGGGGGTGTCTGGATTCAAATAGAGGGTTTGGAAGATTTTTACAAGAAAATAATTTTTCTAAAACAATTAAATAAAGAGCTGTAACATCCCGAGATTTGCAAGTATTTTCGAATCCTCTCTTTTACTATTATTTTGTCATTTGTATTCCTTGAAGTTAGAAGAGTCGACCTATGAGGAGCCTAAGGGCTAAAGTTGCAACTTTGAGAACAAGACAAGTACGCCAAGCGTACATAAGGTATGCTAAGCGTACTAGGCGCGTCCTAGTACGTTGGGCGTACACTTGTGTACGCTAAGAGTACTCGAGTCAGATGCAAACCCTAATATTTAGGGTTTGGGTGCTATGTAAACATCCTTATGGCTCATTTATCCTATCACTTTCAGCCTCCATACCCTAGAGACGTCCCAAACCCTAGCCTTGTGTGTGAGTGTGAGTTTGTGTGTGTGTTTTGAGCACTTGAAGGAGAAGGTGTTCCACCAAATAGTTGCAGAAGGAAGGTAATCTTGAAGATCTAAAGTTCTCTTGTCCTCTAGAAGATCCAGGAGGTAAAAAGCTTCTGCCTTGGCAATTATTTTGAGTAGATCTTGTCTTGCTTAGCTTCTTGGCACTTTTCTTGTCCCAAAAACCCCAATATTGTGCATGATGCATTTTGGACATGTTAAGCCGTCCTTCCAGACCCTGGAAAGGGTCCTAAGTGATAAAAATTATGTCCCAATAGCCAAATGTGTCTCATACATGGATTAGGAAGGTCTTCATGGGTTATGACCATGTATTAAGAACTTTCTGGACACCCAAAGTCTTAAAGTTCACGACTTTATGAGTCTTAAGCACATTTGGTTGATGGATCTGAAGTTTGGGCTTAAGTGCTTAAGCCATTAAGCACTTGTGAGAGTTTTGGTACAGACTAGTGTACGCCCCATGTAGAGAGCAGTAAGCCCTGCGTACCGAGTCAATGGTCCCGTTTTTCAGTCAATGTGAGACGGAGTACGCCCCGCGTACCAGAGGAGTACGCCCAGCATACACCCTCTATTGGGATTTTGACGAATTGGACTTCGGGATTGGGCCGCCTTTAGACTAGTTGGACTTGGGCCTTGTTGAACGTTCTGAATAATTGAGTTTTGGGTCAGTTTTGATAATGGATCCTAGAATAAGGTCCAATTAGGGAGTTGGGCCCAATTGGGTAAATTGGGCCATTAATGGGCTTTGGATATATGGACTTTTAAGATCATAGATTTGGCATTGAGCCTTGGCCCAAAATAGAGAAAAGGCAAAATGGACTATGCGGACCCTTAGTCAAGATTGATATCCCATGTATTGACCTAGTATTTGTTATTTTTGATAGTTCGGGATTTTCGGTGAGACAGCGATCGAAGACTTTCAGTCCAGTTCAACACTACTTGCAAGGTGAGTTATCCTTACTATACTAAGGGGTCGAAGGAACCAATGCCGACCCATTGGATCTGATATCTTAGTAGTTGGTGATATTTTGAGTATGAATTAGTTATGGATGCTACTTGCTATGCCAGTTTGGTAGATCTGTAGGACTACCTGTGTTACTATCTGATTATCTGTATGTGCATTCGTTATGTTATATGTCGACATGTTATGTGGGATGGGTTGAGGTTGTACTGCTCCGTGCTATAGCCAAAAAACCCTGGAGTATGCCAAATATGAGTTGAGGGCCGGGAAGCGCATGCTAGACTCATACCGAGGACTCATGAGCATTCCAGATACGAGTTGAGGACCGGGCGGAGCATGCCAGACTCGTACTGTGGGATAATCTTTTGTATTCCTGTCCAAGGACTGAGGGAGTAAGCCAAATGTGAGACGTGGGCCCGAAAGGCAAGCTAGACTCATACTGTGGGCTCGGGGGTAATCCAGTCTGTGAAGATGTGGACCCACTACATGCTGTTATTTGTATATGTGCTATTTATTGTATATTGGTATTTTGGGGGAACTCACTAAGTTTCGGGCTTACAGTTTCAGTTTTGGGATACTCTGATATAGAACTATTTTGAAAACAAATTTGTAATAACTGTTGGTTTCTAAATGTTTTAAAAAGATTTAAATTGGCATGATTTTTATAATGTTACAAGTTGGTATCAGAGCCTTGGTTTGAGTGAATTGAAGGAAAACTCGTGTGAATCCAGTCTCAAATCAAGGAAAATATTTTCAAAATGATTTTTAAATGGTTTTCAAAATACTAAAGGAGGATGCAGAGTGTACGATTAGCCGGAGCCAGTAAGTTGACCCCAAAATACCATACGGATATTTGATATTATGATATGATAGAACAACATTCTAGTACTAGGCTAGGGATCTTCAGGAATTTCATGATAGAATTGCCTGATTGTATGATGCCTGATAGCCTAGGGTTTTCCATATATGAAATTGACATCATTGTTGGATATAGTGTCTAAGTCCATAACTATATTTGGTATGTACTTGACCCGACCCGGCATGGTCCATTTGGGTTGCACTTCACCCGAACAATTTATGGATAATCGTTTGAGAATAGTATAAGTTATGATTTATTAATATATTATAAGTCCTAATATATTAATATAAAATCATATTATTTAATTAGTATTGATCTATAATTAATTTAGAATTAATTTAGAGATCAAAAGTATGACTATTTAAATATGGGCTCTTGTATTTATATAGTGTGGGCTAATGCTTATTTGGAATGGGCTAGGCTTGCATGGAAAGTCCATGGATACTCAATGGAGCTTTAACCCATGGATCTCATGGAAATGAAAGACATGGGTATTAAGGTTTACATGGATGTAACCCTAATCCACCACACTATATAAATGAGGCTTTGGTTCTTGAAATTGCACTAGTTGATGTGAGAAAACTAAGAGGGCCGATTTCAAGAAAGGTTGTGACTATTCTCTCAAGTTTCCAAGTTTGTGGTGATTTGTGACTTCCATTTGAGGCATCCACATTATTGGTGCTAGGCTCTCAAACTCCAAGCAATCAACTACTACTACAAGGTAAGTAATTCTACTAGTTTTATTTGATTCAAGTACCCCATGCCATGCTAGTTAGGATAAGAACCTTGGAAAAATAATTATTTGCATGTATCTTAGTCAAACATAGATCCAAGGTTTCTAGGGTTGCATGTACACCATAGGAGTGTTAGAATGCTCAAAAACCCATCAGTGGTAGGTTTGTTTATTTGATACTTGATGCAAAAAAAAAAAAAAAAAAAAACTTGAAAATCGAAGTTTTGTTCAAAAGCTCGTATCAAAATTTCAAGTTTTGTATATGTACTTACGATTCTTGAAATTTTTTGATATGAACATTCATAAACATATGAGCTTAGAAGATCATAGAAATTATGTGCTAATAATTGATTAGATTAATTCTTGATCTTTATGTGTTTTAATGGAGTCCATAACTAGTTCTTAAGTTATGGATAACCAAAAGTCACATTTATAAATAACCATTAAAAGAACACATAGGTTACAAAAAATGAAGAGTCTTCATTTTTAATAACCATTAACTCATAAGTTATGAGAAATGAAAAGTCCTGAAAGTTTACAAAACTTGCCCTCAAGTTTTGGACATGTAAAGTCATATTAAAAACTTTAGTTCCAACCCCTAGAATTTTAAAAGTTAAAATTCAACCCTTATACTTTATAATATTATAAGTTTAATAATATTTATATATGTATAAGATCAAGTCGTCTTACCGCTAGTACGCCTCATTCACGAAGCCGGTCTATAAGGGGTATAAGGTTGTTGCCTATAAAATGGCAACTTAATGGGTGTCCACTCTCACCTACCGCTTCCTTGATCGGTGGAGGGTCGTTAGCCGAACGGGTAGGACAAGGACTTATAAATTCTCATTAAAAGTATAATGATAATACTAAAGTAACTAACCTTTATTGAATTCCCAATCTTAGTTATTTTAGGAAAATGTGAATAAGGTGCTAATCCATGAAATTACACTTTACACTTTGTTTAAGTCGTTAGTGGAGCGTGTGTGGTTAACCGGCACACTAACTTGAACTTAACAAGGTAGGTAAAGGGTGACTTAATGTTTATCATAGTATCGATGGAGTGTGTGTGGTTAACCGGCACATCGATTGAGGGGTAATACATTAAGGGTACCAAGTAATTTGCATGGTTACTTCACACCTTGTTTTGTGATCCTCGGCATCCCAGTCACAAAACTTGAAGGGCACACTCGAGATTGAAACATGCCATTGAAGAAAGTTCAATGAATCTCAAAGAATCTAGGAGTTTCTAAACCAATTAAAACCTAATTAAATATTTCGTTTTTCATGGTGGAAATTGGTGAATCATCATTCACCTACCTTCAAATATCTTATAGCTTAGATTACGGCATCCCTCTTCTAAGTTATAAAATATTGTGTTGGGTCCTAGCCTTAATATTACATTTGGGTGTTTTGTTAAGGACTATCTCTATATCTAATCTAATCTATTCCCTCTTCTTTTCAGATGTCTTCCAATAACAATGCTTCTGGCTCAAACCCTACTAGCTCCTTCTCTCTCATGAATCTTTGTGGGAGAGTCATCTTTGATGGGTCCAACTTTACAGATTGGATCAGAAACATCAGGATGGTCACTCGGTATGAGAACAAAGAATATGTTCTCGACAAGGAGCTGAAGGTACCCGAGCCAACTGCTACTCCTGAAGAGCTTGCTGAATATGAGGTACATGAAAGAGATGCTACAAAAGTGGCATGCATCATGATGGCCACCATGACAGCCGAGCTCCAAAAGTCCTATGAGGACTATTATCCTTTTGAGATGCACCAGGACTTGATGGACCGCTACCATCAAAGTGCTCGTCAAGAGCGATATGAAATAATCACCTCCATGATAACAACCTGAATGAAGGATGGTGAACCCATCACGGGCCACATGCAGAAAATGCAAAGGTATGTGGACCGTTTACTGAAGCTGAATGTGAACTTCCCTGAGGAGTTAGCAATAGCCATCATTTTGCACTCCTTGCCATCGTGTTATGATCAATTCCGCATGACATATCACATGAACAAGGAAGAAGTCACCCTCAGCAAACTTCAAGGACTCTTGAAGACCGCCGAAAGTGGTCTAAAGGGTAAGTCGGTTGTTACTACTCCTACTCCTACTCTAACTGCGGCCAATGTCTTGGCAATCGGGCATGGCAAAGGGAAGAAGAGAAAGAACCCTTCTAAGGGTACCAAGGGTAAGACCCTTGAAGGCTCCTCTTCAAGCAAAACCAAGAAAGGTTTTGTCACTCCTTCTGCTAACCCTAATGAGGCTGAATGCTTCTATTGCCATGAAAAGTCGCACTGGAAGCGAAACTGCCCAAAGTACCAGCAAGATTTGAAGGATGGGAAAGTAAAACCCAACCATGCAGGTATATACATTATATTGTCTAATAACTCACCTCATTCTAAGTCTTGGGTCCTTGATACAGGTTGTGGTATTCACATATGTTGTGATTTGCAGGGACTAAAAAGAAGTGAGAATGTGGAGCAGGGAAAGATAAACTTGATCATGGGAAACAGGAAAGCTTCACCTGTCACCAAGATAGGAGTTTATTCCTTAGTGATAAATAGTGGGTTTACATTAGATTTGAATAAATGTTATTATTCGCCAGAAATGGCAAGAAATGTTATTTCCTTTCATGCATTGTATAAACAAGGTTTTACCTTTTATTTTGATAATAATAATGGTAGTATTGATGCTTTCTTTAATAATGTTCTTTATTTTAAAGCATTACCTTGTGATGGCGTGTATGAAACTGTATCTGTTGTAGATAATCTAGGAAATAATGTATTGTGTATTAACTCTTCCACTAGCTTAGATAAAGCATCCTCATGGCATTGTCGTCTTGGACATGTAAGCAAGAAACACATAGGCCAACTCCAAAAGGATGAAGTCTTGGAGTCATTTGACCTAAAGTCAGATGATAGTTGTGAATCTTGTTTGCTTGGTAAAATGACAAAGTCACCTTTTACTGGCACTTGTGCTAGGGGTGAAGGTTTGTTGGACCTCATACACACAGATGTGTGTGGACCCTTCAGAACCGCCACAAGAGATGCTAATCGGTTCTATGTGAATTTTACTGATGATTTTAGTAGATATGGATATGTCTACCTAATCAAGCATAAGTCAGAAACCTTTGAGAAATTCAAAGAGTTTAAGCAAGAAGTGGAGAATCAGTTGGGCAGGAACATTAAGATGCTTCGATCCGATCGTGGTGGTGAGTATCTTAGTACTGAGTTCCTTGACTATCTTAAGGAATGTGGGATTGTCTCACAATTGACACCTCCTAGGACACCACAGTTGAATGGTGTAGCTGAGAGGCGCAATCGGACCTTGTTAGACATGTTTCGTTCCATGATGAGTCGAGCTTCGCTACCAATCACATTTTGGGGGCATGCCTTAGAGAATGCCGCCCATATGCTTAATCTAGTCCCTACAAAGAAGGTTGCCAAAACACCTCACGAGGTGTGGACTGGAAAAGTTCCCAATCTAGACCACATCAAGATTTGGGGTTGCGAGGCTTTCGTGTGACGCGACACTCACGATAAGCTCGAACCCCAAAGCGAAAGGTGTATTTTCATCGGCTACCCACAGAAATCCTTTGGTTACATCTTCCACAGACCCAGTGATAATGTGGTCTTTGTAGCAAGAAGAGGATTCTTTCGAGAGAGAGAATTCATGAGCCAAGGAGACAGTGGGAGGCAAATTGACCTTGAGGAAATTCAAGAGTCAAGTGGTGAAGGAACCTCAAACCCTAGCCCTCAACCTGAGGAGGAAACTCCTGTTGAGCCGACTGAAGAATCTATACCTCTGAGGCGTTCCACCAGAGTTAGGAATGCACCTGAGCATTATTATGGTTTTCATATTACTGTAGAAGGTGAGACACTTATCAGTGATAACACACTGGTAAACCTGGATGAGCCTAACAGCTACACGGAAGCCATGGCAGGCCCTGAGGCTGCTAAATGGAAAGAGGCTATGGATAGCGAGATACAGTCCATGTATGACAATCAAGTTTGGAACTTGGTTGACAATGTACCTGATCGTAAGATAGTTGGGTGCAAATGGATCTTCAAGAAGAAGACCGACATGGATGGTAATGTACACACTTATAAGGCACGACTGGTTGCAAAGGGTTATTCTCAAACTCTGGGAGTTGATTATGATGAGACCTTTTCACAAGTGGCCAAGATTAAGTCTATTAGGGTTCTGTTAGCCATTGCTGCATTTCATGATTATGAAATATGGCAAATGGATGTCAAAACCGCTTTCCTTAATGGAAAGTTGGCTGAAGATGTTTACATGGTTCAGCCAGAGGATTTTGTTAGTACAGAGTACACCAGTAGAATGTGTACCCCTTTTGAGCTGTTGTACGGGCGGAGATTTCGTACCCCGGTCTGTTGGGGTGAGGTTGGTCACAGAGTGATTGGACGGACAGAGGTAGTCTTGCAGACTACCGAGAAAATTCAACAGATTAGACAGCGGTTGCAGACCGCTCAGATTTGGCAGAAGAGTTACGCCGACAGACGTCGATCTGAGTTGGAGTTCCAGGTAGGTGACATGGTATTACTGAAGGTTTCACCCTGGAAGGTTGTTATTCGCTTCAGAAAGAGAGGAAAGTTGGGTCCCCGATACATTGGACCATTTCAGGTTATTTCCAGGATTGGCAAGGTCGCATATAGACTGGATCTTCCGGAGGAGCTCTGTCAGATACATAGTACTTTCCATGTTTCCCAGTTGCGGAAATGCATATTGGACGAGGATGTGATAGTGTCGTTAGATGACATTCAGGCTGACGAGCGCCTGAATTATATGGAGCAGCCGGTGGCTGTATTGGAGAGGAGGATCAATGTTCTGTGTAACAAGGAGATACCACTGGTAAAGTTGCAGTGGCGGCATCGGAAATGATCCGAGTGGACTTGGGAGCCAGAGTCCAAAATACGGGAGCATTATCCAGACCTGTTTGCTACAGCAGACTTCGAGGACGAAGTCTAGGAAAAATGGGGGAGATTTGTAACATCCCGAGATTTGCAGGTATTTCCGAATCCTCTCTTTTACTATTATTTTGTCATTTGTAGTCCTTGGGGTTAGAAGATTCGACCCATGAGGAGCCTAAGGGCTAAAGTTGCAACTTTGAGAATAAGACAAGTACGCCAAGCGTACATAAGGTACACTAAGCGTACTAGGCGCACCCTAGTATGCTGCACGTACACTTGTGTGCGCTAAGTGTACTCGAGTTAGATGCAAACCCTAATATTTAGGGTTTGGGTGCTATATAAACATCCTTATGGCTCATTTCTCCCATCACGTTCAGCCTCCATACCCTAGAGACATTCCAAACCCTAGCCTTGTGTGTTAGTGTGAGTTTGTGTGTGTGTTTTGAGCACTTGAAGGAGAAGGTGTTGCACCAAATAGTTGGAGAAGGAAGGCAAGCATGAAGATCTAAAGTTCTCTTGTCCTCTAGAGGCTCCAAGAGGTAAAAAGCTTCTGCTTTGGCAATTATTTTGAGTAGATCTTGTCTTGTTTACCTTCTTGGTACTTTTCTTGTCCCAAAAACCCCAATATTGTGCATGATGTGTTTTGGACATGTTAATCCGTCCTTCTAGACCCTAGAAAGGGTCCTAAGTGATAAAAATGATGTCCAAATAGCTAAATGTGTCTCATGCATGGAGTAGGAAGGTCTTAATGGGTTAAGACAATGTATTAAGAACTTTTGGGACGTCCAAAGTCTTAAAGTTCAAGACTTTATGAGTCTTAGGCACATTTGGTCGATGGATCTGAAGTTTGGGCGTAAGTGCTTAAGCCATTAAGCACTTATGAGAGTTTTGGTACAAAATAGCGTACGCCCCGCATAGAGAGCAGTACGCCCCGCGTACCGAGTCAATGATCCTGTTTTTCAGTCAACACGAGACGGAGTACGCCCCGCGTACCGAAGTAGTACCCCTAGCGTACGCCCTCTATTGGGCTTTTGACGAATGGGACTTCGGGATTGGGCCGCCTTTGGACTAGTTGGACTTGGGCCTTGCTGGACGTTCTGAATAATTGAGTTTTGGGCCAGTTTTGATAATGGATTCTAGAATAAGGTCCAATTAAGGAGTTGGGCCCAAGTGGGAAATTTGGGCCATTAATGGGCTTTGGATATATGGACTTTTAAGATCATGGATTTGGCATTGAGCCTTGGCCCAAAATAGAGAAAAGGAAAAATGGACTATGTGGACGCTTAGTCAAGAATGATATCCCATGTATTGACCTAGTATTTGTTATTTTGGATAGTTCATGATTTTTGGTGAGACAACGATCGGAGACTTTCAATCTAGTTCAACACTACTTGCGAGGTGAGTTATCCTCACTATACTAAGGGGTTGAAGGCACCAATGCGGGCCCATTGGATCTGATATCCTAGTAGTTGGTGATATGTTGAGTATTAATTAGTTATGCATGCTAGTTTATATGCCAGTTTGGTAGATATATAGGACTACCCGTGTTACTATCTGATTATCTGTATGTGCATTAGTTATGTTATATGTCGACATGTTATGTGGGATGGGTTGAGGTTGTACTGCTCCGTACGATAGCAAACAAACCATGGAGTATGCCAGATATGAGCTAAGGTCCGTGCAGGGCATGTCAGACTCATAGTGAGGACTCATGAGCATTCTAGATATGAGCTGAGGGTCGGGCGGAGCATGACAGACTCGTACTGTGGGCTAATATTTTGTATTCCAGTCCAAGAACTGAGGGAGCAAGCTAGTTGTGAGTCGTGGCTCCAATAGGCAAGCCAGACTCACACTGTGGGCTCGGGGGTAATCCAGTCTGTGAAGTTGTTGTAAGTCCCTAAATTTACTGACGTATCAATCCGATCAACTTGATGGTGCGAAATCCCAATCAAGTGGATGATGCAAGATAGAATGGAGAAGAAGAAGAAGAACTAGATGAATCTTCAATGTATTCAATGATTTGAATGATGATCCCGTTACACAAGATTTATACACACACACACACACTTGTTCTCTCTACTTTCTCTCTCTAGAACTTCAAGATATGACAATGATAGCTCCTTCCTTGACCGAAAACGTCCCCTCCTTGGTCTAGCCTACTAAAACACGGCTCTTCCTCCCTATTTATACAAATGGACTAAATCCCAAGCCCAAAACCCAAAGGCCTGACCGAAAACCCATGAGGTTTCGGTCCAAGCTAGAATTAAACCCAATAATCTTTTTGGCCATAGACCGAAAACTACAAATGCCTAGAAAAGCAAAGTGTAAACCATATTTTAGACCCAACAGCTGTGGACCCATTACATGCTGTTATTTGTATATGTGCAATTTGCTGTGTATCAGTATTTTGGGGGAACTCACTAAACTTTGGGCTTACAGTTTCAGTTTTGGTTTCAGGTACCTCGGATGATCGCGGGAAGGCAAAGACGTGATCGTACAGCTCCTCACATTTTATGACCTTGTTTCTTGGATACTCTGATATAGAACTATTTTAAAAACAAATTTGTAATAATTGTTGGCTTCTAAATGTTTTAAAAAGTTTTAAATTGGCATGATTTTTATGATGTTACAAGAGCTTTGTGAAAGAACAAGGTGTGTGATGCGTGCAATCGGCCGAGCTCAAGTAAGTTTTCCCCAAGATACCCATACATGTTTCTTATGATATATGATATGATTATGAGAACTGCATGCTAGATTAGGGATGAGGATCTAGGAAGGATGCCTTATATGCATGCTATATGTGCTTATTGAATTTCATTAGTCAGTGATATGATTGCCTTAATAGGATATGCTTGGTTTTGTTACTCAATGCTCGAATGCTGCTTGCTATGTGCTTTTCGGAGTTCTAGTTATCCTTAACTAACTAGTAAACGGATATGTTAAGTTACATATTGCAAGGACTAAATAATTTCAGAAGGTTAGGTCTAGCCCTATTTCGCAACTCTTGTTTGAGTCAAACCGTTGTAGGATAGGACCTCTCATTCGAAGAATTATCTGGTCTTAGTGATATGTAATGGTATTCGCGAGCTAGTTAGGTAAAGGTAGCAGGGATTTCTTATGCAGCTGATGGCAGATAGTAGGTTGGAGAGTTACCCTAGGGTAAGCCTAGGATGAGATTAGTGCAGCGAGCAGTAGTAGTAGGAGGGACTTGGTGAAGTCAAGGCAATACTTGAGGAAAGTACAGATAGATGTGGAAGGTAGTATGGGCCGGTACTACTAAAAGAAGAGGATCCGTACTCGAGTCAAGGAGGGTTGAGATAGAACCATGGAACTTGTAGAGTGTGTGAGTGTGACAACCGTCAAAATTCGAGTCGGTTCTAGATTTGATAAACTTAGTTGTACGTGTAGGCACGACACATACTAGACTTAGTAACTAGAAACTAAGTTATAACCTACTAGAAACTTGGAAACAATTAGAATCAATGGATAGTATACTTAGATTTCACATTGATATGTGAATTCTACAACTACTTAACTGTAGTGAATATCCATATTTAGGTCACTCTTTGACTCGAACACCTTTTCATGAATCATATACACACATCATGCACTTGACCTAGTGGTAGAAATTAGGTCCTAGTCTCGTTGGAACTTAAGTCAGAGTTGAAAACTAGGACTAGTATACTTGATTCCTCAATTTCGCTTGAATCTCGGAATCACTACATAGAATGCCAATAAACCGATAAAATAAGTTACAAACATTATTTATAACTATGAAAAGAGTTATAATACCATAAGATAAATTTAAGTCTCAAAGATTCTATTGATTTTGATATCCAAAGATTTACAAATCTCAAAACCCCTAAATGCCCTAAAGGCCTAAATTTATGAAATTTAACCTTAAAAATTCTATAAAAATAGTTATGAGCCTCATAATATTATCTTATAATAATTAAAATTATAAAAATTCATTCAAGGAAAATAAAATTTAACTCATTAACATTTACCCTTACTTTATAAATCAAAAATCAAGGTTTTATGAATAAAAACTTGATTTTAGTGCACATTTTATATAAAATTTAGATATTTTATAAAAGAACTTAAATTTTATAAAAAAAAATGAATGAGAAAGGGGTATTATACTCAAAATTTCGGACCCCTCTCTTCCCATATCTCTCTCTCACACTCTCATTCTCCAACAAACACACATCTCTCTTCTTTCTCTCTCTAGGAAACTCTCTCTACCTTCTCTCTAATTTTTTTTCTCCAAACACCACAACCACAGCCTCTTAACCACGAAATTATGGAGATTCATAAGGGTTTTTCAAGCCACAAATAAATTTAAGGTAAAGAACATACATCTCTTGAAGATCCACAACAAAGATTTAAGCCATGCATGTGCATTTTACTTCAAAAACCGACTTCTACTTCTTCATCTTCTTCAAACTTGTTTTTTTTTTGTTAAAATGGTTATTATAACATCATGGATGTGTTTTAACACCATGCATGTATGTTAAACAAGGTTGCATGTTAATGATCTTAGTGAAAAAATCGATTTTAAGGATCAAAACATCAAAGTCATTTTTAAGAGTTCTTGAGAAATAAGATTTTTGTATTTTAATGCATGTATGTAAATTATTATTTTTAAATATATTTGATCTCTGGAAACATGACCATAACATGCATGGATCATGATATATTTAAAATATTTCAAAAGATTTACTCAAAGAAATGATGAAAACTCACTTTTCTAACCAATCATCATGCATGCAATCTGCCAGATTTCTTTAATAGACTTTAAACTGTCATATCTCACTCATTTCTTAACCAAAATTCGAGATTCTTTTTCTGAAATATAATATGTTGAGTTAGCTTTCAAACCCATCTGACCTCACTGGAAAATTCCAATATTTCGATTTTTAGCAATTTTTAGAAAACTGTTGCTCAATCAGCACCTTTTTGTGAATAGTAGTTTTGTATTGCATGTTCAAAGGTCTTATTCCTCACTAAAAATCGAGGAAAAATTAATTTGAGCACTTAACATCATGTATTAAGAGTTACAAAAAGATCTTGACTCAAAAGTCTTTAGAACATGTTGCAAAAATTCTCAAAGTAACATCAATAATCTTTACCAAAATCACAAGTATCAAATTTTCTCTATAATTTATTGAGCCTTTAGGCAAGTTTTCCACATCAAAAATAAGAAAACGATTTTTCATTGATATTAAATTGTATGAAGATGTATTCTGGAAATTTTCAGCTCAATATATATTTTATTTATTTTTACATGAAAATAATAAGAAAATAGAGTGTTAAAGCATATAAAATACTTACACATGTAAATAAATTCTGGAAAAATTTGTGGATGATCCGTTTAGTTAACAAACATCCCTCATGAAGTTTCATGGATTGTTGTTACTGTTTAGTATGGTTTTGAATTTTCTTTTTATTGAGCTCCAATAAATCATAAAACCACTTTAGGGAAGGTGAAAATATTATCTATTATTTTTCGCAGCTTCTATCTTATGTTTAAGAAGAATACAAATACTTTGGGAATTTTTAAAGATGTATATCTATTTTTCCGTGATTTTTGTGTTTATAATGGACTAAAAACAGGAAAAATAGTTTTCCTCATCCAAAATTCATGAAACTTTGCCAGAGCACCTTTTAATATATTAGGATGCTACATATAAACTTTGATGATTTTTCTCTTTTGTATGCTATTTTTCTTCTATTTTCTCAAGATTTAATACACTTAAATGCACAAAAATCATAAAATTGGGTTAAACAGTTTAGAAATCCATTTTTATATTTTTTCCAGTTTAAGTATGTGTAATAACACTTGTAAAAAAAGGTTTTGTGAATTTTTGAAACTGTTATCTATTTATTTCTATTTTTATAGAATAAATACACAAAAATCAGAAAAATTGTGTTAAACTTTTTGAAAACACATATTAATATTTTTCCCAGATTATGTACACTGTAAAACAGTTACAAAAAAATTATAAGAATTTTTCATGACACTTTACTATTTTTCCATGATTTTATGATTATTCAAGGAATTAAATGGTGAAAAATAGTTAGACAAATAAAAAATTCAAGAAAATTTATCTTAAGGTCTTTGACTTCAACTAAAACTGAAATGAAATGTTTGGGAAAGTTTAGAACCAAATTGATTTAGTTTTTGAATATTTAATCATTGGAACACCTCTTAAAATGTTCAATATTAACATTTCAATAATGAGAATTTTCCACTTAAATTGTTATATAACAATTGATTCATTGAAATTTAATTTTCACAGAAATATGTTTTTAACTTATCAATATTAAATTTTGACATAATATTGGCATAATTCTATTGTAGTAGCAAATATACTAGTGTTAGCTTTCTATTAGAGACTCATTAGTGTGTAACATCGTGTAGGAATCGATAATGGTACAAGTGGATCGTAGTTGAAGGCACCATTTGCATCATCTCAATGCATATTGTGAGTATTCACGACTTCCCATATTTTCGGTTTTAAAATGTTTTGGGGTGGAAAAGCATGTCCGAAAAACTATTATTTGTTCGTTGTATTTAGATTGATTTGTATCAAACTTGATTGCTATATTTTGCTATATTTCTCTATGTATGTCTATGCAACACGAAACATGAGACCTTATCGTCTTAAGTCCCTTCCCTTTATACTTTAATCCAACCATTAAATCTTTGAGCCAATGGTCATTATGGATAGCGCTATTAGGAATTCACAACTCCTCACTCGCTCGATTGCTTGAGTGCATGATACCATATAATCTATGGAACGATAAGCATAGATCTTGATAGGGCATTAGTCATAGGATTGGTTGGGAACTCATTGTTTGTTCATACACATACAAACTTGTTATTTATTATGGCAATAAACTTGTTTATTAATTATAGCAATGAACTTTGTTTCTCATTACAACAACGAACTTTGTTTATGCAAACTTAATACTCATTTTTGCAATATATTTCTATTTATGGAAACTTTTATCAAAACTTTGATTTCGATTCATGAAACCAATATTTTTTTTTTTTATATGTGAGTACTTACCAACTATTTTTATAGTTGATGCTCGTTTTACATGCTTTTTCAGGAATCATCGAGTAAGTGGCACTTAGGGACACATCACTTTTAGGAGCATTCGCATGTGTTGTATTTCAATTTACATTGTAATTTCTTTTAAAAGTTGTTCAAACCCATTGTAAATTTGTAATGATTTTTAATACTATGGTTGGTGTTGTCTTTTAACTTTTGCTATGAAACTCTTTTAACGCGCCTCCTCCGACAGGGCAAGACTGATGCTCCAGTGGTGAGGAGCTGAGCCTTCCAGCTGACCACTGAGGAGGCGCGTTCCGTACCGGATGTGTTGATGGGTATGATTTCTTCTCCCTAACTCTTAGTACATTTCGGTTTTGTTATTTATGTTCTTTGTTTTATGTGTTTGCTTAGGATCGTTCCATGTGAACGATATCCCAGTTAAGGTGTTATTTGAGTCGGGATCTACCCGATCATTTGTCTCTCTTGCACTAAGCAAGAGGTTTTCAGAGTCCTCGGGCATGTTGGATTATCCTTTAGAGGTCGAGATTGATGACTACCGATCTGTCCGGGCATTGGAGGTTTTCAGAGATTGCGTTTTGAGGTTGTACGACGAGCAGTGTCTTGTGGATTTGGATCCCATTCCTTTGAGGGGGAACAAGGTTATCATAGGCATGGATTCGCTGTGCCCTAATGGGGCAGTGATCGACTGTGCGCAACAGTTGTTACGTGTCAGGACCCTAAGTGGGAGAGAGCTGGTGATTCAGGGCGAGAGGCCGCAGCATGGACCAACCATGTGTTCAGCAGCGACGGCGAGGCGCTACCTTCAGCAGGGTTGCGCAGGGTATGTCGTCTACGTTATGGATACACGGGAGGTGGGTAAGGCGAATGTGAGTGATGTACCAGTGGTGCAAGAGTACCCAAACATATTTCTAAAGGAGCTGCATGGGATACCTCTGGAGAGATGGAGTTCAGGATCAACCTAGTCCCTAGTGCAGCTCCGATAGCCAAGGCACCATATCGGTTGGCTCCTCCTGAGATGCAGGAGTTGTCTACACAGCTGCAGGAGCTGTTAGACAAGGGATTCATTAGGCTGAGCAGTTCGCCGTGGGGAGCCCCGATCCTGTTTGTGAAGAAGAAGGACGGGTCACATCGGATGTGTATAGACTACCGGGAGCTGAACAAGGTAACGATGAAGAACCGTTACCCACTCCCGAGGATTGATGATCTCTTCGACCAACTACAGGGGACATCTTGGTTTTCCAAGATAGATTTGCGATCAGCCTACCACCAGATGTGAGTCAAAGATGAGGATGTACAAAAGAGTGCTTTCCGGACTCGCTATGGCCACTATGAGTTCGTGGTGATGTCCTTCGGGCTCTTCAATGCTCATGCTGTGTTAATGGACCTCATGAACCGCGTATGCAGACCGATGCTGGATTGGTCTGTGATAGTCTTTATCGATGACATCTTGATTTAATCCAAGACGCATGAGCAGCACGAGGAGCACTTGCAGGAGGTGTTGTATACCCTAAGGAGGGAGAGCTTGTATGCCAAGTTCTCCAAGTGTGAGTTCTGGTTACGCGAGGTGCAGTTTCTGGGCACCTTGTCAACCAGAACGGGATTTTACTTGACCCGGCCAAAGTAAAGGTCGTGATGAGATGGGAGGTTTTGAAATCTCCATCTGAGATTCAGAGTTTCCTTTGGTTAGAAGGCTATTACCGGAGATTCATACAGGACTTCTCCAAGATAGAAGTACCCTTGACCCGGTTGACGAAGAAGGTCATGGTCTTTCGCTGGGGGCCTGAGCAGCAGTCAGCGTTCGAGACGTTGAGACAAAGGTTGTGCGAGGTGCCAATCTTAGCCCTGTCAAAGAGCGTGGAGGATTTTGTAGTATATTGTGATGCGTCCATCTCGGGTTTGGGCGCAGTGTTGATGCAGAGAGGGCACGTCATCGCCTACGCCTCGAGGCAGCTGAAGCCTCACGAGGCGAACTAGCCGACACACGATCTGGAGTTGGGGGCGGTTGTTTTTGCCCTCAAGATTTGGTGACACTACCTCTATGGGGTCCGATGTACCATTTACACGGACCATAAGAGTTTGAGGTACCTCATGGATCAGCCGAACCTGAACATGAGGCAGCGTCGGTGGCTAGATGTGGTGAAGGATTATGACTGTGAGATCCTTTACCACCCGGGGAAGGCCAATATTGTGGCCGATGCGCTTAGCCGCAAGGCAGCCCCGATCAGAGACATTTGCTTTAGGATGACGGTGGTGACTCCACTTTTGGAGCGGATCCGAGAGGCGCAGTATGAGGGTATGAAGGAGGAGCGCCGGAAGTGTGAGCGGATTATAGGCCAGGTGGTCTCGTTTGACTATGATAGCTGTGGGCTGCTGACCCTTCGTGGGAGGGTCTGGGTTCCGTACTGGGGCGGAGTACAACAAATTCTGATGGATGAGGCCCACAAGTCCATATTTTCCATCCATCCCGGGGCGATGAAGATGTACAGAGATCTTCGTTCTGATTACTGGTGGCTATGCATGAAGCGGGATGTAGCCTGGTACGTTGAGAGATGCTTGACCTGCAGGAAGGTGAAGGTAGAGCACCAGAGGCCTCACAACAAAACGCAATCGTTAGATATCCCTGTGTGGAAGTGGGATGACATTACTATGGATTTCATCATGAAGCTTCCCAGGGAGTGGATTCGATTTTGGTCATCGTGGATCGGTTGACCAAGGGTGCCCCCTTCATAGCAATCCAGGAGAGTATCTCGGCCGAGAAGTTGGCTGAAATCTACACCCGAGAGGTTGTAGCTCGACACAGAGTGTCAGTTTCTGTGTTTTCTAACCGAGATGTACGGTTCACTTCCAGATTCTGGAAGAAATTTCATGACGAGTTCGACACTCGTTTTTACTTCAGCACGACTTTTCACCCGCAGACAGATGGTCAGAGTGAGTGGACCATTCAAAATTTGGAGGATATGCTGCGGGCATGCGTCCTAGACTTTGGTGGTAGCTGGGATACCTACCTTCCCTTGGCAGAGTTTTCCTACAATAATAGCTACCAGGCGAGTATCAATCGTCCTCCCTTCGAGATGTTATATGGGAGGAAGTGTAGAACCCCGATATGCTGGGGTAAGGTTGGACAGAGGGTCATGGGGAGTATCGAAGTGCTACTCAAGACGGCGGATAGGATCCAACAAGTTCGGAGCAGGCTTCAGACTGCTCAGAGTCGGCAGAAGAGCTACGCCGATAGACACCGATCAAACCAGGAGTTCCAGGTCGGGGATATGGTTCTCCTGAAGGTGTCACCTTGAAATGGTGTCATGCGGTTCAGGAAGCAGGGCAAGTTAGGCCCCAGGTACATTGGTCCTTTCAGGGTTGCAGCCTGGGTGGGCAAGGTGGCGTATAGGCTGGATCTGCCAGTCGAGCTTAGTCAGATCCACAGTACCTTTATTGTCTCCCAGCTACAGAAGTGCCTGGTAGATAACTCTACGGTGGTACCTCTAGAGGGTATTCAGGTGGATGACAGTCTGAACTACATCGAGCGGCCGGTAGCCATCCTTGACAGGAATACAAAGGATTTGAGGAACAAGAAGGTCGAGTTAGTGAAGGTGCAATGGCAGCCCTGCAAGGGCTTGGAATGAACTTGGGAGCCGGAGGACGAGATGAGGGAGCACTACCCCGAGCTATTCCTAATTATTCTCCATAAACCACAAGTTCTTGAATAGTTCAAGGTCACTAAATCCCTATTGGCAGGAAGTAATGTCTATATGTGCTCACATCTTGGAGATGAAGTCACATATTGACAAGTTAGGAGAGTTGGGTGTCGAAGTCTCGGGGAAGCTGGCTGTTGACTTGGTTCTTTGGTCACTTCCTGATGACAGACCACGGCATGACCCTTAATGATCTTTCCTATTTGCTTGTTGCTGCTAAATCAGTAATGATTTGGAGCACTGGTAAGGCAAATTTGATTGGAAGATCTACTTCCCAAACTTCCATGGACATTGACAATGGTAACATTAGAAATGCAGAAAAGCTTTATCTTCCCAATGGAAAGAGATCAGCCATAGTCAACCCGGTTGGCCAAATGGTAAAGAGAAAGGCTAAGTCTGAGATAGTCCCATGTACCATTACTAAAGAGTCCATATGTTTTATTTCCAAAAGAAGGGGCATTGGTTGCGAAGCTGCCTTATTACCTGAAAGTTCAATAGGATGTTAAAAGTCAGGTAAAGTCCACTATCTAACTCTATTAAGTTCCTATTTGGAGATTCTTATTACATGATGTGACTAGGTCCATTTTGATGTTTTGTAGAATCGAAGAAATGAAAGGGAACTTGAAAGAAGAGTAAGCTGATTCTGATCGTGAATAGATGGATTTCGATCGTATGGTTCGAATTATGACAAATTGGTTAGGAATTATGACAAATTGGTTAGGAATACATGCTGCTTAAGAATTATGACAAATTGGTTAGGAATACATAATAACATAGTTGTCATATGTATTTGCATTGTAAGGAGAAGTTTTTCCGCAATCTTTTTAAATAAAAGAAAAAAAAATTTGATTTTATTTATTTTAAGTATCCTTACAATGACATTTGTGAAAATTGTTGTTTACATGTTTCCATTGATAGCAATATTGGAAAATAGATTTGATTCTTTCGTTTGTGGTAGTGTCATAATTTACCAAATAAGGAAAGATTTTCATCACCCAAGTTTCAGTTGGATAGAAACTTGGAATAATGCAACTTGTATTGCATGATGAATGAGAATTTTCATCTTTGGGAAATTAAGACTAATTCCTTGTTCACATGTATATGTGAGTCAAGTGAAGGACTAGGAGATCGGGTACACTTGGTTGTGAGCTGATCAGGTCCACCACAAAGAAAGATAAGGCTGTTCGTCATGATTTACTAAGGTTTAGTAAATATGGTTGTGCTTACAAGTTTAAGTATAATTCTGAAACATTGGAAAAGTTTCAATGTATGGCAGGATGAATGAGAAGAATCAAATTATGCAGAAAGATAAAAGTTTCTCCAATCTGAAAAGATGGGAGAGTACTTCAGTATCATGTTTTATGATCATCTTAATGATTAGGAAAAACCATATCACAATTGATCCTCTAAGGACATCTTAGTGGATTTGTTTGACTAAGAAGAGGAATCATGAATTGTTGAAATGATTAAATCAAAAGATGAATCATACTTCGATCCAAAAACAAGTCTTAGAGTCATACTCCAAGATTGTAACTTAAGTGACATAATCTTTAGAAGGTTTAAAACACTTGTCAAATATAGAGTAAAATGTTTTCTACTCTTGTACATTTGAAATTGGTGAGTTGTGATGTTTTGGGTAAAACAAAGACCAACTAAGGCCAATTGTGTGAAGTGTTTGTCTTGATAAGAATCCGCACTAACTCTTGAATATTTGTTCTGTCAAGGAATGGTTCTTGACATGAGAAACATATATGTCAAGAGGTCAGTGGGAGTTTTAAAGATCTTGAAAAAAATTTCAAGAACTAATCAAGAATAAAACCTGTTGTTTATCACTAGCACACGATTTGAGGTTTGTAACCTATCGTGTTGACATATTCTTATTTCTATGCTAAAATTGACTATGCTTGTGAGTTCTATGAGTTCTCAATAGTTTGCATAACAACCTGGAAGCACTGGTAGGCCCTTGTGCTGCCAAGTGGCGAGAAATTAAGATTAAACAAGTTCAATCCAAATAAGTTTGGATTTGTCACTAACCTTGTCTTCTGATTATGGTTATGACAAATTTTCATGGATAGGAACACATACACAATAAAAATCTAAGTGTCATAAGGTTTCTCTCCGATTCATGAAAATGATGGTGAGGAAACGCTTTCACTAGGTAGATTTTTGGCGATTGTGAGATTTGCATTCTCAAAGTCATTAGTGGAGTGTGTGTGGTTAACCGACACACTAACATGGACTAGTGAGAATGGAAAAAGGTCTAAACATTATGATTACGACATCCCGCTTCATAATCGTTTAGACACACATGTGAGCTATCTAAGGAAAGGTATATGAAATCGGGAAGCTTAGATAAAGTTTTATCAAAGCATCTCATATCAGAAATCTGATCTTTGGTAAGAAAGTCAATAAAGTATTGATTTCTATAAGTGCAGCTGATTTCTGGATACATGTCAAAGCTAGTGGGAGCATAAGTGTTATGCCAATAATTATCATGTTAGTGGGATCATGATTATTATGTTAGGTGCTGCAAGCTAGCAATGTTAATTATAGAAAACAAAAGTTTCAATTTGCAAAGTTGCAGGGTTTGAAAAGTTGTTTTTCTATAATCAAGGGAGAGGAAATTATACTTCATTCCAATTCTAAAAGCTTAGATTGTGAGTCTTTAATCAAATTTAGTCATGATTACATTATTTGCGTTCTAAAATTCAATTATGATTACGACATCCCTTTTCATAATTCGAGTTATGAGAACATGGCAAATAGAAATAGAAATATTATAGCAAAAGATTGGTCTAGTATCATGTCTTTATGTGAGACATCATGAATCGTGTCCCATATGCTTTGGATATAGGATCGATTACATGTGCTATAATATTCATCCATTCTAATTTTTCCAAATGCCTAGGGAATTAAGAGGGAAAAGATAATAGAATTGGATATGACTAAAATGAGTAAGCAATTGTCGAGGACAATCTGAGGTTTACCAAAGATTGGCTGCTCATGGACAGTTGGAAGTATGGTGTAAATTTTGGAAGGACCATATTGACATATTCTGAAAAGAGGCAACTCTTGTTCAGAAGTGATAGTCAAAATGGGAATATGGAAATGTTACCATAGGTGGAAGTTGTTCTTCAAATCTGTGTAAGATTAGAAAACTTAATGCAAGAAGGATGTTCAAAGGAATGTAATTTGAATGTGAGACTTCGTTTCCATGGAATTGCTCTCCATTGGAATACTTTGTAATGTCTGTTGCCGAGTCTTTGTGATTTTTGTGCATAGTCATTACATAAGGATCAATGCATATAAGTTTAGAATCTAACAGATTTCAGTAAATGGCAAAGAATCTTGTATTCTTTCATTTGTGATAAGGATTTGGAATTTTGAAATGAGTATCATTTGAAATGTTGTCAATTGATCTATTCCACAAACAAAGGGCCATATGTAAACATAGTGTGCATGCTTGGAGCATGGGACAACTATTGTTTTGATTCAAGTATAAAGTTGATTATTCGAAACATTATACAATGAATAATGAGTAATCAATATGATGATTAAATAAAATGTGTTTTATTTACTCTCAAAAGTGTTTGGGGCCATATAGGATTAGTATTATTCTTGTGTTTCACTTTGCATGTTTTGACGTCCTGAATAACTAGGTTATTCAAACTCTCCACAGTCAATCATACTTTGGATGTAGGTATGAATCAAGACTGTCATGAATTGGGCTTGTAGATGTCTAAGGTGTTTAGAGATAGCAAAAGTTGCTGCAACATTCATGAGTGCTCATAAGTTCTGAGTATTGGATTAAACCCATGCTCATTTGACTCACTTCATGGATTTTATCATGAGTGATCATGAGACGATAATATCTTATATTCTTCAAACCTAGTGATATGAGTTGTTGACTATGAGTTGATTGTACATTGATTGTACGAAAATGCATCAGTAACTTGATCTTATAAAACGTGCCTTTGTGTATGATTCAACAAGTAGTTAGTACAAGCATATGATTCGATGTTTATCCGTTCCTTTTACCCCATGTGGATAAAAGTGATATTTGTGGGCCCCTCGATGATTTAGTGATGATAAACGTAAGTGCTCGGCCGGGCCTGGACTGATTGGATTTGTTCAATTAGTCAGTCGTCATAAATCGGATCGGGAAACAACAGATGGACAGAGAGAATGAT
This sequence comes from Lactuca virosa, assembly GCF_052849685.1. NCBI lineage: Eukaryota > Viridiplantae > Streptophyta > Magnoliopsida > Asterales > Asteraceae > Lactuca > Lactuca virosa. The sequence goes on from NC_136433.1 coordinate 239,353,112, forward strand.
TATAATCCATGTCTCAGTCCATATGATATCTAGAATGGAGGAATATATGATCACTTATCTAATGGACACGTCATTGACTAGGTCAGAGTTCGACAACGACTTTTAAGAGCAACGATTTCCAGTCGGGTTTTGTAGTCATACTTGCAGTAATAGTTTTAGACTTATCCAAGTGGGAGACTGTTGGATTAGATGTCTAAGCCCATAACTATTATTGGTATGTACTTGACCCGAGAGTAGCATGGTCCATTTGGGTTGCATATCATCAGGACAATTAGTTAGGATGGATTCTTGAGATAAGGTTATATATATGATTTGTTAATATATTATAAGTTATAATATGTTAATATGAAATCATATGTTTTAATTAGTATTGATCAATAATTAATATGGAATTAATTTTGTGATCAAAAGAGACTAATTATGGTAATTAGTTATATTTATATGTGTTGGGCTTATGATCCCTGTTGGACCAAGTTTATGTATGGACACATAAAGAGTTGGGCCACATGAACCATGGATCATAATACCCATGGGCATGGATTTGGATTATACCCATGAACCTTGGAATCCTACATATAAATAGGTCACTCCATAGCCAAAATCGCCACTTGTAGTTCTTGGAGCTCATGAAGTTGATTTTGGTGTGGAAGGAATTTTCTCTCAAGTTCCACCTTTGTCCATGATGTGTTGTGACTTCATTTGAGGCTTCCACACTATTAGGGCTAAGCTCTTAAGGCCAAATACATCAAGACTTCAAGCTACATCAAAAGGTATGTCATCTAACTAGATTTTGTAGTCTAGTTGCTCCATAATATGCTAGTTAAGATGATGCTTTGGAATTTTGTATATTTGCATGTATAATAGTGAAAACATAGATCCAAGGCACATAGGGTTGCATGCACACCATAGGAGTGTTATAATGCTCATAACCCATCAGAAAGTGTATCAACATTTAAGTTGCTGAGTTCATAAATATGTTTTTATGATGGAAAACTTGTCATTGTTCCTTGAAAAGCTTTAGCATGTTCCTCCAGAAAATCAAATATTTTCTTTAACAAATGTAATGTAGTCTTAGGCCTAAGACCAAAATGTATGTTTGTTACCGTACTCTGTACTAGTATACTGTAGTCTTATTAATAAATAAAACCATATCATGAATGTTTCCCTAAACTGTATGTTGTACTAGTGTACTCTGTACTAGGGAAGTAGTGTAACGTAGTAGTGTTTGTATGAAAACATTTGTATGAATGTCTGGATCCCACCAGCTGTAGTGTAAAATAGTGTATTGTAGTTTCATTATTTAAAATAAAACCATTGAAGTAGTGTTAATCCAGTAAACAATGTGTCACACCCCAAAACCGGAACGGCGGAATCATTCGGGGGTGGAGGACATCATGTACAGTATCACAACAATGCATAGTAGTAAACAAGCAACAACATCATCCATTGCATTAATAATATAATTTAATACAAGTGTGTTCTGTTAAGTTAAATAGACACCAAAAACATAAGTCAAAATAAAAGATGAGTCTTGAACGAGCTCCATCCTCTCAAAACCTGGCACCGGTACCTGTCTACTAGTGACCTGAGAATATAAGTTATTTTGAAAGAGTTTATCAGCTTTAAAGTGGGTGAGATCATAAGTATTTTAGTGTCTGTATTTGTATGAAAGTATTTGTAAGTATGTGATGTATAAGTTTGTAATTGTTTGAACTCTCCTAGAAAACCCTATGTTTCCTACTAAAAGTAGCCTTCTACCAAGGCATCGAGTGTTTGTGTGTGTGTCTCTTGTAAGAGTATGTATTTTCCTAAATCCGACTATCATTAACCAAAAATATAGTTTTTACATTACTGTTTATTGTGTGAAGATCACAAAGTGAATGCAAATGGGAAAATAAAATAGTACTGTAGTGTTGTATTAAGTAACTGCTGCTGTACTAACTACCTTAAACCAATTGTTATTTAAAGTACCATGTGATCAGCCTACACCCTGCTACCGACTATAAACACGACGATGTAAGACGTCGGAAGAAATGACGTTTGGCACCCGTAGACTTGCAAGTCCCAATGTAGCGAGCAGCAAGGTGTAGGATAGTCAATCCAGTATAGATCTATACACAAACTCAAACGCTCCCCACTTAAGGAGATTATGGATACAAAACGGGTCATGACAGGTGATGCCATGCCCCGTTACGTGGCTCACATAACTGTAGTAATGTTCTTGTATATATAATGTATGTGCTAGCTGTATTGTGTGTTCTCTCCATGTCTAGCATGTATGTATGTTCTCTCTGTATGGTATTGTATGTTCTCTCTGTATGGTATTGTATGTTCTCTCTGTATGGTATTGTATGTTCTCTCTGTTCTAGCAATAATATTAGTATCTCCCTAAACTATACCTATTATAGTTTACTAGTAATGTTGTTTGTGTGTATGAACATGTTTGTATACCTTTGCTACCCAAAGGTATTGAACTGAATGGAAGAAAGAACTTTTATATCTATATACATATACATAATATATAACTAGGATTCAAACGACCTTCGGACAAATAACCTGAATACCCTAAGTCCACAACCAAACAAGGAACATGAAGTAAGGTGAGCTATCAGTCCTAAGTCCTTTCAATCCTACTTATATAACTATATATATATAGATACACGTTTAACAGAATATAAGTTTAAAAGAGTTTAATAAAAGTATTTGACATGTAAAAGAGTTTGTAAAACAGTTTGGAGTAGTTTGCTTGATAACACAGTTTGAAAAGTAAGAAATCCACTTGTTTGGTAGTCATTAATCACATGTGATTGATATAATAACTATAATAGTTCAACTTGTATTCCCCCCCATAAAAGCATTTAAAATCATTTAAAAGATTGATTAAGGGGTATGAACTCACCTGTAGTGAGTGGTTTGGATGAACTGAATGTTTTAGGATGCTAAGTGTCAAGTGAAGACTTGAACACACACAAGGATCCTAGTTAACATATAATAACACATATATGTATCCAATTAGTCATTAAACAACTAATTAACCAAGTTAAGACATCCTAAGACATGAAAAACACTTGATTTAAGTGTTATAAGTACTAAGGATTGCATCTAAGGGTTGTAGGGTCTTGCATTTGAGTTTAGGGTCCAAGGGTAAACTCTTTATGAGTTTATGGTTTTGTGACCAACTCCTTTGGAGTTTACGGTCGTAAACCCATGAGTTTACGGCCGTAAACTCATGGTACTTCTACCATTTTGTGTTTTGAAGCTTATAAGGTCATAAGAAGCATTCCTACTTCAAGTCTAAGCCTTTAGAAGTGATTGTGGCATCATTTCACCCCTTTATGGAGTTTACGGCCCATGGACCATTTCTCCATGTGTTTACGGCCGTAAACTCTAATGGTTCACGGTCTTTTTGATGTTTAAGGTCCTAAGCACATCAAGGATATGATCTAGACTAGTATCCAACGCTTGGTAAGGGACTAGGGCACACAATGGCCCATTCATTAGGGTTTACGGTCCAAGAACATGTTGGACCGTAAACACCTTTGATCTTGTGTTTCTTTGTGTTTTCTAGTTGATTAAGAAGTGTAACAAGCCTTATAACAAGCCAAGGTAAGAGTACTTACTATGTGGAAGCTTGAAAGGGTGTTAAAAGTCCAAGAACACTAGTGTGTGTTCTTGGTGTTCTTGGTGAAACTAAGAACACTTGAAGATCTACACATATGGAATGATTTCACGGATGAAATCATGTAAGATCACTAGATTAAGTAAGATATCAACTAATTAGGGCAAGAAACACTTACAAAGTTGAAGATCAAGAAGGAAAATCGGATGATACTTGAGAGGATTTGAGTTCTAGTTCTTGAAAAGGTGAAAAAGTGTTAAAAAGCCTTATAACAAGCCAAGGTAAGAGTACTTACTATGTGGAAGCTTGAAAGGGTGTTAAAAGTCCAAGAATACTAGTGTGTGTTCTTGGTGTTCTTGGTGAAACTAAGAACACTTGAAGATCTACACATATGGAATGATTTCACGGATGAAATCATGTAAGATCACTAGATTAAGTAAGATATCAACTAATTAGGGCAATAAACACTTACAAAGTTGAAGATCAAGAAGGAAAATCGGATGATACTTGAGAGGATTTGAGTTCTAGTTCTTGAAAAGGTGAAAAAGTGTTAAAAAGCCTTATAACAAGCCAAGGTAAGAGTACTTACTATGTGGAAGCTTGAAAGGGTGTTAAAAGTCCAAGAACACTAGTGTGTGTTCTTGGTGAAACTAAGAACACTTGAAGATCTACACATATAGAATGATTTCACGGATGAAATCATGTAAGATCACTAGATTAAGTAAGATATCAACTAATTAGGGCAAGAAACACTTACAAAGTTGAAAAGGTAACTAAGTGTCACTTTTATACCCCTTGGGGTTTACGGCCGTAAACACCATGTTTAGGTCGTAAACTCCAAACTCTTGGAGTTTTGGGACTTTATTGTTGCACAATAAACCCTAAGGCATCCTCTTTCCAGTTATCTCCTGAAGTACTAAGCTTTAAAACACTCAAACTGACTCTACACAGCTCAAAAGTTAATATAAACAGTTCTGACTTCTATTGAAGTGAATTGTTGTACAGGATAGAAATTTCGGGTTGTCACACAATGTTTAGTTAATACTATTGTGAGTTTCATATAACCATGCTAAAATGACTAGTGGCCTCTACGACGTTCTTCAGGCGTCGGAATGTTATGACATTTGTCACCGCAGGCCTGCCGGCCTAGCTGTTGTAAGCAGCTCAGGTGTGGGATTATCAGTCCTATATAGATCTATACACAAATTCACGCTCTCCCTCCAGGAGACTCTGTTTATAATTTATAGGACTTGACCTTGTACCCTGATGGGTACAATGAAGTAGCGCCTCACAACCTTGTATTAACTAGTTTACATGTAGTGTTATAGTGTTCTCATGTACTTGAAACTGTATGTATTACCTCGTAGTAGTGTACTTTGTAATGTAAAATAGTTATACTTAAATAATTAATTAGTAGTGTATCCTTGAATTAGTGAAATAGAGTAGTGTTCCATAAACTATACCTATTATAATTTATATACTTGTCTCTGTATAGTGTTCTTGAGCTTGTAAAATAGTGTAGTGTTTCTCAAACTATACCTATTATAGTTTAAATGTATGTTCTTGTTTCGTTTATTGAACTTAGCAAAATAGCGTAGTAGCTCAAAAACTATACCAATTATAGTTTAAATGTATGCTCTGTAATGAACTGAAACCTTTGCAATTTAACAATGTGCATAAACCGGTAGTAAGATATTCGTGAAAAATACCCTTTTTGCTCGACATGTTACAAAGGGTTATATATATATATATATATATATATATATATATATATATATATATATATATATATATATATATATATAGATAAAATGTAGCGATAAATCAGTTTGAAACAATTGCAAATGGTTTGAAACGGTTTGAAATCGTTTAAATATTAACACAAGAGTCCTTGTGTTTTACTTGTATTCCCACCCTAAAAATATTAAAAAATAGTGAAAACGTAGGGGTATGAACTCACCTCTAATGTGTGTTCGTGTTTGGATGCGAAGCGGTAGAGACGATCCTCGCACTAGCGTACTTGAGAATAACGTTATCCTAAAAAATAATTATATCCGATGTCGTATTGAAATTAATAAGATGTTAATTTAAATAATAGATTGAATAATGAATTAAATAATAATTAAAGTGATAGACAACACTTTAATTATTTAAGGAATACTTACAAAAATTATTTGGAGTGTTCTTGACGTTTTCGGTGTGCAAGAGGGGTTTTCGGTGGGCTTGGGAGGGTTTTCAGTGTGTTCTTGGGTGGAAGCTTGAAGATTTGAAGGTTGTTCTTGTCTTCTTGGTGTTCTTGGTGTTCTTGATAGAAATAAGAAGATTTGGGCAATATTTTATGAAGATATCAAGGTTCACAGATGAGTTTTGAGAGCAAAAAGTGGGGTGTTTGCGGCCTAAAATGTGAGAAATGAATTGGGTTCACGTTTGAAAACATATATATAGGGGTGGTTTTCGGTCCTAATGGGCCTAACCTTAGGGTTTTCGGTTAAAAAGTAGTCCAAAAGAAGAGTTTTTGGTGAATAGGTGGGACCCTTCGCATGACTGATTTCAGTGCTGACCGAAATCAGTTTTCGGTCCGAAGGAAAAAGGGGGACCTCCTACGAGATTTCGGTGGGACAATGGTTGTTTTTGGTTGGAAGGTGGGTCCGAAGCGATAGTTCTCGGTTGAGTGGGTTTTTATCACAAACTTTCAAAATACTTATTCAATAGGGGGATTTCTATATATTAAATCATTATTTTAACCCTTAGGAACTTAACTTAACAAAATAGTTAAAACTTGACTTTTATTTAGAGGGTTTGAGGGAATTTCGTCTCGAAATTGTTTCCATAGTGAATACATCATGGACTAGGGAAAAGGATGTGGGCACTTTTGTTGCATCTGATCTTCTTGCTCCCAAGTGAGTTCAAGTCCCCGCTTGGCGTTCCAACTAACCTTCACTATTGTTATGCGACTTTGTTTCGTTCATTTGACTTCCCTATCCATGATTTCTACTGGTTCTTCCACGAATTGTAGACTCTCGTTTATCTCAATTTCATCGAGTGGAATCACAAGAGTGTCGTCAGATAGACACTTCTTTAAATTTGATATGTGGAAGATAGGGTGTACGCTATTAAGTACTTGTGGTATATGGAGTTTGTAAGCTACCGGGCCTATTCTAGCGAGAATATCAAATGGCCCAATGTACATTGGATTTAGTTTTCCATGCTTTCCGAAGCGTATCATACCCTTCTAGGGTGAGACCTTCAATAGAACGCGGTCACCAACCTGGAATTCCAAGGATTTTCGTCTCTTGTATGCGTAGATCTTCTATCTGTCTCTAGAGGCTTTCATCTGTTCTTGGATTTGAAGGATCTTTTCTGTTGTTTCTCTGATGATCTCCGGGCCGGTGAGAGTGCTGTCAGGAACTTGTCCTTTAGCTAATTGTGTGTCACCCACCTCATCCCAACACAGAGGGGATCTGCACTTGCGGCCACAGAGGGCTTCAATTGGAGCAGCCTTGATGCTAGTGTGATAGTTGTTATATGACAACTCGACAAGTGGCAAATAGGTATCGCATGCTTTACCAAAGTCGATCACACAGGCTCTCAGCATGTCTTCTAGTGTTTGAATGGTTCTCTCACTCTGCCCGTCAGTTTGTAGGTGGTGGTTGTACTCATGTCCAACCTAGTTCCCAGAGCTTTCTGGAGTGACTGCCAGAATCTTGAGGTGAATCTACTGTCTCTATCAGAGATAGTAGATTTTGGTACGCCATGCAATCGTACTATTTCTCTAATGTAAGTTCTGGTCAGTTTCTCCATCTTGTCTGTTTTGATTGGCAGGATGTGACATTCCCATTTTCACGGTCAGTAAAGACCGATTTCGTTTTTGCTTTTAAAATAAAATCAGAGTAATCTTTCAAAAAGTGTTGCGGAATTTGTTCCCAAATCAAAATATGATAAAAATTTATCAAAGCATTTCTTAAAGAATTGTATTTTCCATTTCATTACAAAAATCGGGATGTCCACAACGATACAGACCAAATGCATAAATAGTACAATATAGGCCTTACAACATTTATTTACATCTACTGGCCTATAATCCAAAATCTCTCATCATTGTCCAACTATGCTCTTGTTCCACTACCTGTAATACAGAAAGCTGAGTGGATCAGGCTTGGGAGCCTAGTGAGCATATAGGGTTTTCAACCCACAAATAATAAATTTATTAATTTCATCAACCAACAATAAATTTATTTATTTCATCAACCAATAATAACCCTGATTACCCGTTCCCGTTATCCTCACTTTACGTCCCTAAACACCTATCATAAGGGACCTAGCTTAATGATCATCATCGGAATACTGCTATGGGGATTCCTCAGCCATATATCTCCATAAGGCAACCATGAGGGGGATGGAGTACACCGGTGAACATATAGTTCACAAACACCTACAGGTTGCGAGCCTGCCAGCGTTCCACTGGACTGTCTAGAAAGGTCCGTGGTTGTCATCTATTCTCCGCTAGATGAATGGAACAACAACAACATCGAGGCCTCTCATCATTTTAACACACATCAACTATTTCATATACCCATGTTATACCCAACATATTTGTAGATAAAAATACATATACAATTTAAATCATTCTAAACATGTATAAAAACTTCATTCAACATCCATCTCAAATAAACAAACAATATATATACACATAGCACGTATTTTATATAAAATACATCATATCTATGTGTAAGATGAAAGTGACTACAGACTCACTTGATAAGATGGTAATTGGACAACACTTCGCCCCATAAAACAATCTTTTTCGATGAAACCGGGATGTTTTCTCAAAAACCGGGCTTTACGCGGGCAGAGTTTCGACTCGAAAAACTCTTTTTCTTGGAGAGTTCGGGGTCTCCGGGGCTTTCTTACGATGCTAGGAAGGTATTCTACGCTTGGGGGTATTTATTGCAGCTTAAAAGAAAGTAGAAGGTGTAAATGTAAACATAAATCGGAATGCGTCACATTCTATTTATAGTGGCCGAAGCCTGGCATTACGGTGGGCGTAACTTCCTGGTACGCGGGGCGTACTGCCTTGCAAGGCTCTACGTTGGGCGTAGACCGAGTACGCTGGGCGTAGGAGCGGATCACTTCGGACGTGTCACAGCTACAAACACGTTTGCATCATGCGAAGGAATAGGGCGACGTGGCCAACTTCGGACCGTGTACACGAGTACGTTGGGCGTACTCCCCCGATTTTTATTTTTCAAACTTCAAAAATTCATAACTTTCGGATACGAGCTCCGCTTTCGACACTTTTTATATGCACGCGTAGGTATGACCGTGCTCTACAACTTTCGTTTAGACTCCGTCGGCTAATTTTGAATTTATTTTTAAAATTATATTTTTAACAGGCCAGGACAGGAAAAGTCCGTTAAAAATTCATAACTTCTTTATCCGACGTCCGTTATTGTCTGTCTTTTTACCATTAAACTACTATCGACAAGATCTTCGATTCTTGTTTAGGTTGTGTCGGCTAAAAATCGCTCGATCTATAATTCGAGTTCCGGGCTGCATACAACTATGCCAAATCTTAGAAAATTCATAACTTTCTCATACGAAATTAGACTTGGACATTCTTTTTATGCACGCTCTCGGTTTAACGTATACTACGACTTTCATTTAGATCGCTAAGGCTAAAAAGTACTTTATCGTAAACTCACTTTTTTCGTCACACAGCGTTGTGCCGGTTCTATCGTGAAACTTCGACAAGTCATAAAAGCATTTTAGGGATCTTTCCTAAAATATACTAGTGCTCATGTCTAAAATATGGTAGACACTCATCTCACGATCATCACTTAGCATTCTAAGTTTAGGTCTAGAAATCCTACAAATTCCTAGTTCGCTTAAGCTAATGCTCTTATACCAACTGTGACATTCTCAATTTCACAGCCAGAAAAGACCGATTTCGTTTATGCTTTTAAAATAAAATCAGAGTAATCTTTCAAAAAGTGTTGCGGAATTTGTTGCCAAAACAAAATATGATAAAAATTTACCAAAGCATTTCTAAAAGAAATGTATTTTCCATTTCATTACAAAACTCGGGATGTCCACATCGATACAGACCAAAAGCATAAACAATACAATATAGGCCTTACAACATTTATTTACATCTACTGGCCTATAATAAAAAATCTTTCATCATTGTCCAACTATGCTCTTGTTCCACTCCCTATAATACAGAAAGCTGAGTGGGTCAGGCTTGGGAGCCTGGTGAGCATATAGGGTTTTCAACCCACAAATAATAAATTTATTAATTTCATCAACCAACAATAAATTTATTTATTTCAATAACCAACAATAACCCTGATTACCCGTTCCCGTTATCCTCACTTTATGTCCCTAAACACCTATCATAAGGGACCTAGCCTAAGGATCATCATCGGGATGGACAATACTGCTATGGGGATTCCTCAACCATATATGTACGTAAGGCAACCATGAGGGGATGGAGTACACCGGTGAACACATCGTTCACAAACACCTACAGGTTGCGAGCCTGTCAGCATTCCATTGGACTGTCATGAAAGGTCTGTGGTCGTCATCTATACTCCGCTAGATGACTAGCAAAACAACAACATCGAGGCCTCTCATCATTTTAACACACATCAACTATTTCATCTACCCATGTTATACCCAACATATTTGTAGATAAAAATACATATACAGTTTAAATCGTTCTAAACATGTATAAAAACTTCATTCAATATCCATCTCAAATAAACAAATAATATATATACACATAGCACATATTTTATATAAAATACTTCATATCTATGTGTAAGATGAAAGTGACTACACACTCACTTGATAAGATGGTAATTGGACAACAATTCGTCCCTTGAAACAATCTTTTTCGATGAAACCGGGATGTTTTCTAAAAAACCGGGCTTTACGCGGGCAGAGTTTCGACTCGAAAAACTCTTTTTCTTGCAGACTTCGGGCTCTCCAGGGTTTTCGTATGATGCTAGGAAGGTATTCTAGGCTTGGGGGTATTTATTACAGCTTAAAAGAAAGTAGAAGGTGTAAAGGTGTAAATTTTGTAAACAAAAATCGGAATGCCTCGCATTCTATTTATAGTGGCCGAAGCCTGGCATTACGCTGGGCGTAACTTCCTGGTATGCGGGGCATACTGCCTTGCAAAGGCTCTACGATGGGCGTAGACCGAGTATGCTGGGTGTAGGAGCGGATCACTTCGGACGTGTCACAGCTACAAACACGTGTGCATCATGCGAAGGAATAGGGCGACGTGGCTAACTTCAGACCGTGTACACGAGTACGCTGGGCGTACTCCCTCGATTTTTAGTTTTCAAACTTCAAAAATTCATGACTTTCGCATACGAGCTCCGCTTTCGACACTCTTTATATGCACGCGTGTAACGCCCGTAAATCCGGGCTAGTCAATTTAGAGATAATAGGGTCGAAAACGACGTTTCAACAAAATCCAAGTTATAACGAAGAAGTTATGGCCCGTCGAAGTTTTTCGGCAAAACCGGCACGACACCGGGAGACGTAAATAGTGAATTTAAGATAGAGAACTTTTTAGCCTTAGTGATCTAAACAAAAGTTGTAGTATATGTTAAACCGAGAACATACAAAAAAAGAACACCCAAATCTGACTTCATATGAGGAAGTTATGATTTTTCTAAGATTTGGCATAACAGTGAACGACCCGAAACTCGAATTTTAGTTCGAGCGGTTTTTGGCCGACGCGACCTAAATGAGAGTTGAAGATCTCATTAATAGGAACTCAACGATAGAAAGACAGACGAAAACGGAGTCCGTATGAAGGAGTTACGAATTCTTCGCGGTCATTTAACAGTCTAATCTCTTCCTACTGTTAAATTTACGATCGGTCAAGAATTAGCCGACAGAGTCTAAATGAAAGTTGTAGATCTTGTTTTACTTACGCGTGGATATAAAGAACGTCGAAAACGGAGCTCGTATGCGAAAGTTATGAATTTTTGAAAATCGGCTGATTTCCACCCTGTGTGCGATGCCACGTGTCAGCACCAGGCTGTGACTTGGAGCCCAAGCTCACTCACGACGTGAGCATCAAGAGATTCACGACGTGAACCTTCCTCCAGCCCCTATAAATAAGTGGTGAGGCCTCCATTCATTCTCACACCTTCCTACTTCTTCCTCTCTCTCTAAAACCTCTCTCTAGCCCCCGAAACCCCACGAAAAGCCTAGGGAACCTCCCTAGCACGAGGCGGAAACCTCGGAGCGCCCGACGGATCTGAGAAGAAGAGCCTTTCGGCTCAGGAACGCTGCTCCAGTGGAGCCCGGTTTTGAGAAAACCCGCTGTAAGTGAGCTACGCCTAACCTATCTTTAGTATAACTTATGTTTTAATATAGTAATGTTATTAGGACCTTAAAATAATTATTTGGGCTATTATTATGAGTTATATAAGAGTGTTGCTTAACTCTTATATAATAGTAATAATAGCTAGACTATTAATTAATCGCGATTAACGTTAGACTAAACCCTAGTGGTATTGATACTAGGTTTTGTCAAGGGAAAATTATTTTGAGATAACGCAGCGCTGTTCAAGTACAGAGTCACCACCTTTCAGGTGAGTGCATAGTTACTTTCATCTTACACATAGATATGAAGTATTTAATATAAATTACGTGCTATGTGTGCATATTTTCTGTATACTTGCTGTCTATGCTGGGTGAAAGATTTTTATACATGCTTTAAATGATTTAAACTGTATATATATTTTATATCTACAAAATATATTGGGTAAAACATGGGTAGATGAAATATGAGTCGGATGATGAGGTGAGAGGTGAAATAGACCATGAGGTGAGGGTGAGAGGTGGACGATGTAAGAAGCCTTGTACCCAAATGTTGGCCCCGTCATCTAGCAGAGTATAGATGACAACCACGGACTATTCTAGACAGTCCAGTGGAACACTAGCAGGCTCGCAACCTGTAGGTGTTGTGAACGATGTGTTCACCGGTGTACTCTAAAAACCCATTGACATGTATTGCGAGTGGATTCTCGGAAACGATACTGTCGATAAACAAGATAACCCTGGCAGCTACGCCTAAAGGACAATACCGACAGATACGCCTCGTAGAGAATGTCACAATTTTGGCAGATGCACCTAAGTGATAGAACTAGCAGTTGTGCTTGATAGATGTGTCATTGACAACGATGAAATTCGTACCTATTCCTTAGGATAATCCTTAGGAATGAATGAACAAGAAATAGCTGATTCTTAGGGTAGATCCTTAAGAATAAAGAAGATAATGGGGATGGGTAATTGGGTTAACTGTTTGATGATTAAACATAATAATTATATTATTGTGGGTTGAAAACCCTATGTACTCACTAGGTTTCCCAACCTGACCCACTCAGTTTATTTATATCACATGTGTCGATATGAAGTTACATTACACTGAGAGATTAAGGAGATATAAATCACTAGTGATAATGAATGTAAGTTCTGTTTATGCTTATGTTTCTATATTGACGATGACATCCCAAATGTTTTAAAATGAATAAAAATACATTTCTTCATAAATGCTTTGATAATGTATTTATCATGTTTTACTGGGAACAAATTCCGCAATATTTTTATTAAAAGAGGTACTCTGATTTTTATAAAGCATAAACAAAATCGGTCTTTTCTGGCAGTGAAAATGGGGATGTCACAGTTGGTATCAGAGCATTAGTTTAAGCGAACTAGGAATTTGTAGGAAATTTCTAGACTTAAACTTAGAATGCTAAGCGATGATTGTGAGATGAGTGTCTGCTATATTTTAGACACGAGCACTAGTTTATTTTAGGAAAGATGCCTAAAATGTTTTATGTGCTAAATGTTTTATGTTATAGCTATAAAGATGCCTTATATGCTATTATTTGTTCGGATCTATGGTCTGTTGCCGACCGGATCTGGAAATTTTATGTGTTCAGATTTCTAAACGTTTGATTACGGTATTAGAAATGGCATATAACTTTTCGGTGTGATAAGGAGATTTATACGTCTATCGTAAATAAAATCTTTCCTATCTTAAAATTCTCGCCTCGGTACACCGAACATCTGCTTGGGTGTACAAAACGTCATGGTGAAGACAGACTAGGAAATATCTGAGGAAGATAACAACCTGAGCCTAAGAATGTGATGGGTCATGCATCGGTCGTTGCACCTGCACCCGAACCTATCACAATGGCAGAAGTTCAGGAAGTGATGCGAACCATGATAGACTGAGAAAATAGAGGAAATTAGATGGCTTATGATAGTGAATGATACCTATCGGAAGATATCATAAGAGAGGTATCTTGCCTTTAGAATACGTCTGATAAAATAGCAGTACGTCTAGAGAAGTACGGTACATATGAATGTACACATTTGATTGGCGGGATGATATAACGATTGGTGTAATCCCTAAAGTTTTCCTATCATCTTGAATTTCCAATACCAACCGAGTTGAAGCAGAATTGATGATTGAAGATGTGCATGGAAGAAATCCTAGTAGAGTCTAGGGAAATTTTTTTTTTATTTGGACACACTCGTATGTGTTAAATTGTTTTGTGATTTTAGGACTTGGAAAACTACGAGACAATACTTGGGACGAGTATGAGTAGGTGTGAAAGGTAGTAAGCACAGGACTCACGCTTGGATCAGGGAAAGTCACAAGGTTACCAAGAAGCCAATAATTGATTCCGTTTTATTCAAGCATGTCGTTACCATCGTTTCGGTAATGACTAAGAAGATTGTTGTTATTCCGACCCTAGAGGTCATATCAAATTGAGTCTGACTACGATGAGTATGTTACGTGGTTCAGAGAACCAAGTTCGATGTAACATCTGACTTAAGCCATAGGATTGAAGTAAAAGATAATCGAAGTGATCGGTAGAGGTATCGCGACGGTTGCTTGTAGCTAGAAATGCTACGTTTTAAGATGTGATTAGAACATGAAGGAAGGTATAGTCTGTTCTGGAATTTGACTATAAAGACCTGAGTCCAAGCAATGCATCATACGATGAGAGGTCATTAGAACATGACCCATCGGTCTATTATGATAATCGAAGGAAGAAACTTATCTCAAGTTTGTTAAAGAAGGAGTCTCCAATAAAGATCGAGATCGTGACATGAAGATCATGACTGAAAGTCTAACATGAGATAGAGAGCGGGTCCAAGATCGGGCACCGCCTGCAGTCAGGAAGTCTTAGAGTTAGATACTCGTTCGAAGAAACATCAAAGTTACGGTTATTACTTAGGATGAAGAGATAACGTATGGAGTCATCATGTGAGCCCTGTTTCGTTGATGATTCCGGGACGTAATCATCCTAAGGGGGAGATAATTGTAACGCCCGTAAATCCGGACTAGTCAATTTAGAGATAATAGGGTCGAAAACGACTTTTCGACAAAAGATTATTTAGAATAAATAATCTTAACCAAGTTGTAGAATATGTCTCAAGGGTTCCGTACATATAAAGAACGCCGAAATCCGAGTTATAATGAAGAAGTTATGGCCCGTCGATGTTTTTCGGCAAAACCGGCACGGCACCGGGAGACGTAAATAGTGAATTTAAGATAGAGGACTTTTTAGCCTTAGTGATCTAAACAAAAGTTGTAGTATATGTTAAACCGAGAACATACAAAAAAAAGAACGCCCAAATCTGATTTCGTATGAGGAAGTTATGATTTTTATAAGATTTGGCATAGCAGTGCACGGCCCGAAACTCGAATTTTAGTTTGAGCGGTTTTTGGCCGACGCGACCTAAATGAGAGTTGAAGATCTCATTAATAGGAACTCAACGATAGAAAGACAGACAAAAACGGAGTCCGTATGAAGGAGTTACGAATTCTTCGCGGTCATTTAACAGTCTAATCTCTTCCTACTATTAAATTGAAGATCGGTCAAGAATTAGCCGACAGAGTCTAAATGAAAGTTGTAGATCTTGTTTTTACCTACGCGTGGATATAAAGAACGTCGAAAACGGAGCTCGTATGCGAAAGTTATGAATTTTTGAAAATCGGCTGATTTCCACCCTGTGTGCGATGCCACGTGTCAGCACCAGGCTATGACTTGGAGCCCAAGCTCACTCACGACGTGAACATCAAGAGATTCACGACGTGAACCTTCCTCCAGCCCCTATAAATAAGTGGTGAGGCCTCCATTCATTCTCACACCTTCCTACTTCTTCCTCTCTCTCTAGAACCTCTCTCTAGCCCCCGAAACCCCCCGAAAAGCCTAGGGAACCTCCCTAGCACGAGGCGGAAGCCCCGGAGCACCCAAAGGCTCCGAGAAGAAGAGCCTTTCGGCTCAGGAACGCTGCTCCAGCGGAGCTCGGTTTTGAGAAAAACCCGCTGTAAGTGAGCTACGCCTAACCTATCTTTAGTATAACTTATGTTTTAATATAGTAATGTTATTAGGACCTTAAAATAATTATTTGGGCTATTATTATGAGTTATATAAGAGTGTTGCTTAACGCTTATATAATAGTAATAATAGCTAGACTATTAATTAGTCGCGATTAACGTTAGACTAAACCCTAGTGGTATTGATACTAGGTTTTGTCAAGGGAAAATTATTTTGAGATAACGAAGCGCTGGTCAAGTACAGAGTCACCACCTTTCAGGTGAGTGCATAGTTACTTTCATCTTACACATAGATATGAAGTATTTAATATAAATTACGTGCTATGTGTGCATATTGTCTGTATACTTGCTGTCTATGCTGGGTGAAAGATTTTTATACATGCTTTAAATGATTTAAACTGTATATATATTTTATATCTACAAAATATGTTGGGTAAAACATGGGTAGATGAAATATGAGTCGGATGATGAGGTGAGAGGTGAAATAGACCATGAGGTGAGGATGAGAGGTGGACGATGTAAGAAGCCTTGTACCCAAATGCTGGCCCCGTCATCTAGCAGAGTATAGATGACAACCACGGACTATTCTAGACAGTCCAGTGGAACACTAGCAAGCTCGCAACCTGTAGGTGTTGTGAACGCTGTGTTCACCGATGTACTCTAAAAACCCATTGACATGTATTGCGAGTGGATTCTCGGAAACGATACTGTCGATAAACGAGATAACCCAGGCAGCTGCGCCTAAAGGACAATACCGGCAGATGTGCCTCGTAGAGAATGTCACAATTTTGGCAGATGCGCCTAAGTGATAGAACTAGCAGCTGTGCTTGATAGATGTGTCATTGACAACGATGAAATTCGTACCTATTCCTTAGGATAATCCTTAGGAATAAATGAACAAGAAATAGCTGCTTCTTAGGGTAGATCCTTAAGAATAAATAAGATAATGGGTATGGGTAATTGGGTTAACTGTTTGATGATTAAACATAATAATTATATTATTGTGGGTTGAAAACCCTAGGTACTCACCAGGTTTCCCAACCTGACCCACTCAGTTTATTTGTATCACAGGTGTCGATATGAAGTTACATTACACTGAGTGATTAAGAGATATAAATCACTAGTGATAATGAATGTAAGTTCTGTTTATGCTTATGTTTCTGTATTGACGATGACATCCCAAATGTTTTAAAATGAATAAAAATACATTTCTTCAGAAATGCTTTGATAACGTATTTATCATGTTTTACTGGGAACAAATTCCGCAACATTTTTATTAAAAGAGGTACTCTGATTTTTATAAAGCATAAACAAAATCGGTCTTTTCTGGCCGTGAAAATGGGGATATCACAACGCGTAGGAATGACTGTGCTCTACTACTTTCGTTTAGACTCCGTCGGCTAATTTCGAATTTATTTTTAAAGTTATATTTTTAACAAGCCGGGAGAGGAAAAGTCCGTTAAAAATTCGTAACTTCTTCATCTAACGTCTGTTATTGTCTCTCTTTTTACCATTAAACAACTATCGACAAGATCTTCAATTCTTGTTTAGGTTTTGTTGGCTAAAAATCGCTCGATCGATAATTCGAGTTACGGGTTGCATACTACTATGCCAAATCTTAGAAAATTCATAACTTTATCATACGAAATTACACTTCGACATTTTTTTATGCACGGTCTCGGTTTAAAGTATACTACAACTTTCATTTAGATCGCTAAGGCTAAAAATCAGTTTATCGTAAACTCACTTCTTACGTCACACAGCGTTGTGTCGGTTCTGTCGCGAAACTTCGACAGGTCATAACTTCTTCGTTATAACTCGGATTTCGGTATTCTTTATATCTCCGAAATCCTTGTTTCGACCACTATAACTTTCTTCATAGATATCGGGTTTATCTAACATTTATTTTCGACGCTTATTTTTATCCTTAATTTATTAAATCATAATAATTAAGTATAAAACACATAAATTCACATAATTCATTCTTATTACTTCAAAACGAGTTACAAAGGTTGTCCTAGACTATTACATCATCATTAATTCCTAGCCTAGAAACACGGGCGTTACACATGAATTGTGCGGACTTGGTTAATCTGTCGAAGATTACCCAAATGGTGTCATGACCACCCGTAGTCTTGGGTAACTTGGTTATGAAATCCATTGTAATCCGCTCCCACTTCCACTCAAGTATCTCTGGCTGCTGAAGTAGACCTGAGGACTTCTGGTATTCTACGTTGACTTTGGCGCAAGTTAGGCACTTTCCCACATAGCTAGCAATCTTTACTTTCATGTTCAGCCACCAATAAAGTTTCTTGAGGTCCAGATACATCTTGTCTGAACCTGGGTGAACGGAGTATCGAGTCTTGTGTGCTTCGTTCATGACAACATCTTTGTACCCACTGAACTTTGGTGTCCAGATCCGGTTCATGAAATAATGAAATCTGTCTCCCTTGATCTCTAAGTTCTTCTCCATTCCTCTTAAGACTTCATCTGCCACATTTTCCGGCTTTAAGGCTTCCAGCTGAGCCTCTTTGATTTGTGTGGATAGATGTGAATGGATGGTCATGGTTAGTGATTTTACTCTGCGACCCGTGTACTCCTTTCGACTGAGGGCATCTGCAACTACATTGGCTTTGCCGGGATGATAACGAATTTCGCATTTGTAGTCTTTAAGTAGTTGCATTTTGTACCATAGAGGTAATGTCTCCAGATCTTCAGAGCAAATACTACTACTCCCAACTCGAGATCATGAGTGGTGTAGTTGACCTTGTGTGTCTTTAACTGTCTCGAGGCATAAGCAATAACCTTTCCTCGCTGCATAAGCACACTGCCTAGCCCCTGATTGGATGCATCGCAATATACAATGAAATCGAATGTCCCTTCTTGAAGAGACAAGATAGGTGCGCTGCACAGGGCTTGCTTTAGTGTTTGGAACGCAATGTTTTGTTTCTTTCCCCAGCTGAAAGTTACACCCTTCTGAGTCAGTGTAGTAAGTGGCTTAGCGATTCTGTAGAAGTTCTGTATGAGCCTGCGATAGTAGCCAGCAAGACCCAAAAATTGACGGATCTCTATGGGTGTTCTTGGTGCTGACTAGTTCTCTATTGCCTTAATTTTGGAAGGGTCCACATGTATACCTTCCTCGCTAACCAGATGACCAAGGAAAGTTACCTTCCTAATCCAAAACTCGCACTTTGAGAACTTCGCGTATAGCTTCTCCACCCTTAATGTTTCTAGAACTTGTCTCAGGTGTTGACTATGTTCTTCCTTGCTTCATGAATAGATAAGTATATCATCTATGAATACTATCACGAATTTGTCTAGGAAAGGATGGCATACCCGATTCATTAAGTCCATGAACACGGTGGGTGCATTTGTCAGACCGAAGGGCATCACTACAAACTCGTAGTGACCATAACGAGTTCGGAATGCTGTCTTGGGAACATCACTCTCCTGGACTCGTAATTGGTGGTACCCTGATCTCAGGTCGATCTTCGAAAAGTAACTCGCTCCTTGGAGTTGGTCGAACAACTCGTCTATTCACGGTAGTGGGTATCGGTTCTTAATGGTGAGCTTGTTTAGTTCGCGGTAGTCTATACACATTCGGAAAGATCCCTCCTTCTTTTTCACGAACAAGACCGGTGCTCCCCAGGGTGAAGAGCTCGGTCTGATGAATCCCTTACTAAGCAGTTCGTTTAATTGGATGGATAATTCCTACATTTCTTCTGGTGCTAGACGATATGGGGATTTGGCTATGGGGGTATCTCCAGGAATTAAGTCGATTCAGAACTTGACTTGGCATTCAGGAGGAACTCCTGGAAGATCCTAGAGAAAGACGTCAGGAAAATTACAGACATCAGAAATGCTCTCGAGGTCTTTTACTTCTTGTTTTTCATCCACGACGTGGGCTAAGAACGCGTGGTATTCCTTGTGTAAGTATTTTTGGGCTTTGATGCAAGAGATGATGTGAAGGCTTGTACTGGGTTTGTCACCGTAGATGACGAGGGTTTCGCTGTTTGGCAGATGAAGGCGAACGACCTTCTCGTAGCATAGAATATCAGCACGGTGAGGACTTAACCAATCCATGCCGATGATGACGTTGAAACTTTTTATGGATACCAGCATAAGGTCGACTGGAAAATAGTTATCGTTTAGTGTGAGGGTGCAGCCTATGTATATGTCGTTAGTGCTCTCTGTCTTTCCGTTTGCCATCTCGATGGTGAATGTTTCGTTTAGAGATTGTGGTTTTTGTTTGAGAAGGTGTTTAAATTTGTGGCTCACGAAGCTCCTCTCCGCACCACTATCAAATAGTATGCATGCATAAGATTGATTGAGGAGAAATGTACCTGTGACTATTGTAGGATCCGCTATTGGTTCCTCCTGTCCCATGGCTAGTACCCTTCCCACACCGCTAGCGTTATCTGTCTTCGGGAAATCCTTCTTGTAGTGTCCAATTTCACCACACCCATTACAGGCCTGGCTTACTCCAGTTTCGGGGGTCTGGGTGTTGGATTGTGCCAGTGCTTTACAGAAATGGGCAGTGTGCCCCTTCCTATTGCAGTTGTTGCATTGCATCTCACGGCAAGGTCTGTGGTGGTGGAAATTGCATTAATTGCACGTTGTTAAGTTCCCAGCATATTGCTTCACAGGTGCTGGGGTGGCAGGGGTAGTTGCAGCATGAACAACTACAATTTGCTGCTTCTTTGAGGGCTCCTGAGACGATTGACCCTTTCTTTTGTTCTAGAACTTCTTCTTACCACCACTTTCTTTCAGTTTCTCGGGGGCGACTGTTATGAATCCTTGACGAACCCCATGATCTACGAGGGTCTGTGCCAGACGCTTAGCGCTGTCGAAAGTAAGTGAGTTTGCAGCTATTACATTCCCTTGGATCTGAGGAGAGAGTCCCCAGATGTATCTTTCTACTTTCTTGCTTTACGGGGTGACCATCCCGGGGAACAGCGCATCCAGGTCACTAAATCTGGTAGTGTATGCAGCAATATCGGAGTCCTTCATCGTCAGACCCCATAGATCATGCTCTAGCTTTTGCACCTCGCCCCTCGGGCAATATTCTGCTAGCATTAGTTCCTTCAAGTCATCCCAACTCATTGCATTGGCTATTGGCAGGGTCAATGACTTGAGTTAGCTGTTCCACCAAGAGAGGGCTCTGTCTATGAAAGTGCATGCTGCAAATTTCACTTTGCTAATTTCGGGGCACGCACAGATTTCAAATACTGATTCAATTTTCTTGAACCAGCGTGTCAAAGCAATGACACCTCCGGTGCCATCAAAGGATCTAGGTTTAGCGTTGGTGAAGTCCTTATAGGAACACTCCCTCGGGTGTCCATGACTATCTCCATGGTTAGAAGGATTGGCATCACTACCCACCCCACTAGTGCCACTTACATTGATCTGCATCATGATTGCTGCCATGGCGGTGGTTACTGTTGCTTGGAACACAACATGGTCATACTGAGGAGGTAGTGGATTCATTAGTGGGTTGTTTTTCTCCCTGTTGGACTTCTTTGGAGGCATATTTCTCTATAATTATTTAAGAGAAAATGATGATAAGTCCTCTATAGTGGTCATGAGTCAGGAGACATTGCCAAGATATATCTTATCTTGATTATTGTATTGTTCTATTAAGCGATTTACATTGGAAGCCTACAAATATAAATAAACAATCGCCATTTCATTTCATCAAATTTATAGAAACAATTGAATTGAATTCGTATAGTGTGATTCGTGCCTGATCCCCCTATAATCTCATAGTGTACACAAATTATATATAACTAAGACTAAACATGTCTTCGAATAAGTGATCCTACTCTAAGTCCACAACCGAACAAGGAACTAGAAGTAAAGCTAAATCACCTATTCTAGGTCTATAAAATCTTAATCATATATAACTCATACGTATACACTTAACAATTATAGATCTATCAGCACGGGTCCTTTGTCTTCATGATTGATTCTAGTATTATAGTGTTATAAAATACTCCTATAGTATTTTAACTTTTATGTTTGGTTCTAGTGCTCCTTTGTATAGCGTTGGTAAGTTTCAGACTTGTTGCAACACCACAATCACTCCCAAACACATGTTGGTCGTATCCCAAATAAATATAGTTGATTAGGCTATATTTATCCCAAATATGATTACATAACTATCCAGGATTAACCGTAGTGTCCAACTCGTCCAAATACTTGTATGTAGTTTCTTACTGTGATACTATTTCTGATATGTATGCATGTTCGTATACTTCTTATAAAATACTTATATTTTAAAAGTATACTTTTAGTCAGAGCACTTCGGCCCCATTGTATTTATAGTTTTATATCTTACAAGGTTTGATATACTTAGTTCACTATAAACAATGCTCTGATACCAATCTATCACACTCCCAAACCGAGACGGTAGAAACGTTCGGGAGCAGAGGACGTCATGTATAGTATCACAACAATTGAATAATAGTAACCAAAGTAACAACAACCATTGCATTGATAATATAGCGTTTACATTGTATTTGCAACATTGTTTGTATATCATCAAAATGTATAGCAAAAACTATAGACGAGACACCATGAATGCTCCGTCTTCTCAAAAACCTGTGGTGTACCTGTCTACTGGTTCCCTGAGAATACAAGTGATGTTGAAAGTGTATCAACATTTAAGTTGGTGAGTTCATAAGTATTTTTTATGATAGAAAAATTGTCATTGTTCCTTGAAAAGCTTTAGCATGTTCCTCCTGAAAATCCAATATTTTCTTTAGTAAATGTAATGTAGTCTTAGGCCTTAAGACCAAAATGTGTGAAAACCCGAAATTTCTATCTTGTACAAACCGTTCACTTCCATCAAAGTCAGACTTGTTTCTGCTAACTTTTAGCACTGTTTAGAGTCTGTTTGAGCATTCCGAGCCTAGTGCACCAAAGGAATAAGTGAAAGGAAGTGTCAATTGAAGTTGTAACCTACCAAACAAGCCATAAATCCTCAAATGAGGAGTTTACGGCACGGGACCATGATTTTACGGCCGTAAACTCATGGTGGCCATAAACTCCATACTATATATAAGGTCCTTAGTCATTTTCAATCACTTTTCACATTTCAAGCCTAGAAATCGGATTCTCTCTCAAGTATCTTAAGAACTTTCATCGAAATCTTCAATCTAGTAAGTAATCTTTCTAATTTCAACTTGATATCCTTCCATATCGAGTGAATATACATGATTTCATCCATGAAATCTCTTCTTTTGGTTAGATCATCAAGTGTTCTTCATTTCACCAAGAACACCAAGAACACACTAGTGTTTTTGGACCTTAATCACCCTATCAAGCTTCTATATCGTAAGTACTCTTTCCTTATCTTGATATATACTTGAATCACATGATAAACACCTTGAAAACATCAAGAATTCAAGAACAAAAGGTGTTTACGGCGAAGAAAATCTCCCTTGG
Organism: Lactuca virosa; assembly: GCF_052849685.1. Lineage (NCBI taxonomy): Eukaryota > Viridiplantae > Streptophyta > Magnoliopsida > Asterales > Asteraceae > Lactuca > Lactuca virosa. The sequence goes on from NC_136433.1 coordinate 239,376,559, forward strand.
CCGTAAACCCTAATTAGTGGTGCACTTGTGCCACAAATCCCTCCTATGTGAGGCCCTACATCCCTTATATGCAACCCTATGTGGTTTAACACTTCATTACAAGTGTTTCCTAGTCCCTAAGGTTCTTCCATTTCATGATTAGATGTTATAAACACTAATTAGATACATATATGTATCATTATATGCTAAATAGGATCCGTGTGTGCTCAAGCCTTCACTTGACACTTAGCAATCCTTATCGATCTTTCATTCGCATCACTCACTACAGGTGAGTTCATACCCCTTAACTTATATTTTAAATGATCTTAAATGCTTTTATGGGGGGGGATACAAGTAGAAAACATATAAGTTATATAATTAATCACATGTGATTAATAACTGTGTTTCAAACAAAGGATTTCTTATACTTTAAAACTGTATTATCAAACAAACTGCTTTTAAATCGTTTTATAAACTGACATCAAGTCATTAATATTTATTGTTAAACTCTTTAAATGTATTACAAAACCTCTTTTAAACTTATATATTGTCAAAATCATGTCTATATATGTATAGTTATATAAATAGTGTTTAAAGGACTTAGGACTGCTAACTCGCCTTATTTCATTTTCCTTGTTTGGAGGTGGACTTAGAGTATCGTTTATTTGTCCAAAGGTCGTCTAAATATTAGATATATATATTATGTATACATATGTAGATATAAAAGTACTATCAATCAGTTCAGTACCTTTGGGTAGCAAGGGTATACATTCAGTCATTTATTGAATTACAGAAATCAGTAGTAAACTATAATAGGTATAGTTTAGGAGAATACTATCATATACAAATACTATAACAGAGAGTACTATAACAGAGAATACTATAACAGAGAATACTACAACAGAGAATACTAGACATAGAATACTATACAAAGGATACTATACAAAGGATACTATACATAGAATACTACTACTATGACAAGTATACTATAACAAGGTTCAGAAATAACATACTGTGAGATACTACTTCATGACACAGCGACCATTTCGTTGTGTCACGTTTTGTAACCAGAATCTCCTGGAGGGAGAGCGTGAGTTTGCGTATAGATCTATACTGGATTGACTATCCTACACCTAGCTGTTCGCTACAGTGGGACTTGCAAGGCTACGGGTGCCAAATGGCATTTCTTCCGACGTCTTTCATCGTTGTGTTATAGTCGGTTTAGTATGGTAACAACATCATCACATTTTACCTTATATAAGCCATTTGGTTTAAGGTAGTTATTACTATAGTAGTCACTACATGTAATACTGCAGTACACATACAGTTTCCCATTATATTCAAATTGTGATATTCTCACATAAAGGGTAATATAAAACTATATTTTGGTAATGATAGTCATATTTGGGAAAATCATCCACTTTTACAGAGAAACAAACATACAGAACAGCCGGGTCTTGGTAGAAGACTACTTTTTATACTAGTAGAAAATATAAGATTTTCTAGGAGTTTTCAAACATATACAAACATTTACATTGAACATTTACAAACATTTTCAGTAAACGTATACAAACATTGACACTGAATACTTATGAACTCACCAGCTTTAATGCTGATCTACGCTTTCAAAATAACTTGTATTCTCAGGTCATCAGTAGACAGGTACAGTCGACCAGGTTTTGAGAAGACGGAGCATGTTCAAGACTCGTCTTTTATTTTGATTATTCATTTTGGTGTCTTACTACTTTCAAATAACACAATTGTATTAAATTATACTATTAATGCAATGGATGATGTTGTTGCTTGTTTACTACTTTGCATTGTTATGATACTGTACATGACGTCCTCCGCCCCTGAACGTTTCCGCCGTTCCGGTTTTGGGGGTGTGACAGATTGGTATCAGAGCATTGTTTATAGTGAATCGAGTATATCAACCCATAAAAGATATACAAACTATAAACACAAAAAGGATTAAAATACTCTGACCAAGAGTTTATACTTTTAAATAATAAAATATTTAACTAAGTATACCTACCTGCATTCATACTAAAATCAGTGTCACTAGGACAGAACAAAAGTATTACGATTGTTGAACATCACAAGTAGGCTTGGGGATGTATGGTCAGTTCTGGGAATGACATAGCCTGATCAACTATGTTGGTTCGAGAAGTGATTAGCATATGCCCAAGAATGTTTTGTGACGTTGCAAAAAGGCTAGAAACTTACCAACACTACTACAATGATAACATTAGAACAAAACATAAACCTAAAATACTATAGGAGTATTTTGTGTTACTATAATTACTTATTTGAGAACTAAAAAGGTCTTTACTAGTAGGTCAATAGTTGCTAAGTGGATACACTAAGGTTATATGAGACTAAGGTGTCATAGACTTAGAATTTGTGATCATTGCTTTACTTCCTGTTCCTTGTTTGGTTGTGGATTTGGAGTTAGGGTCACTTATTCAAAGGTCTATCCTGTTTTGATTTCATATAACTGGTATGCACTATGCAAGTATTGAAGTAACTGGTAAGGATCATCTTATAATTATCTTAAGTAGTACGTCTATTTATATAAGATTCTTATACCCCTTTTCTCGCACAGATATCATGGCTGGATTCCACATCCCCGGAGACCCGTACTTCCCAAATCAAGGCAATGCTGGATGGCTTGAAGAAGAGACAGAAGATGATCATCCAATCCCATTGGATGATCATCACGCAGAAGGTTTTTCGGATGGTTCTGACTCCGAACCAGAAGTCAACAACCTACCTCAAGGGGTTCAAGTCCCAAATCTCAACCCCCGACCAGCATTTCAAGGCCCCACACCCTTGTGGGCGACAAACTTGAACCGTTGGAGTGATTAACAGGGTCAACCATTACCCTTCAATGGACACCGAAGCTTTTACAATCTAGACGAGGGAGGCTCAGCTGACCGAGTCCTGCCCATTATGGTCTGCATGATTGCTCAAAATGATGAGCAAGGTCGGGCAGCCATCGACCGAGTTATGGAAGTTGACGCCAATTCGGGTGTTAACACAGTCCGTATTCGCCATCTCGAAGAGGCTATGGAAGGGACTAGGAGAGCCAATAGGGCTCTGCAGCAGCAACTAGCTGCATCCCGAGCCGAAGTCATAGAACTTCGAGTGCGTCAAAGGGCACATGAGCGACATCTTCAAGACGTAGTGCATCGACTGGCAGAACTGAGGGTTCGGCCGAGGAGTACCCATCGCCAGTAGAAGATGTCTGGCTCGTCTTTTCTTTTGGGTTAAGGAATAGCTTTCTTATCTGTGCTCTATGAAGCACTTTTCCTATAAAATATTCCTGTCTTTCAAGTACTATAACTAGACTCCATTGCTGTCAAAATTTTGCTATTTCTGATATGATGTAAGACCTGCTCTTAGGTCAATTTTCCCAAACTTATTACATCCTTCATATCAATGATATTGGCAGTCAACTAATCTTCTGTGGAAATCTTTGTTCAAAAACTTTCATTCTTCTAAATTCTAGAACTCTATGGAACTTATACTCTCATCTAGTTGTTGAACTATGGCGATTTAGTTCATGGGACTCATTCATTAACTTCACTATTGAATTCTTATCATTGTACTCATCTTTTAAACTTATAGTTGAAAGATGCCTCCTCGTAAGTCAACAAGGCGTAATCCTCCGATTATTCCAACTCAAACACCACCTCCTCCACAATTTGATACGGCAGCTCTTAATGTTGCGGTAGCTGCGGCTGTTGCTACAGCCATGGCACAATACCACAACAACTAGGGTACTAGCGGAGGTGGAAAAGCCTTTCATTCCACACAAGGTGATGTCATTGTGCGCTCGCGAGAGTGCTCTTTTAAAGACTTCACCAACTATAAACCCCGAGTCTTCAACGGGATCGGCGGAATCATTGCTCTGTCGCAATGGTTCGAAAAGACGGAATCGATCTTCGAGATCTGTTCCTGTACTGAAGGAAGCAAAGTCAAATTTGCTGCATGCACCTTCCGTGATAGAGCCCTGACATGGTGCAATAGCCATGTTAAGTCACTAACCTTAATAGTGGCTAATGCTATGGGCTGGGAAGCTCTTAAAGGGCTGATGATTGAAGAGTACTACTCGAGGGGCGAGGTTCAGAAATTGGAACAAGAACTCTGGAGTCTGATCATGAGGGGCTCCAACATAGTGGCATACACTGCCAGATTTAGTGATCTGGTGGCACTATGTCCCAGTATGGTTCCCACTGAAGGGAAGAAGATTAAGAGGTATATTTGGGGGCTGGTGCCTCCATTTCAGGGGAATGTATTAGCTTCAAACCCCACTACTTTCGACAGTGCCAAGCAATTGGCACAACGACTCATCGATCACGGGGTCTCTACCCCGACAGCAACAACAAACCTGGCTATCTCAGAACCCTCCAAACCCGCTGACAACAAGCGTAAGTTTTGGGATAACAAGAAGGGCAAATCGGCGCAGAACTCTGCCAAGAAGCAACAGGTTGTGGCTGTTCATGCCACGATTGCACCTGCTGCTACTGCACCGAGGAAGCAGTATACTGGGAATTTGCCCAAGTGCAACAAATGTACTTTTCATCATAATGGTGTCTGCCGGGAAATGCAGTGCGCTAACTGCAACAGGAAAGGGCACACTGCCCGATTCTGCAAGGCTCCAGCGAGGCCAATTAACCAATCCCCCGGTATTGCTGTGGGCCAGGCTTGCTACGGTTGTGGCAAGGTTGGTCATTTCAAGAGAGACTGCCCGAAGGCAGGAAATGCTGGCAGAGTGGGAAGAATTCTGGCAATAGGCCACGAGGAAGCCATAGCTGATCCTACGGTAGTTACTGGTACGTTTCTCCTCGATAATTCATATGCTTGCATACTATTTGATAGTGGAGCGGAAAGGAGTTTCGTGAATCAGAAATTTGCTCACTTACTTAAACAAAAACCATATGCACTAGAGGAATCATTCACTGTAGAAATGGCAAACGGGAAAACGGAAAGCACTAACTACATATACATAGGTTGTACTTTAACTTTAGATAGTCATTCTTTCCAAATCAACTTCATGCCGGTCTCAATCAAAAGCTTCGACGTTATAATCGGCATGGATTGGTTGAGTCTTCTTCGTGCCGACATCATGTGCTTTGAGAAAGCAGTTCGTCTTAACCTCCCTAACAACGAATCACTAGTTATCTACGGTGACAAATCAAGTATGAACCTTCGTATCATTTCGTGTATTCAAGCTCAAAAGTGCTTGCGAAAGGAATATCATGCATTCCTTGCACACATCGTCGATATGAGTCAAGAAGTGAAAGACATTCAGAACATTCCAGAAGTACGCGACTTTCCTGACATCTTTCCAGAAGAACTACCAGGATTACCACCACAGCGTCAAGTCGAGTTCCGAATCGATTTAGTTCCAGGGGCTACCCTAGTAGCCAAATCGCCTTATCGTCTGGCAGGAGCAGAGATGCAGGAACTTTCTAGTCAGCTTAACGAACTTCTCAGAAAGGGATTCATTAGGCCAAGCTTCTCACCATGGGGAGCACCAGTCTTGTTCGTGAAGAAGAAAGACGGATCGTTTCGTATGTGCATCGACTACAGAGAGCTGAACAAACTTACCGTCAAGAATCGTTATCCTCTACCCCGCATTGACGACTTATTTGATCAACTTCAAGGAGCGAACTACTTCTCAAAGATAGATCTAAGATCCGGGTCCAGTTACGAGTGCTAGAGGAGGATGTCCCCAAGACAGCCTTCCGAACTCGTTATCAACACTACGAGTTTGTAGTGATGCCGTTCGGATTAACCAACGCACCAGCTGTATTCATGGATCTAATGAATAGGGTGTTCCGTCCTTACTTGGATCAGTTCGTCATTGTCTTCATTGATGACATACTTATCTACTCTCGGAGTAAGGAGGAGCATAGTCAACACCTACGAAGAGTCTTAGAAACACTACGATCAAAGAAGCTCTATGCGAAGTTCTCTATGTGAGAGTTTTGGATTCGAAGAGTCAAATTCTTGGGCCACGTTGTTAGCGAAAAGGGAATTCACGTGGACCCTTCCAAAATCAAGGCCATTGAGAACTGGTCAGCACCGAAGACACCTACTGAAATTCGACAATTTCTAGGTCTCGCTGGCTACTCTCGCAGGTTTATACAGAACTACTCTAGCATCGCTAAGCCGCTTACTACACTGGCCCAGAAAGGCGTAGCCTTTGATTGGGAAGAGAAACAAGAGAAGGCGTTCCAAACACTGAAATAAGCCTTGTGCACCGCACCGATATTATCCCTCCCAGAAGGGATAGAAGATTTCGTTGTGTATTGCGATGCATCCAACCAAAGGCTGGGTTGTGTTCTTATGCAAAGAGGAAAGGTCATTGCCTATGCCTCCCGTCAGCTTAAAATACACGAAGTCAACTATACAACGCACGATCTTGAGTTAGGAGCAGTGGTATTTGCTCTGAAGATCTGGAGACACTACCTGTATGGTACAAAGAGCACTATCTTCACAGACCACAAGAGCCTTCAACATATATTCGATCAGAAGGAGCTCAATACGAGACAACGATGGTGGGTCGAGCTACTCAATGACTACGAATGTGAAATTCGTTATCATCCCGGTAAAGCCAACGTGGTAGCTGACGCCCTAAGTCGGAAAGAATACTTTGGTCGGAGAGTCAAATCATTGACTATGACTATCCATTCACACTTGTCCACACAAATTAAGGAGGCTCAACTAGAAGCCTTGAAACCTGAAAATGTGGCGAGTGAATCCCTTAGAGGGATGGATAAAAACTTGGAAATCAAGGGCGGCGGAGCCTTATATCTCATGGATCGTATCTGGACACCGAAACACGGTGGGTTCAGAGACCTAGTCATGACTGAAGCGCACAACACTAGATATTCCGTCCACCCAGGTTCAGATAAAATATATCTGGATCTTAAGAAACTATACTGGTGGCCTAACATGAAAGCAGATATTGCTACCTTCGTGAGTAAGTGTCTTACTTGCGCAAAGGTTAAGGTCGAGTACCAGAAACCCTCAGGATTACTACAACAACCGGAGATACCGGAGTGGAAATGGGAGCGGATTACTATGGATTTCATAACCAAGTTTCCCAAGACAACAGGTGGACTTAATACCATTTGGGTCATCGTCGATAGATTGACCAAACCCGCGCATTTCCTACCGATCAAGATAACTGACAAGATGGAGAAACTAACAAGAACATACATTAGAGAGATAGTACGATTACACGGTGTTCCCATATCCATTATCTCTGATAGAGATAGTAGATTGACTTCGAGGTTCTGGCAGTCGCTACAAAGTTCCCTAGGGACTAGGCTGGACATCAGTACAACCTACCATCCTCAAACCGACGGACAAAGTGAGAGAATTATCCAAACCTTGGAAGATATGTTGCGAGCATGTGTGATCGACTTTGGGAAGGCATGGGATACTCATTTACCCCTTGTCGAGTTTTCCTACAACAACAGTTATCACACGAGCATAAAGGTTGCTCCATTTGAAGACCTCTATTGCCGTAAGTGCAGATCCCCTCTGTGCTGGGCTGAGGTGGGCGACACACAGTTAGCTAAAGAATGCGTTCCTGACAGCACTCTCATAGGTCGGGAAATCATACGGGAAACGACAGAGAAGATCGTTCAGATTCGTCAACAATTGAAAGCCTCTAGAGACCGACAAAAAAGCTACGCTGACAAAAGGAGAAAACCTTTGGAATTCCAGGTTGGAGACCGCGTTCGATTGAAAGTCTCACCCTGGAAGGGCTTGATACACTTTGGAAAGCGTGGAAAGCTAAATCCAAGATACTTAGGGCCTTTCGAGATTCTCGCTAGAATCGGCCCTGTAGCTTACACACTCAATCTACCGCGTGAACTCAGTAACGTACATTCTACTTTCCACGTCTCGAACTTGAAAAAGTGTCTGTCCGACGAGACTCTTGTAATCCCACTCGACGAGATTGAGATCAACGAGAGCCTCAACTTCGTGAAAGAAACTGTAGAGATCATCGACCGAGAGGTCGAACAAACAAAGCAAAGTCGTATCCCGATAGTGAAGGTTCGCTAGAACGCCAAGCGAGGACCTGAATTCACTTGGGAGCGTGAGGATCAAATGAAATTGAAATATCCTCATCTTTTCGCTTAGTTATTTTGTAACTTAATTGCTTAAACTCTAATTTCGAGACGAAATTCTCTCTAACGGGGGGATGATGTGACAACCCAAAATTTCTATCTTGTACAAACCGTTCACTTCCATCAAAGTCAGACTTGTTTCTGCTAACTTTTAGCACTGTTTAGAGTCCGTTTGAGCATTCCGAGCCTAGTGCACCAAAGGAATGAGTGAAAGGAAGTGCCAATTGAAGTTGTAACCTACCAAACAAGCCAGAAACCCTCAAATGAGGAGTTTACGACACGGGACCATGAGTTTACGGCCGTAAACTCATGGTGGCCATAAACTCCATACTATATATAAGGTCCTTAGTCATTTTCAATCACTTTTCACATTTCTAGCCTAGAAATCAGATTCTCTCTCAAGTATCTTAAGAACTTTCATCGAAATATTCAATCTAGTAAGTAATCTTTCCAATTTCAACTTGATATCCTTCCATATCGAGTGAATATACATGATTTCATCCATGAAATCTCTTCTTTTGGTTAGATCATCAAGTGTTCTTCATTTCACCAAGAACACCAAGAACACACTAGTGTTTTTGGACCTTAATCACCCTATCAAGCTTCTATATCGTAAGTACTCTTTCCTTAGCTTGATATATACTTGATCACATGATAAACACCATGAAAACATCAAGAATTCAAGAACAAAAGGTGTTTACGGCCAAGACAATCTCCCTTGGCCGTAAACCCTAATTAGTGGTGCACTTGTGCCACAAATCCCTCCTAAGGCTTAGACATGAGACTAGATCACTTCCTTCATGATTGTAAGACCTTAACACACAAAATGGTACAAAATACCATGAGTTTACGGTCGTAAACTCTTAGGGCCATAAACCCATGGGCCGTAAACTCATGGGGGTATTACCATTTGGGCCGTAAACTCCTATGTGAGGCCCTACATCCCTTATATGCAACCCTATGTGGTTTAACAATTCATTACAAGTGTTTCCTAGTCCCTAAGGTTGTTCCATTTCATGATTAGATGTTATAAACACTAATTAGATACATATATGTGTCATTATATGCTAAATAGGATCCGTGTGTGCTCAAGCCTTCACTTGACACTTAGCAATCCTTATCGATCTTTCATTCGCATCACTCACTACAGGTGAGTTCATACCCCTTAACTTATATTTTAAATGATCTTAAATGCTTTTATGGGGGGGGGGGGGGAATACAAGTAGAAAACATATAAGTTATATAATCAATCACATGTGATTAATAACTGTGTTTCAAACAAAGGATTTCTTATTCTTTAAAACTGTATTATCAAACAAACTGCTTTTAAATCGTTTTATAAACTAACATCAAGTCATTAATATTTATTGTTAAACTCTTTAAATGTATTACAAAACCTCTTTTAAACTTATATATTGTCAAAATCATGTCTATATATGTATAGTTATATAAATAGTGTTTAAAGGACTTAGGACTGCTAACTCGCCGTATTTCATTTTCCTTGTTTGGATGTGGACTTAGGGTATCGGTTATTTGTCCGAAGGTCGTCTAAATATTAGATATATATTATGTATACATATGTAGACATAAAAGTACTATCAATCAGTTCAGTACCTTTGGGTAGCAAGGGTATACATTCTGTCATTTATTCAATTACAGAAATCAATAGTAAATTATAATAGGTATAGTTTAGGAGAATATTATCATATACAAATACTATAACAGAGAGTACTATAACAGAGAATACTATAACAGAGAATACTACAACAGAGAATACTAGACAGAGAATACTATACAAAGGATACTATACATAGAATACTACTACTATAACAAGTATACTATAACAAGGTTCAGAAATAACATACTGTGAGATACTACTTCATGACACAGCGACCATTTCGTTGTGTCACGTTTTGTAACCAGAATCTCCTGGAGGGAGAGCGTGAGTTTGCGTATAGATCTATACTATATTGACTATCCTACACCTAGTTGTTCGCTACAGTGGGACTTGCAAGGCTACGGGTGCCAAATGGCATTTCTTCCGACGTCTTTCATCGTTGTGTTATAGTCGGTTTAGTATGGTAACAACCTCATCACATTTTACCTTATATAAGCCGTTTGGTTTAAGGTAGTTATTACTATAGTAGTCACTACATGTAATACTGCAGTACACATACAGTTTCCCATTATATTCAAATTGTGATCTTCTCACATAAAGGGTAATATAAAACTATATTTTGGTAATGATAGTCATATTTGGGAAAAGCATCCACTTTTACAGAGAAACAAACATACAAAACAGCCGGGTCTTGGTAGAAGACTACTTTTTATACTAGTAGAAAATATAGGATTTTCTAGGAGTTTTGAAACATATACAAACATTTACATTGAACATTTACAAACATTTTCAGTAAACGTATACAAACATTGACACTGAATACTTATGAACTCACCAGCTTTAATGCTGATCTACGCTTTCAAAATAACTTGTATTCTCAGGTCATCAGTAGACAGGTACAGTCGACCAGGTTTTGAGAAGATGAAGCATGTTCAAGACTCGTCTTTTATTTTGATTATTCATTTTGGTGTCTTACTACTTTCAAATAACACAATTGTATTAAATTATACTATTAATGCAATGGATGATGTTGTTGCTTGTTTACTACTTTGCATTGTTATGATACTGTACATGACGTCCTCCGCCCCTGAACGTTTCCGCCGTTCCGGTTTTGGGGGTGTGACAGATTGGTATCAGGGCATTGTTTATAGTGAATCGAGTATATCAACCCATAAAAGATATACAAACTATAAACACAAAAGGGATTAAAATACTCTGACCAAGAGTTTATACTTTTAAATAATAAAATATTTAACTAAGTATACCTACCTGTATTCATTCTAAAATCAGTGTCACTAGGACAAAACAAAAGTGTTACGATTGTTGAACATCACAAGTAGGCTTGGCGATGTATGGTCCATTTCATGATTAGATGTTATAAACACTAATTAGATACATATATGTGTCATTATATGCTAAATAGGATCCGTGTGTGCTCAAGCCTTCACTTGACACTTAGCAATCCTTATCAATCTTTCATTCGCATCACTCAGTACAGGTGAGTTCATACCCCTTAATTTATCTTTTAAATGATTTTAAATGCTTTTATGGGGGGGGGGGGGAATACAAGTAGAAAACATATAACTTATATAATCAATCACATGTGATTAATAACTGTGTTTCAAACGAAGGATTTCTTATACTTTAAAACTGTATTATCAAACAAACTGCTTTTAAATCGTTTTATAAACTGACATCAAGTCATTAATATTTATTGTTAAACTCTTTAAATGTATTACAAAACCTCTTTTAAACTTATATATTGTCAAAATCATGTCTATATATGTATAGTTATATAAATAGTGTTTAAAGGACTTAGGACTGCTAACTCGCCTTATTTCATTTTCCTTGTTTGGAGGTGGACTTAGAGTATCGTTTATTTGTCCAAAGGTCGTCTAAATATTAGATATATATTATGTATACATATGTAGATATAAAAGTACTATCAATCAGTTCAGTACCTTTGGGTAGCAAGGGTATACATTCAGTCATTTATTGAATTACAGAAATCAGTACTAACTATAATAGGTATAGTTTAGGAGAATACTATCATATACAAATACTATAACAGAGAGTACTATAACAGAGAATACTATAACAGAGAATACTACAACAGAGAATACTAGACATAGAATACTATACAAAGGATACTATACAAATGATACTATACATAGAATACTACTACTATAACAAGTATACTATAACAAGGTTCAGAAATAACATACTGTGAGATACTACTTCATGACACAACGACCATTTCGATGTGTCACGTTTTGTAACCAGAATCTCGTGGAGGGAGAGCGTGAGTTTGCGTATAGATCTATACTGGATTGACTATCCTACACCTAGTTGTTCGCTACAGTGGGACTTGCAAGGCTACGGGTGCCAAATGGCATTTCTTCTGACGTCTTTCATCGTTGTGTTATAGTCGATTTAGTATGGTAACAACCTCATCACATTTTACCTTATATAAGCCATTTGGTTTAAGGTAGTTATTACTATAGTAGTCACTACATGTAATACTGCAGTACACATACAGTTTCCCATTATATTCAAATTGTGATCTTCTCACATAAAGGGTAATATAAAACTATATTTTGGTAATGATAGTCATATTTGGGAAAAGCATCCACTTTTACAGAGAAACAAACATACAAAACAGTCGGGTCTTGGTAGAAGACTACTTTTTATACTAGTAGAAAATATAGGATTTTCTAGGAGTTTTCAAACATATACAAACATTTACATTGAACATTTACAAACATTTTCGGTAAACGTATACAAACATTGACACTGAATACTTATGAACTCACCAGCTTTAATGCTGATCTACGCTTTCAAAATAACTTGTATTCTCAGGTCATCAGTAGACAGGTACAGTCGACCAGGTTTAGAGAAGATGAAGCATGTTCAAGACTCGTCTTTTATTTTGATTATTCATTTTGGTGTCTTACTACTTTCAAAGAACACAATTGTATTAAATTATACTATTAATGCAATGGATGATGTTGTTGCTTGTTTACTACTTTGCATTGTTATGATACTGTACATGACGTCCTCCGCCCCTGAACGTTTCCGCCGTTCCGGTTTTGGGGGTGTGACAGATTGGTATCAGAGCATTGTTTATAGTGAATCGAGTATATCAACCCATAAAAGATATACAAACTATAAACACAAAAGCGATTAAAATACTCTGACCAAGAGTTTATACTTTTAAATAATAAAATATTTAACTAAGTATACCTACCTGTATTCATTCTAAAATCAGTGTCACTAGGACAAAACAAAAGTGTTACGATTGTTGAACATCACAAGTAGGCTTGGCGATGTATGGTCCATTTCATGATTAGATGTTATAAACACTAATTAGATACATATATGTGTCATTATATGCTAAATAGGATCCGTGTGTGCTCAAGCCTTCACTTCACACTTAGCAATCCTTATCAATCTTTCATTCGCATCACTCACTACAGGTGAGTTCATACCCCTTAATTTATCTTTTAAATGATTTTAAATGCTTTTATGGGGGGGGGAATACAAGTAGAAAACATATAACTTATATAATCAATCACATGTGATTAATAACTGTGTTTCAAACAAAGGATTTCTTATACTTTAAAACTGTATTATCAAACAAACTGCTTTTAAATCGTTTTATAAACTGACATCAAGTCATTAATATTTATTGTTAAACTCTTTAAATGTATTACAAAACCTCTTTTAAACTTATATATTGTCAAAATCATGTCTATATATGTATAGTTATATAAATAGTGTTTAAAGGACTTAGGACTGCTAACTCGCCTTATTTCATTTTCCTTGTTTGGAGGTGGACTTAGAGTATCGTTTATTTGTCCAAAGGTCGTCTAAATATTAGATATATATTATGTATACATATGTAGATATAAAAGTACTATCAATCAGTTCAGTACCTTTGGGTAGCAAGGGTATACATTCAGTCATTTATTGAATTACAGAAATCAGTAGTAAACTATAATAGGTATAGTTTAGGAGAATACTATCATATACAAATACTATAACAGAGAGTACTATAACAGAGAATACTATAACAGAGAATACTACAACAGAGAATACTAGACATAGAATACTATACAAAGGATACTATACAAATGATACTATACATAGAATACTACTACTATAACAAGTATACTATAACAAGGTTCAGAAATAACATACTGTGAGATACTACTTCATGACACAACGACCATTTCGATGTGTCACGTTTTGTAACCAGAATCTCGTGGAGGGAGAGCGTGAGTTTGCGTATAGATCTATACTGGATTGACTATCCTACACCTAGTTGTTCGCTACAGTGGGACTTGCAAGGCTACGGGTGCCAAATGGCATTTCTTCTGACGTCTTTCATCGTTGTGTTATAGTCGATTTAGTATGGTAACAACCTCATCACATTTTACCTTATATAAGCCATTTGGTTTAAGGTAGTTATTACTATAGTAGTCACTACATGTAATACTGCAGTACACATACAGTTTCCCATTATATTCAAATTGTGATCTTCTCACATAAAGGGTAATATAAAACTATATTTTGGTAATGATAGTCATATTTGGGAAAAGCATCCACTTTTACAGAGAAACAAACATACAAAACAGCCGGGTCTTGGTAGAAGACTACTTTTTATACTAGTAGAAAATATAGGATTTTCTAGGAGTTTTCAAACATATACAAACATTTACATTGAACATTTACAAACATTTTCAGTAAACGTATACAAACATTGACACTGAATACTTAGGAACTCACCAGCTTTAATGCTGATCTACGCTTTCAAAATAACTTGTATTCTCAGGTCATCAGTAGACAGGTACAGTCGACCAGGTTTTGAGAAGACGGAGCATGTTCAAGACTCGTCTTTTATTTTGATTATTCATTTTGGTGTCTTACTACTTTCAAAGAACACAATTGTATTAAATTATACTATTAATGCAATGGATGATGTTGTTGCTTGTTTACTACTTTGCATTGTTATGTTACTGTACATGACGTCCTCCGCCCCTGAACGTTTCTGCCGTTCCGGTTTTGGGGGTGTGACAGATTGGTATCAGAGCATTGTTTATAGTGAATCGAGTATATCAACCCATAAAAGATATACAAACTATAAACACAAAAGGGATTAAAATACTCTGACCAAGAGTTTATACTTTTAAATAATAAACTATTTAACTAAGTATACCTACCTGTATTCATACTAAAATCAGTGTCACTAGGACAAAACAAAAGTATTACGATTGTTGAACATCACAAGTAGGCTTGGCGATGTATGGTCCATTTCATGATTAGATGTTATAAACACTAATTAGATACATATATGTGTCATTATATGCTAAATAGGATCCGTGTGTGCTTAAGCCTTCACTTGACACTTAGCAATCCTTATCGATCTTTCATTCGCATCACTCACTACACGTGAGTTCATACCCCTTAACTTATATTTTAAATGATTTTAAATGCTTTTATGGGGGGGGGGAATACAAGTAGAAAACATATAAGTTATATAATCAATCACATGTGATTAATAACTGTGTTTCAAACAAAGTATTTCTTATACTTTAAAACTGTATTATCAAACAAACTGCTTTTAAATCGTTTTATAAACTGACATCAAGTCATTAATATTTTATGTTAAACTCTTTAAATGTATTACAAAACCGCTTTTAAACTTATATATTGTCAAAAGCATGTCTATATATGTATAGTTATATAAATAGTGTTTAAAGGACTTAGTTTTGCTAACTCGCCTTATTTCCTTTTCCTTGTTTGGAAGTGGACTTAGGGTATCGGTTATTTATCCGAAGGTCGTCTAAATATTAGATATATATTATGTATACATATGTAGATATAAAAGTACTATCAATCAGTTCAGTATGTTTGGGTAGCAAGGGTATACATTCAGTCATTTATTCAATTACAGAAATCACTAGTAAACTATAATAGGTATAGTTTAAGAGAATACTATCATACACAAATACTATAACAGAGAGTACTATAACAGAGAATACTATAACAGAGAATACTACAACAGAGAATACTAGACAGAGAATACTATACAAAGGATACTATACATAGAATACTACTACTATAACAAGTATACTATAACAAGGTTCAGAAATAACATATTGTGAGATACTACTTCATGACACAGCGACCATTTCGTTGTGTCACGTTTTGTAACCAGAATCTCCTGGAGGGAGAGCGTGAGTTTGCGTATAGATCTATACTGGATTGACTATCCTACACCTAGCTGTTCGCTACAGTGGGACTTGCAAGGCTACGGGTGCCAAATGTCATTTCTTCCGACGTCTTTCATCGTTGTGTTATAGTCGGTTTAGTATGGTAACAACCTCATCACATTTTACCTTACATAAGCCATTTGGTTTAAGGTAGTTATTACTATAGTAGTCAGTACATGTAATACTGCAGTACACATACAGTTTCCCATTATATTCAAATTGTGATCTTCTCACATAAAGGGTAATATAAAACTATATTTTGGTAATGATAGTCATATTTGGGAAAAGCATCCACTTTTACAGAGAAACAAACATACAAAACAGTCGGGTCTTGGTAGAATACTACTTTTTATACTAGTTGAAAATATAGGATTTTCTAGGAGTTTTCAAACATATACAAACATTTACATTGAACATTTACAAACATTTTCAGTAAACGTATACAAACATTGATACTGAATATTTATGAACTCACCAACTTTAATGTTGATCTACGGTTTCAAAATAACGTGTATTCTCAGGTCATCAGTAGACAGGTACAGTCGACCAGGTTTTGAGAAGACGAAGCATGTTCAAGACTCGTCTTTTATTTTCATTATTCATTTTGGTGTCTTACTATTTCAAAGAACAAATTGTATTAAATTATACTATTAATGCAATAGATGATGTTGTTGCTTGTTTACTACTTTGCATTGTTATGATACTGTACATGACGTCCTCCGCCCCCGAACGTTTCCGCCATTCCGGTTTTGGGGTGTGACAAAATGTATGTTTGTTACCGTCATCTGTACAAGTATATTGTAGTCTTATTAATGAATAATACCATATCATGAATGTTTCCCTAAACTTTATGTTGTACTAGTGTACTCTGTACTAGGGAAGTAGTGTAACGTAGTAGTGATTGTATGAAAACCTTTGTATGAATGCCTGGATCCCACCAGCTGTAGTGTAAAATAGTGTACTGTAGTTTCATTATTTAAAATAAAACCATTGAAGAAGAGTTAATCCCGTAAACAATGTTTTAGTTAATACTATTGTGAATTTCATACAACCATGCTAAAATGACTAGTGGGCTCTACGACGTTCTTCAGGCGTCGGAATGTTATGACATTTGTCACCCCAGGCCTGCTGGCCGTTGTTGCAAGCAACTCAGGTGCGGGATCATCAGTCTCATATATATCTAAACACAAATTCACGCTCTCCCTACAAGAGACTCTAGTTATAATTTATAGGACTTGACCCCGTACCCTGATGGGTATAATGAAGTAGTGCCTCACAACCCTGTATTAACTTGTTTACGTGTAGTGTTATAGTGTTCTCATGTACTTGAAACTGTATGTATTACCTCGTAGTAGTGTACTTTGTAATGTAAAATAATTATACTTAAATAATTATTTAGTTGTGTATCCTTGAATTAGTGAAATAGAGTAGTGTTCCGTAAACTATACCTATTATAGTTTATATACTTGTCTCTATATAGTGTAGTGTTTCCCAAACTATACCTATTATAGTTTAAATGTATGTTCTTGTTTCGTTTATTGAACTTAGCAAAATAGCGTAGTGGTTTAACAACTATACCAATTATAGTTTAAATGTATGATTTGTAATGAACTGAAAACTTTGCAATTTAACAATGTGTATAAACCGGTAGTAAGAGATTCGTGAAAAATACCCTTTTTGCTCGACATGTTACAAATGGGTTTTATATATATATATATATATATATATATATATATATATATATATATATATATATATATATATATATATATATATATAGAGAGAGAGAGAGAGAGAGAGATAAAATGTAGCGATAAATCGGTTTGAAACAATTGGAAATGGTTTGAAACGGTTCGAAATCATTTAAATATTAACACAAGAGTCCTTGTGTTTTACTTGTATTCCCACCCTAAAAATATTGAAAAATAGTGAAAACGTAGGGGTATGAACTTACCTCTAATGTGTGTTCGTGTTTGGATGCGAAGAGGTAGAGTCGATCCTCGCACTAGCGTACGTGAGAATAACGTTATCCTCAAAATATTATATCCGATGTCGTATTGAAATTAATAAGATATTAATTTAAATAATAGATTGAATAATGAATTAAATAATAATTAAAGTGTTAGACAACACTTTAATTATGTAAGGAATACTTACAAAAATTATTTTGAATTATTTGGAGTGTTCTTGACGTTTTTGGTGTGCAAGAGGGGTTTTCGGTGGGCTTCGGAGGGCTTTCGGTGTGTTCTTGGGTGGAAGCTTGATGATTTGAAGGTTGTTCTTGTGTTCTAGGTGTTTTTGGTGGAAATAAGAAGATCTGGGCAATATTTTATGAAGATATGAAGGTTCATGGATCAGTTTTAAGAGCAAAAACTGGGGTGTTTGTAGCCTAAAATGTGAGAAATGAATTAGGTTCACGGTCGAAAACATATATATGGGGGTGGTTTTCGGTCCTAATGGGCCTAACCTTAGGGTTTTTGGTCAAAAAGTAGTCCAAAAGAATAGTTTTTGGTGCATAGGTGGGACCCTTCGCATGACTGATTTCAGTGCTAACATAAATCAATTTTCAGTCCGGAGGAAAAAAGTGGACCTCCTGCGAGATTTCGGTGGGAAAATGGTTGTTTCGGTTGGAAGGTGGGGACCGAAGCGATAGTTCTCGGTTGAGTGGGTTTTTATCCCAAACTTTAAAATACTTATTTAATAAGGGGATTTTTATATATTAAATCATTATTTTAACCCTTAGGAACTTAACTTGACAAAATAGTCAAAACGAGTTGCTAAGTGTATCAAAGTATGCATTAGTAATATAAAAGTTTTAAAGAGTGGATGTTTAATAAGAGCTAAAGGGTGAGACCGTATTGCACCCGATACCAGTCTTTAATTATTAGAAGATCAGCTTGGATTTGATCTGAATTTTGCATATGATATTGGGCACATGGGGGAAAGTAATGATAAATTTCAATAGTAATGGCCTTTTGGGAAACTATTCAAGAAAATAGTTTCCATGGGAAGCAATGTCAACTTGGTTTAGACATTTGAAGCACCATGGTATTAAGTATTAACCGAAACACATTTCATATCCATGTTTTAACATATATTCAATGTGAAATGAAAACTAAAATATCAATGATACGATCAATAAAATCACATAAACTCGCTTCACTCCCACAACAGAAACCCTGACATACCAACGTATTGTTTGTTATAATAAATTGTAAGTGTGTTGCGTAACATGATCACAAACACTAATATAACTAAAAAGAAAGGTAAAAAATTCAAATCAAAACATGAAGAGAATAAATTTATTCATCAAGATGTAATTTGTATTAATGTAAAAATGACACAACCAAACTTCAACCTGTTGGGTCAAAAATATGATTTATACTTTACTTTTCTAGGCTTTAATAGTTTTCGGTCCATGTGGTGTGTACGGTTAGGAGGGTTCACGGCCCAGGTGGGTGTTTACGGCCGTGAACCTATTCACGGCCCATGTTCCCTATAAATAGATGTCAGGTGGTAGAGGGAGTTAACGACTAAGAGAGAGAAGACTAGTGTGTGTGTGTGTGTGTGTGAATCTCATATGTATGGAGCATCAATCTCATTATTGAATACATCATAGATTCATCATCTTCTTCTTATCCTTCTTCTTTATTTGATCTTGCATCATCCAATTGATTGGGATTCCGCACCATCAATTGGATCTGATTGATACATCAAGCAAAATTTGGGACTTACAGTTGGTATCAGAGCTTGGATTGTATCAAACATTTTGGCAAGATCTGGAGCGTTTTTGCATTTTTTTTCTTAAAGGATTTTACGTTTTTGGATAGCTTTTGAAAAAATATTGGGTGTTTGTTCTTTGTGTTTTTCATAAAAACGAGTTTTTGATCGAGTGTTTGGGCTTAAAAAGGTGAAAAATGTTGTTTTTTCGCGATCCGAAGAAGGGTTCACAGCCAACCAAAGCTTTCACGGCCCAGGACCGAAGAAGCTTTCACAGTCGAAATCTTGTTTGCGGTCCGAAGTTCGTTTACGACCGAGAAGAGTTTGCGGTCAGAAGTCGTAGCACGTGTTTGGTCCTTGCTCATTCTCGGTCGCGCACCTCGCACGTGTTCGGTCCACGTGTTAGGCTCGCATTTCTGGTCAGCCTCGTTCTTGACCAGCAGGTGTCTGGCCCTCGTGGGCGGTCCTCGCGCGTGTAGTACTCGCAGATTCCCTTTCAGCAACGTGTTTTTATTCAAAAATTCTGGCGTGGTACAAGGATCGAACCCAGGTCACTTGGGAACTCAACCAATGCCCTTATCAGTCCATCTAGCAAGGCTGGTGTTATATTCCTTCCTGATTTAATTCAAAAAGACTCACTGCTTCGACCTTAATTTCGTAATTTTGACAAATTTTGCCCAAAATTAAAATTTTCAAATTTTAAAGCTTCATTTTCAACCAAAATTTTGGTGTTTAATTTTTTACTATCATTTTTGACTCTTGACCTTAAAAATTTGACTTTGACTTTCTCGTTTAACCTTCAAATTTTTACTTTTAGCTTTTCGGTTTGACTTCTAAGTTTGACTTTTCAAGATTGACTTTTAAGTTTGACTTTTTAAGCTTGACTTTTAAGGTTGACTTTTGAGGTTTTAAGTCAAAGGGCAATTTAAAAAAACAATGAGTTCCTCATACATATCGGTCAATGAAGTTTCATGTTCTAAATCTTGTGAAGCTACGATTAAATTTCTTCGTGAACAAAATGACTTACTAAAAAGGGAAAATGAGGACCTTAAATATGAAGGATATACACTTAGGAAAGGTCAAAAACCCCTAAAAGCACAACTAGAGGCCAAAATCAAGGACTTTACAACACTTCAAGAAGAATATAGCAATAAATGTGAAAATTATAAATATGTTAAGGAACAGCTTGCTAACATGACTATCGAACTTGATGCAATAAAAGATAAATATAAAGATGCTGAATTCAACTTTAATAAATTTGATGTGTCAAGTGAGATAGTTGCATCCTTGATAGAGAAACAATTAACATTTAAAGATAATCAAACTAAGGGTTTAGCGTATCATAGTGTTCCACCTCCTTTTAATGACAACTATAACCCACCCCTTGAGACCAACAATGAAGAAATACCTGCTCAGTATGGCCAAACCATTGTTCCAGCTTCAGTTAATACTGAACAATCTGGGCCAACTGAGAATATTAATGTGAACGTTATTTATGATTCTACTTCTTGTGCAGGTAAAGTAGTGGAAGAGGAGGACAAGGAGAACAGAAACAATGCTAGTTCTGTTGATTCTGTTGACTGTCAAACCAATGACTCCTTGAACTCTGAGTCTGTTCCTTCTGATTAACCTACTGTTGGTAAATACAGGTCACCAAAACAAGTGAAGCAGAGTGCTTGCTGCAAGTGTGCTTGTGGGAACAATCAACGACAAGGCAAGGACACGCCACCAGGGGCAGGAAGAAACAACTCCTACGTGAAGAAGCTGACTTGCTTCCACTGTGGAACACCTGGACACATTGCCAGAAATTGTCCAAATTGTGCATACGTTCCCTACTACGCACAAGGATGGCAAAATGCGCCAAGAGGGAGATTCTCCAAAGGAAATCATTCGAAGTCACATTCGCGTAATGGTGATTGGAATGCGCCGAAGGGAAAGATTCCAACTCACAAGACCAAGAATCTAACTCCCAAGAACAAGAAGGGAATGTCGGCCAAGAAGCGAAGTTCAAGAGATGCTCCAGTGAAACCAAGACCGGTTAGGTCAAAGTCATCTCGACGATCGACTTCAAATTTAAAAGCAAGTGATAAGGCATCCATCCGATTGAACAAGAAATGGGTTAAACCCGACTACAGATGCGTACCAAAGGTTCAATCTCCCAAATCTTCTAATGATTCTAATATTTCTTCATCTTCTGTCTGTGATAAGCAGGATATGTCTTGGGAGGGAGTATCGTGTGTAGATGACAAAGGTCAACCCAGTTTCAAAATGGACTACGTTCCAAAGACCAACTGATCCCGCACTCTGTGCTGGAGCAGCTATGGAGGAATATCATTAGACCTCGGTTTGTTGATAGTGGCTGTTCCAAGCCCATGGTAGGGGACATCTCTCAATTATACAACATTCAAAACTATAAGTGAGAGTATGTGTCCTTTGAGGGAATGGAAGAAAGGAGAGGATCAAAAATGGGGTTTGTGCTTAATGATGTGAACAATTTTTAGATCTGTTCCGAGATTGAAACACAGTTAAGGCTGAATTCATTGCTGCTTGCATCTTCAGTTGCTGACTTTCGGTTTGAATTCTTTCGATACTCCTGAGTTTTTCTTAAAATGATTCGTTTCAAAGGAATTTTTTTTTAATTTTGCGCATTTATTTTATTTATTCCCCGTGCTCAATTTAAGGGGGAGAAATCAAAATACAAAAAAATTAGAAAAATAAAAAAAAAGAAATTTAAATTTTGTATTTTACTTTTGTTTTTGGTTAAATTTGTTCATATTTTCTTATATGCACAAATTTAAGGGGGAGAATTAAAACAAAAAATTTATAAAATTTCAAAAATACAAAAATATTTTCATTTATGTTTTTATTTCTTTTTCAGAAAAATTCAAAAATATTGTTTGTGAGCGTATTATCTTTTATTTTTAATTCTTAGTGTGCTAAGCTTACTTTTATTTTTTATGTTTATCTCAAAATTTTCATTTGTCTTGAAAAGTGATTTCAGTAGAAGATGAGACTCATGGAGACTGTATCGAGAATTTCTGAGCCACGGCTTCATCCGTGATCATCGAAGAATTCTCATTCGAAGGAACAAGAAATGAAGATTATTCTTTCAACATACAATCTTCCAACCCCAGAAGCAAGGTGAAGCTGTACTTGAAGATTATGTGACAGATTGCATTGAAGCCTCCTCAATCAATTTGCTGCTATATATGTACCTGCTGAAGTGATCCATAAGATTCGTTCTCTCTGTTGTTCTCTCTGAAGATTCTCAAGCTGAAAGCGTTGATTTTCAAGAATCTCTACATGAAGCCTCCACACCCAATGTGTGTTCAAAGTCAAATCTTGAAGAAAATCCCATCCGTTCAAGATGAAGTCATCCCGCTAGAAGATTCAGTTGTTCATCTTGAAGTTGTGAAGAAATTGAAGATAAAAGCTGAAGCCAAGCTCCAAATGAAGGTTGACAAGAAAAGCCAGCAACATTCTTAGGGGGAGTTTGTTGGGTCAAAGAAAGAAAGTTATAAACCAAGGGGGAGATTGTTGGGTCAAAAATATGGTTTATACTTTACTTTTCTAGGCAACTATATTTTTCAGTCTAGGACCGTAAACAGCCTGGTGTTTACGGCTGTATGGGTGTTCACGGCCGTGAACCTGTTTACGGTCGTGAACGTGTTCTCGGTCAACTATTGGGTTTTCGGTCAAGGCCTTGTATTTTCGGCTTGGCCTTAGGTCCATATATATATATATATATATATATATATATATATATATATATATATATATATATATATATATATATATATATATATATATATATATATATATATATATAGTATTAGTGGAATCATAAGAACACGGCTAGGGAGGAGCATTCATTCATATTATGTGCCAGAGAGAGAAACTAGAGAGAACTTTTATATGTGTGTGTGAATCTTGTGTTGGAACATCATTCTAATCATATAAACATTGAAGATTCATCAACATTCATCTTATTCTTCTTCTCTTTCTTCTTCATTTGATCTTACATCATCCAATTGATTGGGATTCCGCACCATCAATTGGATCTGATTGATACGTCAAGCAAATTTGGGACTTACAGTTGGTATCAGAGTAAGGGTTTAGGGTATAATAGCGTTCCACCTCCCTTTAATGACAACTATAACCCACCCCTTGAGACCAACAAGGAAGAAATACCTACTTAGTATGGCCAAACCACTGTTCCAGCTTCACTTAATACTGAACAATCTGAGCCAACTGAGAATATCAAGGTGAACGTTTTTGATGATTCTACTTCTCGTGCAGGTAAAGTAGCAGAAGATGAGAACAAGGAGAACACTATAGAACAAACTAATGTCTCCTTGAACTTTGAATCTGTTGCTTCTACCTCAGTTGCTTCTGATCAACCTGCTATTGGTAAATACAGGCCACCTATTCAAGCTAAACAGAGTGTCTGTTGCAAGTGTGCTTGTGGGAACAATCAGAGACAAGGCAAGGGCGTGCTACCAGCGTCAAGCAGAAACAATTCCCACGTGAAGAAAAATACATGTTTTCACTGTGGAACACATGGACACATTGCTAGAAATTGTCCAAATTGCGCATACGTTCCCTAATATGCACAAGGATGGCAAAATGCGCCAAGAGGGAGATTCTACAAAGGAAATCATTCGAGATCACAATCGCGAAATGGCGACTGGAATGCCAAGAAGACCAAGAAATCAACTCTCAACAACAAGAAGGCTATGCTGGCCAAGAAGTCCAATCCAAGAGATGCTCCAGTGAAGCAAAGACCGGTTAGGTCAAAGTCATCTCGGCAGCCGACTTCAAGTTCAAAAGCAAGTACCGAGGCATCCATCCGATCGAACAAGAAATGGGCTAAACCAAACTACAGATGGGTACCAAAGCTTCAATCTCCCAAATCTTCTAATGACTCTAATTTTTCTTCATCTTCTGTTTGTGATAAGCAGGATATGTCATGGGAGAGAGTACCATGCAAAAATGACAAAGGTCGACCCAGTTTCAGAATGGAATAGGTTCCAAAGACCAACTGATCCCGCACTCTGTGCTAGAGCAGTTGTGGAGGCATATCATCAGACTTCGATTTGTTGATAGTAGCTGTTCCAGGCACATAATAGGAGACATCTCTCAACTGTACAACATTCAGAACTTTGTTTGAGAGTATGTGTCCTCTGCGGGAAGGGAAGAAAGGAAAGGATCACACATGGGGTTTTGTGCTTAACGATGTGAAGAATTTTCGGATCTGTTCTAAGATTATGCGTGTTGTTCTCAGACCTTCTAGATGCAAATTCAATCGATGACTTACAGTGTTAGTTTTCTTCTCGATACTCCTTAGTTTTTCTTACATTGATTCGTTTTGAAGATAATCTTTTATTTTCTTATAGTATTTTGTTAGTAGGTATTGTTTGGGAAGTGATATGAAGTATAGTGCTAAAGGGCAATTTATGATGCGTGTAATGCACTAAAGCCGAATTGTCTAGAATCTGTGTTCAATGTGCTGGTAGGCACAAAGGATTTAAATGGACTAGACTAGGCATAGATGGATTGTGAAAAGACTTGACAAATATGAACTTAGATAGTTTCATTTGGACTGACCATACGACGCTCGGGTAGATTGAGCAGTGAGATAAACATGGGAACCTGCGAGATACACTAAAAGTTTATTATCTAGAACTGTGGCTCAACATTTCCTTGATGTATGGAATCATGTCCTTAATTCCGGTACTGATAGGGCGACTGGGGGTTCTGATAAAGTAGGTATGTAGGAAATTATTTTCTTGCTTTCTATCTGTTAGTCATATGTTGCCTCCTCTGCGTGATTGGAACATATCCAACCTGGACTGCAACATATGTAACTTCATCTATATGCATCCTCTTCTATATGCAATTCTTTCTATCTGTTAGCCATATGTTGTCCCCTCTACGTGATCGGAAGATCCGACCTGGGTCACAGAATATGCACTCTACTATCTCTATAACCCTCTATCTCTGTTAGTCATATGTTGTTCCCTCTGTGTGATTGGAAGACATCCGACCTGGGATACAACATATGCACTTCTATATCTGACTTCTTTCTGAATAATTGAATACTCACCTATAGTAAGGAATTCTTTGGAAGTTCTTGATTACCGGGGTATGTCGGGAAGTGCGGAACACGTTCTAGTACACCTAAAATTGAATCACTTAAAAGGTTATCTATAGATCTTGCTGCTTAATTTAAGTGGACAACAATATCCTTGGTCGTCGTCAGCTAAATGTCCATTTAAGAATATAGATCACATTGTCTTGTCACTTATAACCTGTCCAATTTGTCAACATCCTTTGTGTTTAAGTGGATCACAATACCAGTGATTGACCAGATCTAAACATGCATGCGTGTGCTCGATAAACGATATTGAATTGTTTGACAACTTTGATCCCAAATACTTTTGTTTTTGTTAAATTTGTTCATAGTTTTCCTCTATGCACAAATTTAGGGGGAGAATTAAAAATTAAAAAAAAAACAAAAAAAATCAGAAAACCAAAAATCCAAAAATAGTTTTGTTTCTGTTTTTTATTTATTTTTCAGAAAAAATAAAAAAAAATCCAAAAATATTTTCATTTCTGTTTTATTTTTTTTTTTAGAAAATATGAAAAATACAAAAATATTGTGTGTTGAGTTTGTTTTTATCTCAAATTTTCTTTTTCTTGAAAAGTGAATTCAAATGTAGATGAGACTCATGGAGACTGTATCGAGAATTTCTGAGCCATGGCTTCATCCGTGATCATCGAAGAATTCTCATTCGAAGGAACAAGAAATGAAGATTATTCTTTCAACATACAATCTTCCAACCCCAGAAGCAAGGTGAAGCTGTACTTGAAGATTATGTGACAGGTTGCATTGAAGCCTTCTCAATCAATTTGATGCTATCTTTGAACCTGCTGAAGTGATCCAGAATATTAGCTCTCTCTGTTGTTCTCTCTGAACATTCTCAAGCTGAAAGCGCCATTTTTTAAGAATCTTTACAAGAAGCTTCCTCACCCAATGTGCGTTCAGAGTCAAATTTTGAAGAAAAACCCAACTGCTCAAGATGAATTCATTTATTGAAGATTCATCAGGTTCATCTTGAAGTTGTGAAGAAATTGAAGATTAACACTGAAGCCAAGCTCCAAATGAAGATTGACAAGAATAGCCAGCTACACTTTTAGGGGGAGTTTGTTGGGTCCAAGAAAATAAAGCTATAAACCAAGGGGGAGATTGTTGGGTCAAAAATATGGTTTATACTTTACTTTTCTAGGCTTTAATAGTTTTCGGTCCATGTGGTGTGTGTGGTTAGGAGGGTTCACGGCCGTGAACCTGTTCACGGCCCATGTTCCTTAAAAATAGATGTCAGGTGGTAGAGGGAGTTAACGGCTAAAAGAGAGAAGAATAGTGTGTGTGTGTGTGTGTGAGTGTGTGAATCTCATATGTATGGAGCATAATTCTCATTAGTAAATACATCATAGATTCATCTTCTTCTTCTTCATTTGATCTTGCATCATCCAATTGATTGGGATTCCGCACCATCAATTGGATTTGATTGATACATCAAGCAAAATTTGGGACTTACACAACCATAATTCACAAACAGGAAAGAAGACGCCACAAGTATTAGCAAGATTGGGGAGATAATGGTAGTGTGGTGGCAATATAATCTGATTAATGTTTATGTATTTTCATAGGCAATTTCTGTGGTGATCTAATTATTCACAACAAATTGGAGATGATGAACCTTTTGCAATTAGAGCTGGATAACAATCCTTTATATCTTCATTGGGATAAGAGTCATGAGCGTGAACATCGCCCAAAAGAAACATCATTGCAATAATAATAGCTAGAATAGATCTAGTGTTCATAATTTTACTAATATTGTGATGAAAACTTGAAAGATATCAATATAAATAATGGGAAACTTGGCGTCTTATTACATTCACTATGTTATATATATATATATATATATATATATATATATATATATATATATATATATATATATATATATATATATATATATATATATATATATATATATACTATTAGAAATTAATAATCAAAACAAGCAATCTTTTAAAGTATGGAAGGGATGATAATGTAGCGCAAAAGAAATTTAATGAGGTAGTTAAGAATTTTAATAATGCAACTCAAGATTTATATTAGTTGTTTTTAGTCAAACCATAGGATTAAATGGAAGAGTTTAGTTTAGTTCGGTGTATAAAAAGTTTTGGTTTTCTTTTTTAACAAAAATCCAAATGGATTCTTGCTAGAAAAATTGCAAGGGTATGTAAATAATTTTATAATGTTTACTTAAGGTGTATAAAGCTTTGTGAGTTTGTTCAATCCCATAATGGTATTTTATCAAGTAAAATTGTATTTGTTTGGTTAATGGATTTCAAACAAATTTAGAGTAATTGTAATTTAAATTTCAATAGAAATTTTGTTTGGTTAACAAAATCAAACGAATAAGAGTTGTTTATATATATCATTAATTTTCGCATCCAGAAGAATTTACCATTATTTGGCTAAAGAAAAAGATTTTAGATTTCACTTCTTATGTTTTCTATAAAGACAAAAATGTCATCCCAAATTCCATTTGTTTTATTCATAATTCATCAAATCAAAACAAATTATCATCATCTGTCTCAACAAACACCCTCACCACCTATTTAGGCAACCACATACACCACAAAACCACAAACCCGACCTCATCCTACATCGACATGAACACAACATCCACATGAACATATCGACGTCCACGCCTAACCTACCTCTACACCCACACCTATACCCGCATGCACACGCCTACCCTACACTCGCCCTATATACATCCCACTCTAACACCAACAACGAATCCATAATATAACATTTAGATACCGAGGCTACTCTTTTTGTATGCACCTAACTTGGAAAAGGTTTTCAACTTATAAAAGAATTAATATGTACAAGATCTTGATGGGGATTAATAAAACCAATAAGGTGATTGGCATCGGATCAATGAACATATCAATACACGATATGACCATACAAAGATGAAGGTTACAAAAGTCCTTAGGCAGTATTCGGGCGGTCACCTGTTGTCAAGGGACTAACAAGATTTTAAATATTTAACTAATTAAAAATATAAATGTTTTGACTAATAGATGAAATTTTTGATAATTTCAGTCACTAACGATTATAATAAATTCGACTAATTAAGAACTTATTTTGAAAAGTTTGATCG
Source organism: Lactuca virosa (assembly GCF_052849685.1). NCBI lineage: Eukaryota > Viridiplantae > Streptophyta > Magnoliopsida > Asterales > Asteraceae > Lactuca > Lactuca virosa. The sequence goes on from NC_136433.1 coordinate 239,405,552, forward strand.
AATGACTTTTAGTGCATCTTGGACCAGCGAGGATCGACTCTAATTTATAAGAACAATTAGCACTAATCATAGACAATAAGATCCCATCAAAGGCCTTGGTGGCCGCTAATGCTGAATTTTACAACACTGATCGATAGTCACTGTGGTACAACATGTTCCCAAGCACAAAAATACATTTTAGATATATTTGGAATTCAAATTGTTCAAGTACTCATGTCAAATCGAGTTGCTAAGTGTATCAAAGTACGCATTAGTAATAATGAAATGCTTTAAAGAGTGGATGTTTAACAAGAGCTAAAGGGTGAGACAATATTGCACCCGATAACAGTCTCTAATTATTAGAAGATCAGCTTGGTGATGACCTGAATTTTCATATGATATTGGGCACGTGGGGGAAAGTAATGATAAATTTCAATAGTAATGGCCTTTTGGGAAACTATTCAAGAAAATAGTTTCCATGGGAAGCAATGTCAACTTGTTTTATACATTTGAAGCACCATGGTATTAAGTATTAACCGAAACACATTTCATGTGCATGTTTTAACATACATTCAGTGTGAAATGAAAACTAAAATATCAATGATACGATCAATAAAATCACTTAAACTCGCTTCACTCCCACAATAGAAACCCTGACATACCAACGTATTGTTTGTTATAATAAATTAAAATTGTGTTGCATAACATGATCACAAACACTATTAAAACCAAAAGGAAAGGTAAAAAAATTCAAATTAAAACAGGAAGAGAATAAACATATTCATCAAGATGTAATTTGTATTGATGTATCAATGACACAACCAAACTACAACCATAATTCACAAACAGGAAAGAAGACGCCACAAGTATTAGCAAGATTGGGGAGATATTGATAGTGTGGTGGCAATATAATCTGATTAATGTCTATGTATTTGCATAGGCAATTTCTGTAGTGATGTAATTCTTCACAACAAATTAGAGATGGTGAACCTTTTGCAATTAGAGCTGGATAACAATCCTTTATATCTTCATTGGGATTACAGTCTTGAGCTTGAACATCACCTAAAAGAAACATCATTGCAACAACAATAGTAAGAATATATCTAGTGTTCATCATTTTACTAATCTTGTGATGAAAACTTGAAAGATATCAATATAAATATTGGGAAACTTGGCTTCTTATTTCATTCACTAAGGTATATATATACTATTAAAAATTAATAATCAAAACAAACAATCTTTTAAAGTATGGAAGGGATGATAATGTAACGCAAAAGAAATTTAATGAGGTAACTAAGAATTTTGATAATGTAACACAAGATTTATATTAGTTGTTTTTAGTCAAACCATGGGATTAAATGGAAGAGTTTAGTTTAGTTCGGTGAATAAAAAGGTTTGGTTTTCTCTTTTACCAAAAATCCAAATGGACTCTTGCTCGAAAAATTGAAAGGGTATGTAAATAATTTTATAATGTTCACTTAAAGTGTATAAAGCTTTGTGAGTTTGTTCAATCCCATAGTGGTATTTGATCAAGTAAAATTGCATTTGTTTGGTTAATGCATTTCAAACAAATTTAGAGTAATTGTAATTTAAATTTCAATAGAAAGTATGTTTGGTTGACAAAATCAAACGAATTAGATTTGCTTAGATATATCATTAATTTTCTCATCCAAAAGAATTTGCCATTATTTGGCTAAGGAAAAAGATTTTAGATTTCACTTCTTATGTTTTCTATAAAGACAAAAATGTAATCCCAACTTTTCTTTGTTTTATTCATAATTCATCAAATAAAAAAAATTATCATTATCTCTCTCAACAAACACCCTGACCACCTATTTAGCGAACCACATACCTCCACAAACCCACAAACCCAACCTCAGCCTACATCGACATGCACACTACATCCATAAGAACATATCGACGTCGACGCCTAACCTACCCCTACACCTACACCTATTGCGACATCCCAATATTCACGGCTAGAAAAGACCGATTTGTTTATGCTTTATTTTGAAAATCAGAGTATCCTTTTTAAAGAACATTGTTGTGGAATTTTTTTCCCATAAAACATGATAAAGATTTTATACAAGAATTTCCAAATAAATGTATTTTATTCATTTTTAAAACATTGGGATGTCATCGTCAATACAAAAACATAAGCATAAACAGAACTTACATTCATTATCACTAGTGATTTACATCTCCTTAATCTCTCAGTGTAATGTAACTTCATATCGACACCTGTGATAAAAATAAACTGAGTGGGTCAGGTTGGGAAACCTGGTAAGTACATAGGGTTTTCAGCCCACAATAATATAATTATGTTTAATCATTAAACAATCAACCCAATTACCCATCCCCCTTATCTTCTTTATTTCTTAAGGATCTACCCTAAGAATCATTTATCATTCACTCATTCAGTCCTAAGGATTGTCTTAAGGAGTAGGCATGAAGTCCATCGTTGCCAATGACACGGTTGTCAATATTATCTATTAAGCACAGCTGCCAATATTATCATTTAGGCGTATCTACCAAAATTCTGACATTCTCTATTAGGCGCATCTACCAAGGTTATGATTGTCTCTATTAGGCGCAGCTGCCGATACTATCCTTAGAGCGCAGCTGCTAGGATGTTTAGAGTACATCACAGATCAAAAACATCTACAGGTTGTGGCGCAGCTACCAATGCTCATCTATATGGTACTAGGTCCATTGCTGCCAATGTTCACCTATAGGGCACTATATCCATACTGCCAATGTTCCTCTATATCAGCTTTCATCCCTCATCATTCATCTACCCATGTTTTACCCAACATATTTGGTAGATATAAAATACATATACAGTTTAAATCATTTGAAACATGTATAAAATTGTTAAATCCAGCATAGATAGCAAGTATATAGATAATATGCACACATAGCACGTAATCTATATAAAATGCTTCATATCTATGTGTAAGATGAAAGTAACTATGCAATCACTTGTTAAAGTGATGATTCCAAACTCGGGCAACGCTTCACTTTTAAGGATTCCATTTTCGTTCGAAGAAACCTAGCATTATTATCGCTAAGTTTTAGTCTAATCTTTATTGCGACTTATTATTAGTCTAGATTCATCATTAACTCAAAGTCTACTTCATGATCTATCAAGTAAGGATCAGCCAGGCAGGACAGTTGGGAGGTAGGACCATTTCGGCATATAGCTTTTGTGAAATCCAACAACCAAACCCAACGTGACCATTCTAGACACCTCTCCCGTAAGTAGTTCAATCAGTATAACGACTATGAATCATTGATAAATTTTATTTATAGTTTCATAATAACGATATTATAAGCTATTTTTAAAGTAGGGTAGCATAACTTACTTAGCTAGGAGTCGGGCTCTGCAGGGGCAGAACTTCGTCGCTGAATCTTTCTAAGAAAGATTCTTGCAGCGCTTATGCGCTCACCTTACTATACTAAAAACTACAGAAAGAGAAGTCGAATCACGAGGGACCAAAATGATTAGGGGATAAGAAGAGAAAGACTCTTGAATCAAGAGAATGGTGCAAGAAATATGAGAGCCTAGAGGCTCTTATTTATAGTAATTGAATTTTCAAAAACCACCCTCTATATTTACTTAAATGACTAAACACCCCTTTATAATACTATTTTAAATAGATTTAATGATATTTGTACTAAGCTAATGTCGAAAATACTCAACATTAGTCTTATAATGACCGCATCGTCGATACCTTTCTAATGATATATACATATGTATATATATGTAGACGTATATATGATTTACGTTTTATTTTAATACGTAAATGTGCTATTAAAAATTATAACTCGTTCATACGAAATCCATTTTTGACGTTCTGTATATCCACGCGTTGGTATTTACGAGCAATACAACTTTCATTTAGACGCCGTCAGCTAAATCTCATTATATCTTAGATTTACAAAACTATATCGAATTTATCGCGCTCGAAGAGTACAGACCAAGTTTCGTCCATATCTTTAACATACGAGTTCTATTCCCGACGTTCTTTATATCCATGTGTTGGTATTTATGAGTACTACAACTTTCATTTAGAATCCATCGGCTAATTCTCATTCTATCTTGAATTTACAAATCTGTATCGAATTTGCCGCGCTTGAAAAGTAGCGACTAAGTTTCGTCCATATCTTTCGCATACGAGCTCCATTTTTTACTGTCTCTTTATCATTGAGCTCCTATTAACAAGATCTTAAATTCTCGTTTACACTATTTTGGTTAAAAATCGACCGATCTAAAATTCGAATTTCGGGCTGTGCACTGCTATGCTAAATCTTAGAAATATCATAACTTCCTGATACGAAATCAGATTTGGACGTTCTTTTTAAGCACACTCTCGGTCTAACATATACTACGACTTTCTTTTTAGATCACTAAGTCTAGAAAGTATTTTATCGTATATTCACTTTTTATGATTCCCGGTGTCGTGCCGGTTTTGCCATAAAACTTCGACGGATCATAACTTCTTTGTTATAACTCGGATTTCAACATTCTTTATATGTATGGAACCCTTGTGACATCTACTATAACTTGGTCAAGATTATTTATTCTAAATAATATTATATCAAAAAAAGTTATTTTTGACACTTATTGTCTCTAAATTGACGAACTCGAATTTGCGGGTGTTACACCTATACCTGCATGCACACGCCTACCCTACACTCACTTTATACACATCTAACTCTAACACCAACAACGACACCATAATATAACATACGGATACCAAGGCTACTCTTTTTGTATGCACCTAACTTGGCAATGGTTTTCAACTTATAAAAGGATTAACATGTACAAGATCTTGATGGGAATTAATAAAACCAAAAAGGTGATTGGCATCGGTTCAATGAACATATCGATACACGATATGATTATACAAAAACAAAGGTTACAAAAGTCCTTAGGTATTAGTCGGGTGGTCACCTGTTGTGAAGGGACTAACAAGAGTTTAAATATTTAAGTAATTAAAAATCAAAATGTTTTGACTAATAGATGACATTTTTGATAATTTTAGTCACTGACGATTATTATAAGTTTGACTAATTAAGAACTTATTTTGAAAAGTTTGATCGAATGTTTTTTAGTGGATCTTTGACCGGGAAGGATCGACTCTAATTTATTAGAACAATTAGCACTAATCATAGACAATAAGATCCCACCAAACGCCTTGGTGGCCGCTAATGCTGAATTTTACAACACTGATCGATAGTCATTGTGGTACAACATGTTCCCACGCACAAATATATATATATATATATATATATATATATATATATATATATATATATATATTTGGAATTCAAATGGTTCAAGTACTCAAGTCAAAACGAGTTGCTAATTGTATCAAAGTAGGCGTTAGTAATAATGAAAGGCTTTAAAGAGTGGATGTTTAATAAGAGCTAAAGGGGGAGACCGTATTGCACCTGATAACGATCTCTCATTATTACAAGATCAGCTTGGAGATGACCTGAATTTTGCATATGATATTGGGCACGTGGGGGAAAAGTAATGATAAATTTCAATATTAATGGCCTTTTGGGAAACTATTCAAGAAAATAGTTTCCATGGGAAGCAATGCCAACTTGTTTTAGACATTTGAAGCACCATGGTATTAAGTATTAACCAAAACACATTTCATATCCATGTTTTAACATATATTCAATGTGAAATGAAAACTAAAATATCAATGATACGATCAATAAAATCACCTAAACTCACTTCACTCCCACAACAGAAACCCTGACATACCAGCATATTGTTTGTTATAATAAATTAAAAGTGTGTTACATAACATGATCACAAACACTAATATAACAAAAAGGAAAGGTAAAAAAATTCAAGTTAAAACATGAAGAGAATGAATTTATTCATCAAGATGTAATTTTTATTGATGTACAATGACACAACCAAACTACATCCCTAATTCACAAACAGGAAACAAGATGCCACAAATATTGGCAAGATTGGGGAGATATTGGTAGTGTGGTGGCAATATAATCTGATTAATGTCTATGTATTTGCATAGGCAATTTCTGTGCTGATCTAATTCATCGCAACAAATTGGAGATGGTGAACCTTTTGCAATTAGAGCTGGATAACAATCCTTTATATCTTCATTGGGATTACACTCTTGAGCGTGAACATCACCCAAAAGAAACATCATTGCAACAACAATAGCAAGAATAGATCTAGTGTTCATCATTTTACTAATCTTGTGATAAAAACTTGAAAGATATCAATATAAATATTGGGAAACTTAGCTTCTTATTTCATTCACTAAGGTATATATATACTATTAGAAATTAATAATCAAAACAAGCAATCTTTTAAAGTATGGAAGGGATGATAATGTAACGCAAAAGAAATTTAATGAGGTAATTAAGAATTTTGATAATGTAACGCAAGATTTATATTAGTTGTTTTTAGTCAAACCATAGGATTAAATGGAAGAGTTTAGTTTAGTTCAGTGAATAAAAAGGTTTGGTTTTCTTTTAAAAAAAATCCAAATAGATTCTTGCTAGAAAAATTGCAAGGGTATGTAAATAATTTTATAATATTTACTTAAAGTGTATAAAGCTTTGTGAGTTTGTTCAATCCCATAGTGGTATTTTCTCAAGTAAAATTGTGTTTGTTTGGTTAATGGATTTCAAACATATTTAGAGTAATTGTAATTTAAATTTCAATAGAAATTCTGTTTGGTTGACAAAATCAAACGAATTAGAGTTGTCTAGATATATCATTAATTTTCGCATCCAAAAGAATTTACCGTTATTTGGCTAAAGAAAAAGATTTTAGATTTCACTTCTTATGTCTTCTATAAAGACAAAAATGTCATCCCAACTTCTCTTTGTTTTATTCATAATTCATCAAATCAAAACAAATTATTATCATCTGTCTCAACAAACACCCTGGCCACCTATTTAGCCAACCACATACCACCACAAACCCACAAACCCGACCTCAACCTACATCGACATGCACACAACATCAACAAAAACATATCGACGTCCACGCCTAACCTACCCCTACACCCACACCTATACCTGCATGCACACGCCTACCCTACACTCACCCTATATACATCCCACTCTAACACCAACAACGACACCTTAATATAACATATGGATACCAAGGCTACTCTTTTTGTATGAACCTAACTTGGCAATGGTTTTCAACTTATAAAAGGATTAAAATGTACAAGATCTTGATGGGGATTAATAAAACCAATAAGGTGATTGGCATCGGTTCAATGAACATATCGATACACGATATGACCATACAAAGACAAAGGTTACAAAAGTCCTTAGGCAGTGGTCGGGCGGTCACCTGTTGTCAAGGGACTAACAAGAGTTTAAATATTTAACTAATTAAAAATATAAATGTTTTGACTAATAGATGACATGTTTGATAATTTTAGTCACTAACGATTAGTATAAGTATGACTAATTAACAACTTATTTTGAAAAGTTTGATCGAATGACTTTTATTGCATCTTGGACCGGCGAGGATCGACTCTAATTTATAAGAACAATTAGCACTAATCATAGACAATAAGATCCCATCAAATGCCTTGGTGGCCATTAATGCTGAATTTTACAACACTGATCGATAGTCACTGTGGTACAACATGCTCCCAAGCACAAAAATACATTTTAGATGTCACAGCTAGCATTTTTGGCTAGAAAATTTTGTCCTTATGTAAACATCAGCTATTGTAAGACTTGTAGTAACACGTTAAAGTTTACACTATGGTTCCTAATAAACCATGTATTGTTATAATACAAGGCATACAAATCTCTCTATGTATCTGAAATCTCTCCCAAATCTCTCTATGTATCTCAAATCTCTCCCAAATCTCTCTATGTATCTCAAATCTCTCCCAAATCTCTCTATGTATCTCAAATCTCTCCCAAATCTCTCTATGTATCTAAAATCTCTCCCAAATATCTCTATGTATATCAAATATCTCTCAAATCTCTCTATGTATCTCCATTAGTCGAAACCAACTCAAAACGGAAGGAGAAAACTCAAAAGAACAAGCCCATTTCAGAATACACTATTCATTCTCGGAGCCTCTCTTCTTGGTCCGGAACCCTCTCTTACCATTTCGGAACTTCTCCTGACCTTGGACCATCTCAAGAACCAGACATTTTCGCACCTAAGAGCCTCCTGACTCCTGAATACACTCTCATCCGGACAAATTCGCATCCAAAACTTTTGAATTGCTCCGGACAATCTCGCTTCGGAAGTCCTCGCAGCTCCGGAAGCCTCGCATTCTCGGAACAGTTGTTGACCCACTTCACAACTCTTAGCCTGACTTCGCACCTTCGGTCCGGACCTACTGACTTCGCATTTGACTCCGGAACTCCCTTTACCTACTTCAGACCCTCGCAGATTTAGGACTCCACTCCGGATTTTAGACCATTTCGGACCATTTCATCATTTTAAGATATTTTGACGTCAGGAATCCCACAAAACTCGTATTTTCCATAACTTAGACCCCTTAAACCTCTATTTTATGCCAAAAATTAAATGTTAAAACATAATTACACAAAAATAATATCTTGAATTGACAAGGATATTATTTTAAGATCGTAAAGGGATAAGAGGGTTTGACTTTTGGATTTGATGTAATTCTCATTCTCCATGCAATTCACAGTAACCCATGCATTACCCACCAAATAACAATGCTTTGAACCTTCAGATTTCCAAGCACATATTTCCCCCTTTTATCCCTTAAAGCAACGACAGTAAGAGAGCTTTAAACTCCACCATTTATCTCACTTCTCTCATATTCTCTCTAAATACTCCTCTCAAGAGTGAGAGCAAGGATCTTGCTGAAGGCCTAACTTCTCAAGTTCTCCTTAGAGTTTTTAAGTAAGTTATTCCATTTATCTAGTATTTTATATAATTTTCAAGATAAATTCACATTATTTCACCCATAATGATATGTGAGAAAAAATCTTAGGATAACATTCCTTCCAAGGAAGTTCGTCAACTCGTCCAAAAGTTTAGGCTTGAGATCTTCACCCTATCTCTCCAATCAACTCATCAACCCACTCAATGTGAGCTTCATACCCCTATTTTTGAGTTTTTATTGTTTTTGGGGGAGGATACAACTCAAAGCCTTGTTTAAATCTTGATATATTTGCTTGTTATGCATGTATGCTAAGTTATGTGTGTTAAAGTTATAAAAACTCCATACGAATTAGTTCAAGAACTCGAAATCTTGAGCAAGCCTCAAGAGTTTGAACCATATTTCACAAATTATGCATAGAAACAAGAACTAGTATGTTACAAAGTATAAGTCACAAATTGTTATGACAAAAATCACAAGGATTTGCTTCAAAATTTGTTTAAACGGGTATTTTAGAAGAAATGGGCCATTTTCAACAATTAACATAGTTTTGAACCGCTTGTAACACCTTTTTTTTTTAACAAATATGAGTCTTATTTGATAATTTATAAAATGAAGGACCATTTTTGCCAACATCGATAATATTGGGTCATTTTTGACAAGTCTGATTCAAAAGGGATTATTTTCAATAAACGAAAATGAAATATCTAGTCAACGAGTACAACTATTGTTATTTATTTAATAAATAACGGATTACGACGATTTTGCACAAACACTTGTTAGTATTCTAGTCAGACGCATCTTCACTATACCTACATATATATATATATATATATATATATATATATATATATATATATATATATATATATATATATATATATATATATATTAGTGTACATTTAAAGTCCTGTAAGAGTTATAACCAGAGTATCCTGGAGGGAGAGCGGGAATTTGTGTATAGATCTATACGGGGTTGACACCCTGCAGCTTCGATGTTCGCTACAGCTAGACCGGCCAGTCTAGGGTGACAAGTGTCTTAAATGAAACCGATGCCTGAAGAACGTCACGGCAGGCACTCCATCATATTAGTATGGTTATAACGACTCACATAGAATATAACAGTTAGTATTTAGAACTTTGCGCAAGTTACACCTTTCGATTATAAACAACTATTGTTTGGATACGTTAAATGAAGCTTTTACCACACAAGTCTTAGGGTTTTTAAGACTACTATTTCATACATCAGAAAATATAGGATTTTCTAGGGGAAACGATTTTATACGATTTCGAAAACGATAAGCTAAAACACACATGCAACTATACTTGATTCGATTTCATACCTGAAGAAGAGTCATAACACTATACTCTCCCATCTCTTAGATCCCTCAGGTAGATAGGGTAGCTTCGTCTCCAATGCCCCTTTTCTTAGCAATAAAAGCAAATGGACTCTTTTGGAATGGCACAAGGAACTATCTCAGAATTTACCTTTTTTGGATTTCCAATGTAACCATTTTCAATGTCCATTGAAGTTTGGGAGTTTGATTTACCAGACAAATTTGCTTGATCAGCACGCCAAAACATCGCTGATTCAGCAGCTATAAGCAAATAGGTGAGATCAATTAGGGTCACGTCGTGTTCCATCATATAGTACTCTCTTACGAACTCACTATATGATTCAGGAAGCGACTGAAGAACCCAGTCAACAGCCAACTCACCTGAAATCTCGACACCCAACATCCTTAACCTGTCAATGTGTGACTTTATCTCTAAGACGTGTGCACACACAGGTTTCCCATCTTCGTGTTTACTTGCCAAAAGGGCTTGAGTGAGCTTGAACTTTTCAAGCCTTCGAACTTGTGGGTTAGGGAGAATAATTGGATGAAGTGGAGGAAGTGAAGCATGATCTCTTGTTCCTCGATCATATCGTGGAATATCATCTTCGTTTGGAAGGCTTGTTCCAAGGGATTTAGGAAGACCATTGTCATTTGACATCTACAAAACGGGAGAAAATTCAAGTTAAGTTGATTGAGTCCTTAATAAAACACCCAAATGAGATATTAAGGCTAGGAAGCAACACAATACTCTACAACCTAGAAGAGGGATGCCGTAATCTAGTTGCAGAATATTTGAAGGTAGGTAAATGACGATTTACCAATTTCCACCATGAAAAACGAAAAATGAAGTTTAAGTTTTAAATGAACTGAAACTCCTAGATCTTTTTGAGATTCATTGAACCTTTCAATGGCATGTTTAATCTCGATTATGCCCTTCATATTTGTGACTGGGATGCCGAGGATCACAAACAAGGTGTGAATAACCATATGAATCACGTGGTGCACCCAATGCTACTATCACCTAATCAATGTGCCGGTTAGCCACACACACTCCATTGATCTATGATAAACATCGAGCCACCCTTCGCCACCAATGTCAATCCCAAATATGTGTGCCGGTTAACCACACACGCTCCACTAACGTTCGCCAAGGGTAAAAAGTGTAATTTCATGGATTAGTATACAATTTCACATTTTTCCTAAAGTAACTGTGATTTGGGAATTTGTAAAAACATGTAGTTACTTTGTCCTTCATTATACTTATAATGGAAGGTTTCGTCCTATCCTACCCGTTCGGCTAACGACCCTCCACTAGTCAAGAGTGCGGTGGGTAAGAGTGGATACCCATTCGATCACCATTTTATAGGCAATTTCCTTAAACACCCCTTATAGACCAGGTTCGTGAATGAGGCCTACTAACGGTAAGACTGACTGTTTACTCATACATATATATAATATTAGACTTTTAATGTTATATATAGTATAGGTTGTATTTTATACTTTTAAAATACTAGGTGGTCTAATTTAATAAATTATACTTTTAATTTAATTAAATTTAAACCAAAACTTTATGGAATTATTAACTCTATTTTAATTATACACTTTAATTAATTAATATAACCATAAGGGTGTAATTTGAACTTTTCAAAATACTAGGGTTTTAATCATATTTAACTTTTTTCGAAAAATTAAAACTTTTTAATTATAAACTCTCAAATATTAAAATATTGATTTAATAATTATCCAAAATTAAACAATTAATTTAAATTATTAAATCTTGTAGGATTATCTATTAAATTAAACAATTAATTTAATCTAATCCCATATCCCCTAAGATTTGAAAATTTATGGAATGGGATAATTCATAAGATCTTTAATTATCTATTTAAGGAATCAATGATAATTACAAGATATGGCATTATCCAAATCCCTAAAATTTGGGAATCCTATCTAGGGGACAAGGCAAATTTCAAAATTCTAGGGTTAGACAACCCTAAAATCGAAATCTTGGGGCCAAAGGAAAGGGTTTAGGAAACCCTACCAAAATTTCGAAATCTAGGGTTTAGAAACCCTAATTTCGAAAATCAAGCCTCCAGGGTTTATTAGCCATCAACCCTAATTTGTCATGTTCATACATTTGTATCAAATCTAATTGAAAACAAAAACCTAAGGCTCTGATACCACTGATAGGTTTTATACAAACAATCCTATGTGTGCATGCAACCTTAAATGGATCTATGTTTTCACTAATAGACATACATCTTTATGAACACAAAAGAAACCTGGGATACTCCTATGATTTTCGAAATTCACAAAGGAGAATATAATACATACCTTTTGTTGTTATATAGCAATAACAACTAGTTCCTTGAATTTCCTTAGCTCTTGAAAGCAAGTACCACAAGTGTAGTATCTCTAATGGCTCACAAACACACTTTGGGTGAGATGATGAATATGAGAGAGAGGAAAGGAGGCAAGAGGCTCCGAAATTCCACCCTAGTAGGGTTTCTCCAAGGGTTGGCCGAATTTGGTGCCTTAGGGTGCTATTTATACTTTAAGGCTAACTAGGGTTTCAAGGTGGAAACCCTAATCCCTTAGCTTAGGGCCTAAGCAAATCCATGGACTCCTTTCCTTAAGCCCTTGGACGAAAACTCCTAATTAATAACATGATTCCAAATTATTATATTATTCTTATAATATAATAAATAAATCATATTTATGCCCCAATCAACCTCTCTCCTCAACTGTCATCCTGTCTAGTCACCCATGTGAAGACAACCCAAAAGGACCATGCTCACAATCGGGTCAAGTACATACCAAAATAGTTATGGACTTACACACTAATCCAACAGTCTCCCACTTGGATAAGTCTAATAACTATTTTGCATAACTTCAGAACCTGATTAGCAATCGTAGCTTTCAAAAGCCGCTGTCAACTCTGATCTTATCAGATACGCGTGTCCTTTAGATAAGGGATTATATATTCCTCCATTCTCAAAATATCGTATAGACACAAGACATGAATTTTAATCATTCTCTCTATACTGTTTCCCGACTTCCGATTTATGATGACTGACAACAGGCTACAATTGAACACATCAACTTAGTCCCGGCTTGGCCAAGCGCTTAGGGTGTCATCACTAAATCATCGAGGGGCCCACATATACCGCTTTTATCCCACTTTGGGTAAAACGAATGGATAAACTTCGACTCAAATGCTCGCTTGCATTTACTGATCGAATCACACACAATAATAAGTTTTATAACACCAAGTTACTGGTGCGTTTACTTATTATCAATGTGTAACCGACCAACAAATAACAACTCACACGTCTCGGTTTCAAGAATATACAATATTATCGACTCACAATCACTCGCGATAAAATCCATGAAGTGATTCACGTGAGCGTGAGTTTAATCCAATACTCTAATCTTATCAAAGTACTCATGAACTCTGCAACAAACTTGTGCTATGTCTAAACACTTTAGACAATCTACAGACAGATTCATGACAGTCTTCCTTCATACCTACTTCCAACATATGACCGATTGTGGAGGTTCGAATAACCCAGTTATTCTGGAAGTCAAAACATGCAAACTGAAACACAATAATAATACTTAATCCTTTATGGCCCCAAAACTTTTGAGTGTAAATAAAACACTTTTATTTAAACGCCATATTGATTACTCATTATTCATTTGTTTAATGTTTCGGATAATCAACTTATTACTTGAATTACAACAATAGTTGTCCCATGCTCCGAGCATGCACACTATGTTTCCTATGGTCAATGCTTTGTGAAATAGATCAATTGAAAACCTTTCCAATGATGCTCATTTCACAATTCCTAATCCTCATCGTTAGTGTAAGAATACAAGGTTCTTGCCACTATTAGAATATGTTAGATTCTAACATTTTATACAACGATCATTTCGTAAAATCATAGCACAAAAGTCACCAAGACTTGGCCAATGAAATTACAAGGTTCTCTATCATAAATTATTACAAAACAATTCTATAGATGTGATGTCTCTCAGTCAAAGTACATTCCTTTAAACATCCTTTTTGCATAAAATTTTCTAATCTAGACATAAATTCTCAATTTCCAACTCCCAATATGGAAACATTTCCATATTTGCCATATGACAACTTATTCTAAATAGAATCTTATCTATTAATAATAATGTCGATATGGTCCATCCAATACTATACTTCCAACTACTCACAAGCAACAAATCCTTGGCGAACCTTAGATCGTCCTTTGATAGTTGTTTAATTATTTTACTCAAATCTAGTTCTAGTCCTTTTTCCCTCTTAATGCCCTAGGCATTTGGAAAATTTTAGAATGGTCAAATATTATAGCATTTGCAATCGATCCTATACCCGAAGCGTATGGGACACGATGCATAATGTCTTACATAAAGATATGATACTTTATCAATCTTCTGTCATAATATTTTATGTGTCACGTTCTCACAGTTCGAACTATGAAGAGGGATGCCGTAATCATAATCGAAATTTGAGAACACACTATGTATCCTTTGACTAAAATATTAAAATTTCTCAATCTAAGCTTTAGATTTTGAAACGAAGTATAATATTCTCTCCCTTAATTATAGCAAAACAACTTTTCAACCCTTGCGACTTTGCAAAGTATAACTCTTGTTTTCTATAATTAATATCGCTAACTTGCAATACTTACCATAATAATCATGCTCCCACTAACATGATGATTATTTCCTTATCAGCATAACACTTATGCTCCCACTAGTTTCGACATGTATTCAGAAAACAGCTGAACTTCCAGAAAACAATGCTTATTGAATGCCTTAAGTTCATATTTCCAATACTTGATGCTTTGATAAGCCTTTATCTAAGCTTCTTAAACTCATACATCTTTGCCTTAGAATGCTCACATGTGTGTCTAAACAAATTCAGAACTTATGTTACTAAGTCCCAGATGTTCAGACCAATTGCCAAATCTTACAATTCGAACTATGAAGAGGGATGCCGTAATCATAATCGAATTTGAGAATACAATTTTCACAATTGCTATCTTCTTAAAATCTCTCTTAGTGAAACCATTTCCTCACAATCATTTTCATGAAGGAGGGAAACCTTATGACACTTATATTTTATGGTGTATGTGATCCTATCCATGTGAATTTGCCAAAACCAAGGTTTGCGACAAATCCAAACTCATATGGACTGAACTTGTTTAATCTTGATTTCTTGCCTCATGGTAACACGAGTGCCCACCATGTCTTCCAAGTAGTTTAGCAACTCACCCTTACATATCAATGTACTTTCCATTGATCAAGGTGCTTGCCTTTATGCATACAAATGAGAACTCATAGAACTCCCATGCATAATTTTCTCAATTGGAATGGCACAGAAAAAGAGTATGTCATTCACGATAGGCTATAAACCTCAAGTCGTGTGCTAGTGATGATTACCTAGGTTTATTCTTGATTTGTTCTTAAAATCTTTTCAAGACCATTTAAGACTCCCACTTACTCCTTGACATATAAGCTTCTTTTGCCAAGAAACATTTCTTGACAAACAAATATTCAAGAGTTAGTGTAGCTTTTCATCAAGTTTAACACTTCACACAATTGGTTCTAGTTGGTCTTTGTCTTACCCAAGATATCACAATTCACCAATTTCAAATGTGCAAGAATAAGAAAACTTTTCCTAATTCCACATTTGATGAGTGTTACAAACCTACCAAAAATATATCACTCAATTCTTAATCTTGGAGTATGATTCTAAGATTCGATATTGGAACGAAGTATGATTGACTTCTTGATTTAACTATTTCCACAATTCTCGAATCCTCTTCTTATACATACAAATGCACTAAGACTCACTTTGAGGATCAATTGAGAAATGGTCCTTAATCTTTAAGACTTATCATAAAACACAATAAAAGGTACTCTCCCTTCTTCTTAGAATAGAGAAACTTTTATCTTTCTGTCTGCTTGATTCTTCTTATTCGTTCTACTATTGATTGAAACTCTTTCAATCAACTCAGAATTATACTTAATCTTATAAGTATAACCATATTTACTGAACTTTAGAAAATCATGACGAATATCTTTATCACTTTTGTGGTGGACTTGATCAACGCACAACCTAGTGTACTCGATCTCCTAGTCCTTCACTTGACACTTTGTCAAAGAATTAGTCTAATTTCCAAATACGAAGTTTCTCATTCATCACGCAACCAAGTTGTATGATTCCAAGTTTCTGTCCATTTGAAACTTGGGCGATGAGAATCTTCCCTTATTTGGCAAATTCTCGACATTTCCACAAATAACATAATTAAGAATCAAATCCATTATTGCTAATAATAGAAACAATTAAACATCAATTTTTCATACATACCATTGCAAGGATAAATAAATAAGATAAAATCAAAATTATTTTATTGCGGAAAAAATTTGTCCTTACAATGCAATTCAACTGAAAACTATGCTATTACATATTTCTTAGCAACCTATTCTAACTCCAAGTAGTACCTCAAGAATCCAATCTTCAAGCAATACGATTGAAATACATTTCTTCACGATCAGATTCAGCTCACTTCTTCCCTTAAGCTTCCTCTCTTTTGTTCGATCCTACAAAAACATCAAAATGTAATCTTATCACATCATGTATTAAGAATCTAGAATAGGAACTTAAAAGAGTTAGATAGTGGATTTCATACCTGAAGAAGAGTCATAACACTAGACTCTCCCATCTCTTAGTTCCCTCAGGTAGACAGGACAGCTTCGTCTCCAATGCCCCTTTTCTTGGCAATAAAAGCAAATGGACTCTTTTGGAATGGCACAAGGAACTATCTCAGAATTTACCTTTTCTGGATTTCCAATGTCACCATTTTCAATGTCCATTGAAGTTTGGGAGTTTGATTTACCAGACAAATTTGCTTGATCAGCATGCCAAAACATCACTGATTCAGCAGCTATAAGCAAATAGGTGAGATCAATGAGGGTCACGTCGTGTTCCATCATATAGTACTCTCTTACGAACTCACTATATGATTCAGGAAGCGATTGAAGAACCCAGTCAACAACCAACTCACCTGAAATCTTGACACCCAACATCCTTAACCTGTCAATGTGTGACTTCATCTCTAAGACGTGTGCACACCCAGGTTTCCCATCTTCGTGTTTACTTGCCAAAAGGGCTTGAGTGAGCTTGAACTTTTCAAGCCTTCGAACTTGTGGGTTAGGGAGAATAATTGGATGAAGTGGAGGAAGTGAAGCATGATCTCTTGTTCCTCGATCATATCGTGGAATATCATCTTCGTTTGGAAGGCTTGTTCCAAGGGATTTAGGAAGACCATTGTCATTTGACATCTACAAAACGGGAGAAAATTCAAGTTAAGTTGATTGAGTCCATAATAAAACACCCAAATGAGATATTAAGGCTAGGATCCAACACAATACTCTACAACCTAGAAGAGGGATGCCGTAATCTAGTTGCAGAATATTTGAAGGTAGGTAAATGACAATTTACCAATTTCCACCATGAAAAACGAAAAATGAAGTTTAAGTTTTAAATGAATTGAAACTCCTAGATCTTTTTGAGATTCATTGAACCTTTCAATGGCATGTTTAATCTCGATTATGCCCTTCATATTTGTGACTGGGATGCCGAGGATCACAAACAAGGTGTGAATAACCATACGAATCACGTGGTGCACCCAATGCTACTATCACCTAATCAATGTGTCGGTTAGCCACACACGCTCCATTGATCTATGATAAAAATCGAGCCACCCTTCGCCACCAATGTCAATCCTAAATTAGTGTGCCGGTTAACCACACACGCTCCAGTAACGTTCGCCAAGGGTACGAAGTGTAATTCCATGGATTAGTATACAATTTCACATTTTTCCTAAAGTAACTGTGATTTGGGAATTTGTAAAAACATGTAGTTACTTTGTCCTTCATTATACTTATAATGGAAGGTTTCGTCCTATCCTACCCGTTCGGCTAACGACCCTCCACTAGTCAAGAGTGCGGTGGGTAAGAGTGGATACCCATTCGATCGCCAATTACAGACACTTTCCTTAAACACCCCTTATAGACCAGCTTTGTGAATGAGGCCTACTAACGGTAAGACTGACTGTTTACTCATACATATATATAATATTAGACTTTTAACGTTATATATAGTATAGGGTGTATTTTATACTTTTAAAATACTAGGTGGTCTAATTTAATAAATTATACTTTTAATTTAATTAAATTTAAACCAAAACTTTATGGAATTATTAATTCTCTTTTAATTATACACTTTAATTAATTAATAAAACCATAAGGGTGTAATCATATTTAACTTTTTTCGAAAAATTAAAACTTTCTAATTTTAAACTCTTAAATATTAAAATATTGATTTAATAATTATCCAAAATTAAACAATTAATTTTAAATTATTAAACCTTGTAGGATTATGTATTAAATTAAACAATTAATTTAATCTAATCCCATATCCCCTAAGATTTGAAAATTTATGGAATGGGATAATTCATCAGATCTTTAATTATCTATTTAAGGAATCAATGATAATTACAAGATATGGCATTATCCAAATCCTTAAAATTTGGGAATCCTATCTAGGGGACAAGGCAAATTTCGAAATTCTAGGGTTAGACAACCCTAAAATCGAAATCTTGGGGCCAAAGGAAAGGGTTTAGGAAACCCTACCAAAATTTTGAAATCTAGGGTTTGGAAACCCTAATTTTGAAAATCAAGCCTCCAGGGTTTATTAGCCATAAACCCTAATTTGTCATGTTCATACATTTGTATCAAATCTAATTGAAAACAAAAACCTAAGGCTATGATACCAATGATAGGTTTTATACAAACAATCCTATGTGTGCATGCAACCCTAAATGGATCTATGTTTTCACTAATAGACATACAACTTTATGAACACAAAAGAAACCTGGGATACTCCTATGATTTTCGAAATTCACAAAGGAGAATATAATACATACATTTTGTTGTTATATAGCAATAACAACTAGTTCCTTGAATTTCCTTAGCTCTTAAAAGCAAGTACCACAAGTGTAGTATCTCTAATGGCTCACAAACACACTTTGGGTGAGAGGATGAATATGAGAGAGAGGAAAGGAGGCAAGAGGCTCCGAAATTGCACCCTAGTAGGGTTTCTCCAAGGGTTGGCCGAATTTGGTGCCTTAGGGTGCTATTTATACTTTAAGGCTAACTAGGGTTTCAAGGTGGAAACCCTAATCCCTTAGCTTAGGGCCTAAGCAAATCCATGGACTCCTTTCCTTAAGCCCTTGGACGAAAACTCCCAGATCCTTCTAGGATTTTCGGCCAAGCCTTAATAAAGGTGATCCAATGGCCCAAAGCCTTAACTATTGAATAATTACAAAATAGCCCCTATACTTTTAATCAGTTCCTTTAATCCCAAAATTAATTCTAAATTAATTTTTGATTAAATACTAATTAATAACATGATTGCAAATTATTATATTATTCTTATAATATAATAAATAAATCATATTTATGCCCCAATCAACCTCTCTCCTCAACTGTCATCCTGTCTAGTCACCCATGTGAAGGCAATCCAAAAGGACCATGCTCACAATCGGGTCAAGTACATACCAAAATAGTTATGGACTTAGACACTAATCCAACAAATTTTTCATATGATATTGGGCACATGGGGGAAAGTAATGATAAATTTCAATAGTAATGGCCTTTTGGGAAACTATTCAAGAAAATAGTTTCCATGGGAAGCAATGTAAACTTGTTTATACATTTGAAGCACCATGGTATTAAGTATTAACCGAAACACATTTCATATACATGTTTTAACATATATTCAATGTGAAATGAAAACTAAAATATCAATGATACAATCAATAAAATCACTTAAACTCGCTTCACTCCCACAACAGAAACCCTGACATACCAACGTATTGTTTGTTATAATAAATTAAAAGTGTGTTGCATAACATGATCACAAACACTAATATAACAAAAAGGAAAGGTAAAAAAATTCAAATTAAAACATGAAGAGAATAAATTTATTCATCAAGATGTAATTTATATTGATGTAACAATAACACAACCAAACTACAACCCTAATTCAAAAACAGGAAAGAAGACGCCACAGGTATTAGCGAGATTGGGGAGATATTGATAGTGTGGTGGCAATATAATATGATTAATGTCTATGTATTTGCATAGGCAATTTCTATGGTGATCTAATTCTTCACAACAAATTGGAGATGGTGAACCTTTTGCAATTAGAGCTGGATAACAATCCTTTATATCTTCATTGGGATTACAGTCTTAAGCGTGAACATCACCCAAAAGAAACATCATTGCAACAACAATAGCAAGAATAGATCTAGTGTTCATCATTTTACTAATCTTGTGATGAAAACTTGAAAGATATCAATATAAATATTGGGAAACTTGGCTTCTTATTACATTCACTATGGTATATATACTATAAGAAATTAATAATCAAAATAAACAATATTTTAAAGTATGGAAGGGATGATAATGTAACGCAAAAGACATTTAATGAGGTAATTAAGAATTTTGATAATGTAACGCAATATTTATATTAGTTGTTTTTAGTCACACCATAGGATTAAATGTAAGAGTTTAGTTTAGTTCTATGAATAAAAAGGTTTGGTTTTCTTTTTTACCAAAAATCCAAATGGATTCTTGCTAAAAAAATTGAAAGGGTATGTAAATAATTTTGTAATGTTTACTTAAAGTGTATAAAGCTTTGTGCGTTTGTTCAATCCCATAGTGGTATTTTATCAAGTAAAATTGGGTTTGTTTGGTTAATGCATTTCAAACAAATTTAGAGTAATTGTAATTTAAATTTCAATAGAAATTATGTTTGGTTGTCAAAATCAAACGAATTAGAGTTGTTTAGATATATCATTAATTTTCTCATCTAAAAGAATTTGCCTTTATTTGACTAAAGAAAAAGATTTTAGATTTCACTTCTTATGTTTTCTATAAAGACGAAAATGTCATCCCAACTTCTCTTTGTTTTATTCATAATTCATCAAATCAAAACAAATTATCATCATCTCTCTCAACAAACACCCTGACAACCTATTTAGCGAACTACATACCACCACAAACCTACAAACCCGACCTTAGCCTACATCGACATGCACACTACATCCAAAAGAACATATCGATGTCGACGCCTAACCTACCCCTACACCCACACCTATACCCGCATGCACACGCCTAACCTACACTCACCTTATACACATCTAACTCTAACACCAACAACGACACCATAATATAACATATGGATACCAAGGCTACTCTTTTTGTATGAACCTAACTTGGTAATGGTTTTCAACTTATAAAAGGATTGATATGTACAAGGTCTTGATGGGAGTTAATAAAACCAATAAGGTGATTGGCATCGGTTCAATGAACATATCGATACACGATATGATCATACAAAAACAAAGGTTACAAAAGTCCTTAGGCATTAGTCGGGCAGTCACCTGTTGTCAAGGGACTAACAAGAGTTTATATATTTAAGTAATTAAAAATCAAAATGTTTTGACTAATAGATGACATTTTTGATAATTTTAGTCACTAACGATTATTATAAGTTTGACTAATTAACAACTTATTTTGAAAAGTTTGATCGAATGACTTTTAGTGCATCTTGGACCGGCGAGGATAGACTCTAATTTATAAGAACAATTAGCACTAATCATAGACAATAAGATCCCATCAAACGCCTTGGTGGCCGCTAATGCTGAATTTTACAACACTGATCAATAGTCACTGTGGTACAACATGTTCCCAAGCACAAAAATACATTTTAGATATATTTGGGATTCAAATGGTTCAAGTACTCATGTCAAAACGAGTTGCTAAGTGTATCACAGTACGCATTAGTATTAATGAAAGGCTTTAAAGGGTAGATGTTTAATAAGAGCTAAAGGATGAGACAATACTTACCCGATAACAATCTCTAATTATTAGAAGATCAGCTTGGAGATGACCTGAATTTCATATGATATTGGGCACGTGGGGGAAAGTAATGATAAATTTCAATAGTAATGGCCCTTTGGGAAACTATTCAAGAAAATAGTTTCCATGGGAAGCAATGTCAACTTTTTTTTTTTACATTTGAAGCACCATGGTATTAAGTATTAACCGAAACACATTTCATATCCATGTTTTAACATATATTCAATGTGAAATGAAAACTAAAATATCAATGATACGATCAATAAAATCGCTTAAATTTGCTTCGCTCCCACAACAAAAACCCTGACACATCAACATATTGTTTTTTATAATAAATTAAAAGTGTGTTTCATAACATGATCACAAACACTATTATAACCAAAAGGAATGGTGAAAAAATTCAAATTAAAACATAAAGAGAATAAATTTATTCATCAAGATGTAATTTTAATTGATGTAACAATGACACAACCAAACTACAACCCTAATTCACAAACAGGAAAGAAGACGCCACAAGTATTGGCAAGATTGGGAAGATATTGATAGTGTGGTGGCAATATAATCTGATTAATGTCTATGTATTTGCATAGGCAGTTTATGTGGTGATCTAATTCTTCACAACAAATTGGAGATGGTGAACCTTTTGCAATTAGAGCTGGATAACAATCCTTTATATCTTCATTGGGATTACAGTCTTGAGCGTGAACATCACCCAAAAGAAACATCATTGCAACAACAATAGCAAGAATAGATCTAGTCTTCATCATTTTACTAATCTTGTGATGAAAACTTGAAAGATATCAATATAAATATTGGGAAACTTGGCTGCTTATTACATTCACTTTGGTATATATGTACTATTAGAAATTAATAATCAAAACAAACAATATTTTAAAGTATGGAAGGGATGATAATGTAACGCAAAAGAAATTTAATGAGGTAATTAAGAATTTTGATAATGTAACGAAAGATTTATATTAGTTAGTTGTAGTCAAACCATAAGATTAAATGGAAGAGTTTAGTTTAGTTCGGTGAATAAAAAGGTTTGGTATTGTTTTTTATAAAAAAAATCAAATGGATTCTTGCTAGAAAAATTGTAAGGTTAGGTAAATAATTTTATAATATTTACTTAAAGTGTATAAAGCTTTGTGAGTTTGTTTAATCCCATAGTAGTATTTGATCAAGTAAAATTGTGTTTGTTTGGTTAATGTATTTCGAACAAATTTAGAGTAATTGTAATTTAAATTTCAATAGAAATTCTGTTTGGTTGACAAAATCAAACGAATTAGAGTTGTTTAGATTTATCATTAATTTTCGCATCCAAAAGAATTTTCCATTATTTGGCTAAAGAACAAGATTTTAGATTTCACTTCTTATGTTTTCTATAAAGACAAAAATGTCATCCCAACTTCTGTTTGTTTTATTCATAATTCATCAAATCAAAAAAAATTATTATCATCTCTCTCAACAAACACCCTGACCACCTATTTAGCCAACCATATACCACCACAAACCCACAAACCCGACCTCAGCCTACATCGATACACACACTACATCCACAAGAACATATCGATGTCGACGCCTAATCTACCCCTACACCCACACCTACACCTGCATGTACACGCCTACCCTACACTCACCTTATACACATCTAACTCTAACACCAACAACGACACCATAATATAACATATGGATACAAAGGCTACTTTTTTTGTATGCACCTAACTTGGAAATGGTTTTTAATTTATAAAAGGATTAATATGTACAAGGTCTTGATGGGAATTAATAAAACCAATAAGGTGAGTGGCATCGGCTCAATGAACATATCGATACACGATGTGATCATACAAAAAGAAAGGTTACAAAAGTACTTAGGCATTAGTCGGGTGGTCACCTGTTATCAAGGGTCTAACAAGAGTTTAAATATTTAAGTAATTAAAAATCAAAATGTTTTGACTAATACATGACATTTTTGATAATTTTAGTCACTAACGATTATTATAAGTTTGACTAATTAAGAACTTATTTTCAAAAGTTTGATCGAATGATTTTTAGTGCATCCTTGACTGGCAAGGATCGACTCTAATTTATAAGAACAATTAGCACTAATCATAGACAATCAGATCCCATCAAACGCCTTGGTGGCCGCTAATGCAAAATTTTACAACATTGATCGATAGTTACTGTGGTACAACATGTTCCCAAGCACAAAAATACATTTTATATATATTTGGAACTCAAATGGTTCAAGTACTCATGTCAAAATGAGTTGCTAACTGTATAAAATTAGGCATTAGTAATAATGAAAGGCTTTAAAGAGTGGATGTTTAATAAGAGCTAAAGGGTGAGACCGTATTGCACCCGATAACGATCTCTCATTATTAGAAGATCAGCTTGGAGACGACCTGAATTTTGCATATGATATTGGGCACGTGGGGGAAAAGTAATGATAAATTTCAATATTAATGTCCTTTTGGGAAACTATTCAAGAAAATAGTTTCCATGCGAAGCAATGTCAACTTGTTTTAGACATTTGAAGCACCATGGTATTAAGTATTAACCGAAACACATTTCATATCCATGTTTTAACATATATATTCAATGTGAATTGAAAACTAAAATATCAATGATACGATCAATAAAATCACCTAAACTCACTTCACTCCCACAACAGAAACCCTGACATACCAACGTATTGTTTGTTAAAATAAATTAAAAGTGTGTTGCATTACATGATCACAAACACTAATATAACAAAAAAGGAAAGTTAAAAAAATTCAAATCAAAACATGAAGAAAATAATTTATTCATCAAGATGTAATTTGTATTGATGTAACAATGACACAACCAAACTACAACCCTAATTCACAAACAGGAAAGAAGTCGCCACAAGTATTGGCAAGATTGGGGAGATATTGGTAGTGTGGTGGCAATATAATCTGATTAATGTCTATGTATTTGCATAGGCAATTTATGTGGTGATCTAATTCTTCACAACAAATTGGCGATGGTGAACCTTTTGCAATTAGAGCTGGATAACAGTCCTTTATATCTTCATTGGGATTACATTCTTGAGCGTGAACATCACCCAAAAGAAACATCATTGCAACAACAATAGCAAGAATAGATCTAGTGTTCATCATTTTACTAATCTTGTGATGAAAACTTGAAAGATATCAATATAAATATTGGGAAACTTTGCTTCTTATGACATTCACTATGGTATATATATATATATATATATATATATATATATATATATATATATACTATTAGAAATTAATAATCAAAACAAATAAATCTTTTAAAGTATGTAAGGGATGATAATGTAACGCAAAAGAAATTTAATCAGGTAATTAAGAATTTTGATAATGTAACGCAAGATTTATATTAGTTGTTTTTAGTCAAACCATAGGATTAAATGGAAGATTTTAGTTTAGTTAGGTCAATAAAAAGGTTTGGTTTTCTTTTTGGCAAAAAATCCAATGGATTCTTGCTAGATAAATTGTAACGGTAGGTAAATAATTTTATAATGTTTACTTAAAGTGTATAAAGCTTTGTGAGTTTGTTCAAACCCATAGTGGTATTTGATCAAGTAAAATTGTGTTTGTTTGGTTAATGGATTTCAAACAAATTTAGAGTAATTGGAATTTAAATTATAATAGAAATTCTATTTGGTTGACAAAATCAAACGAATTAGAGTTGTTTAGATATATCATTAATTTTCGCATCCAAAAGAATTTGCCATTATTTGGCTAAAAAAAGATTTTAGATTTCACTTCTTATGTTTTTCATAAAGACAGAAATGTCATCCCAGCTTCTCTTTGTTTTATTCATAATTCATCAAATCAAAAAAAATTACCATCATCTCTCTCAACAAACACCCTGACCACCTATTTAGCCAACCACATACCACCACAAACCCACAAACCCGAGCTTAGCCTACATCGACACGCACACTACATCCACAAGAACATATCGACGTCGATGCCTAACCTGCCCCTACACCCACACCTATACCCGCATGCACACGCCTACGCTACACTACCCTTGTACACATCTAACTCGAACACCAACAATGACACCATAATATAACATATGGATACAAACGCTACTCTTTTTGTATGCACCGAACTTGGAAATGGTTTTCAACTTATAAAAGGATTAATATGTACAAGGTCTTGATGGGAATCAATATGTACAAGGTCTTGATGGGAATTAATAAAATGGTTTTCAACTTATAAAAGGATTAATATGTACACGATGTGATCATACAAAAAGAAAGGTTACAAAAGTCCTTAGGCATTAGTCGGGTGGTCACCTGTTGTCAAGGGACTAACAAGAGTTTATATATTTAAGTAATTAAAAATCAAAATGTTTTGACTAATAGATGAAATTTTTGATAATTTTAGTCACTAACGATTATTATAAGTTTGACTAATTAAGAACTTATTTTGAAAAGTTTGATCGAATGATTTTTAGTGCATCTTGGACCGGCAAGGATCGACTCTAATTTATAAGAACAATTAGCACTAATCATAGACAATAAGATCCCATCAAACGCCTTGGTGGCCGCTAATGCTAAATTTTACAACACTGATCGATAGTCACTGTGGTACAACATGTTCCCAAGCACAAAAATACATTTTATATATATTTGGAACTAAAATGGTTCAAGTACTCATGTCAAAATGACTTGCTAACTGTATCAAATTAGGCATTAGTAATAATCAAAGGCTTTAAAGAGTGGATGTTTAATACGAGCTAAAGGGTGAGACCGTATTGCACCCGATAACGATCTCTCATTATTAGAATATCAGCTTGGAGATGACCTGAATTTTGCATATGATATTGGGCACATGGGGAAAAGTAATGATAAATGTGACAACCCGAAATTTTTTATCTTGTAAGCCCAGCCAATCAATCGAGAGTCAGACTTGTTTCTGCTATCTTTTAGCTTTGTTAAGGGTCATTCTATGAGTTCTAAGCCTAGTACACTCAAGGATTGGGTGTTAGGAAGTGAACCAAGTAAGAACCAAGAGCCTAGAACAACATTTGAGCCATAAAACCCCAACAAGTGAGGTTCACGGCCAAAGTCCGTGTTCACGGCCGTGAACCCCTCCTATATGGATGAATTCTTGCCACTTTTCTTCACTTCTTCTTCTTTTGGCTGCAATCACACCATTCTCTCTCAAGTATCATCCAACAAAGGCTCTCTTTTCACCTCAAAATCGTAAGTATCTCATCCCTTTACTTGTGTATACTTAGAAACCCCTTTGATTCCATATTGATTCATCACTTTTCCTTCAAGATCTTCAAGATCTTCAAGATCATCATCTTTCACCAAGAACACCAAGAACACACACTTGTTCTTGGTGGCCGTGAACACCTTATAGGCTTCCAAATCGTAAGTAGCTCATCCATCTACTTGTTCATACCTAGAAACACTTGATTTCCACACATAAAACAAGCACCAAATGCAAGATCTTCAAGAGTTCACGGCCGTGAACCCTTCATGTGGCCGTGAACCCTTCAAAGATGCTTGATAGGACCGTGAACAATCCTTCCTTGGCCGTAAACCCTTCATATGATCATGCTTAGGTCGTGAACTCCTTTCATACAATCACATGTGATTGTAACACTTCATTCCAAGTGTTTCCTAGTCCCTAAGGTTGTTTCCTTGCATATTAGTTGTTTTAAACACTAATTACATGCTTATATATACCATTATATGTCATTTAGGACTCGTTTTTGTCTCGGGAATTCATTCGTGGAACTTCTCATCCTTACACGAACCTTTAATTGAATCACCCACATAAGGTGAGTTCATACCCCTATAATCAATCATTTAAATGTTTTAAATGCTTTAAGGGGGGGAATACAAGTTGAACACAATAATATTGTGTAAATGTTATTGTGATAACCATCACGATAAAGGATTTCTTATGCTTTAATAAGTGATCAAATCATTTCAAAAACTCTTTTAAAGTTATGTTACTTAGGGGCCGTTTGATAGTTGCTGTCTGGGAATGTGCTGTATGGGAAAGTGCTGTCTGGGAAAGTTTTCTGACTGGGAAAGAAACAATGCTGTTTGATTGTACATATGACTGACTGTGCTGAATGATGAAAAATGACCATATTACCCTGTTGTTCTATTCTGTGATGGATGAAGTTGCTGAATGATTATAAAAACATATAAATTATCATACAAAATCAAAATTACACAATAATCATTTAAAAATCCTAATACAAATTGTCTTACAAAGTAATTAAACATAAATCAATCAAAATCCAAATAGAAACATACTGAAATTGAAAATAACATACTAATTTGCATACATCTCTAAAGTAAACCGGGTGAAAGTAGTTGATTAGCAATCTGCTCACGCAAAGTAGCCATGTATTCAACGGCTTCTGAACCCCATTGTATGCCTTGTGTGTTTTCGTCTTCAATTCCTCCACCGTGCACATCAAGATTAACCATAACGTTCTCTTCAAAATTTTCAAATAACTCATCTTGGATATTGTATTTCCTTATAAAATTATGGACCGCGACACAAGCAATGACGATGTCTCTTTGTATCGGAAAAGGATAAGGAGCCATTTGTTTTAAGATTGGGAATCTCGCCTTCAATACACCATAAGCACGCTCAATAACATTTCTAGGTTGTGCATGAGCAAGATTGAACCTTTCTTCTTTAGTTAAAGGTCGACGTCCTCGAAAATCGGCTACCAATACCTAGTGCCACGGTACGGAACCATGAACCCACGAGTGTTGGTATATGCGGCATCACAAATATAATATTTATCTGTAGGCGAGTGACATTTATTATATAAAGAATATAGATAATAAAACTTATATAAAGAATATAAATAAACTTATATAAATATTAGAAACCTGGTGGAGGGAATGGAAATCCGGAAGACGGATTGAATGCAACTTCTTTCAAAACTCTTGAATCATGGGCTATGCCTTCCCATCCAGCCCATACAAAGGTGGATATCATATCAAAATCACAAATTCCTAATACATTTTGATAACATTCACCTTTTCCTCTTCCCCTATACCTCGTTTGTTGATCAACGGGCACAACTGCATGTACAAGAGTTCCATCTAGTGCACCTATTGCTCCGGAAAATATAGCTTTTAACCGTCTTTGTCGTTCTGAGGCATGTCTTGTTGGATTAGGATTTGTTGGTACTATAATTTCTTTTGCAAAACACATCATTGCATTTAAGACCTCATGAAAACATTGATGAATGGTTTGTGTGGAGTGATGAAATCTTCCTTTAACCGCTCGAAAACGTTCATTATGTCCTATAACATGTAAAAACATAGCCATCTTCTCTTCAATTCTTATCGTTCTACTAGCTTGCAACCAAATTCTTTGCGTAAAATGATTGCATAATAATACAAATGCCTCTTGTGTAAGACGCATCATATCGTAACATTCGATAGGGTCCCCGTGTATCAAATCTTGCGTATACGCATAACCGCTCGAATCGTTATCTCTTATTCTATGAATTTTTTTAGCCTTGGCCGGTTTAACCTCAACCAATACAAGACAAGTAAAAGAAAAACTAAAGCTTCACCATTAGAAATCATACTTGACCTGTAAAATACAATTACATATAACATGTCAAATATAAAATAAACAACCAAAATATTTATAAAATGACAAGTATAAAGTAAATAACAAAAAAATATTTATCTAATAACAAAAAAGTGATGCACCAAAAATTATCCAATAAAAAAACCCATGCATATAAAATTCATCAAACGTAACATAACAAAAGTCATAGAAAAAGCCATCAAACCTAACATCCAAAAGTCATGCAACAAAGAAATAGTAAAAGTAATCAAATGTAACATCTAAAAAGTCATCAAAGGTAACCAAACTTCATTCCTGCACTCCTCACCCACGACTCACAAGTAGTAGGCGTAAGTCGTAACCAAACTTTCCTAATATCGGCACTTTCAGCAAATAACAAAAGAGCGGTCTTGTGTCTTTCATCTTCTTCTCCCCATCCCATTTTTGCCAATTTCTCCATACATGCATCTATGTCCTTATCCATTTCACTTCTTTGGTTTTGTTCCACAAGCGTCCTTGCAAACTTGATGATTTCCTCCTCAACTTCTAGTGCCCTTGCGTTTCTCTTGTTTCCACCAGCTCTTTTGTTTCCACCCACTCTCCTATTTTTCGAATGTCCAGAGGATTCTTCACTTGCAGCTACGTGTTGGGTTGAGTCGGGAGTTTCCGTTTGGGTGCATTGAACCTCATCAAAGTCGTGCTCAGTGTATTCAGGAGTAGGACGGGGGAGTGTAGAAGATGACCCCCAACTATCAAAGCCGGTAGAGGTTGAACCTTCAAATAATTGTGTGCACAGATCAGGGAAAAGGAGGGGCACGGTTTTCAAAGCTCCTACAATCTTGTTCAACTGTTTAACATTTTGAAATTATCAAACCATTAAAAGAAAATAATCATATTTCTACTATTTTGTTTTATAATTAGACGAATATATATTACCTTCGTCTCCGTCTCCCATTGTTCGTCAGTCAAATTAAATTTATTTGTTAGAGGATCATATATATTTCCGGTTTTGCTTTTAAGTTTCACCCAAGCTTGATACTTTCCTTTGTAGTAGTCGTAGTGGTTTCTCATCTGTTTTTGGTCAACGACTAAACCGTGTTCCTTTAATAATTTTTCGGCTACAGTTTTCCATGAATTTGGTTTTAGGGCACTACCCTCACGACCATATGTGGTTACTTCTTGGATACAAGCATCAAGAAAAGTTTTGTCTAAACTTTGGTCCCAAATGATTCTAGATTTTATTTGTGATATGTCTATAATAAAAAACAGCAATAACTATGAAATTTCAGCATATATATTCAAAAAAACAGCATGTATATACACAATTCAGCATATATATTCAAAAAAACAGCATGTATATACACAATTCAGCATATATATGAAATTCAACCGGTATATTAAAAAAAACAGCATATATATACACAAATCAGCAAGTATTTTCAAAAAGCAAAAAACAAAAAACAAAATCAGCATGTATATACACAAATCAGCATGTATTTTCAGCATCTATGTAAAAAATACATCATATATCGGCAGAAAAAAAAAACAAAAAACAACATGTTTCAACATTTTTGTTCATCTTTCCGAATCAACACGTATTTTCTTCACCTATGCACGAAAATCAGAAGAGAAAAGAAAACAAGATGAAAAACATGAAACAAATTCTGATTTTGATACAAAAAGATGAACAAAAATCAGATTTCTAACATACAACTGAAAGAGATGAAGCATAAAAATCAGAAGAAAAAAAACATAACACAAATGAAACATACAATTGAAATACAATCAAAAGAAATCATAATTTCTGATTTTAATCCCCAGAAGAAATCGACAAGAAATCGGCAGAAAAAAAAGGAAGAAATGACCTGTGGGAGGAGCTGCAGGGCGGAGCCGGTGGCGATGGAGGCTGCTTGGCGGGGGGAGGCTGGCCGGAGAAGACGAGTGATGAAAATCGACGAAGGGAAGACGATGATGACGGATGGAGGCGACGCAGGGAAAGGGAATACGCTTCTTTTTTTTTGCTAGGGCATAATTGTCCAACGCCTTTTCTTTTCCATACAGACGTGGGTTTATTGCTTTGTGGGAAAGACCCATCTTAGCGAGAAAGATGATTTTTTTGGTCCAAATCAAACGGTCTTTCCGGCCCATTCAGCTGGAAAGATCTTTATAGGTCGGGAAAGACGTTTATCAAACGGGACCTTAGTTATTTATAAAACTCTATTTTTAAAGTACAATCATAACTCAGTAGATAATCGAGTCTTTTCTACAAATCAAGGACAGTTCAAAACAAACATACTAGTAAACTATATAAGGTATAGTTTAGGGGTTCAGAACAAACAATAACAAGAACAGAAAGGAACATACGATAACAAGAACAAGATAACATTTATGTGAGACTACTTCACGGCTTAGCAATATACTTGCTAGGTCGCGTTTTGTAACCAGAGTCTCCTGGAGGGAGAATGGACATTGTATGTAGAGATCTATATGGGACTGACAAGCCTGCATCCCGACTGTTAGCTATAGTTTGGCTGGAAGGCGAAGGGGTGACAAATGTCACATTAGTTTCGATGCCAGCAGGTCGTCGTGTTGAACCCTTGTCGATCAGTAAGGTTATAACCACATCATATCTTAAACTTAATTAACAAACTGGTTTTAAGGTAGTTAGTGCTTCAGTAATTACTTTATACAACATTACCGGATACTTTCATTTTCCCATTACATTCATATAGTGATCTTCTCACATAAAAGGCAATGCAAACTATTTTCTAGTAAAGATAGTCTTAAACTTGGGAAAACTTACATCGTTACAAAAGACAAACAGAACAGTCGAGTCTTAGTACACTCAGATAGAAGGGGGCCTATAATGCTAACTTTATGATTCCTCGGTAGATACATCAGGGATATATATTAATCGGGTCCGTCAAACAGTAGGATGTGTGCTTTCCGCTTCATTTCCTGTTCCTTGTTTGGTTGTGGGCTTAAAGCAGATTCACCCAGTCTACTATCTATCCGATCCTAGCTATATATATTTTCCGTATACACCAAGTAATCATAAGGAGTACCAGGTATGGGTCAGTTCATAGTATAAAATTCAATACACCGTTTTCTAGTACAAAAACATACCTTCCAGATAGAACATTTAGTAGGCTAAACTAGCAACTTATGAGTAAAAGGGTTTAATTCATTTTATTAAACCAGTATAACTTAAAGGACCTTTAGTGGTTAATTCTATAATACCTTAATTTGCACATCAGGGTTATATATAATTAATATCCGATAGGCAGTTGGATGTGTGTTTTCCGCCTTACTTCATATTCTTTGTTTGGTTGTGGGCTTAGGGCAGATTCACCCATTTAACTGTCTGTTCGATATTATATTATATCTAGCTTTTATAAACTAAGTGATTATAGAAGGAACTATTGTGGTTACCATTTTTACTAAAGGAAATATATGATTTTCTTAAAGAATGTTTTCATCAAATAAAAAGAACTGTTACAGTTAACTCCGTAAGTACCAAATGAATACACCAGGGTTATATACAGTGAGGATCTAACAAACAATGGGATGTGTGACTTCCGCCTCATTCCCTGTTCCTTGTTTGGTTGTGGGCTTAGGGCAGATTCACACAATCGATTGTCTGTTTACTCTAAATTGTATATAACTTTTATCCATTTAGTACTCATAGAAGGAATTGTACAGTCATTTTTACTTTCAATCATCATATCAGAAAATATAGGATTTTCTGGAGGAACTGGCGAACTTTTCAAAAAGGAATTTACACCTTACTATTCATCACCTAAATACTTATGAACTCACCAGCTTAAATGTTGATCTACTCTTTCAAAATAACTTGTATTCTCATGAGAATAGTAGACAGGTACGCGCACTGGGATTCAGAAGATGGAGCATAGTAGCTTCATGTCTTGTTTTGTTATTTACTTTTGGAGTCTAACTTTTGTGAATCCTATACTTTGTAAACACTTTCATATTGATGCAATGGTTATTTGTTACATTGATTACTATGATGCATGTGTTGTGATACTAAACATGACGTCCTCCGCCCCCGAATGTTTCCGTCGTTCCGGTTTGGGGGTGTGACAATAAATTTCAATATTAATGGCCTTTTGGGAAACTTTTCAAGAAAATAGTTTCCATGCGAAGCAATGTCAACTTGTTTTAGACATTTGAAGCACCATGGTATTAAGTATTAACCGAAACAAATTTCATATCCATGTTTTAACATATATTCAATGTGAAATGAAAACTAAAATATCAATGATACGATCAATAAAATCACATAAACTCACTTCACTCTCACAACAGAAACCCTGACATACCAACGTATTGTTTGTTATAATAAATTAAAAGTGTGTTGCATTGCGTGATCACAAATACTAATATAACAAAAAATGAAAGTTAAAAAATTCAAATCAAAACATGAAGAGAATAATTTATTCATCAAAATGTAATTGGTATTGATGAAACAATGACACAACCAAATTACAACCCTAATTCACAAACAGGAAAGAAGACGCCACAAGTATTGGCAAAATTGGGGAGATATTGGTAGTGTGGTGGCAATATAATCTGATTAATGTCTATGTATTTGCATAGGCAATTTCTGTGGTGATCTAATTCTTCACAACAAATTGGAGATGGTGAACCTTTTGCAATTAGAGCTGGATAACAATCCTTTATATCTTCATTGGGATTACATTCTTGAGCGTGAACATCACCCAAAAGAAACACCATTGCAACAACAATAGGAAGAATAGAGCTAGTGTTCATCATTTTACTAATCTTGTGATGAAAACTTGAAAGATATCAATATAAATATTGGGAAACTTGGCTTCTTATGACATTCACATTGGTATATATATACTATTAGAAATTAATAATCAAAACAAATAAATCTTTTAAAGTATGGAAGGGATGATAATGTAACGCAAAAGAAATTTAATGTGGTAATTAAGAATTTTGATAATGTAACGCAAGATTTATACTAGTTGTTTTTAGTCAAACCATAGTATTAAATGGAAGAGTTTAGTTTAGTTAGGTCAATAAAAAGGTTTGGTTTTCTTTTTTACCAAAAATCCAAATGGATTCTTGCTAGAAAAATTGCAAGGGTAGGTAAATAATTTTATAATGTTTACTTAAAGTGTATAAAGCTTCGTGAGTTTGTTCAAACCCATAGTGATATTTGATCAAGTAAAATTGTGTTTGTTTGGTTAATGGATTTCAAACAAATTTAGAGTAATTGTAATTTAAATTTCAATAGAAATTCTATTTGGTTGACAAAATCAAACGAATTAGAGTTGTTTGGATATATCATTAATTTTCGCATCTAAAAGAATTTGCCATTATTTGGCTAAAAAAAGATTTTCGATTTCACTTGTTATGTTTTTCATAAAGACAAAAATGTTATCCCAACTTCTCTTTGTTTTATTCATAATTCATCAAATCAAAACAAACTATCGTCATCTCTCTCAACAAACACACTGACCAC
The DNA here is from genome assembly GCF_052849685.1 of Lactuca virosa. NCBI lineage: Eukaryota > Viridiplantae > Streptophyta > Magnoliopsida > Asterales > Asteraceae > Lactuca > Lactuca virosa. The sequence continues at coordinate 239,440,869 of NC_136433.1, forward strand.
CTATTTAGCCAACCACATACCACCACAAACCCGACCTCAGCCTACATCGACACGCACACTACATCCACAAGAACATATGGACGTCGACGCCTAACCTACCCCTACACCCACACCTATACCCGCATGCACACGCATACCCTACACTCACCTTATACACATCTAACTCTAACACCAACAACGAAACCATAATATAACATATGGATACAAAGGCTACTCTTTTTGTATGCACCTAACTTGGAAATGGTTTTCAACTTATAAAAGGATTAATATGTACAAGGTCTTGATGGGAATTAATAAAACCAATAAGGTGATTGGCATCGGTTCAATGAACATATCGATACACGATGTGATCATACAAAAAGAAAGGTTACAAAAGTCCTTAGGCATTAGTCGAGTGGTCACCTGTTGTCAAGGGACTAACAAGAGTTTAAATATTTAAGTAATTAAAAATCAAAATGTTTTGACTAATAGATGACATTTTTGATAATTTTAGACACTAACGATTATTATAAGTTTGAGTATTTAAGAACTTATTTTGAAAAGTTTGATCGAATGATTTTTAGTGCGTCTTGGATCGGCAAGGATCGACTCTAATTTATAAGAACAATTAGCACTAATCATAGACAATAAGATCCCATCAAACGCCTTGGTGGTCGCTAATGCTAAATTTTACAACACCGATCGATAGTCACTGTGGTACAACATGTTCCCAAGCACATAAATACATTTTATATATATTTGGAACTCAAATGGTTCAAGTACTCATGTCAAAATGAGTTTCTAACTGTATCAAAGTAGCCATTAGTAATAATGAAAGACTTTAAAGAGTGGATGTTTAATAAGAGCTAAAGGGTGAGACTGTATTGCACCCGATAACGATCTCTCATTATTAGAAGATCAGCTTGGAGATGACCTGAATTTTGCATATGATATTGGGCACGTGGGGGAAAAGTAATGATAAATTTCAATGGTAACGTCTTTTTGGGAAATCATCGAGAAAATAATTTCCATGGGAAGCGATGTCAACTTGTTTTAGACATTTGAAGCACCATGGTATTAAGTATTAACCGAAACACATTCCATATCCATGTTTTAACATATATTCAATGTGAAACAAAAACTAAAATATTAATGATACAATCAATAAAATCACTTAAACTTGCTTCACTCCCACAACAAAAACCCTGACATACCAACATATTGTTTATTATAATAAATTAAAAGTGTGTTTCATAACATGATCACAAACACTATTATAACCAAAAGAAAAGGTAAAAAAAATTCAAATTAAAACACGAAGAGAAAGAATTTATTTATCAAGATGTAATTTGTATTGATGTAATAATGACAAAACCAAACTACAACCCTAATTCACAAACAGGAAAGAAGACGCCACAAGTATTGGCAAGATTGGGGAGATATTGGTAGTGTGGTGGCAATATAATCTGATTAATGTCTATGTATTTGCATAGGCAATTTCTGTGGTGATCTAATTCTTCGCAACAAATTGGAGATGGCGAACCTTTTGCAATTAGAGCTGGATAACAATCCTTTATATCTTCATTGGGATTACAGTCTTGAGCGTTAACATCACCCAAAAGAAACATCATTGCAAGAACAATAGCAATAATAGACCTAGTGTTCATCATTTTACTAATCTTGTGGTGAAAACGTTAAAGATATCAATATAAATATTGGGAAACTTGGCTTCTTATTACATTCACTATGGTGTGTGTGTGTGTATATATATATATATATATATATATATATATATATATATATACTATTAGAAATTAATAATCAAAACAAACAATCTTTTAAAGTATGGAAGGGATGATAATGTAACGCAAAAGAAATTTAATGAGGTAATTAAGAATTTTGATAATGTAACGCAAGATTTATATTAGTTGTTTTAAGTCAAACCATAGGATTAAATGGAAGAGTTTAGTTTAGGTCGGTGAATAAAAAGTTTTGGTTTTCTTTTTTACAAAAAATTCAAATGGATTCTTGCTAGAAAAAGAGTATGTAAATAATTTTATAATGCTAACTTAAAGTGTATAAAGCTTTGTGAGTTTGTTCAATCCCATAGTGGTATTTGATCAAGTGAAATTGTGTTTGTTTGGTTATTGGATTTCAAAGAAATTTAGAGTAATTGTAACATAAATTTCAATAGAAATTCTTTTTGGTTGACAAAATCAAACGAATTAGAGTTGTTTAGATATATCATTAATTTTCGTATCCAAAGAATTTGCCATTATTTGGCTAAAAAAAAGATTTTAGATTTCATTTCTTATGTTTTCTATAAAGACAAAAATGTCATCCCAACTTCTCTTTGTTTTATTCATAATTCATCAAATCAACACAAATCATCATCATCCCTCTCAACAAACACCCTGACCACCTATTTAGCCAACCACATCCCACCACAAACCCATAAACCGGACCTCAGCCTACATCGACATGCACACTACATCCTCAAGAACATATCGACGTCCACACCTAACCTATCCCTACACCCACACCTATAACCGCATGCACATGCCTACCCTACACTCACCCTATATACATTCCACTCTAACACCATCAACGCCACCATAATATAACATATGGATACCAAGGCTACTCTTTTTGTATGCACCTAACTTTGCAATGGTTTTCAACTTATAAAAGGATTAATATGTATAAGATCTTGATCGGAATTAATAAAACCACTAAGGTGATTGGCATCAGTTCAATGAACATATCGTTACACGATATAATCTTACAAAAACAAAGGTTACAAAAGTCCTAAGGCAGTAGTCGGGCGGTCACCTGTTGTCAAGGGACTAACAATAATTTTAAATATTCAAGTATAATCAAAATGTTTTGAATAATAGATGACATTTTTGATAATTTTAGTCACTAACGATTATTATAAGTTTGACTAATTAAGAACTTATTTTGAAAAGTTTGATCGAATGGTTTTTAGTGCATCTTGGACCGGCAAGGATCGACTCTAATTTATAAGAAAAATTAGCACTAATCATATACAATAAGATCCCTTCAAACGACTTGGGGGCCGCTAATGCTGAATTTTACAACACTGATCGATAGTCACTGTGGTACAACATGTTCCCAAGCACAAAAATACATTTTAGATATATTTGGAATTCAAATGTTTCAAGTAATCATGTCAAAATGAGTATCTAAGTGTATTAAAGTAAGCATTAGTAATAATGAAAGGTTTTAAAGAGTGGATGTTTAATAAGAGCTAAAGGGTGAGAACATATTGCACACGATAACGGTCTCTAATTATTAGAAGATTAGCTTGGAGATGACCTGAATTTTGCATATGATATTGGGAACGTGGGGCAAAAGTAACGATAAATTTCAATAGTAACGGCCTTTTGGGAAATCATCAAGAAAATAGTTTCCATGGGAAGCAATGTCAACTTGTTTTAGACATTTGAAGCACCATGGTATTAAGTATTAACCGAAACACATTTCATATCCATGTTTTAACATATATTCAATGTGAAACAAAAACTAAATTATCAATGATACAATCAATAAAATCACTTAAACTTGCTTCACTCCCACAACAAAAACCATGACATACCAACATATTGTTTATTATAATAAATTAAAAGTGTGTTTCATAACATTATCACAAACACTATTTTAACCAAAAGGAAAGGTAAAAAAATTCAAATTAAAACATGAAGAGAATGAATTTATTCATCAAGATGTAATTTTTATTGATGTAACAATGACACAACCAAACTACAACCCTAATTCACAAACAGGAAAGAAGACGCCACAAGTATTGGCAAGATTGGGGAGATATTGGTAGTGTGGTGGCAATATAATCTGATTAATGTCTATGTATTTGCATAGGCAATTTTTGTGGTGATCTAATTCTTCGCAACAAATTGGAGATGGTGAACCTTTTTCAATTAGAGTTGGATAACAATCCTTTATATCTTCATTGGGATTACAGTCTTGAGCGTGAACATCACCCAAAAGAAACATCATTGCAAGAACAATAGCAATAATAGATCTAGTGTTCATCATTTTACTAATCTTGTGATGGAAAACTCTAAAGATATCAATATAAATATTGGGAAACTTGGCTTCTTGTTACATTCACTATGGTATATATATATATATATATATATATATATATATATATATATATATATATATATATATATATATATATATATATATATATATATACTATTAGAAATTAATAATCAAAACAAACAATCTTTTAAAGTATGGAAGGGATGATAATGTAACGCAAAAGAAATTTAATGAGGTAATTAAGAATTTTGATAATGTAACGCAAGATTTATATTAGTTGTTTTTAGTCAAACCATAGGATTAAATGGAAGAGTTTAGTTTAGTTCGGTGAATAAAAAGGTTTGGTTTTCTTTTTTACGAAAAATCCAAATGGATTCTTGCTAGAAAAATTGCAAGGGTCGGTAAATAATTTTATAATGTTTACATAAAGTGTATAAAGCTTTGTGAGTTTGTTCAATCCAATAGTGGTATTTGATCAAGTAAAATTGTGTTGGTTTGGTTAATGGATTTCAAACAAATTTAGAGTAATTGTAATTTAAATTTCAATAGAAATTCTGTTTGGTTGACAAAATCAAACGAATTAGAGTTATTTAGATATATCATTAATTTTCGCATCCAAAAGAATTTGCCATTATTTGGCTAAAAAAAGATTTTAGATTTCACTTGTTATGTTTTTCATAAAGACAAAAATGTCATCCCAACTTCTCTTTGTTTTATTCATAATTCATCAAATCAAAACAAACTATCGTCATCTCTCTCAACAAACACACTGACCACCTATTTAGCCAACCACATACCACCACAAACCCATAAACTCGACCTCAGCCTACATCGACACGCACACTACATCCACAAGAACATATGGACGTCGACGCCTAACCTACCCCTACACTCACACCTATACCCACATGCACACGCATACCCTACACTCACCTTATACACATCTAACTCTAACACCAACAACGAAACCATAATATAATATATGGATACAAAGGCTACTCTTTTTGTATGCACCTAACTTGGAAATCGTTTTCAACTTATAAAAGGATTAATATGTACAAGGTCTTGATGGGAATTAATAAAACCAATAAGGTGATTGGCATCGGTTCAATGAACATATCGATACACGATGTGATCATACAAAAAGAAAGGTCACAAAAGTCCTTAGGCATTAGTCGAGTGGTCACCTGTTGTCAAGGGACTAACAAGAGTTTAAATATTTAAGTAATTAAAAAGCAAAATGTTTTGACTAATAGATGACATTTTTGATAATTTTAGTCACTAACGATTATTATAAGTTTGACTATTTAAGAACTTATTTTGAAAAGTCTGATCGAATGATTTCTAGTGCATCTTGGATCGGCAAGGATCGACTCTAATTTATAAGAACAATTAGCACTAATCATAGACAATAAGATCCCATCAAACGCCTTGGTGGTCGCTAATGCTAAATTTTACAACACTGATCGATAGTCACTGTGGTACAACATGTTCCCAAGCACAAAAATACATTTTATATATATTTGGAACTCAAATGGTTCAAGTACTCATGTCAAAATGAGTTTCTAACTATATCAAAGTAGCCATTAGTAATAATGAAAGACTTTAAAGAGTGGATGTTTAATAAGAGCTAAAGGGTGAGACTGTATTGCACCCGATAACGATCTCTCACAGATCAACTTGGAGATGACCTGAATTTTGCATATGATATTGGGCACGTGGGGGAAAAGTAATGATAAATTTCAATGGTAATGTCTTTTTGGGAAATCATCGAGAAAATAATTTCCATGGGAAGCAATGTCAACTTGTTTTAGACATTTGAAGCACCATGGTATTAAGTATTAACCGAAACACATTTCATATCCATGTTTTAACATATATTCAATGTGAAACAAAAACTAAAATATCAATGATACCATCAATAAAATCACTTAAACTTGCTTCACTCCCACAACAAAAACCCTGACATACCAACATATTGTTTATGATAATAAATTAAAAGAGTGTTTCATAACATGATCACAAACACTATTATAACCAAAAGGAAGGGTAAAAAAAATTTAAATTAAGACACGAAGAGAAAGAATTTATTTATCAAGATGTAATTTGTATTGATGTAACAATGACAAAACCAAACTACAACCCTAATTCACAAACAGGAAAGAAGACGCCACAAGTATTGGCAAGATTGGGGAGATATTGGTAGTGTGGTGGCAATATAATCTGATTAATGTCTATGTATTTGCATAGGCAATTTATGTGGTGATCTAATTCTTCGCAACAAATTGGAGATGGCGAACCTTTTGCAATTAGAGCTGGATAACAATCCTTTATATCTTCATTGAGATTACATTCTTGAGCGTTAACATCACCCAAAAGAAACATCATTGCAAGAACAATAGCAATAATTGATCTAGTGTTCATCATTTTACTAATCTTGTGGTGAAAACGTTAAAGATATCAATATAAATATTGGGAAACTTGGCTTCTTATTACATTCACTATGGTGTGTGTGTGTATATATATATATATATATATATATATATATATATATATATACTATTAGAAATTAATAATCAAAACAAACAATCTTTAAAAGTATGGAAGGGATGATAATGTAACGCAAAAGAAATTTAATGAGGTAATTAAGAATTTTGATAATGTAACGCAAGATTTATATTAGTTGTTTTAAGTCAAACTATAGGATTAAATGGAAGAGTTTAGTTTAGGTCGGTGAATAAAAAGGTTTGGTTTTCTTTTTTACAAAAAATTCAAATGGATTCTTGCTAGAAAAAGAGTATGTAAATAATTTTATAATGCTAACATAAAGTGTATAAAGCTTTGTGAGTTTGTTCAATCCCATAGTGGTATTTGATCAAGTGAAATTGTGTTTGTTTGGTTATTGGATTTCAAAGAAATTTAGAGTAATTGTAATATAAATTTCAATAGAAATTCTTTTTGGTTGACAAAATCAAACGAATTAGAGTTGTTTAGATATATCATTAATTTTCGCATCCAAAGAATTTGCCATTATTTGGCTAAAAAAAAGATTCTGGATTTCACTTCTTATGTTTTCTATAAAGACAAAAATGTCATCCCAACTTCTCTTTGTTTTATTCATAATTCATCAAATCAACACAAATTATCATCATCTCTCTCAACAAACACCCTGACCACCTATTTAGCCAACCACATCCCACCACAAACCCATAAACCGGACCTCAGCCTACATCGACATGCATACTACATCCTCAAGAACATATCGACGTCCACACCTAACCTATCCCTACACCCACACCTATAACCGCATGCACACGCCTACCCTACACTCACCCTATATACATTCCACTCTAACACCATCAACGCCACCATAATATAACATATGGATACCAAGGCTACTCTTTTTGTATGCACCTAACTTTGCAATGGTTTTCAACTTATAAAAGGATTAATATGTATAAGATCTTGATCGGAATTAATAAAACCAATAAGGTGATTGGCATCGGTTCAATGAACATATCGTTACACGATATGATCTTACAAAAACAAAGGTTACAAAAGTCCTAAGGCAGTAGTCGGGTGGTCACCTGTTGTCAAGGGACTAACAATAATTTTAAATATTTAAGTATAACCAAAATGTTTTGAATAATAGATGACATTTTTGATAATTTTAGTCACTAACGATTATTATAAGTTTGACTAATTAAGAACTTATTTTGAAAAGTTTGATCGAATGGTTTTTAGTGCATCTTGGACCGGCAAGGATCGACTCTAATTTATAAGAAAAATTAGCATTAATCATATACAATAAGATCCCGTCAAACGACTTGGGGGCCGCTAATGCTGAATTTTACAACACTGATCGATAGTCACTGTGGTACAACATGTTCCCAAGCACAAAAATACATTTTAGATATATTTGGAATTCAAATGTTTCAAGTAATCATGTCAAAATGAGTATCTAAGTGTATTAAAGTAAGCATTAGTAATAATGAAAGGTTTTAAAGAGTGGATGTTTAATAAGAGCTAAAGGGTGAGAACATATTGCACACGATAACGGTCTCTAATTATTAGAAGATTAGCTTGGAGATGACCTGAATTTTGCATATGATATTGGGAACGTGGGGCAAAAGTAACGATAAATTTCAATAGTAACGGCCTTTTGGGAAATCATCAAGAAAATAGTTTCCATGGGAAGCAATGTCAACTTGTTTTAGACATTTGAAGCACCATGGTATTAAGTATTAACCGAAACACATTTCATATCCATGTTTTAACATATATTCAATGTGAAACAAAAACTAAATTATCAATAATACAATCAATAAAATCACTTAAACTTGCTTCACTCCCACAACAAAAACCATGACATACCAACATATTGTTTATTATAATAAATTAAAAGTGTGTTTCATAACATTATCACAAACACTATTTTAACCAAAAGGAAAGGTAAAAAAATTCAAATTAAAACATGAAGAGAATGAATTTATTCATCAAGATGTAATTTTTATTGATGTAACAATGACACAACCAAACTACAACCCTAATTCACAAACAGGAAAGAAGACGCCACAAGTATTGGCAAGATTGGGGAGATATTGGTAGTGTGGTGGCAATATAATCTGATTAATGTCTATGTATTTGCATAGGCAATTTTTGTGGTGATCTAATTCTTCGCAACAAATTGGAGATGGTGAACCTTTTTCAATTAGAGTTGGATAACAATCCTTTATATCTTCATTGGGATTACAGTCTTGAGCGTGAACATCACCCAAAAGAAACATCATTGCAAGAACAATAGCAATAATAGATCTAGTGTTCATCATTTTACTAATCTTGTGATGGAAAACTCTAAAGATATCAATATAAATATTGGGAAACTTGGCTTCTTGTTACATTCACTATGGTATATATATATATATATATATATATATATATATATATATATATATATATATATATATATATATATATATATATATACTATTAGAAATTAATAATCAAAACAAACAATCTTTTAAAGTATGGAAGGGATGATAATGTAACGCAAAAGAAATTTAATGAGGTAATTAAGAATTTTGATAATGTAACGCAAGATTTATATTAGTTGTTTTTAGTCAAACCATAGGATTAAATGGAAGAGTTTAGTTTAGTTCGGTGAATAAAAAGGTTTGGTTTTCTTTTTTACGAAAAATCCAAATGGATTCTTGCTAGAAAAATTGCAAGGGTCGGTAAATAATTTTATAATGTTTACATAAAGTGTATAAAGCTTTGTGAGTTTGTTCAATCCAATAGTGGTATTTGATCAAGTAAAATTGTGTTGGTTTGGTTAATGGATTTCAAACAAATTTAGAGTAATTGTAATTTAAATTTCAATAGAAATTCTGTTTGGTTGACAAAATCAAACGAATTAGAGTTATTTAGATATATCATTAATTTTCGCATCCAAAAGAATTTGCCATTATTTGGCTAAAAAAAGATTTTAGATTTCACTTGTTATGTTTTTCATAAAGACAAAAATGTCATCCCAACTTCTCTTTGTTTTATTCATAATTCATCAAATCAAAACAAACTATCGTCATCTCTCTCAACAAACACACTGACCACCTATTTAGCCAACCACATACCACCACAAACCCATAAACTCGACCTCAGCCTACATCGACACGCACACTACATCCACAAGAACATATGGACGTCGACGCCTAACCTACCCCTACACTCACACCTATACCCACATGCACACGCATACCCTACACTCACCTTATACACATCTAACTCTAACACCAACAACGAAACCATAATATAATATATGGATACAAAGGCTACTCTTTTTGTATGCACCTAACTTGGAAATCGTTTTCAACTTATAAAAGGATTAATATGTACAAGGTCTTGATGGGAATTAATAAAACCAATAAGGTGATTGGCATCGGTTCAATGAACATATCGATACACGATGTGATCATACAAAAAGAAAGGTCACAAAAGTCCTTAGGCATTAGTCGAGTGGTCACCTGTTGTCAAGGGACTAACAAGAGTTTAAATATTTAAGTAATTAAAAAGCAAAATGTTTTGACTAATAGATGACATTTTTGATAATTTTAGTCACTAACGATTATTATAAGTTTGACTATTTAAGAACTTATTTTGAAAAGTCTGATCGAATGATTTCTAGTGCATCTTGGATCGGCAAGGATCGACTCTAATTTATAAGAACAATTAGCACTAATCATAGACAATAAGATCCCATCAAACGCCTTGGTGGTCGCTAATGCTAAATTTTACAACACTGATCGATAGTCACTGTGGTACAACATGTTCCCAAGCACAAAAATACATTTTATATATATTTGGAACTCAAATGGTTCAAGTACTCATGTCAAAATGAGTTTCTAACTATATCAAAGTAGCCATTAGTAATAATGAAAGACTTTAAAGAGTGGATGTTTAATAAGAGCTAAAGGGTGAGACTGTATTGCACCCGATAACGATCTCTCACAGATCAACTTGGAGATGACCTGAATTTTGCATATGATATTGGGCACGTGGGGGAAAAGTAATGATAAATTTCAATGGTAATGTCTTTTTAGGAAATCATCGAGAAAATAATTTCCATGGGAAGCAATGTCAACTTGTTTTAGACATTTGAAGCACCATGGTATTAAGTATTAACCGAAACACATTTCATATCCATGTTTTAACATATATTCAATGTGAAACAAAAACTAAAATATCAATGATACCATCAATAAAATCACTTAAACTTGCTTCACTCCCACAACAAAAACCCTGACATACCAACATATTGTTTATGATAATAAATTAAAAGAGTGTTTCATAACATGATCACAAACACTATTATAACCAAAAGGAAGGGTAAAAAAAATTTAAATTAAGACACGAAGAGAAAGAATTTATTTATCAAGATGTAATTTGTATTGATGTAACAATGACAAAACCAAACTACAACCCTAATTCACAAACAGGAAAGAAGACGCCACAAGTATTGGCAAGATTGGGGAGATATTGGTAGTGTGGTGGCAATATAATCTGATTAATGTCTATGTATTTGCATAGGCAATTTATGTGGTGATCTAATTCTTCGCAACAAATTGGAGATGGCGAACCTTTTGCAATTAGAGCTGGATAACAATCCTTTATATCTTCATTGAGATTACATTCTTGAGCGTTAACATCACCCAAAAGAAACATCATTGCAAGAACAATAGCAATAATTGATCTAGTGTTCATCATTTTACTAATCTTGTGGTGAAAACGTTAAAGATATCAATATAAATATTGGGAAACTTGGCTTCTTATTACATTCACTATGGTGTGTGTGTGTGTATATATATATATATATATATATATATATATATATATATACTATTAGAAATTAATAATCAAAACAAACAATCTTTAAAAGTATGGAAGGGATGATAATGTAACGCAAAAGAAATTTAATGAGGTAATTAAGAATTTTGATAATGTAACGCAAGATTTATATTAGTTGTTTTAAGTCAAACTATAGGATTAAATGGAAGAGTTTAGTTTAGGTCGGTGAATAAAAAGGTTTGGTTTTCTTTTTTACAAAAAATTCAAATGGATTCTTGCTAGAAAAAGAGTATGTAAATAATTTTATAATGCTAACATAAAGTGTATAAAGCTTTGTGAGTTTGTTCAATCCCATAGTGGTATTTGATCAAGTGAAATTGTGTTTGTTTGGTTATTGGATTTCAAAGAAATTTAGAGTAATTGTAATATAAATTTCAATAGAAATTCTTTTTGGTTGACAAAATCAAACGAATTAGAGTTGTTTAGATATATCATTAATTTTCGCATCCAAAGAATTTGCCATTATTTGGCTAAAAAAAAGATTCTGGATTTCACTTCTTATGTTTTCTATAAAGACAAAAATGTCATCCCAACTTCTCTTTGTTTTATTCATAATTCATCAAATCAACACAAATTATCATCATCTCTCTCAACAAACACCCTGACCACCTATTTAGCCAACCACATCCCACCACAAACCCATAAACCGGACCTCAGCCTACATCGACATGCATACTACATCCTCAAGAACATATCGACGTCCACACCTAACCTATCCCTACACCCACACCTATAACCGCATGCACACGCCTACCCTACACTCACCCTATATACATTCCACTCTAACACCATCAACGCCACCATAATATAACATATGGATACCAAGGCTACTCTTTTTGTATGCACCTAACTTTGCAATGGTTTTCAACTTATAAAAGGATTAATATGTATAAGATCTTGATCGGAATTAATAAAACCAATAAGGTGATTGGCATCGGTTCAATGAACATATCGTTACACGATATGATCTTACAAAAACAAAGGTTACAAAAGTCCTAAGGCAGTAGTCGGGTGGTCACCTGTTGTCAAGGGACTAACAATAATTTTAAATATTTAAGTATAACCAAAATGTTTTGAATAATAGATGACATTTTTGATAATTTTAGTCACTAACGATTATTATAAGTTTGACTAATTAAGAACTTATTTTGAAAAGTTTGATCGAATGGTTTTTAGTGCATCTTGGACCGGCAAGGATCGACTCTAATTTATAAGAAAAATTAGCATTAATCATATACAATAAGATCCCGTCAAACGACTTGGGGGCCGCTAATGCTGAATTTTACAACACTGATCGATAGTCACTGTGGTACAACATGTTCCCAAGCACAAAAATACATTTTAGATATATTTGGAATTCAAATGTTTCAAGTAATCATGTCAAAATGAGTATCTAAGTGTATTAAAGTAAGCATTAGTAATAATGAAAGGTTTTAAAGAGTGGATGTTTAATAAGAGCTAAAGGGTGAGACCGTATTGCACCCGATAACGGTCTCTAATTATTAGAAGATTAGCTTGGAGATGACCTGAATTTTTCACATGATATTGGGAACGTGGGGCAAAAGTAACGATAAATTTCAATAGTAAAGGCCTTTTGGGAAATCGTCAAGAAAATAGTTTCCATGGGAAGCAATGTCAACTTGTTTTAGACATTTGAAGCACCATGGTATTAAGTATTAACCGAAACACATTTCATATCCATGTTTTAACATATATTCAATGTGAAACAAAAACTAAATTATCAATGATACAATCAATAAAATCACTTAAACTTACTTCACTCCCACAACAAAAACCCTGACATACCAACATATTGTTTATTATAATAAATTAAAAGTGTGTTTCATAACATTATCACAAACACTATTTTAACTAAAAGGAAAGGTAAAAAAATTCAAATTAAAACATGAAGAGAATGAATTTATTCATCAAGATGTAATTTTTATTGATGTAACAATAACACAACCAAACTACAACCGTAATTCACAAACGGGAAAGAAGACGCCACAAGTATTGGCAAGATTGGGGAGATATTGGTAGTGTGGTGGCAATATAATCTGATTAATGTCTATGTATTTGCATAGGCAATTTCTGTGGTGATCTAATTATTCGCAACAAATTGGAGATGGTGAACCTTTTTCAATTAGAGTTGGATAACAATCCTTTATATCTTCATTGGGATTACAGTCTTGAGCGTGAACATCACCCAAAAGAAACATCATTGCAAGAACAATAGCAATAATAGATCTAGTGTTCATCATTTTACTAATCTTGTGATGGAAAACTCTAAAGATATCAATATAAATATTGGGAAACTTGGCTTCTTGTTACATTCACTATGGTATATATATATATATATATATATATATATATATATATATATATATATATATATATACATACTATTAGAAATTAATAATCAAAACAAACAATCTTTTAAAGTATGGAAGGGATGATAATGTAACGCAAAAGAAATTTAATGAGGTAATTAAGAATTTTGATAATGTAACGCAAAATTTATATTAGTTGTTTTTAGTCAAACCATAGGATTAAATGGAAGAGTTTAGTTTAGTTCGGTGAATAAAAAGGTTTGGTTTTCTTTTTTACCAAAAATCCAAATGGATTCTTGCTAGAAAAATTGCAAGGGTCGGTAAATAATTCTATAATGTTTACATAAAGTGTATAAAGCTTTGTGAGTTTGTTCAATCCAATAGTGGTATTTGATCAAGTAAAATTGTGTTTGTTTGGTTAATGGATTTCAAACAAGTTTAGAGTAATTGTAATTTAAATTTCAATAGAAATTATGGTTGGTTGACAAAATCAAACGAATTAGAGTTATTTAGATATATCATTAATTTTCGCATCCAAAAGAATTTGCAATTATTTGGCTAAAAAAAAGATTTTAGATTTCACTTGTTATGTTTTTCAGAAAGACAAAAATGTCATCCCAACTTCTCTTTGTTTTATTCACAATTCATCAAATCAAAACAAATTATCGTCATCTCTCTCAACAAACACACTGACCACCTATTCAGCCAACCACATACCACCACAAACCCACAAACCCGACCTCAGCCTACATCGACACGCACACTACATCCACAAGAACATATGGACGTCGAGGCCTAACCTACCCCTACACCCACACCTATACCCGCATGCACACGCATACCCTACACTCACCTTATACACATCTAACTCTAACACCAACAACGAAACCATAATATAACATATGGATACAAAGGCTACTCTTTTTGTATGCACTTAACTTGGAAATGGTTTTCAACTTATAAAATGATTAATATGTACAAGGTCTTGATGGGAATTAATAAAACCAATAAGGTGATTGGCATCGGTTCAATGAACATATCGATACACGATGTGATCATACAAAAAGAAAGGTTATAAAAGTCCTTAGGCATTAGTCGAGTGGTCACCTGTTGTCAAGGGACTAACAAGAGTTTAAATATTTAAGTAATTAAAAATCAAAATGTTTTGACTAATAGATGACATTTTTGATAATTTTAGTCACTAACGATTATTATAAATTTGACTATTTAAGAACTTATTTTGAAAAGTCTGATCGAATGATTTTTAGTGCATCTTGGATCGGCAAGGATCGACTCTAATTTATAAGAACAATTAGCACTAATCATAGACAATAAGATCCCATCAAACGCCTTGGTGGTCGCTAATGCTAAATTTTACAACACCGATCGATAGTCACTGTAAATGGTTCAAGTACTCATGTCAAAATGAGTTTCTAACTATATCAAAGTAGCCATTAGTAATAATGAAAGACTTTAACGAGTGGATGTTTAATAAGAGCTAAAGGGTGAGACTGTATTGCACCCGATAACGATCTCTCATTATTAGAAGATCAGCTTGGAGATGACCTGAATTTTGCATATGATATTGGGCACGTGGGGGAAAAGTAATGATAAATTTCAATGGTAACGTCTTTTTGGGAAATCATCGAGAAAATAATTTCCATGGGAAGCAATGTCAACTTGTTTTAGACATTTGAAGCACCATGGTATTAAGTATTAACCGAAACAGATTTCATATCCATGTTTTAACATATATTCAATGTGAAACAAAAACTAAAATATCAATGATACAATCAATAAAATCACTTAAACTTGCTTCACTCCCACAACAAAAACCCTGACATACCAACATATTGTTTATTATAATAAATTAAAAGTGTGTTTCATAACATGATCACAAACACTATTATACCCAAAAGGAAAGGTAAAAAAAATTTAAATTAAAACACGAACAGAAAGAATTTATTTATCAAGATGTAATTTGTATTGATGTAACAATGACAAAACCAAACTACAACCCTAATTCACAAACAGGAAAGAAGACGCCACAAGTATTGGCAAGATTGGGGAGATATTGGTAGTGTGGTGGCAATATAATCTGATTAATGTCTATGTATTTGCATAGGCAATTTCTGTGGTGATCTAATTCTTCGCAACAAATTGGAGATGGCGAACCTTTTGCAATTAGAGTTGGATAACAATCCTTTATATCTTCATTGGGATTACATTCTTGAGCGTTAACATCACCCAAAAGAAACATCATTGCAAGAACAATAGCAATAATTGATCTAGTGTTCATCATTTTACTAATCTTGTGGTGAAAACGTTAAAGATATCAATATAAATATTAGGAAACTTGGCTTCTTATTACATTCACTATGGTGTGTGTGTGTGTGTATATATATATATATATATATATATATATATATATATATATATATATATATATACTATTAGAAATTAATAATCAAAACAAACAATCTTTTAAAGTATGGAAGGGATGATAATGTAACGCAAAAGAAATTTAATGAGGTAATTAAGAATTTTGATAATGTAACGCAAGATTTATATTAGTTGTTTTAAGTCAAACTATAGGATTAAATGGAAGAGTTTAGTTTACGTCGGTGAATAAAAAGGTTTGGTTTTCTTTTTTACAAAAAATTCAAATGGATTCTTGCTAGAAAAAGAGTATGTAAATAATTTTATAATGCTAACTTAAAGTGTATAAAGCTTTGTGAGTTTGTTCAATCCCATAGTGGTATTTGATCAAGTGAAATTGTGTTTGTTTGGTTATTGGATTTCAAAAAAATTTAGATAATTGTAATATAAATTTCAATAGAAATTCTTTTTGGTTGACAAAATCAAACGAATTAGAGTTGTTTAGATATATCATTAATTTTCGCATCCAAAGAATTTGCCATTATTTGGCTAAAAAAAGATTTTGGATTTCACTTCTTATGTTTTCTATAAAGACAAAAATATCATCCCAACTTCTCTTTGTTTTATTCATAATTCATCAAATCAACACAAATTATCATCATCTCTCTCAACAAACACCCTGGCCACCTATTTAGCCAACCACATCCCACCACAAACCCATAAATCGGACCTCAGCCTACATCGACATGCACACTACATCCTCAAGAACATATCGACGTCCACACCTAACCTATCCCTACACCCACACCTATAACCGCATGCACACGCCTACCCTACACTCACCCTATATACATTCCACTCTAACACCATCAACGCCACCATAATATAACATATGGATACCAATGCTACTCTTTTTGTATGCACCTAACTTTGCAATGGTTTTCAACTTATAAAAGGATTAATATGTATAAGATCTTGATCGGAATTAATAAAACCAATAAGGTGATTGGCATCGGTTCAATGAACATATCGTTACACGATATGATCTTACAAAAACAAAGGTTACAAAAGTCCTAAGGCAGTAGTCGGGTGGTCACCTGTTGTCAAAGGACTAACAATAATTTTAAATATTTAAGTATAATCAAAATGTTTTGAATAATAGATGACATTTTTGATAATTTTAGTCACTAACGATTATTATAAGTTTGACTAATTAAGAACTTATTTTGAAAAGTTTGATCGAATGGTTTTTAGTGCATCTTGGACCGGCAAGGATCGACTCTAATTTATAAGAAAAATTAGCACTAATCATATACAATAAGATCTCGTCAAACGACTTGGGGGCCGCTAATGCTGAATTTTACAACACTGATCGATAGTCACTGTGGTACAACATGTTCCCAAGCACAAAAATACATTTTAGATATATTTGGAATTCAAATGTTTCAAGTAATCATGTCAAAATGAGTATCTAAGTGTATTAAAGTAAGCATTAGTAATAATGAAAGGTTTTAAAGAGTGGATGTTTAATAAGAGCTAAAGGGTGAGACCGTATTGCACCCGATAACGGTCTCTAATTATTAGAAGATTAGCTTGGAGATGACCTGAATTTTGCATATGATATTGGGAACGTGGGGCAAAAGTAACGATAAATTTCAATAGTAACGGCCTTTTGGGAAATCATCAAGAAAATAGTTTCCATCGGAAGCAATGTCAACTTGTTTTAGACATTTGAAGCACCATGGTATTAAGTATTAACCGAAACACATTTCATATCCATGTTTTAACATATATTCAATGTGAAACAAAAACTAAATTATCAATGATACAATCAATAAAATCACTTAAACTTACTTCACTCCCACAACAAAAACCCTTACATACCAACATATTGTTTATTATAATAAATTAAAAGTGTGTTTCATAACATTATCACAAACACTATTTTAACCAAAAGGAAAGGTAAAAAAAATCAAATTAAAACATGAAGAGAATGAATTTATTCATCATGATGTAATTTGTATTGATGTAACAATGACAAAACCAAACTACAACCCTAATCCACAAACGGGAAAGAAGACGCCACAAGTATTGGCAAGATTGGGGAGATATTGGTAGTGTGGTGGCAATATAATCTGATTAATGTCTATGTATTTGCATAGGCAATTTCTGTGGTGATCTAATTCTTCGCAACAAATTGGAGATGGTGAACCTTTTTCAATTAGAGTTGGATAACAATCATTTATATCTTCATTGGGATTACAGTCTTGAGCGTGAACATCACCCAAAAGAAACATCATTGCAAGAACAATAGCAATAATAGATCTAGTGTTCATCATTTTACTAATCTTGTGATGGAAAACTCTATATAAATATTGGGAAACTTGGCTTCTTGTTACATTCACTATGGTATATATATATATATATATATATATATATATATATATATATATATATATACTATTAGAAATTGATAATCAAAACAAACAATATTTTAAAGTATGGAAGGGATGATAATGTAACGCGAGATTTATATTAGTTGTTTTTAGTCAAACCATAGGATTAAATGGAAGAGTTTAGTTTAGTTCGGTGTATAAAAAGGTTTGGTTTTCTTTTTTACCAAAAATCCAAATGGATTCTTGCTAGAAAAATTGCAAGGGTCGGTAAATAATTTTATAATGTTTACATAAAGTGTATAAAGCTTTGTAAGTTTGTTCAATCCAATAGTGGTATTTGATCAAGTAAAATTGTGTTTGTTTGGTTAATGGATTTCAAACAAATTTAGAGTAATTGTAATTTAAATTTCAATAGAAATTATGTTTGGTTGACAAAATCAAACGAATTAGAGTTATTTATATAGATCATTAATTTTCGCATCCAAAAGAATTTGCCATTATTTGGCTAAAAAAAAGATTTTAGATTTCACTTGTTATGTTTTTCATAAAGACAAAAATGTCATCCCAACTTCTCTTTGTTTTATTCACAATTCATCAAATCAAAACAAACTATCGGCATCTCTCTCAACAAACACACTGACCACCTATTTAGCCAACCACATACCACCACAAACCCACAAACCCGACCTCAGCCTACATCGACACGCACACTACATTCACAAGAACATATGGACGTCGATGCCTAACCTACCCCTACACCCACACATATACCCGCATGCACACGCATACCCTACACTCACCTTATACACATCTAACTCTAACACCAACAACGAAACCATAATATAACATATAGATACAAAGGCTACTCTTTTTGTATGCACCTAACTTGGAAATGGTTTTCAACTTATAAAAGGATTAATATGTACAAGGTCTTGATGGGAATTAATAAAACCAATAAGGTTATTGGCATCGGTTCAATGAACATATCGATACACGATGTGATCATACAAAAAGAAAGGTTACAAAAGTCCTTAGGCATTAGTCGAGTGGTCACCTGTTGTCAAGGGACTAACAAGAGTTTAAATATTTAAGTAATTAAAAATCAAAATGTTTTGACTAATAGATGACATTTTTGATAATTTTAGTCACTAACGATTATTATAAGTTTGACTATTTAAGAACTTATTTTGAAAAGTCTGATCGAATGATTTTTAGTGCATCTTGGATCGGCAAGGATCGACTCTAATTTATAAGAACAATTAGCACTAATCATAGACAATAAGATCCCATCAAACGCCTTGGTGGTCGCTAATGATAAATTTTACAACACCGATCGATAGTCACTGTGGTACAACATGTTCCCAAGCACAAAAATACATTTTATATTTATTTGGAACTCAAATGGTTCAAGTACTCATGTCAAAATGAGTTTCTAACTATATCAAAGTAGCCATTAGTAATAATGAAAGAATTTAAAGAGTGGATGTTTAATAAGAGCTAAAGGGTGAGACTGTATTGCACCCGATAACGATCTCTCATTATTAGAAGATCAGCTTGGAGATGACCTGAATTTTGCATATGATATTGGGCACGTGGGGGAAAAGTAATGATAAATTTCAATGGTAACGTCTTTTTGGGAAATCATCGAGAAAATAATTTCCATGGGAAGCAATGTCAACTTGTTTTAGACATTTGAAGCACCATGGTATTAAGTATTAACCGAAACACATTTCATATCCATGTTTTAACATATATTCAATGTGAAACAAAAACTAAAATATCAATGATACAATCAATAAAATCACTTAAACTTGCTTCACTCCCACAACAAAAACCCTGACATACCAACATATTGTTTATTATAATAAATTAAAATTGTGTTTCATAACATGATCACAAACACTATTATAATCAAAAGGAAAGGTAAAAAAAATTCAAATTAAAACACGAAGAGAAAGAATTTATTTATCAAGATGTAATTTGTATTGATGTAACAATGACAAAACCAAACTACAACCCTAATTCACAAACAGGAAAGAAGACGCCACAAGTATTGGCAAGATTGGGGAGATATTGGTAGTGTGGTGGCAATATAATCTGATTAATGTCTATGTATTTGCATAGGCAATTTCTGTGGTGATCTAATTCTTCGCAACAAATTGGAGATGGCGAACCTTTTGCAATTAGAGCTGGATAACAATCCTTTATATCTTCATTGGGATTACAGTCTTGAGCGTTAACATCACCCAAAAGAAACATCATTGCAAGAACAATAGCAATAATAGATCTAGTGTTCATCATTTTACTAATCTTGTGGTGAAAACGTTAAAGATATCAATATAAATATTGGGAAACTTGGCTTCTTATTACATTCACTATGGTGTGTGTGTGTATATATATATATATATATATATATATATATATATATATATATATACTATTAGAAATTAATAATCAAAACAAACAATCTTTTAAAGTATGGAAGGGATGATAATGTAACGCAAAAGAAATTTAATGAGGTAATTAAGAATTTTGATAATGTAACGCAAGATTTATATTAGTTGTTTTAAGTCAAACCATAGGATTAAATGGAAGAGTTTAGTTTAGGTCGGTGAATAAAAAGATTTGGTTTTCTTTTTTACAAAAAATTCAAATGGATTCTTGCTAGAAAAAGAGTATGTAAATAATTTTATAATGCTAACTTAAAGTGTATAAAGCTTTGTGAGTTTGTTCAATCCCATAGTGGTATTTGATCAAGTAAAATTGTGTTTGTTTGGTTATTGGATTTCAAAGAAATTTAGAGTAATTGTAATATAAAATTCAATAGAAATTCTTTTTGGTTGACAAAATCAAACGAATTAGAGTTGTTTAGATATATCATTAATTTTCGCATCCAAAAGAATTTGCCATTATTTGGCTAAAAAAAGATTTTAGATTTCACTTCTTATGTTTTCTATAAAGACAAAAATGTCATCCCAACTTCTCTTTGTTTTATTCATAATTCATCAAATGAACACAAAGTATCATCATCTCTCTCAACAAACACCCTGACCACCTATTTAGCCAACCACATCCCACCACAAACCCATAAACCGGACCTCAGCCTACATCGACATGCACACTACATCCTCAAGAACATATCGACGTCCACACCTAACCTATCCCTACACCCACACCTATAACCGCATGCACACGCCTACCCTACACTCACCCTATATACATTCCACTCTAACACCATCAACGCCACCATAATATAACATATGGATACCAAGGCTACTCTTTTTGTATGCACCTAACTTTGCAATGGTTTTCAACTTATAAAAGGATTAATATGTATAAGATCTTGATCGGAATTAATAAAACCAATAAGGTGATTGGCATCGGTTCAATGAACATATCGTTACATGATATGATCTTACAAAAACAAAGGTTACAAAAGTCCTAAGGCAGTAGTCGGGCGGTCACCTGTTGTCAAGGGACTAACAATAATTTTAAATATTTAAGTATAATCAAAATGTTTTGAATAATAGATGACATTTTTGATAATTTTAGTCACTAACGATTATTATAAGTTTGACTAATTAAGAACTTATTTTGAAAAGTTTGATCGAATGGTTTTTAGTGCATCTTGGACCGGCAAGGATCGACTCTAATTTATAAGAAAAAATAGCACTAATCATATACAATAAGATCCCGTCAAACGACTTGGGGGCCGCTAATGCTGAATTTTACAACACTGATCGATAGTCACTGTGGTACAACATGTTCCCAAGCACAAAAATACATTTTAGATATATTTGGAATTCAAATGTTTCAATTAATCATGTCAAAATGAGTATCTAAGTGTATTAAAGTAAGCATTAGTAATAATGAAAGGTTTTAAAGAGTGGATGTTTAATAAGAGCTAAAGGGTGAGACCGTATTGCACCCGATAACGGTCTCTAATTATTAGAAGATTAGCTTGGAGATGACCTGAATTTTGCATATGATATTGGTGTTGGATTAATGGCTAAGTCCATAACTATATTTGGTATGTACTTGACCCGACCCGGCATGGTCCATTTAGGTTGCACTTCACCGGCGCAATTTATATGGATAGTCTTTTGAGAATAGTATATTTATGATTTATATTAATATATTATAAGTTTTAATATATTAATATGGAATCATAGTATTTAATTAGTATTGATCAAGAATTAATTTAGAATTAATTAAGTGGTCAAAAAGAACTAATTAAATATGGACTCTTATATATATGGAATGGGCCAAGTTCATTTAGGTTGGGCTAAGCTTTCATGGATGGTCCATGGAGCTTTTAACCCATGGATCCTATGTAAATGAAAGGTCATGGGTATTAGCGTTTACATGGATGTAACCCTAATCCTCCATAATATATAAAGGGATCCTTGGCTCACAAAATTGGCACAAGTGTGTGAAAATAAGAGTGGGCCAATTTTAGTGTGCATACATATTCTCTAGAGTTCTTCCAAGGTGTTTTGGTGATTTGTGATTCCATTTGAGGCTTCCACACTATTGGGGCTAAGCTCTTAAAGCTTGAAGACATCAAGCTACATCAAAAGGTATGTCATCTAACTAGAACTTTGTAGTTTAGGTGCTTCATAATATGCTAGTTAGGATGAAACGTTGGAATAGTTAATATTTGCATGTATAATAGAGAAAACATAGATCCAAGGTTTATAAGGTTGCATGTACACCATAGGAGTGTTAGAATGCTCAAAACCCAACAGTGGTATCAGAGCCATGGGATGTTTTCTGTTATATTGATGCAAATGTTTTATTTTCAAGTTGGAAAAAAAGGAAAAAAAACATGACGTTTGTCAAATTTTAAGATAATACTTGTTTTATGAAAAACGAATTATTTGTAAAATTTGAATCATTTGTTATATGAGTTGAATTAGGTCAAATTTAGTAAAAGATAAAATGATATGATTATTTTATTAGTTTTAAAAGTTTGATCTAAAGGTTTTAAGGAGTTACATATTTTGTCATAAAATTTTGGAGCTCAAAAGTTTTTTTTAAAGTTGTGATCTTAAGGGTTTTTGAAACTTCCATAAGTTATGGATATGAAAGTTTTTTTTTTAAAAAAAAAAATTTGATTCAAAGTTTTTATGGAGTTACAAAATTTGGGGTTAATGTTTTAAAGAATTCCATAACTTGTTCGTAAGTTATGGAACATGGAAAGTTTCATCATAAAACACCATTAATTCCATAAGGTATGGAATCCAAAGGTTTTCAAGAATTACAAAACTTGCCCTCAAGTTTTGGAATTTGAGAAAAGTTTTTTATGAAAAAAAGAATTGAATTCTAAAACTCTTGGGTTCATAACTTAAACAATTAATTAAATGGTTTTAATTTTGAGTTTAATAATTGGAATTATGATGTTTTGTTGAATAATTCAAATTAACTCTTATGAATTTTATTAATAGTTAATTAAAGCGTTTAATTAAAAGAGTATTATTAATCCATAAATATATGGTTTGAGTTTAATTAAATTAAAAGTCTAGTTTAATTAATAGATTAAACCACCAAGTATTTTAAATGTCTAAAATACACCCTTATACTATTATAATATTAAAAGTTTAATATAGTATATGTATAAGAGCAAGTCGTCTTACCATTAGTAGGCCTCATTCACGAAGCCGGTCTATAAGGGGGGTATAAGGTTACTGCCTATAAAATGGCAGTTTAATGGGTGTCCACTCTCACTCACCGCTTCCTTGACCGGTGGAGGGTCGTTAGCCGAACAGGTAGGACAAGGACTAGAATTCTCCCTTCATTATAAGTATAATGATAAATACTAAGTAACTAAACACTTAAAAATACCCAATCTTAGTTACTTAGGAAAATGTGAATAAGGTGCTAATCCATGAAATTACACTTTGCACTTTGTTTAAGCTGTTAATGGAGCGTGTGTGGTTAACCGGCACACTAACCTAGACTTAACAAGGTAGGCAAAGGGTAACTTAATGTTTATCATAGTATCGTTGGAGCGTGTGTGGTTAACCGGCACATCGATTGAGGGGTAAATATTAAGGGTACCAAGTATATTTGCATGGTTACTTCACACCTTGTTTTGTGATCCTCGGCATCCCAGTCACAAAACCTGAAGGGCACACTCGAGATTGAAACATGCCATTGAAAAGTTCAATGAATCTCAAAAGAATCTAGGAGTTTCAAAACCAATTAAAACCTAATAATACATTTCGTTTATCTTGGTGGAAATTGGTGAATCGTCATTCACCTACCTTCAAATATTTTATAGCTTGGATTACGACATCCCTCTTCCAAGTTATAAAATAGTTTGTTGGGTCCTAGCCTTAATATATCATATTGGGTGTTATATTAAGGACTTAAATCAACTTTACGTGAATTTCTCCCATTGTTGATGTCTGGTTTAGACAACAATGATCTTCCCAAACCAAGCTTTCCTAATGAATATGACTTCCCGAGTTTGGCTCATGGAAGTCATACTTCTCTTCCTCCACCTCCTCCAATTATTCTCCCTAACCCACAAGTTCAAGGTCACTCAAGCCCTAATGGCAAGCAAAGTCTATGTGTGATCACATATTAGAGATGAAGTCACATATTGACAAGCCGGGAGAGTTGGGTGTCAAAGTCTTGAGAAAGTTGGATGTTCAATCACTTTCTAAGTCACATAGCGAGTTCCTTTGGGACTACTATGAAACAGACTATGACATGAACCTTAATGATCATCTCTATTTGCTTGGTGCTGTTGAATCAGCAATGATTTGGAACGATAGTAAAGCAAATTTGATTAGAAGATCAACTTCCCAAAAACTTTATGGACAGTGACAATGGTGACACTGGAAATCCAGAAAAAGCATTCTCTTCCCAATGGAAAGGGATTGGCCATAGTCAACCCGGTTGACCAAATGGTAAAGAGAAAGGCTAAGTCTGAGATAATCCCATTACCAAAGGGTTCATATGTTTATTTTGCCAAAGGAAGGGGCGTTGATTGCAAAGCTGCCAAATTTACCTAAGGATGTTAAAGTCAATAAGTTTGACTCTACATCAGGTAGAGCCCATTATCTAACTCTGTTAAGTTTTATTCTGAGATCCACATTACATGATGTGACTGGGTCACATGTTGATGTTTTAAGAATCAAATAATAGAGAGAAATCTTAACGGAAGTATATGCTGATTCTGATCGCGAAGGTGGATTTCGATCGCATCAGAATTTTGAGCAGTTGCTTAAGAAGTTATGATATATTGCTAAGGAATAGATAACAACAATTTTCCATGTGGATTGTAAGGATAAGTTTTTCCGCAAAGTTTTAAAATAAAAGAAAATTGTTTAATTTTATTTATTTGAAGTATCCTTACAATGGCATTTGTGGAAAATTGTTGCTTATATGATTCCACTGACAGCAATATTGGAAAATGGATTTGATTCTTTCATTGGTGGTGGTGTCTAAATTTACCAAATCAGGAAAGTTCCTCATCGCCCAAGTTTCAATTGGACCGAAACTTGGAATCATGCAAGTTGAATAGTATGATGAATGAGAACTTTCAAGCATTGGAAAATCAAGACTAATTACTTGTTCACATGGATGTGTGAGTCAAGTGAAGGACTAAAGGGATCGAGTACACATTCTTGTGCACTGGTCATGTCCACCACAAAGCTCGTTAAGACTATTTGATTTACTAAAGTTTAGTAAATATGGTTATACTTACAAGTTTAAGTATAATTCTGAAACATTGGAAAAGTCTCAATGTATGGCAGAACGAATGGGAAGAATCAAATTAGGCAGAAAGATAAAAGTTTCTCAAATCTGAAAAGATGGCAGAGTACTTTAGTATCATGTTTGTGATCATCTTAATGATTTAGAAATCATATCACAATTAGTCCTCTAAAGGTCATCTTAGTGCATTCTTATGACTAAGAAGAGGAGTCATGAATTGTTGAAATGGTTAGATCAGGAAGATGAGTCATACTTCGTTCCAAAACAATTCTTAGAGTCATACTCCAAGATTGTAACTTGAGTGACATATCTTAAAGAAAGGTTTAAAACACTTGTCAAATGTAAGAGTAAAAGTGTCCTACTCTTGTCCATTTAAAATTGGTAAGTTGTGATGTTTTGGATAAAACAAAGACCAACTAAGGCCAATTGTGTGAAGTGTTTGTCTTGATAAAGAATCTGCACTATCTCTTGAATATTTGGCAAGATAGTCTTATATATCAAGAGGATAGTGGGAGTCTTAAAGATCCTAAAAATAATCTCAAGAACTAATCAAGAATAAAACCTGAGGTTCTTTACTAGCACACGACCTGAGGTTTATAACCTATCGTGTTGACATATTCTGTGCCCATTCCAGTTAAAGTTGGCTTTGCATAGGAGTTCTGAAGTTCTCAATTGGTTGCATAACAACTTGGAAGCAATGGCAGGCCCTGTACTGCCAGGTGGCAAGAAGTTAAGATTGCATAAGTTCAGTCCATATGAGTTTGGATTTGTTATTATCCTTGTCTTGTGACTATGGTTTTGACGATTCACATGGATAAGAACACATACACCATAAAATCTAAGGGTCATAAGGTTTCTCTCCGATTCATGAAAATGATGGTGAGGAAACACTTCCACCAAGTAGATTTGAAGCAGATGGCAAAAGGTCTAATCAATTGAGACTATGATTACAGCATCCCTTTTCATAGTTCTGAAATTGTTTAGACACACATGCATGCTATCTAAGGAAAGGTGTATGATTTTGATAAAGTTTTATCAAAGCATCTCGTATCAGAAATCTGAACTTTGGTAAGAAAGTCAATAAAGTATTGATTTCTGTGGGCCCCTCGATGATTTAGCGATGACACATGTGAGTGCTTGGCCAAGCCAGGACTGATTTGATTTGTTCAATCAGTCAGTCATCATAAATTGAAAATCGGGAAACAACAAATGGACAGAGATAATGATTATAATCCATGTCTCAGTCCATATGATATCTAGAATGGAGGAATATATGATCCCTTATCTAATAGACAAGTCATTGACGAGGTCAGAGTTCGACAGCGGCTTTAAGAGCTACGATTGCCAGTTAGGTTTTGAAGTCATACTCAATAATAGTTTTAGACTTATCCAAGTGGGAGACTGTTGGATTAATGTCTAAGTCCATAACTATATTTGGTATGTACTTGACCCGACCCGGCATGGTCCATTTGGGTTGCACTTCACCGGCACAATTTATATGGATAGTCTTTTGAGAATAGTATATTTATGATTTATATTAATATATTATAACTTCTAATATATTAATATGGAATCATATTATTTAATTAGTATTGATCAAGAATTAATTTAGAATTAATTAAGTGATCAGAAAGAACTAATTAAATATGGACTCTTATATATATGGAATGGGCCAAGTTCATTTAGGTTGGGCTAAGCTTTCATGGATGGTCCATGGAGCTTTTAACCCATGGATCCTATGTAAATTAAAGGTCATGGGTATTAGGGTTTACATGGATATAACCCAAATCCTCCATAATATATAAAGGGGTCCTTGGCTCACAAAATTGGCACAAGTGTGTGAAAATAAAGGTGGGCCGATTTTAGTGTGCATACATATTCTCTCAAGTTCTTCCAAGGTGTTTTGGTGATTTGTGATTCCATTTGAGGCTTCCACACTATTGGGGCTAAGCTCTTAAAGCTTGAAGACATCAAGCAACATCAAAAGGTATGTCATCTAACTAGAACTTTGTAGTATAGGTGCTTCATAATATGCTAGTTAGGATGAAACCTTGGAATAGTTAATATTTGCATGTATAATAGAGAAAACATAGATCCAAGGTTTATAGGGTTGCATGTACACCATAGGAGTGTTAGAATGCTCAAAACCCAACAATTGGGAACGTAGGGCAAAAGTAACGATAAATTTCAATAGTAAAGGCCTTTTGGGAAATCATCAAGAAAATAGTTTCCATGGGAAGCAATGTCAACTTGTTTTAGACATTTGAAGCACCATGGTATTAAGTATTAACCGAAACACATTTCATATCCATGTTTTAACATATATTCAATGTGAAACAAAAACTAAATTATCAACGATACAATCAATAAAATCACTTAAACTTGCTTCACTCCCACAACAAAAACCCGGACATACCAACATATTGTTTATTATAATAAATTAAAAGTGTGTTTCATAACATGATCACAAACACTATTATAACCAAAAGGGAAAGGTAAAAAAATTCAAATTAAAACACGAAGAGAAAGAATTTATTTATCAAGATGTAATTTGTATTGATGTAACAATGACAAAACCAAACTACAACCCTAATTCACAAACAGGAAAGAAGACGCCACAAGTATTGGCAAGATTGGGGAGATATTGGTAGTGTGGTGGCAATATAATCTGATTAATGTCTATGTATTTGCATAGGCAATTTCTGTGGTGATCTAATTCTTCCCAACAAATTGGAGATGGTGAACCTTTTTCAATTAGAGTTGGATAACAATCCTTTATATCTTCATTGGGATTACAGTCTTGAGCGTGAACATCACCCAAAAGAAACATCATTGCAAGAACAATAGCAATAATAGATCTAGTGTTCATCATTTTACTAATCTTGTGATGGAAAACTCTAAAGATATCAATATAAATATTGGGAAACTTGGCTTCTTGTTACATTCACTATGGTATATATATATATATATATATATATATATATATATATATATATATATATATATATACTATTAGAAATTAATAATCAAAACAAACAATCTTTTAAAGTATGGAAGGGATGATAATGTAACGCAAAAGAAATTTAATGAGGTAATTAAGAATTTTGATAATGTAACGCAAGATTTATATTAGTTGTTTTTAGTCAAACCATGGGATTAAATGGAAGAGTTTAGTTTAGTTCGGTGAATAAAAAGGTTTGGTTTTCTTTTTTACCAAAAATCCAAACGGATTCTTGCTAGAAAAATTGCAAGGGTCGGTAAATAATTTTATAATGTTTACATAAAGTGTATAAAGCTTTGTGAGTTTGTTCAATCCAATAGTGGTATTTGATCAAGTAAAATTGTGTTTGTTTGGTTAATGGATTTCAAACAAATTTAGAGTAATTGTAATTTAAATTTCAATAGAAATTATGTTTGGTTGACAAAATCAAACGAATTAGAGTTATTTAGATATATCATTAATTTTCGCATCCAAAAGAATTTGCCATTATTTGGCGAAAAAAAGATTTTAGATTGGACTTCTTATGTTTTCTATAAAGACAAAAATGTCATCCCAACTTCTCTTTGTTTTATTCATAATTCATCAAATCAAAACAGATTATCATCATCTCTCTCAACAAACACCCTGAACACCTATTTAGCCAACCACATACCACCACAAACCCATAAACCCGACCTCAGCCTACGTCGACATGCACACTACATCCACAAGAACATATCGACGTCCACGTCTAGCCTACCCCTACACCCACACCTATACCCGCATGCACACGCCTACCCTACATTCACCCAATATACATCTCACTCTAACATCAACAACGACACCATAATATAAAATATAGATACCGAGGCTACTCATTTTGTATGCACCTAACTTGGCAAAGGTTTTCAACTTATAAAAGGATTAATATGTACAAGATCTTGATGGGAATTAATAAAACCAATAAGGTGATTGGCATCGGTTCATTGAACACATCGATAAACGATATGATCATACAAAAACAAAGGTTACAAAAGTCCTTAAGCAGTAGTCGGCGGTCACTTGTTGTCAAGGGACGAACAAGAGTTTATATATTTAAGTAATTAAAAATAAAATTGTTTTGACTAATAGATGACATTTTTTATAATATTAGTCACTAACGATTATTATAAGTTTGACTAATTAAGAACTTACTTTGAAAAGTTTGATTGAATGATTTTTAGTGCATCTTGGACATGCAAGGATCGACTCTAAATGATAAGTAGCACTAATCATAGACAATAAGATCCCATCAAATGCCTTGGTGACCGCTAATGCTGAATTTTACAACACTGATCGATAGTCACTGTGGTACAACATGTTCCCAAGCACAAAAATACATTTAAAATATATTTGGAATTCAAATGGTTAAAGTCTCATGTCAAAACGAGTTGCTAAGTGTATAAAATTAGGTATTAGTAATAATGAAAGGCTTTAACGAGTGGAGGTTTAATAAGAGCTAAAGGGTGAGACCGTATTGCACCGGATAACAGTCTCTCGTTACTAGAAGATTAGCTTGGAGATGACCTGAATTTTGCATATGATATTGGGCACGTGGGGGAAAAGTAATGATAAATTTCAATAGTAATGGCCTTTTGGATAAACTATTCTAGAAAATAGTTTCCATGGGAAGCAATGTCAACTTGTTTTAGACATTTGAAGCACCATGGAATTAAGTATTAACTAACCAAAACACATTTCATATCCATGTTTTAACATATATTCAATGTCAAATGAAAACTAAAATACCAATGATACGATCAATAAAATCACCTAAACTCACTTCACTCCCACAACAGAAACCCTGACATACCAACGTATTCTTTGTTATAATAAATTAAAAGTTTGTTGCATAACATGATCAAAAACACTAATATAACAAAAAGTAAAGGTTAAAAAATTCAAATTAAAACATGAAGAGAATGAATTTATTATCAAGATGTAATTCGTATTGATGTAACAATGACACAACCAAACTACAACCCTAATTCACAAACAGGAAAGAAGACGCCATAAGTATTGGCAAGATTGGGGAGATATTGGTAGTGTGGTGGCAATATAATATGATTAATGTCTATGTATTTGAATAGGCAATTTCTATGGTGATCTAATTCTTCACAACAAATTGCAGATGGTGAACCTTTTGCAATTAGAGCTGGATAGCAATCCTTTATATCTTCATTGGGATTACAGCCTTGAGCGTGAACATCACCCAAAAGAAACATCATTGCAACAACAATAGCAAGAATAGATCTAGTGTTCATCATTTTACTAATCTTGTGATGAAAACTTGAAAGATATCAATATAAATCTTGGGAAACTTGCCTTCTTATTACATTCACTATGGTATATGTATACTATTAGAAATTAAAATCAAAACAAACAAGCTTAATAGTATGGAAGGGATGATAATGTAACACAAAAGAAATTTAATGAGGTAGTTAAGAATTTTGATAATGTAACACAAGATTTATATTAGTTGTTTTTAGTCAGACCATAGGATTAAATGGAAGAGATTAGTTTAGTTCGGTGAATAAAAAGGTTTGGTTTTCTTTTTTACAAAAAATTCAAATGGATTCTTGCTAGAAAAATTGCAAGGGTATGTAACAAATTTTATAATGTTAACTTAAAGTGTATAAAGCTTTGTGAGTTTGTTCAATCCCATAGTGGTATTTGATCAAGTGAAATTGCGTTTATTTGGTTAATGGATTTCAAACAAATTTAAAGTAATTGTAATTTAAACGAATTAATGTTGTTTAGATATATCATTAATTTTCTCATCCAAAAGAATTTGCCATTTTTTGGCTAAAGAAAAACATTTTAGATTTCACTTCTTATGTTTTCTATAAAGACAAAAATGTCATCCCAACTTCTCTTTGTTTTATTCATAATTCATCAAACCAACACAAATTATCATCATCTGTAACATCCCAAGTTCAGAAGCAAGAAGTTGAAGGGTGTTATGTGAAAATTAAGGAAGGGACTCGACGAGTAGGTCTCTTAACTCGTCGAGTCGAAGCGAGTGTCGGGCACATGATTAAGTGGCCTGACTCGCCGAGTCGGCGGCTGGACTCGACGAGTCAGTGCTGGAAGTGGAAAACCCTAATCTTAGGGTTTGCACCCTATTTAAAGGACTTAATGTCCTCCCCTCAGCTCCCTTAGCACCCTTTGAGATCCACAAACCCTAAATTCGTGTGTGAGAGTCCTTGGGAAGCAAATTGGAGCTTGGATAAGTAATTTGTGAAGAGGTCTTGAAGATCAAGGAGCTTGGATCAAGGAGATTTGTGGAGATTCGGTTTATTCTTCAGTGGGAGGTCGTTTTAGAGGTAATGAATCGTTATCCTTGGCCTTCTCCTTTCTAGATCCCTCTTTCATGGAGTTTAAGGTTTGTTTGGAGATAATATGATGAGATTTTGGTGCATGAGTTAGATCTGGAGTTGAAACTCCAGATCTGAGTTCTATTTGGATCGAACATGCAGAAAGCCCTTTTAATTGCTATGCAAAAGCCATTCCCTATGAGTTAAGTTCCTTTCTAGCATAGTTTTTGGAATTATGGGACATGAAGCACGTAAAGGTAGCAACTTTATGTTGCTAATGCACTCTAGGGACCCAGATCTATTGTTTGGAGCAAAGGAGTAGCTCTGTATCTCTCGAATATGGGAATGCACGTTTGAACTCGGCGAGTCTGGGAGATGACTCGGCGAGTTGGGCCAGGGTTTCAGGCATTGAGTCGCGTAATGACCCGGCGAGTCGCATGGGTGACTTGGCGAGTCATATGATGATGAGCTTGGACTCGACGAGTTGGAAGAACAACTTGGCGAGTCTGATGAAGGTTTCCGTGGAGTCGGCGAGTCTGTTCTTGGACTCGACGAGTCACGACGCAGAATCCCCAACCTCTTCTGGTTAGAATCAGAGCAGTAAGTTGAGTGGTGAATCAGTGAGTCGGTCAGGTTAAGACTCAGAGATTGTTGAACTCGACGAGTCATGGGGTGACTCGGTGAGTTGAGTCGTGTTATGAGAGTTTCCTGAGTTTAGGAACTCGACGAGTCAATGGGTTGACTCGGCAAGTAGGGTCAATCAGGAAGGTGGACTTTGACCAGTTTGACCTTCAGGGGTATTATGGTAATTTTTGGATATTTATGTCCTTGGATCATTGATGATGATATGTGTTGAAGTTGGAGGCAGTGCTTCGGGTTTGTGCTTTCGTGATTCGGTTCGGCAGTTGCAAGGTGAGTTATCCTCACTATATCAACAAGGTCTAAGGCACCAAGGCCGACCCTTTATCGGATAGGAATCTGGGTATTTATTTGATATGTATTGATTTCCTATGTCTGCATCCTGGTAATTAGGATGGTATTATGTTAGTGACCTGGTTAAGGTCGGTATCCTAGTATATAGGGTAATGCTATGCTAGTAACTGGTTAGGTCGGTATCCTGGTTAGGATGTTGTTATGTTGTTTGATCTGATAGATCGGTTTGTCTGGGAATTATTACATGATTCACTGTTTTATGTGCACATGGTTGTTTGACTGAGGTTGGGTTGAGGCGGGTCCTGCTTTGTGCTGTAGGACAACATACCCAGGGCGGACCGGATAGACCATAGGCCCAGCGAGCGGTCCGGATAGGCTAAAGGCCCCAGGAGGGCGGTCCAGACGTGTCGAGGCTCGGGGATTGGATTAGACCGACTGAAGGCCCGGTGCGGGCGGACCAGTCATACTGTAGACTCAGAGAGTGGACCAGGTGGACTGATGGCCTGGTGCGAGTGGACTAGTCACACTGTAGACTCGATATGCATGGCTGTTCTGTATTATGATATGATTTGATATGTGGTTGGTTATGTGGTTGGTATTTTGGGGGTAACTCACTAAGCTTTCGGGCTTACAGTTTCAGTGTATTGTTTCAGGTACTTCAGGAGATCGTGGCAAGGCGAAGGCGTGATCGTACTACTCCTCATTTTTATGTTGATGTTTCTGGGATACTCTGATAATAAACTAATTGAGAGCCTTTTTGTAATAATTAATGGATTTGTGTTGTTTTCGAAAAGTTTAAATTGGTTGGAAAATTTTGGTTGTTACAAGTTGGTATCAAAGCCTTGGTTTGAGTGAATTGGAGGAACATTCGTGTGAATCCAGTCTCAAATCAAGGAGGGATTTTCAAAATGGTTTTCGAAAGGTTTTCGAAATAAGTAAAGGAGGATGCAGAGGGTACGATCAGCCAAAGCCAGTAAGTAACCCCGAAATACCATACAAGTTATTTGCTTATGTGATATGTTAGAACAGCATGCTAGTACTAGGCTATGGATCTTCAGGAATTGCATGATAGAATTGCCTGATTATGTGATGCCTACTAGCCTATGGTTTTCCTTATTTGAGATATTCAGCTTTTCCTCTAGGAGTGAGGATTGAGCGCTCACCGTGTGTGTGTATATGGTTAGAGTGTTATGGTGATACTTGAGACAAATATGGGTAGGTGTGGAAGGTAGTATGGGCCCGTACTACTGAAAGCACAGGACCCATACGCGTATCAAGGAAGTCACAACTCTCTAGGGTGTCGATTATGAGATAGTTCCCCGGGCGGGTATGTGATGTGTCTAAGGGTCTTGTTGGTGATTTGTAGTATGGCGATTACGAGACGTTTCGGGGCAGGATCCGGTTCAGGATCGGGATCAGGAGAGGGTGGTCAGGATGGACCAGTACCACCCGAGGTCATTGGTCAGATGAGTACGGATGAGTTGGATGCCAGGATTCGCGAGATCCTGCATGATGAGGTTGCTTCCATGTTCAGGGCTGAGTTGCCAGAGATGTTTAGGTCGATCAAGACCGCCATGTTTGAGTACTTTGATGAGCGCTATGCAGCTCTTGCGGAGACAGCTGCCGCGGCAGCTGTAGCGGCTGTAGCAGCGGCAGGAGGAGGAGCAGGTCGAGGTTTTCAGTATCGGGACTTCGATAATACAAAGCCCCCTACCTTCGATGGAATTCAGGATCCCATCATTGCTATGAGATGGTTGTCAGACGTGGAGGGTTGTTTCTTCACGTGTTCATGCCCTGCGGATCAGAGGGTGAGGTGTGCTCTGAACCTTTTGAGGCTCGGGGCGAAAGATTGGTGGAGGTTGACTACGGGATCCTAGTCTGATGCGCAGCTGGCTGCGGTTACGTGGGATCAGTTCCGGGAAATGTTCAGTATTCGTTATGTTCCGCGAGTTGAGAGAGAGAGAGGTTGGCTCAGGAGTTCTTGGAGCTAAAGCAGGATTCAGATACGGTGACGGAGATCACCAGGATGTTCACTGAGAGAGCGATGTTTTGCCCGGAGTTTGCTTCAGAGAAGGCTCAGATGTCCCGATATCTGAGTATGCTCAAGAGGGATATCCGGCAGTTTATATCCACGCAGAGATGTGATACCTTGTTAGAGTTGTAGGAGGCCGCCAGGCGGCGTGAGTTGGAGATTGAGTTGCAGTTGCGAAAGCAGAGGCAGGCCCCGGTGCAGTCGCAGTCGGCGCCGAAACGGTCCAAAACCGTTGACTCTAGGGTTGGAGGTCAGAGCAGCCACACTTGTGAGAAGTGTGGGAAGGGTCATGCCGGAGTTCGCCGATCCGATGGTGCGTGTCGCAAGTGCGGGAGAGAGGGGCATTATGCGAGGGATTGCCGTAAGTCGGCCCCGGTGCAAGATATGAGGATTTGTTATCATTGCCATCAGGTTGGACACTTGAGGGCCAACTGTCCACAGCTTGATGCAAGACCGGTGCAGGCTCCAGCACCGGCCAATTTGAGGATTACGGGCGGGGGTCAGGGTGGAGCAGAGCCTCCGAGGGCTCAGGGACGCGTTTTCCAGCTTATAGCAGAGGAGGCCAGGGCGGAGCCAGATACAGCTGCAGGTATGTTTCCATCTTGTTATCTTATTATTTGTGTGGTATTGCAAATTTGTCTGCCCTTTTTCCGCATGATTCGTAGTATGATTGAGGATCTTAGTAGTTAGGAGTTGTAGCCGTTAGCGTCCAGGAGGATTCATGGTCGGAAGTTAAGGTATATGATCTCGCTGCAAGGAATAGCAACTGCGATGTGAGAGGTGTTCAGTTGAGATTCGAACTTCCTTAGAGTTCAGGATGTGCAATGACGGGAGAGTTGTTCTGTGGAGGTTGCTCACTCCAGAGGGAATGAGTTCATGGAGAAGGGGTCGATACCAAGTGGGGTCGATCGAGTCATGCCGATTTTGCCATTGGTAGTTAGTAGTTGGTGCACTAAGTGGGGAGAATTGGCAAATTCTAAGGTGAATCAGCAAGCATCCAAGGTGAGTTAGCTGTTTGGATTCAGCAGTGTCATTAGTCGAGAGTGTGGTATGGTTAGAGAAGGTGATAGACATATGGGGCAGGGAACAGACTATGGTTTTTGGTAAGGTAGGTGATCGACGGGAGGCCTGGGATTAGGCCGGGGTGAAAATTCATAGAACGGATTTAGATTTCGGAACCCCTAGAGGGCTAGAACAGACTGCATGGGAGAGATTCCCGGGAAGAATGGTTCAGGGTGATGAACAACAGTTTTTGAGCGGTCCGGATAGACTGAAGGCCAGTGGGCGTACCAGTCAGGCCGAAGGCTCGAAGAACGGTCCAGACAGGCTGAAGGCCCAAAAGGGCGGTCCAGACGTGCTGAAGGTTCTAAGAGTGGTCCAGATAGGCTGAAGGCCTGGTGAGGCGGTCCAGTCATGCTGAAGACTCTGTATGTGTTAGTAGACCTGTATGCCGAGAATGAGTGATTGTGTCGCCGTGAAATAGCAATCGATAAGGTCTGGCCCCAAGTATTGATCATGATGATAGAGTTAGCTAGAGGTCGTGTATGGGCTTCGTTAGCTGTGCGATCAGATTCGGAGTATATGGTAGTTAGGGAGTAACAGTTGCTCTGCATGGGTGGTGTAAAGTGGAGTTTTAGCACCATGACACTTGTGATGTGGTAAAGGTCGTTGAGTAGACTTCCTTGAAGAATGGAAAGGAAGGGTATGTGGCTCCGGGAAGGAGTATTGGTTATCTGAAGGGAAAGCAGTAGTGTAAATGGATGATCGGAAGTATTTCGGTTATTGATAGTGAGCACTGAGATTGTACGAGTTGTATGGAAGCACATCCGGGTTGGATGTTCGTTGAGGTGGTGGAACGGTTAGCACTGATGTCGAATCAGAGGAGTTCGGAAGTCATGCAAGGGTAGATCCTTGGGATCCAAGTATGGTTATTGTCATGAGTTATGTATGCGGTGATGTTCCGTCCGGGGAATGGCTGGACCCATCGTAGATGTACCTGGAATTCCAGCCTGAGGCTGTTGGGGCCAGGTATGGATGTTTATGTGCTTTAGCTGGTTGTCCATGAGAGTTGTTTGGACGCTGAAGGATGTGTTATCTTAACACAGAGAAGAGATTAGTTTCAGGAGGAGAACTGGATGAGTTCCAATATTGCGCGCACCCGGGTTGTCGTCAGTTTTGACAAAAGGATGATAGCTTAAAGCTATGGTAGAGTGTGGTGGTCTATTATGGTATCCGGTTTTCGCAAGCTGCGGAAGTGGGTGCAAGTCGGGAATATGGTAGTATCATCAGGTGGCACTTAGTTGATGAGTGTTGTCATCAGAGAAAAGAAGCCGGTGGCCGGCTTAAGACAGTTGTCAGGACCTTGTAGGGGAAGAGATGGATTTTATAGGGATTCGATAGTAGTGTTTGAAGGGATCTGGGCCGGTGTGAGATCAGTAGATGCATTGTGGGAGTATCATCTGGAATGGTGTGCTGCAGTAGGCTTCGAGGACGAACCTAATCTAAGTGGGGGAGAATTGTAACATCCCAAGTTCAGAAGCAAGAAGTTGAAGGGTGTTATGTGAAAATTAAGGAAGGGACTCGACGAGTAGGTCTCTTGACTCGTCGAGTCGAAGCGAGTGTCGGGCACGTGATTAAGTGGCCTGACTCGCCGAGTCGGCGGCTGGACTCGACGAGTCAGTGCTGGAAGAGGAAAACCCTAATCATAGGGTTTATACCCTATTTAAAGGACTTAATGTCCTCCCCTCAACCCCCTTAGCACCCTTTGAGATCCAGAAACCCTAAATTCGTGTGTGAGAGTCCTTGGGAAACAAATTGGAGCTTGGATAAGTAATTTGTGAAGAGGTCTTGAAGATCAAGGAGCTTGGATCAAGGAGATTTGTGGAGATTCGGTTTAATCTTCAGTGGGAGGTCGTTTTGGAGGTAATGAATCGTTATCCTTGGCCTTCTCCTTTCTAGATCCCTCTTTCATGGAGTTTAGGGTTTGTTTGGAGATAATATGATGAGATTTTGGTGCATGAGTTAGATCTGGAGTTGAAACTCCAGATCTGAGTTCTATTTGGATCAAACATGCAGAAAGCCCTTTTAGTTGCTATGCAAAAGACATTCCCCATGAGTTAAGTTCCTTTCTAGCATGGTTTTTGGAATTATGGGACATGAAGCACGTAAAGGTAGCAACTTTATGTTGCTAATGCATTCTAGGGACCCAGATCTATTGTTTGGAGCAAAGGAGTAGCTTTGTATTTCTCGAATATGGGAATGCACGTATGAACTCGGCGAGTCTGGGAGATGACTCGGCGAGTTGGGCCAGGGTTTCAGGCATTGAGTCGCGTAGTGACTCGGCGAGTCGCATGGGTGACTTGGCGAATCATATGATGATGAGCTTGGACTCGACGAGTTGGAAGAACAACTCGGCGAGTCTGATGAAGGTTGTCGTGGACTCGGCGAGTCTGTTCTTGGACTCGGCGAGTCACGACGCAGAATCCCCAACCTCTTCTGGTTAGACTCAGAGCAGTAAGTTGAGTGGTGACTCAGTGAGTTGGTCAGGTTAAGACTCAGAGATTGTTGAACTCGACGAGTCATGGGGTGACTCGGCGAGTTGAGTCGTGTTATGAGAGTTTCCTGAGTTTAGGAACTCGGCAAGTCAATGGGTTGACTCGGCAAGTAGGGTCAATCAGGAAGGTGGATTTTGACCAGTTTGACCTTCAGGAGTATTATGGTAATTTTTGGATATTTATGTCCTTGGATCATTGATGATGATATGTGTTGAAGTTGGAGGCAGTGCTTCGGGTTTGTGCTTTCGTGATTCGGTTCGGCAGTTGCAAGGTGAGTTATCCTCACTATATCAACAGGGTCTAAGGCACCAAGGCCGACCCTTTATCGGATAGGAATCTGGGTATTTATTTGATATGTATTGATTTCCTATGTCTGCATCCTGGTAATTAGGATGGTATTATGTTAGTGACCTGGTTAAGGTCGGTATCCTAGTATATAGGGTAATGCTATGCTAGTGACCGGTTAGGTCGGTATCCTGGTTAGGATGTTGTTATGTTGTTTGATCTGATAGATCGGTTTGTCTGGGAATTATTATGTGATTCACTGTTTTATGTGCACATGGTTGTTTGACTGAGGTTGGGTTGAGGCGGGTCCTGCTTTGTGCTGTAGGCCAACATAACCAGGGCGGACCGGATAGACCGTAGGCCCAGCGAGCGGTCCGGATAGGCTGAAGGCCCCAGGAGGGCGGTCCAGACGTGCCAAGGCTCGAGGAGTGGACCAGACCGACTGAAGGCCCGGTGCGGGCGGACCAGTCATACTGTAGACTCAGAGAGTGGACCAGGTGGACTGAAGGTCTGGTGCGGGCGGACCAGTCACGATGTAGACTCGATATGCATGGTTGTTATGTATTATGATATGACTTGATATGTGGTTGGTTATGTGGTTGGTATTTTGGGGGTAACTCACTAAGCTTTCGGGCTTACAGTTTCAGTGTATTGTTTCAGGTACTTCAGGAGATCGTGGCAAGGCGAAGGTGTGATCGTACCGCTCCTCATTTTTATGTTGATGTTTCTGGGATACTCTGATAATAAACTAATTGAGAACCTTTTTGTAATAATTAATGGATTTGTGTTGTTTTCGAAAAGTTTAAATTGCTTGGAAAATTTTGGTTGTTACATCATCTCTCTCAACAAACACCTTGACCACCTATTTAGCCAACCACAAACCCACAAACCCGACGTCAGCGTACATCGACATGCATACTACATCCACAAGAACATATCGACGTCTACGTCTAACCTATCCCTACACCCACACCTATACCCGCATTCACACGCCTACCCTAAATTCACCCTATAGACATCCCACTCTAACACCAACAACGACACCATAATGTAACATATGGATACCAAGGCTAGTCTTTTTGTATGCACCTAACTTGGCAATGATTTTCAACTTATAAAAGGATTAATATGTACAAGATCTTGATGGGAATTAATAAAACCAGTTAGGTGATTGGCATCGGTTCAATGAATATATCGATACACGATATGATCATACAAAAACAAAGGTTACGAAAGTCCTTAGGTAGTAGTCAGGCGGTCACCTGTTGTCAAGGGACTAAGAAGGGTTTTAATATTTAAGTAATTAAAATTCAAAATGTATTGACTAATAGATGACATTTTTGATAATTTTTTCACTAACGATTATTGTAAGTTTGACTAATTAATAATTTATTTTGAAAAATTTGATCGGATGATTTTTAGTGCATCTTGGACCGGCAAGGATCAACTCTAATTTATAAGAACATTTAGCATTAATCATAGACAATAAGATCCCATCAAACGCCTTGGTGGCCGCTAATGCTGAATTTTACAACACTGATAGATAGTCACTGTGGTACAACATGTTCCTAAGCATAAAAATACATCTTAGATATATTTGGAATTCAAATGGTTCAAGTACTCATGTCAAAACTGTCACACCCCCGAACCAGGACGGCAGAAACGTCCGGGGACGAATGACGTCATTGTATAGTATCATAACAATTGAATATAAATGGACATAGAAACCCGCACAACATACATTAAGACATACAAACTTACATTGTTCACATAGTGTATTTGTTCAAAGTTTACACAACATTAACTGAAAAGTAACTATTCCAAAGTGCAACAAAAATCTAGTTCTCGATGACTTAAGTACGTTCTTACTGGTTCCCTGAGAATACAAGTCATTTTAAAAATCGTCAACAATGAATGTTGGTGAGTTCATAAGTATTTTTGTATGAAAATCGATTTGTATCTGTTTCGTTTGAAAGGTATTGAATGTTTGCAGAAAATCCAATATTTTATATATCAGTGAATTGTATGTCTTATACCAAAGACAAAATGTATGTATGCATGTTTCTTTGTATGTTCCCAGAAAATCCAATATTTTTTGATGTATGAAAATCTGTAGTCTTAAACCCTAAGACCGGAATTGTGATAATAGCATACTGAAAAATAGTATGCAGTTTTATAATTTATAAAACTAGTGGAGTGTGAGCTTCCCGTAAACCAAGATAGTATTTTTAATCCCTATGTGAGTCATTATAACCATGCTTGATATGATTGTATGCCTGTTGCGACGTTCTTCAGGCATCGTAAATAGGTAAGATATTTGTTACCCTAGACTGGCCCGTCTAGATTTAGCGAACAGCTCAGGTGTGGGTGTGTCAATCCCCGTATAGATCTATACACAACTATATCGCTCTCCCTCCAGAAGACTCTAGTTATAACTACAGGACTTAGAGTGTACGTTAGGTAGGTATAGTGAAGATAGTGTCTCACTAGAGCATTAACGGATTTACGCGGACTTCGACTCCCTTTTATTATATTTGAAATGGCTTCATTAGTGTAAATTCATGACAGGTGTTTATTACATGCGTTTTAACAGTTTTCATGATCCACGTTTTAGGACATGTGTTCTATGACACGCAAATTTTTCTGTCAACAGTTTGTCTTGTAATCTCTATTGCGAAAACTAGTTATAAAACTTTATATAAGAAGTTAATAATAGTTATGTCTAGTAGTAAACATAACATTGTTTTTTTGGGTTTTTAAACCATCCAAAAATTGTGATGACAAATCTACGACTATTTTACTAATAAAATTATTTGTAAAAGGAAAATATCAAACTTTGTAGTTTTGTTTAACACCTTTTTACCGGTTTGTAAATTTGTAACACAAAATATTTTTATTTTGGGTCAACCATAGTCAATCACGATTTTTATGTAACCAAAATGATAACAAACACATGTGTCAAAGTTTTTATGTAGTTAACAATTGATATTAACCTTTTTATACAAGAATATGTTCCATGTTCATCACATAATCACAGTGCATGAAATTATCCAACGGACAAACGCATTTTAACTTATGACAAGTTTATAAAACACGATTTTTATGTATGTAAGCATGAAGTTTTCGACATCAAATGCACAAATCATTCCATAAACAAGTTGGTGCATGTAAATATCCAATGGGTAAACGAAACTCGACTTGTATTCCCCCCTGAAAAACACGAAAAACATGGGGGTATGAAGCTCACCTTGATGATTTCATGAGTTTTAGGTAGGAAATAAGGGAGATGTTGAGCCTAGACTTGTACACACTTGAAGAGCCTTCTCGAAAATCAAGTGTTCCATAGAAATACACATGAAAATGTGTGTGTAAACATGGAGTTCTTAACTTAAAGATGTATAAAACACTAGAGATTTACAAGAATACTTACCAAGTTTATGAGTAGGAGTAGGTTCCATCACTTCTCTACTCATTAGCCTTGGACAATCGGCATTCTTGTGGCCCACCTGATTGTAGTGAAACCACATTGAAACATCCCCTCCCTGTCTCCTTCATGAGTCCTCCCACACTTGGCACAACGTTCCTGCCCTTATGGCATTCCAGACACGAATACTGAGTCCTAGCCTCTTGGTTTGGCCCACTACAATCTGAATCTGCTCTGACTTCCTCTTCCCGAGGTGCCCCAAATCAATCTCCCGCTCTCGGGCACAAGCAATCAAATCATCCAGGGTCTTAGACTCTGACAAGCTCACAAACTCCCTGATGTCATCCCTCAACACATCATGGTACATTACCTTCTTTATATCCTCGTCCGTTGCATATTGTGGAACCAACAAAGCCATCTCCTGAAACTTGGCAGTGATCTCTGCCACAGTCTCAGTAGTCTGACTAAGGTCCTGAAACTTCCCTCACTAGCTGTTGCGCCTCAATTGTTGGTGCAAACTCCTCCCAAGACATAGCCACATCGGCCGTAGATCCAAATGCACTACCGACCTCCTCGCACAAATCATTGGCTTTTTCCCTCAAAACACAAGATACAAATCCCACTTTCACCCCCTCAGGGTAGAAGCTCGTCCGTTGAGTATTCTCCTTGTCAACGATCCATCGGCGGCTACCGCTGGGGTCCTTATCCCCAAAGAACTCTAGAGCTCCACAAGCCTTGAACTCCCGAAATGATGGAGTCCGTGATCCCATCTGTCCAGCCGCGATCTCGACCCAGAAGGCCCCGAGTCACTCATCCACTAACTCCATAACCCTAGCGTGATACGTATCCAGACGCTCCGGTATAATCTCCATGATCTTCTCCTTGATCGTACAAAAAATAATCAGAGTTTTATCCATAATACCAGAGGTGATCTCTGACGAGATGAACTCCTGCATCCGCTCATCCATCGAATCAGTGCCAGCACCTGAGCCTGAACCATACCCTCCGCCACGAGTATTCATCACTATACTGATAAGCAACCATACAATAATCATAACATACTCAAAGAATCCTCATCCTACAGGCTTTCTAGATTCTCCATGATTCCCCTCGATTCGAGTATAGATCATGTGCTTTCAGTAGTACGTGTCTAATACTACCTTCCACATGTATCCATACATTCCTCAAGAGTTATCCCAAATCCTCCAAATCACCTTCTCAAATCGGTACTCCAAGTACTTTCTGAACATCGCAACCAACCCACTAAAGCACTTCCTAGGCTCTCCTAGGTTCCTAACGTCACCCTGTCATCAGCTGCTGAAGACTCCAACTAATGACAACTAACTACTTCATGAATACAATCACATGCAACAATGCTTAGATAATCCTTCGAGTAAAAGACTCAATGCCTACAATGGTTAAACTCAAATGAGAGCTGTGCAATAGGGCCAAATCCGTCACTCCGAGATTACTTACCATTTGCAACATGTGACTTAAAATATTCACTCAATAGTTAACTCACATCACTAAGAGTTCCACAAAGCAAAAAGCAAGTAGCATTCATGCATCGGAAAACTAACCAGGGTATCACCTAATCAGGCCATTCTATCCCAATCATCTGAGATCCTTAGCCCTATTCTAACATGAAATTATCATAACATATATCATAACAAACACGTGTGGGTATTTTGGAATCACTTACTTGAGCTCGGCTGATTGCACGCACTACACCCCCTTTTCTTTATAAAAGTTCTTTTAGAAATTTATTTTCCAGTAAAAGATTCCAACTCCTCAATTTGAGTTCAGTCACACCCGAGAGTGTGTCCAAATACCTCAAACAAAAGCTCTGACACCAATTTGTAATGTCTAAAAACTATTAGGTAAATTTTTTATTTTTAAAACAATAATTTATATAATAAATTTTTCTCAAAACCATTCAAGATAAAAATAGCATTTAAACATCATAGTAAAAATTATTAATGCAGAATTAAACTCTATGTGATGTTGTGCAG
The DNA here is from genome assembly GCF_052849685.1 of Lactuca virosa. NCBI lineage: Eukaryota > Viridiplantae > Streptophyta > Magnoliopsida > Asterales > Asteraceae > Lactuca > Lactuca virosa. The sequence goes on from NC_136433.1 coordinate 239,485,741, forward strand.
TCACGTTTGGCCCTTCCCTTTCGAACTGAAAGTACCTGAAACCATAAACATAAACCGTAAGCACAAAGCTTAGTGAGTTCCACAAAATACCACATACCATACATATCCTAGGGCCTAGCCCTCATATTGTCCCACCCACAATAATGGGCCAATCCCGTCATACAATGGGCCTAGCCTAACATACAATGCAAGAGTAATAGAGACAGCTAGCATATAACATACATTGGGCCTAGCCCTTCCTGATCCATGGGCCCAACCCAACATACAATGAGCCTAGCCCAACATACCATGCGAGAGTCACAAAGAAAGCTAGCATATAACAAGTCCTAATGGGCCGACATTGGTGCTTTCGACCCACGGGTCCATTGAGGAGACTCACCGAAATTACGATGCTGACTAAAACCTCACGTAACGTCGCACCAATCACAACCAACAGCTCTAACCGCCAAAATATGGGTGCAAAACACCTCCTAATAATTCACACAAGGCAAACCCTAAGTCTACCTTCTAAAATAGAGATTGACCAAGAAGTCAACCCATGCCAAAAGTCAACGGTCAAAGTCAACGGCCAGAGTTCACTTTAGCTGACCACCATGTCATGGCCTTCCTTGGCCATGTTGTGGCCTTCACCCAGCCAAACATACGAGAATTTCCTAGTCGCCGCCCTATGACAACCTATGGTCACGTCATGGGCACTGGGTTTCCAGCAGCTTAATAGATTAAGCTGCTTTCCTCGATTCCAAGAGCTCCAAAGCCTAGATCTGGTCCAAAATATGGTCTAAATGAATAGAGTTTCCAACTTTATCCATTAAGACACCCAAAGATATCAAGATCTCAAACCCTAGGTCCAAAAAAGCCAAAATCCATAATGTCTTAACCATTAAGCCCTTAATCCGAAAAAGTCCTTAACCCCAACTCTTCCAGAAGCTAAATGGGTACCAAAGGTCCATAAAAATGATTACTTGATGGAAATGCAGGCCCCATGTATGTCCTTAACTCAACTTAGGTCAAATGGCAAGAAAATGACCTAAACCTCATGCAAGATTCACAAATCACAACCAAACTTCAGATTCATATGATATGATGCTCAAAGGACACTAGACAGCAATAAAGTTGCCAACTTTATTCCATCCATTCACTCAAATCAACTCTATGAAGCAAAAGGGACCAAAACAACCTAGATCTAAGAGAATAACTCAAAAGGTAGAGACTTGGATCCTTACAAATGGATATAAGGTGATAACCAAGATGATAAGGTCTTGCTTGCTTGATCCTTGCACTAATTCTTCCTCACTTCCTTTCAAAAGCACCAACACCACCCAAAATGAGCCAAAACCACTAACATGGAAAGGATTAGAGTTTTTCTGAGGTTGGGGGGATAAAGGCTGAGAAATGATCCCTAGAATCGAGTTAGAGGGGCTTAAATACGAAGGGAACCCTAAAAGAGTCAAGGGCTTGGGCCTGATCAGCTGCCACGTCGTGGCCTTCCTTGGCCATGCCGTAGTGGTCCAAAAATCACGCGACCAATTAACCAGTGCCACGTCGTGGATTTCCTTGGCCACATCGTGGCACAAAGTTTCCTTCAAAGCTCCATCTTTGATCCTTAATACAATTAAATTTAACCAATATGAACATGGGTATTAGATCACACCCATACACCTGACCTCACCCTACACATATATGCACACTACACCCTCAATAACTCATCGACGTCCACACCCTACCTACCCCTACACCCACCCCTATATCAACATGCCCACATCTACCTTACACTCACCCTACCCCGATCCCACCCTAAAACAAACAACCACTCCACAATATGTGAAATACGGATACCAAGGCTCCTCTTTTTGTATACGTCTAAATCAACAATGGTTTTCAACTTATAAAAGGATTAATATATGTAACATGTTGATGAGAATTAGTAAAACTGTGCAAGGTAACTAGCATCGGTTCAATGAACATATCGATACACACTATGATCATATAGATACAAGGATTATAAAAGGCATTAGGCGATATTCAGGCGGTAGATGATAGTCAAGTGACTGTAAAGACAATGAAGATCGATAGATTCTATATTTGAAATAAGAATTAAAGATGAAAAACAATGAAGATCAAAAGAATGTCGAATGATTATTATTCACGACAATAGAATAGTTTTCAAGGAGGAACTACTCTATACTTGCCTCTAAAAGTGTAACCCTAAAAGATTACATGCACGCTATATATATATATATATATATATATATATATATATATATATATATATATATATATATATATATATATATATATATATATATATATATATATATATATATATGATGCTCACAACCAAACTTCAGATCCATATGATATGATGCTCAAAGGACACTAGAGAGCAATAAAGTTGCCAACTTTATTCCATCTATTCACTCAAATCAACTCTATGAAGCAAAAGGGACCAAAACAACCTAGATCTAAGAGAATAACTCAAAAGGTAGAGACTTGGATCCTTACAAATGGTTATAAGGTGATAACCAAGATGATAAGGTCTTGCTTGCTTCATCCTTGCACTAATTCTTCCTCACTTCCTTTCAAAAGCACCAACACCACCCAAAATGAGCCAAACCCACTAACATGGAAAGGATTAGAGTTTTTCTGAGGTTGGGGGGATAAAGGCTGAGAAATGATCCCTAGAATCGAGTTAGAGGGGCTTAAATACGAAGGGAACACTAAAAGAGTCAAGGGCTTGGGCCTGATTAGCTGCCACGTCGTGGCCTTCCTTGGCCATGCCGTAGTGGTCCAAAAATCACGCGACCAATTAACTAGTGCCACATCGTGGATTTCCTTGGCCACATCGTGGCACAAAGTTTCCTTCAAAGCTCCATCTTTGGTCCTTAATACAATTAAATTTAACCAATATGAACATGTGTATTACATCACACCCATACACCTGACCTCACCCTACACACACATGTACATTACATCCTCAATAACACATCGACATCCACACCCTACCTACCCGTACACCCACCCCTATATCCACATGCCCACATCTACCTTACACTCACCCTACCCCGATCCCACCCTAAAACAAACAACCACACCACAATATGAAATATGGATAACAAGGCCGCTCTTTTTGTATGCGTCTAAATCAACAATGGTTTTCAACTTATAAAAGGATTAATATATGTAACATGTTGATGAGAATTAGTAAAACTGTGCAAGGTAACTAGCATCGGATCAATGAACATATTGATACACGCTATGATCATATAGATACAAGGATTATAAAAGGCGTTAGGCGATATTCAGGCGGTTGATTGTAGTCAAGTGACTGTAAAGATAATGAAGATCGATAGATTCTATATTTGCAATAAGAGTTAAAGATGAAAAACAAAGAAGATCAAAAGAATGTCGAATGATTACTATTCATGACAATAGAATAGTTCTCAAGGAGGAACTACTCTATACTTGCCTCTAAAAGTGTAACCCTAAAAGATTACATGCATATATATATATATATATATATATATATATATATATATATATATATATATATATATATATTTATATATATACTAAACTACATAGCAGTTCTGATAATGGAAATGCATATTTCAGAACAATTGACACAACATGTTATTAACCCTAATAATCTCCCCCTTTGTGTCAATTTAGAAAAGAGTCTTCACTATTTCCTTTGTGCTTCAAAAACCGTAGGCATAATTTTCAGAAGGGATGCCCTGACAGCTTGATACCACAAAATCATATCTGATACACATTTTAAATCTGAATCAGTGTTGGCCTTGTTCACTTTAGCCCTTGCGAGAATCTGATTCATTGCGCCTATGGAATACAAATTTTTTCCTCTTAGGAAGAACATGTGATTTTTTCATAACACAATCCTCCTTCATCTTATACATGATGCTCCAATATTCCTTTTCGATCAATCCTCCTGGTAAATCTTGGATATCCTCAGGTTCTTCAAATGGCTTCACTTTTGGTCTTCTGTTCAGAACCGAGGTGGTCTTGATATCCATCTTTGCAATCTCCAGGATGTAGCATTTAATCATCTTCTTCGGATGGTTGAATATGGGATCGTATTTATTCACATCCTTCGCAACTATGTTGAATAACGAAATCCAATCATATGGATTCATGAAAGGCAAATCAGCCAGAGTGAACTCATGAACCACATGATTTGAACCTCGAAATCCTTTGAAGTCAATGTTCGGAAAATATTCCGTTTCCATAGGAAGTCCAACCTTCAATCCTACGATCCTCTTTAGACTCCAGGACTCGTACTGAGGCTTCCCATACTTGAGATAAAAGCTGAATATTTTTTTGTTAATCGCGTTTTTGGAGATTTGAGTATTCTCAATCTTTTGGAAGCATCGGAAAAAAAATGCTCGTGCGGCAAGGGGAAAGTCTAACTGGAATTTGGTATCATTGCAAGTATCGAATGATATCTTCGGTTCTAGCCAGTAAAGTTTTGGAAGATCGATGGCTTCCTTCTGATTTCTTTGAATATTCCAAGTAGAAAACAAGGACTTTTGACATTCTAAAATAAAAGCTGAATTTTTTACTTCAGCCTCTTCTGCCTCAAGCTTCTATTTAAGAGCAATGAGATCATCAATCTCTTTATCCCGTTTCTTTCTAACAAGGTTCTCGGATTCGGACAGCTCTTCTTCTCCATCAATTTCTTTTCCCTTGACTTTCTTTGATCCAGAAGCTTCATTACCCTTCTGATCAATTTCATCTTTTACTTTAACTTCCACTCCTCCCCCTTGTTTCGAAGGAGCACCGGTTCCTAAAACACTAAGGATCTAATTAATCAAGGTGAATATTGGCTTAAGTTTTTTCAAGAGAGCAAGGCGTACTGTATCATTGAATGGATGAGACCTATTCTCAATGATTCTCAAGAGTCTTTAATGAATTTCTGAATTGCAAGCCTTTATTAAAAACTTCTCATCTTGAAGCCTAACAACTTCTGATTTAGCATGCTTCAATTTTTCAGTCAGAACTTTCTCCTTCTGAGTTTGCTCTGCTAAGGCATCCATGATTTTATTCTCTGCTGCCAAATCAGCCTTTAAGTTATCAAGTTGGGTGGTGATGGTTGAGTTCAGATCAACGTTTTCCAACTTAATATCAACATGAATCATGGACAGAGCTTCCCTCTCAGCCTTCAAGGAAGAATCAAAGGCTTCAATAACCTTATTCATATCTGTTGTGATCTTATCCGAAGAAGCCCTAAAATCATCCATGAATTCTTTGACTTCGGATTGTAAGAGTAGAACCTTATTCACAGCTTCAGTGATTTTCCTATCTGAGGCTTGGGCAACCTTGGTGGATTCTTCAATGAGCTTTGAATTGGAAGAAGTGAGCATCTCCACAGTTGCTCGATGAGTGGTCAAAATATTTTCCCACTTGGAAGACAAAAAGGTTTGAGAGGAATCCAAAAGTGAGTCAAGCTTATCTTGCAACTGCTTGGACTGGCCCTTCATCATGGGAGCCTCGTCTTCATCACTGTTGATGTTGAGATTGAAAGACTTAAAAATGAAGTCCTCTATAGGTTCTTGTTCATCTTCGAACAATATGTCTTCATCCTCATTACAAGGAGAAGCAGTTGAAGTACCTTGGTTAGAAGTCACACCGATGTTGGCATGTACCCCCGTATCAGATACATTGGCAGGGATGCCTGAAGTTTGTATCTCCTCCAAAATGGATTTGATTACAAGGACTTCTGGTGGAGTGGAGACTGATGATGTAGTGGGATTGGTTAAATCGATAAAGATGGGTGAGGATAGAGGGATGGAAATCTGAGGAAGAGAAATTCCCATGGAACTAGTTGGTAGTAGAGGGGGGGATGGATGATATCGGTACTGAGGATGAAGTGGGTGATGAAGTCATAGGTGAAGATGGTGGATTAATAGGTGGTGATGGTGGACTAGTGGTTAGGTTCAGAAATGGTTCTTTCAGAATGTTGCCAAAAATATCAAAAGTTGGTACAAAGGAGGTCGGTGGATAAGATACCTTTGGAATATGTTCTGTAGGAGTTAGCTGTGAAGTTACAGATGTATCTTCTTCCTCGTGTTTGAGTGTATCATCCTTTTGAACTTCCGTAACAGTTCTTGATTCTGATTCGTCCTGATACCGGGGAAGGAGATCTCGGTTTCTTTCACGGCTTCTTTGTTATCTTTAGAACCTTAAAACTTTCAGAAGGAGCAACTTTTTCCTTCCTTTTGCCACCACGCTTTAGTTTGTTGCTTTCTTCAATTAACTTCCTCAGTTCAGCAGGCATTAGTCGAAAACCTGAAGAGGGTAGCTTCTAAACTCCCTCACAATGGCATTTTCAAGTGGAACCTTTTCCAACATTTCAATCGGAATTGAACCAAAAAAAGTGAAGTTTATGGGATCCGACATCACAAATGTAGACGTTTGGAGTGTCAGAATCTCTGCCATTACGGAATCTTTCATCAGTGGGATTTTAAAGTGATCAAGAGCCCTGTTGACCACTATTGACTAGAATCAAGCACATGAGATCTCAATGTGGGAGAAGAAGAAGTGGTGCTTTGAATCAGTTGAGTCCAAATAACTACCCCAGATTCAAGATTGATACCATGGAATAAGCCATAGATCAAAGTGTAGAACATCTTGCTCGCACTGTCAGACCCAGAAACCCTCTCTGACATGCTCTTGAACAGTAGAATGAATAACCCATTCCACATCAGATGTAGGAAAGACTTCCTAAACTTGGAGAACAAGGAGATGTCACTGGTATACCCCATATGGTAGAACATCTCTATCATGGAGGTAGCTGGAATCGATTCAAGGTCGACACTGACCTCAGACGTATTAATCCCTAAAATTTTGCAAAAGTAGGGCTTAGAGATCGATGTTTTGTAACTTTCCAATTCAAAGTTGATAACATCATTCATCTTATGGTAAATCGCAGTTGAGAATGCCTTTGAAAGATAAACAAGAGGAACAGTTTCCGCTATGGTTAACGCCTTCATCACTGGCGAGAATTTGAGACAATCGATCATGGGCTGAATCAGTTCATCGTAAGGTGAGGCATCAAGGTCCATGATCATATTCCGGTTAGGCTTAACAGAAAGCACGATGACAGAGGCGGACTGGTTGGAAAACGAAATGTTTTCTGATGATCCTACCATTGTTATTATGAAAGAGACAAAGAATAGTAGAGGGCAAGAGGATTTTTGCTTTGAGACTTTGAGAATTCTGTTTGCGGTGAGAGAAAGCAAACCGTTTGAAAACCCATTTATACGGTCTATGATGAGTGGTGAGAGAAAACCGCCGCTTCAAATTCGTGCACGCCGAGAAATCAGCCAATAAAATCGTGTCACCTAATCAATTACTGTCAGAAACCGTTGCAATCAACCATGCGGTGTTAGAGATTCAAAAATCGCGCCAGGATTTGAAGTTATCCAAAAGTCATTAGACATTTCGGATTCACCGTATTTTGAACTAGTCTTTTCGGAATTATTGATGTACCTTCCATCTCTTGTAAACATCCATTCAGAATTGAAACCAGACTTGGTAAAATCACAAGGACTTTAGTGCTAGAGTGTGCCAAAGAAAAAGAAACAAAGCAAATAATATATGGGATTCTATGATATCAAACATTGTTGATATGAAAAACGGATTGATCTCGAGCAACTATCTCTTCCTTCTGAGTAAAGAGAGACTCCGAAGTGCTTGTGTGGTATCCCAATGAATTACGATCATCTGTTTGTTGAGAAACTATGAAAGGCTTCTTTTATTAAGGCTTAAAGGGTGGGTTCATCTTCAGCCAGATTCCGAAACTTAACATAAGTTCAAAGAACTGAAAGAAGTACTTTTCTGACCAGTGTAGCCATAAAAACAAGTAAGCTTTGGATTTTCTTTAAAGTGACTGATATTATGGAAATAAAAAAAAAAAACTGGATCTTATTGGGAAGAAATGTCTTAGGACAAGAGCATTTCATTAAGATCACTCAAAAAGAAAAAATGAGATTTCAAACAGTTAAAGGTACAAACCAAAAGGTTTTGTTTGTCAATTCCATGGTTAATGTTCTAGAACAAAAATCAAGAGACTATGTGGTGATTGAGATAAGACATGGTAGAAAGAAGTGATTAAGTCACCCGTCAATTCAATGTTGTAGACTTACATTCAGAAATGAATTTAGAAATGAAAATATTTTGATATTTTTGATTTTGGGAAAACACTTAAAAAGAAGAAAATATTTTTGAATTTTTTAAAAGAAAATACAAAAACAAATAAAATATTTTTGTACTTTTTATTTTCTAAAAATAATGAAGATAAAAAGTAACTTTAGAAAGAAAGCAAAAAATTAAACAAAAGAAAATCACAAAAGACTTACGAATGAATAAGGTTACGAGATCATAGTGTACAGTAGCTTCATAATCATTACGACGATCAGAGCAAGTTGGAAGTAAACCAAGAATTTCGAACCATTCCGAAGCTCGGAACAAGTTAGAATATGAACAGTGGATTCCAAACCATTCCGAAGCTCGAAACCATTCAGAATGTGAACAATAACTTCCGACCAATGATCATTATGAAGAAGATTTTGAAACAGAGTCGGCTTCAATCATCCCTAACCCTTGTAAAATACGATTGAATAATGCTTCAGGTAGGGCCTTTATAAAGATATCGGCCAACTGATCTGAGGATCTAACAAAATAAACTTCTACATTTTCATCCTCCACATGATCTTTTATGAAGTGGTATCTTAGTGATATATGCTTCGCCTTGCAGTGTTGCACTGGATTGTGGCAGATTCTTATTGGGCTTTCTGAATCACAATACAAGGGAATTCGTTTCATGTTGATGCCATAATCTCTTAACTGATTCTGAATCCACACCACTTAGGAAGTGCATGATGTTGAGGCGATGTATTCAGCTTCTGCTATGGATAACAACACACAAGTTTGCTTCTAAGAATTCCAGCTAACAAGCTTGTCATCCAGAAACTGACATCCACCTAATGTACTTTTCCGATCAAGACCACAACCCCCTAAGTCTGCATCGGAATAAGCTTGCACAAAGAAACCCGAATTGGAAGGATACCATATTCCGAGAGATGTTGTTCTTTTGAGGTATCAGAATACGTTCTTTATGGATAACATATGAGGTTCACGGGGATTCGCCTGAAACTTGGCACAATAACATACAACAAACATTATATCAGGACGACTCGATGTTAGATACATTAAATATCTGATCATCTGACGAAATAATGTGATATATGTTGATGGCTTGTCCTATGATGGAGTAAGTTTCGTTCCAAGGCCATAGGAACCTTGACCAATTAATCACCCACCATCCCAAATTTTTCAAGCAAGGTCTTCATGTAGGCTTCTTGGTTAATAAATATGCCTTCTAAACTCTGTCTAATGTTTAAACCAAGGAAAAAGTTAATTGGACCCATTGAACTCATTTCAAATTTAGTTTCCATTAATTTTCAGAATTCAACTGTTAATCTAGGATTAGTGGATCCGAAAATAATGTCATCAACATAAGTTTGAATGATCACTAAATGGTCACCATCTTTCTTGTGAAAGAAGGTTGGGTCAACCGAACCTTGTTTAAATTTTGATTATTTAAGAAAACGAGTCAGGTTTTCATACCATGCACGAGGTGCTTGTTTCAGACCATACACTGCCTTGTGTAATATGTAACGATGATTGGGATATTTCAAATTAACAAAACCTGGTGGTTGTTCCACATAAGACTGTTTCCTCGAGTTCTCCATTCAGAAATACGCACTTCACATCCATTTCATAGACTTCAAAATTTTTGTGAGCGACATATGCTAGAAAGATCAGAACAGATTCAGGTCTTGCCACCGGTGGGACGTCTCTTCGTAATCTATTCCTTCCACTTGACAATGGCCTTTAACTACATGACGTGCTTTGTTTTGAATGAAGTTTCCTTCCATATCCATTTTATTTCTGAACACCCACTTCATGCCAACAACCGAAGCATTTTCTAGAGTGGGAACCAATCTCTATACTGTATTTCTTTCAAACTCATTTAGCTCCTCTTGCATCGCTTGAACCCAGTTTGCATGATCAGGAACAATTTTAACAGTTTTAGGCTCAATTTTCGAAAAAAAAGAGTTAAACATGAAAAATTCCATTTTAGAAAATAATACAGTCTGCATTGCTTTTTGTTGAGCACGAGTGAGAACTCCTAATAAATAATGTCCAATCACTTGAGATCGATGATGATCTTTGGTCCATTTCGTCATTGGAGGATAGTTCTGTTGGATTAGATGTCTAAGCCCATAACTATTATTGGTATGTATGCGACCCGAGAGTAGCATGGTCCATTTGGGTTGCACTTCACCGGAACATTTGTATGGATAGTCTTTTGAGAATAGTATGTCTATGGTTTATTAATATATTATGAGTTGTAATATATTAATATGAAATCATATTATTTAATTAGTATTGATCAAGAATTAATTTAGAATTAATTTGGTGATCAAAAGGAACTAATTAAATATGGACTCTTATATATATAGAATAGGCCAAGTTCATTTAGGTTGGGCTAAGCTTGCATGAATAGTCCATGGAGTTTTTAACCCATGGATCCTATGGAAATGAAAGGTCATGGGTATTAGGGGTTACATGAATGTAACCCTAATCCACCATACTATATAAAGAGGTTCTTGGCACTTGAAATTGGCACTAGTGTGTGAATATACAAGAGTGGGCCGATTTCTAGTGTGGTTACTATTTTCTCAAGCTTTCCAAGGTGGTTTTGGTGATTTTTGATTCCATTTGAGGCTTCCACACTATTGGGGCTATGCTCTTAAATTTCAAGACTTCAAGCTCCATCAAAAGGTATGTCATCTAACTAGGCTTTTGTAGTATAGTTGCTTTATATTATGCAAGTTAGGATTAAAACCTTGGAATATAAAATATTTGCATGTATAATAGAGAAAACATAGATCCAAGGTTTTTAGGATTGCATGTACACCATAGGAGTGTTAGAATGCTCAAAACCCTTCAGTGGTATCAGAGCCTAGGCTTGTTTTCATTTATACTTGATGTAAATTGCTGAAAAAATCGATTTTCTGGCTGTCTGTGCTGTGGACTCGCCGAGTCCATGAAGAAATTCATCCTACTCGTCGAATAGGTTCATACACTCGACGAGTAGGAGCCCCTGACAGCATATTTTCGACTTTTAAGGCTGGAATTGGACTAGAATCATTACCCTAAGCTGTTTTTGAACTTATAAACCTGTTTTGATGTGGTAATGATCATTCTAATCCAATTCCAAAGATAATTGTTAATAGATTCATGTTTTGTATTAGTTTAATGGTTAGGCTAATTACATGAAAATTGTTTGATTTGAATTGTCTTGTTCATATGAGCTTAATCTAGATCATAGTTTTTCTTGACATGTTTGTTTATTTATTAGATAATCTAAATGGCCTTTAATGGATTCCATAACTTGTCCTTAAGTTATGGAAAACCAAAACTTTTTTCTTTAAAAGAATTATTAAAGAGTCTTAGGTTATGAACTTGAAGAGTCTTTTCCCATAAATTGTTTTATGACCTCCATAACTTGTCCTCAAGTTATGGATTTTCAAGAGTCTTGCCATTAAAATCCATATTAAACTCATATGTTATAGAAATGAAAAGTTTTTAAATAGTTTCAAAACTTGCCCTCAAGTTTTGAAATTTGTAAAGTCTCACACACACTTTAATTCCAAACCCTAGAGTTTTAAAAGTTAAAATTCAACCCTTATACTTTATAGTATTATAAGTTAATAATATATATATGTATAAGAGCAAGTCAGTCTTACCGTTAGTAGGCCTAATTCACGAAGTCGGTCTATAAGGGGGGTATAAGGTTATTGCCTATAAAATAGCAGTTTAATGGGTGTCCACTCCCACCCACCGCTTCCTTGACTGGTGGAGGGTCGTTAGCCGAACGGGTAGGACAAGGACTATAATTCTCATTATAAGTATAATGATAAATATAAAGTAACTAAACCTTTTATAAATTCCAAATCTTAGTTACTTTAGGAAAATGTGAATTTGGTACTAACCCATGAAATTACACTTTGTACCTTGCTTAGGTCGTTAGTGGAGTGTGTGTGGTTAACCGGCACACTAACTTGGATTTAACAAGTTAGCAAATGGTGGCTTAAGGTTCATCATAGATCGGTGGAGCGCGTGTGGTTAACTGGCACATCGATTAGGTGATAAACATTAAGAGTACCAAGTTAATTTGCATGGTTATTCACACCTTGTTTTGTGATCCTCGACATCCCAGTCACAAAAATTGAAGGGCACGATCGAGATTGAAACATGCCATTGAAAAGTTCAATGAATCTCAAAAGAACTAGGAGTTTCAAAACCAATTAAAACCTAATGCCTATTTCGTTTTTCATGGTGGAAATTGGTGAATCGTCATTCTCCTACCTTCAAATATTTTATAGCTTGGATTACGACATCCCTATTCCAAGTTATAAAATATTGTGTTGGGTCCTAGCCTTAATATTTCATATTGGGTGTTATATTAAGGACTTAAATCAACTAAACATGAATTTCTCCCATTGTAGATGTCTGGTTCAGACAACTATGATCTTCCCAAATCTCTTGAAACAAGCTTCCTAATGAAGATGATGTCCCGCGATTGGATCATGGAAATCATACTTCTCCTCTTCCACCTTCTCCGATTATTCTCCCTAACCCACAAGTTCAAGGTCACTCAAGCCCTATTGGCAAGCAAAGTCTGTGTGTGCTCACATCTTGGAGATGAAGTCATATATAGACAGGTCGGGAGAGTTGGGTGTCAAAGTCTTGAGGAAGTTGGTTGTTGACTAGGTTCTTCAGTCACTTTCCAAGTCACATAGTGAGTTCCTTTAGGACTACTATCTGACAGGCCATGACATGACCCTTAATGATCTTACCTATTTGCTTGATGCTACTAAATCAACAATGATTTAGAGCACGGGTAAAGCAAATTTGATTGGAAGATCGACTTCCCAAACTTCCATGGACATTGACAATGGTAACATTGGAAATTCAGAAAAGCTTTCTCTTCCCAATGGAAATGGATCGGCCATAGTCAACTCGGTTGACCAAATGGTAAAGAGAAAGGCTAAGTCTGAGATAGTCATGTGTACCATTCCCAAAGAGTCCGTATGTTTCTATTTCCAAAGGAAGGGGCATTGGTTGCGAAGCTGCCCTATTTACCTGAAAGATCATAAGGATGGTAAAGTCAAAAAGTTTGACTCTACCTCGGGTAAAGTCCACTATCTAACTCTATTAAGTTCCTAATTGGAGAGTCTTATTACATGATGTGACTAGGTCACATTTTGACGTTTTGTAGAATCAAAGAAAAGAGGAAGCTTAAAGGAAGAATAAGCTGATTCTGATCGTGAAGATTATAATTTTGATTCAGCTGCTTAAGAGTTATGATAGATTGCTTAGGAATAGATAACAACATTGTTTTCATATGCATTTGCATTGTAAGGATCAGTTTTCCGCAAATTTTAAAATAAAAGAAAAATTTTTGATTTGATTTATTTTAAGTATCCTTACAATGGCATTTGTGAAAATTTGTTGTTTATATGTTTCCATTGATAGCAATATTGGAAAATAGATTGGATTCTTTCGTTTGTGGTAGTGTTATAATTTACCAAATAAGGAAAGATTCTCATCAACCAAGTTTCAGTTGGATAGAAACTTGGAATCATGCAACTTGTATTGTATGATGAATGAGAATTTTCATCTTTGGGAAATTAAGACTAATTCCTTGTGCACATGTATATGTGAGTCAAGTGAATGACTAGGAGATCGGGTACACTTGGTTGTGCGCTGGTCAAGTCCACCACAAAGATCGATAAGGCTATTCGTCATGATTTACTGAAGTTTAGTAAATATGGTTACACTTACAAGTTTAAGTGCAATTCTGAAACATTGGAAAAGTTTCAATGTATAGCAGAACGAATGAGAAGAATCAAAGTAGGCAGAAAGATAAAAGTTTCTCGAAACTGAAAAGATGGGAGAGTACTTTAGTATTATGTTTTATGATCATCTTAATGATTATGAAACTATATCACAATTCATCCTCTAAGGACATCTTAGTGCAATCTTATGGCCAAAAAGAGGAGTCATGAATTGTTGAAGTGGTTAAATCAAGAAGATGAGTGATACTTCGTTCCAAAACAATTCTTAGATTCATACTCCAAGATTGTAATTTGAGTGACACATCTTAAAGAAGGTTTATAACACTTGTCAAATGTAAGAGTAAAATGTTTTCTACTCTTGTACATTTGAAACTCGTAAGTTGTGATGTTTTGGATAAAACAAAGACCAACTAAGGCCAATTGTGTGAAGTGTTTGTCTTGATAAGAATACGCACTATCTCTTGAATATTTGTTTGTCAAGGAATGGTTCTTGGCAAGAGAGTCTTATATGTCAAGAGGACAGTGGGAGTCTAAAAGATCCAGAAAGAGTTTCAAGAACTGATCAAGAATAAAACCTGTAGTTTATCACTAGCGCTCGACTTGAGGTTTGTAACCTATCGTGTTGACATATTCCTGTTTCTGTGCCCATTCCAGTTAAAGTTGACTATGCATCTGAGTTCTACATGTTCTCAGTTGTTTGCATAACAACTTGGAAGCAATGGTAGGCCCTTGTGCTGCCAGGTGGCAAGAATTTAAGATTGCACAAGTTCAGTCCATGTGAGTTTGGATTTGTCACTAACCTTGTCTTGTGATTATGGTTTTGACAAATTCACATGGATAGGAACACATACACCATAAAATCTAAGTGTCATAAGGTTTCTCTCCGATTCATGAAAATGATGGTGAGGAAATGCTTTCACTAAGTAGTTTTAAGTATATAGCAATTGTGATATTTGCATTCTCAAAGTCGTTAGTGGAGCGTGTGTGGTTAACCGGCACACTAACATGGACTTGTGAGAAATGGCAAAGGTCTAAACAATTGAGACTATGATTATGGCATCCCTTTTTATAGTTCTAAAACTGTTTAGACACACATATGAGCTATCTAAGGAAAGGTGTATGATTTTGATAAAGTTTTATCAATGCATCTCGTATCAAAAATCTGAACTTTGGTAAGAAAGTCAATAAAGTATTGATTTCTAGAAGTCCAGCTGATTTCTGAGTACATGTCAAAGCTAGTGGGAGCATAAGTGTTATGCTAATAATTATCATGTTAGTGGCAGTATGATAATTATGATAAGTAAGCAATGTTAATTATAGAAAACAAAAGTTTCAATTGGGAAAACGTTGTTTTGCTATAATTAAGGGAGAGGAAATTATACTTCATTTCAATTCTAAAAAGCTTAGATTGAGATTTTAATCATCTTTAGTCAAGGATATACATATATGAATTTTATGTTGGAATGGTTCAACTTAAGGAAATTATATATATATATATATATATATATATATATATATATATATATATATATATAGTGTTCTCAAAATTCGATTATGATTACGGCATCCCTCTTCATAGTCGAATTTTGAGAACGCAATATATATAGAATTTCCTTAAGTTGAACCATTCCAACATAAAATTCATATATATATCCTTGACTAAAGATGATTAAAATCTCAATCTAAGCTTTTTAGAATTGAAATGAAGTATAATTTCCTCTCCCTTAATTATAGCAAAACAACTTTTTCCCAATTAAAACTTTTGTTTTCTATAATTAACATTGCTAACTTGCAATACTTATCATAATTATCATGCTCCCACTAACATGATAATTATTAGCATAACACTTGGTCTGGGATCATGCCTTTATATGAGACATCATGAGTCATGTCCCATATGCTTCGGATATAGGATCGATTACATGTGCTATAATATTTATCCTTTCTAAATTTTCCAAATGCCTAGGGCATTAAGAGGGGAAAAGGTTTGGAACTGGATATGACTAAAATTGATTGAGCAATTGTCGAGGACAATCTAAGGTTTACCAAAGATTGGTTGCTCATGGACAGTTGGAAGTATGGTGTAGATTTTTGGAAAGGACCATATTGACATATTCTAAAAAGAGGCAACTCTTGTTCAGAATTGATAGTCAAAATGGGAATGTGGAAATGTCTCCATAGGTGGAAGTTATTCAATATGTGTAAGATTAGAAAACTTAATGCAAGAAGGATATTCAAAGGAATGTACTTTGAATATGAGACTTCGTTTCCATGGAATTGATCTCCATTGGAATACTCTGTAATGTTTGTTGACAAGTCTTTGTGACTTTGTGCATAATCATTACAAGAGGATCAGTGCATATAAGTTTAGAATCTAACAGATTTCGGTAAATGGCAGGAATTTGGAATTCTTACATTTACGATAAGGATTTGGGATTGTGAAAATGAGAATCATTGGAATTATGTTCAATTGATCTATTCCACAAAGTAAGGATCATAGACAAACATAGTGTGCATACTTGGTGTATGGCGTAACTATTGTTTGGACAAACATAGTGTGCATGCTTAGAGCATGGCATGACTATTGTTTCAGATTCAAGTATAAAGTTGACTATTCGAAACATTATACAATGAATAATGAGTAATCAATATGGTGTTTAAATAAAAGGTGTTTTATTTACTCTCAAAGGTGCTTGGGGCCATATAGGATTAGTATTATTCTTGTGTTTCACTTTGCATGTTTTGACTTCTCAAATAACTAGGTTATTCAAATTATCCACAGTCAGTCATATGTTGGAAGTAGATATGAATCAAGACTGTCATGAAGTTGGCTTGTAGATGTCCAAGGTGTTAGACATAGCAAGAGTTGCTACAACATTCATGAGTGCTCCTGTATGAGATTCGAGTATTGGATTAAACCCACGCTCATTTGAATCACTTCATAGATTTTATCACGAGTGATCATGAGACGATAATATCTTATATTCTTCAAACCTAGAGATATGATTTGTTGAGTGTGAGTTGGTTATACATTGATTGCACGAAAACGCTTCAGTAACTTGATGTTATAAAACATGCCTTTGTGTATGATTCAGCAAATGGTTAGTACAAACATATGAGTCGAAATTTATCCATTCCTTTTACCCTTGGAGGGATAAAAGCGATATATGTGGGTCCCTCGATGATTTAGTGATGACACCCCTAAGTGCTTGGCCAAGCCTGGACTGATGTTATTTGTTCAATTAGTCAGTCGTCATAACTCGGAAATCGGGAAACAACAAATGGACAGAGAGAATGATTATAATCCATGTCTCAATCCATATGATATCTAGAATGGAGGAATATATGATCCCTTATCTAATGGACAAGTCATTTGACTAGGTCAGAGTTCGGCAGCGGCTTTAAGAGCTACGATTGCTAGTTGGGATCTTGGAGTCATATGCAATAATAGTTTTAGACTTATCCAAGTGGGAGACTGTTGGATTACATGTCTAAGCCCATAAATATTATTGGTATGTATTCGACCCGAGAGTAGCATGGTCCATTTGGGTTGCACTTCACCGGAACATTTATATGGATAGTCTTTTGAGAATAGTATGTCTATGGCTTATTAATATATTATGACTTGTAATATATTAATATGAAATCATATTATTTAATTAGTATTGATCAAGAGTTAATTTGGTGATCAAAAGGAACTAATTAAATATGGACTCTTATATATATAGAACGGGCCAAGTTCATTTAGGTTGGGCTAAGCTTGCATGGATAGTCCATGGAGTTTTTAACCCATGGATCCTATGGAAATGAAAGGTCATGGGTATTAGGGTTTACATGAATGTAACCCTAATCCACCATACTATATAAAGAGGTCCTTGGCACTTGAAATTGGCACTAGTGTGTGAATATACAAGAGTGGGCCGATTTCTAGTGTGGTTACTATTCTCTCAAGCTTTCCAATGTGGTTTTGGTGATTTGTGATTCCATTTGAGGCTTCCACACTAATGGGGATAAGCTCTTAAAGTTCAATACTTCAAGCTTCATCAAAAGGTATGTCATCTAACTAGGCTTTTGTAGTATAGTTGCTTCATATTATGCTAGTTAGGATTAAAACCTTGAAATATCAAATATTTGCATGTATAATAGAGAAAACATAGATCCAAGGTTTTTAGGGTTGAATGTACACCATAGGAGTGTTAGAATGCTCAAAACCCTTCAAGTTCTGATCATAAGCTGAATCAATTTCAGCAAAAACTTCTTTGAATTTCGATTGTACATCCGAGTCATTATTTTCACTATTCCCCCTGGAAGTTAATATGTGACCCGGCATTCGGAATTGAATGCTCCCCATGGAGAGGGATATCATTATTGAAGTTTTAATTGGAACTATGCCCCTAGATTGGAGCATCAAAAGGTTTTGGTTGAGATTCATTTAGAATTGGTTGCTCTGGAGAAGTCTTTATATCTTCGACAGCTTCGTCAACAATCTTGATCAATTCATCCTCTTGATTGTCTTTTGCGTTTGATTCTGAGGAAATTGGTTTGTCAGGATCATCAAAAAAAAATTAGAAAATCATCATATAAATTCATAAGAGGAATAGTCTTATAATTTGTTGATGGAAAATTTTCCTCAGATTGACAATCTTCTTTTTTATATTTCTTCATATAATTGTCATCAAATGTGACGTAGTAGGTTTCCTTAATATTCTTTGACTTCTTGTTCAGAATCCGATAGGCCTTTGATGTCAAGGAATGCCCCAGAAAAATTCCTTCGTCAGCTTTCACGTTGAATTTGTTCCGATTTTTTTTGGAATTGAATAAGAAGCACCTGGAACCAAACACATGAAAGAATTTAACGTTTGTTTAGAATTTCATATGGAGTAATCAAAAATTGTTTGTTGATATAGGAGCGGTTCTGAGTAAAACAAGCGGTGGCAGTAGCATCAGCCCAGGAATCCAAAGGAAGATTCACAAATGACAGCATTGTCCTTGCAGCTTCACAGAGAGAGAGAGAGAGAGAGAGATTTCACCTTTCAACTACACCGTTCTGCTGTGGAGTGTAAGGTGAAGAGAAATTGTGAGAGATCCCTTTGTCTGTCAACAATTCTTCAAATGCATGATTTTTGAATTCTGAACCGTTATCACTATGAATTTTCCGAACTAGCTTTCGTAATTGCTTGATGAAATCTATCAGCTTCTGAGTTGCATCGTATTTCTATCAAAGAAAGAATACCCATGTAAATCTAGAAAAATCATCGACAATAACCAAAATATATTTGTTACCACCAATACTCTCAATGGCTGAAGGACCACAGAGATCAATGTGCAATAATTCCAGAGGTTCAATGATTTTGGTATTTATAATGGATGAATGACTTTTCCTTCTTTGGTTACTGAGCTCACAGACAGCACATAAGTGTTCCTTTTTGAATTTCAAAAGAGGTAGCCCGCGTACGAGATCAACAATTACGAGCTTGTTGATATCCTTGAAAGTCAGATGAGAAAGTCTTCTGTGTCATAACCGACTATCATCCAAAGCGGCTTGCGTAAGCAAGTGGATAGAAGGTTTTCCTTGGATCAGATTCAGATTTAGAGGATACATCTCTCCTTTCCTTCTAGACTTCAGAAGAATAGTTTTAGATTTCTTTTCGATGATTTCTAAACCTTCTTCGTCAAAAGATACTTTCAGGCCCATACCTAGAACCAATTGAGAAACAGTGATTACAGTATGTTGTAAGCCCTCAATGTAAGCAACCTTCCGAATTGCGAATTCGACATTTGTGATCATGCCATATTCTTTTATCTATCTTGTAACATTGTTTCCAAACTTCACTCTTCTGCCATCCATTAAAGTCTGAAACTCTCGCAACTCCTCTTTCCTTCCTGTCATGTGACGAGAACAACCGCTAATAATCTACCATTCTGAACCATATTGTTCGTCACGCATAACCTGCAAAATTTAGAGAGTTTTAGGAACCCAAACCAACTTGGGTCATTGTGAGGATTTCTTTTGAACAGGGAAAATTTTTGTTTTGTCAACCCAAAAGGATTTTCTTTTCAAAGCACAGTTCAACCCTTTTTCAATTTTAAAAAATTCAACTTTGTTATCACAAAGATTAACTTCAACAACATTAACTTTTTGTTGAATGTATTCTTTGAATTTCAGAGCCATTCTTTTTGAAAAATTATTTTTCCTCCTTTTTCAATTTTGATTCATACTCTTTTAGAGTAATTTCTAGTTTTGAATCAATTTTGTTTTTACCCTTAAAATCTTTTTATTTGCCAATAGGTTTCAAAATCCGTGACTTTTGTGAACAACTTTGATTGGAGGAATGATTTGAATTTTATTTCGGAATATGAGATGAATCATTATTTTGATTAGAAAATCTTGACGTATTGACAAAATTCTGATTAGAATTCATTTTCTTCCAAAAACACTTTCTTTCACTCGAATTCCTTTTATATCTAGCATTCAACTGTCATTTCTTTGCGATTAATTCCTCAGTAGACTTATGAATGTTAGCTTTTGGTTTTTCCTTTCTGATTGGTGTATCATTCTTTTCTGATGAAGTTTCACTAGAAACATCTTTTGTACCACTTAGTCCTGCCTTATTGTAACAAAAGTCCACACGATTCAATGGTTCTGAAACGTATTTCCCTTTTTGTTTTCCAATAGCTCATTTCTGAAAGACCTTTTGTTTCATCTGTGTTATCTATAGGCTTTGACCAGAAGAATTCATCACACCCATTCGCATTATCATCAGCAACCAAGGACGTTTTTAGAAGTATCATTTTTGTTCAGTCCTTTCTTAACAAAAACTTGATTCGGAACAGTTTGAACTTTAGGAAAAACAGTTGCTTCTTCTTTCAAAACTTTTGAACTTTTATTTTCAACAATTCAAACAAATTCGATTGAGTTTTAAGAAATTAAGTTTTTCTTTGGTTCATCAAAATTTTTCACAAAAGTAGAACAATCAATTTCATCCTCTATAGATATTTCACTCATTTCACTTTCATCGAATTCAGAAATATTCTCAGAATCAAGAGTACTTTCTGAATTCAATTTCTTGACTAATAAGTCATATTTTTGCATAGCACTTAATATGATTCCTTGTTTATCTTTTTCGTTTAAAACTTCTTTCAACATGTTTTTATGTTCTTTGGACTGGATGCATTCTTCTATTTTTCTCAAGTCCAACCCTGTAAGAATCTGAAACATCATCTGAAGAAACAATTGATTCATATTTATTGCATTCAGCATCAATTTCATCTTTTTTCAATTCAAGAAAAGGTAAAATCATTTTATGCAAACCTTTACCAATCTCACAATCTAAATGAAGCTAAGTAAATTGAAATATAAACGTTTTGCAATCAAACAAATTTTTTTCTCTGTTTCAAAAAAAGCTATACTCTCTCTCTTAAGGAAAATAATATCATCTCATGACCTAGTAAGCTCAACTTCCAATGCTTCAATTTTTATTCTTCTCTGTTCATTCTTAAAAGTTACCCTGTTAAGTTTGTCATTCAGATTAGAATTACTTATACGAGTTCTTTTTAAGCTATCACTAAAATCATAAATTATATAGCGTAAATCATTTAATTCAGAATCATAACGTGATGAAGGAATATTAAGAGATTTAAGGATTGAATGTGCCTTATCGACCACCTTCTCGCACTCCTTCACCTGGTCCATAACAGTCTTTGCAGCAAAATAGCTCTCTGATGCTCTTCCACCATCAGTTGCGTATCCCCTTGGTTCATAATTGCCACTCTGAACCATCAAACACTTTCCTGCATAGCCTTCCTTCTCGGACTTCACCATAAAACACCCGTCATGGGTAGGTTTCCTTACCTCATCGTCCTCAGAGTCTGTGGACCACACTTCGACTCTACCATCATTACTTTTCTCTTGCACGATCAATGCAGGTTTCGCATTTGATGCACTTTTCCTTCGGAGCTCGTCTATTTTCTGAATGTAATAGGTCTTGTCTTTTTCCTTCTCTTTCTTCTCATTTTGCTTCCGAAGCAAGAATTCCTTTGTGAAATGATTCTTTCCATGACAATAATTACATTCATAACCAGAATCACCCAGTAACTTCGTTTCTTTCTTTTCCTCATCATTTTGAGAGTTCTTGAGACTCTCCTCTCTTGGCTTTTCGAAACTTGAGTTTTCCTGTTTGTATTTGTTTCTAAAGCAAAAGAAATTCTTCTTATATAATTTCTTTGGGTTAGATACCATTAACGGTTTGTCTTCTTTTGTAAGCTCATCATCCGAAATGTCAGATTCGGAATCATTAACAGCAGACTTCTTGCCTTTGGCAACCAACGCTAGAGATCCAACACTAGAAACAAGCTTTGCTTCCTTAGTGATCTCATCTTCGTGAGACTTCGGAATACCAAAAAGTTTTGCTAACGAATAGCTTTTGAATTGTTCTTGTGCTTTAACTATGACAACTATAGCCTTCCATTCGGATCTGAGACCATTCATGAACGTGGCCTTCTGTTCAATGACTCGTCGCTCCAGATTGTATTTAAGCATTTTACTTAACAGGAGATTGAAGCGATTGGCTGTCTTTTCCAAGTTCTCATCCGGTTTTTACACGAAAGATCTGAATTCCGACAGAAGTGTCGTCTGCACAGAATGTTGCAAGTCATCATCACCCGAATGCAATTCCTTCAATCTATCCCAGATACCTTTTGATGTATCACATGCACTAACAAGACCGAACGTGTCAGGAGGAAGAGCAAATAGAATTATTCTCATCATAATGTTTAGACTAATCGTGTGGCGATAGTTGGGCTATCAACTGTGCTCAAGGGACTAATTAAGTGTTTAAGTATTTAAGTCATCAAGCATCATAATGTTTAGACTAATCGAGGACCTATTTGACAATTTTAGTCATCGATCATCATAATTTATTTACCGATTATCATAAGTTTAACTAATCAGGAACTTATTTTGAAAAATATGATTATCTGATCTTTTGACCAGCTTGGACTGCCAATGATCTACTCCATTTTTTTTTTGAAACAACAAATATTAAATTCTAAATCCACCTATACCACCTACGTAGTTCGAACACCTAACATCTCACAAATAAAAGGCCACTCCAATTAATTGGACCGATTAACATTACTTGTTTTGCGTTAATTGTAGACAGTAAGAATCCAACAAACACTTAGGCTGATTTTACAACCCTAATGTATACTCAAAAGAACTTGATTTCCTTAGGTACGTTTGGAATTGAAATGATTCGAGTATCCATGTCAAAACGAGTTGCTAACCGTTTAACAAGCATTAGTAATAGTGAAGGGGTTTAGAGAGTCGATGTTTATCAAGGTTTTAAAACGTCCGCCATGGCACGCCATGGCACGTCATGTCTTAAACGCGTGTACTTGTCGTCAAACTTTAACAAACTATAGACTTAAGTTATATATGTATAAAAAAATGAGTAGTAATAGAATATATATATATATATATATATATATATATATATATATATATATATCATGGTTGTAGAAATTGCTAATCGGCCGCTAATCAGTGGAGTAGCGATTACGGATTAATCGGCTAGGCGGGGATTAATCGGAAGATTAATCGGAGACCATTAATTATTAAGAAAATTATTCAAAAATTTATAAATCTAACTTTAATCCTACAAATAAGCGATTAATCGGCGATTAGGTCCGATTTGGTCCGACTTTGACCTGTATTGACCAAAACCGATTAGGTCCGATTAATTCCGACTTTGACCTGTATTGACCAAACTCGATTATAGTGACCGATTAGCAATAAATCGGCCGATTATGCCGATTTCTGCAACACTGATATATATATATATATATATATATATATATATATATATATATATATATATATATATATATGTCGCCTTAAGTCACGTATGATGTGACTCACCACAGCTCGAAAAAGCCTGACGCTTGACATTGCTGTCAAGTCACGCCTTATGTTATTGAGAATTGAGAATGTTGATGTTTATAATGAGCTGATGCTTAAACCACATTGGACCGCTTTCTCACCGTAAGAAGATCAACTTGGAGATTACGCAAATTGAGCAATGAATGATAAATTTCAGTAGTAAAGAGGCAACAAAAACCAAAATAAAAAGCAGCGTTATGCCTACATGTCACTCTGATTCAAGCATTTCCAGGTATGAATGATACAATCAATACAATCACTCAAACTCACTTCACTCCCACCAACAAAACCATGAAATACTAACTGTTTGTTATAGTAAATTAGCTCTCCACAAACTTAATTTCCCTTTTTATATATAGAAATATACACTCATGACTCATCTTATATATACATTACCTATACAAAACATCTTGTCAACACCCAGTAAAAGAACTTCCAGATTCTGGATGAAAAGATTCATGAACCAACACTTTTATCGAACACTTCTTTGACGCCATATTTATGTCCATACATTCTTCAAGATCCGCATCACAAGTCAACAACACCCACTCCAAATCATCATCCAAATACTTCAATGTCACACAATTCAAATCATTCATACCAAATCGCCTCATAACTTCCCTCTTCAAATCCCAAAAACCACAATCTTTTAACACACTCAATCGTATCTTCTCTTCACCATAAACAACTTTCACCCTAAAAGCACCTTCATTAGTATGATCATAATCTAAAAGCTTCTCTCTTTGTGTCCTTTCTGCTGACTTCCTTTCTTCTTGAACTGAATTAGGGCTCCCACATGATGAAGAAGGTTTTGGGGAGCTGAGTTCGGGGAAGTTTGTGTAGAAGGATCTGAGTTGAATCGTACCCTCTGCACCTTGAACTGAGTCGATTATGGTTTGGAGTTTTTTCAAAGAATGGCCTACTTTCTTGATCTTTCTAGAAGGCCATCTCATAATCCCATGTTCCCTGCATATCCTTTTCAATGTCGTAGGGCAAACTGGAAAATGGAAATCAAGAAACTGTAAATCACAAATTCACACAAGAATGAATGAAGATGAATGAATTTTGATTGGTTTTTTTCAGAGAATGGCCTCACCCCCAATGTTTTTTGCAGCATCTTTGAGACTCCCGGGAAAGTATTGTTGAAGAACTGGTAAACTGATGTTCTTCTCTGGTTTAACTCGTCGTTTCTCTTCCAATTTTCTGACGCCTAACGATCGTTTTCTCCCTTTTGGTTTCGATTTCTGTTCAATTTGCTTCGTGTAATCGAATTGGTTTATCATTTTGAATTCTTCTTGTTCTTGTGGTTCCTCCTTGAAAGAAACAATGAAACTTTCACCTCGCTTTTGAGCTTTTGAAATCCAAGAACATGACGATTCATCTTCTTCTACTAATTCATCATCGTTTACGACACGTAAACTTGTAGAAACATTTTGCATCACAGACGAAATCGAACTCAACATATTCTTCTGTTCTTCATCGTTTCTGCAACTATTAGGTAGAAAGAATTCGAGAATGAAATCGACAGGTCCTAAGTAGGTGCTCCGGAGTCGTATCGCCACCGCACCACCGAGCCCAAAAACCCTAGCGGGGCCCGATAGTGGGTATTCGGTTGCACTGAAAGCGGTGATGTCCGTCGCAAAGCATGGTTGGTTTGTACCCAGTGCTTTTCCGGCGATACCTTCGCCTCGGAGGAGATGGAGATCGGAGCATGCTTCGTAAAACCCCAAAACATTGGGATCGAGTACATAGGAGGCTGAATTGATGACGGAAATGCAAGCGGAAGATTGGTTATGGCACTCGCGTTGACCTTGTTGACCACATAGACTCCATGTTTGAGCCATGGGTAAAGAATGTATGTCACATACAGCTTTTAGAACTTCTCGGATTTCTGCTAGAACCATTTCATAAGATCCATTGTAATCCTGTGTAAAAAATAGTTTTTAGGACTAAATAGCAACCTAGTTTCCATTTTTTTTTATGATTTTCATTTTATTTCTTAGACATTCTACTTTTAGATTTTTTCTTATTAAGATGTTATACTTTGAAAATTTTATCCTGAGAAATTGTTCTGATCAGGACATTATACATTTAAAAATTTAGTCTGTTATAACAATGAAAATTGTTTTGTATTTGAACGACAGTGTAACAAAAAAGATATTATAAAAAAAGATATTATGATAAACAAATCAACAAAAGTGCCTCGCTTTTTATATCATAAATGAGTTTTGAATTGAAATTAGATAGATTGAGAAGTATTTAAGGTATTATCGTTTACCTCTAGTTTTTGTTGAATCATGAACTCGTAACCCTCAAAAGCTTGTGAAGGTAAAGTCTCGGGTGTTTGATTATCAAAATAAGTGTAATCAAGAATGGAGGTTCCAAGAGGTTTCACATCTGTTTCATCTTCAAGGTATGAATTCAGATATGATGATGATGAATCCGAAGGATTTGTAAATGAAAACTCATACGAATTTTCATCCATATTGATGAAATCTAGACCACTTTCCTTAATTGATCCAAACATTGTTGTAGTTTTATGTATATAAATATTATATAAATTCAAAGCTAAAAAAAGTAGATTTTCAGAAATAAAATCACGAGCCAGAACAGAGAAGATTCATGTAGAGGTAAAACAAGAAGAGGGATTTCCAGGAAGGATCGGTTTCGCCTGTTTGCAAATATCTTATCGGTCTGTGTTGCACGAACATCGTTCTTGCAACAAATTTAAGAAAAAAAATCTATAAAAGATTTTCTTTAAAGAGAGATGATATAAGGAGATGAAGGATAACTGACTTAACGAACAAAAGGTTGTATTGAAGCTTGAAGTATGCATCCGCAAGTTTCCACTTCTGGTCATTTTTATAGAGGAATTTAGGGTGAGGATCACAATTTTTTGGAAAATTAAATTAGGATTTTAGGTGGACCTATTCCCGGGAAATATGTGTACAATAAAATAATATAATGAAAGTTGACTAAGGCCATTTTCTTTTTTCTTTTTTTCTCATGTATAAATGAGTAGTAAAAGTCTATGAAGCATAGACTACGTTAATACCCTTTTCATAACTTTTGCATTCTTTCTTATTATTCCTTTTGAGAAAATATTCATTACAATGATTGATTGAAATGATATGGTATCGGATACTTATGAACTTCTTTGCTTTCAACTCTTTTGACTTAATTAGTGCATTTCTCTATGTTGTTTTTGGGCTATTGGGTTTGTTGTTTTTGGGATATTGAGTTTTTTTTTTATTATTCTATTTTTTATTTTTTATTTTTACGGTTATGTTTCTAGTAACCCATAAGTTGGTTTATCTTGCAACGATCGAAATCATCATATGAGAATCAAGTATACAATGATCGGCTGGAGACCACGAGACTTGAATCTTCAACCTACTAGTTAAGGCACATATTTTCAATATATTTGATACGGATGAGCTACAAACAATTGAGTAGTTAGTTGTGGATAGTTGACTTAAGGGCACGGATTCGAGATCTTATAGTTTCAGGTTTTGTTGCAATGCTTGTGGATGTATCAATGATATTTTATCCTCATTTTTCTCTGCTTCGAATCAAATCCGTGATGTTAGTCGTGCACTTTGATTTTATGCTTTATATTTAAGTATTGTTATATTTTATATAGTAGTAGCTTACAACAAAATCGATCTTTGTTCTTTTGTTTAGAACAAGAATCTTTTCTCAATATACAATAATTAAACAAATGTATTTTGTATCCTTTAGATGAAAATTCATAAATCTATCTTGAACTATAAGTAACGTTCATAATGGTCCTCAACTATCTATCTCAACAGTTTCATCCTTATGAATGAGCCATATGGTAAGGTTTTTTACTTTTTGTGGACTCAAAGGACTACATTTGAAATAATAATTCACATTAAAGGTAGACATACTTAAACATGGAAATTGATAACCAATTTTGAACACATCCTATTGTTCATGGACTGAATTTGTAAAATTTCTTAGAATCCAACACACATAACAATTGCGTCAGACACCATATGACCTAACATGTGTATGAATACCAAATGTTATTAGAAATTAGTTTCCATGATTTAATTTTCTTTAGTTTACTATTTTATAGTTGGTCATAATCCACCATTCTATAACATTTATGAAAGTGACAAGTATATGCAAACTCTCGTGTCATCGTCATTGACACATCACACATAGCAAAACTTCTGGTTTTCATGATAATTGTTAAGTGGCCATTAGATCATCCCAAAGGTTCAAAAGATTCATGATGTAATACACCTTATGAATATACTTAATCGTTCTTTTTTGTTTCTTTATGATTAAAGGCCATATTTTTACTACGAATAAGAAGGGATGTTTGAAGAATTTTCATTTCAACCCAATTGTTACAGCTAAATAGCAACACCCCTTACAGTTTACCATATTATATGGATGCATGTGTAACTTTTAAGTGAAAATATTTCTCTACAAAAGGCAATATATATTACTAAATGGGACATATCAAATAGGAGAAGTTATAATGTTACAAACTATGTTTCAGCCCTGTGGAATATGTTATGTAAAAAAATATAGTGGTTGGATCTGTTGTTTTTGAATTCTTGGAGGGGTGTAAGTATAATTTGTTTTGTTAATAACAACTGCTATCTGATTTAACTCCTGGGGAGTGTGGAGAGCCTGCGGCCTTTTTCTACTCTTTACATATCGCCGCGTCTAATCCCTAATTAACTTCTTTAAGTAAATTACATTAATGGTCCCTGTGATTTATGGTCATTTATTAGTTTGGTTTCTAATTTTCCTTTTTTTAACTTTGTGGTTTTGTTTTGATTCAGCTTTGGTACTTAGTCAAGTTAAATGACTAGTTTATCCTTAATAATATTTTTAAATCATAATTTATTTTCTTTCTTAATAATAGTTTTAAATCATTGTTTTGTTTCAGCTTTGCGTATTGTGACATGGCAATTTTGGGGGTTGTTTTTCCTGTTTCATCCTTATGGCTTGTCCATAATTCTCTGCTTCATTCTTTATTAGTAATATGTTGCAGGTTTGTTAGAATCTTGTAGTTTGTTCAATCGATTTTTTTTGTTTGATTTAGGTTGGAAGGTTGAAATTATCTCAAGTTCACCTCTACTATGTTGTAATTTGTTGTAGTTTTGATAGATGTTTGAGGTTTGTTCAATAGATTCTTTTTTTTTTGGATTTGATATAGCTCATAAAGTTGGTTTCATTTTCCGTTTTTTGATTTAGGTCGAAAATTGATTCTTTTCTACAAACATTTTTCATTATATATTTTTTTTGTTTATTTATAGATTATGGAGAAGAGGACGACAACCAGGGCCGGTCCTGAAAAATGAAATATTTTTAAAGGCCCATGACGAACAAGAGAAAAAGGGCCTTATCTTTATTATAATTTTGTATTTTTAAATAAAAATATATAATGAAAAAAATTGGGCCCTGTGCAGCTGCCCACTTTGCCCCTCTCTAAGACCCCCTGACGACAACCTTGCCATGAAAGACGAATGTTGTGGCCTAGTGGAGGAGGGGATTGATGTTGGCTGCTGAAGATAATGGTGTTGTTGGTATCATAGTCATTTCACCTTTGAAATTGGGGTGAGACCCATTAAAATTAATATTACCAAAAGAATAAAACTAATAATAAAGAAAAGTACTAAAAAATATAAAAATAAAGTTATAACATTTCTTAAAAGGACTAAACACAAAACAAAACCTGTCACACCTCCGGACCAGACGACGGAAATGTCCGGAGGCGGATGACTTCATTGTGCAGTATCATAACAATTGAATATATATGAAACATAGCAAATCCAAACATCATACATTGAGATAACAAACTTACATCGTTTACATATTGTATTTGTTCTTCAAATTACACAAAGGAGACATACGTAAATAAATTCCAAACTATAGCAAAATAATCCTGAATCCGCGTCCCTTTAACCTGCTTACTGATTTCCTGAGAATAAAAGTCGTTTTGAAAAGCGTCAACTAAAAAGTTGGTGAGTTCATAAGCATTTTCGTATAAAACTGGTGATAGTTAGAAATCCAGAAAATTCCAGTGTTTTCTTATCAAAACAATTGTAAGTCTTGTTTTCTATCTAGTATAGTTGCATGTGCGTATTTTAGTCTATCGTCTTTCGAAATTATGAAATTGTTTTCTCCAGAAAATCCTACAATTTCTTGTATAAAATGATCGTAAGTTCTATTTCCAACTGACTATAGTTACATGTGTGTGTGTGTGTCTTAGTTTATCGTTTTCGAAATCGTATAAAATCGTTTTCTCCAGAAAATCCTATATTTTCTTGTATAAAATAATCGTAAGGTCTGTTTCCAATTGAGTATAGTTATATGTGTGTGTGTGTGTGTCTTAGTTTATCGTTTTCGAAATCGTATAAAATCGTTTACTCCAGAAAATCCTATATTTTCTTGTATAAAATAATCGGAAGTTCTGTTTCCAATTGAGTATAGTTACATGTGTGTGTGTCTTAGTTTAATTCGAAATCGTATAAAATCGTTTACTCCAGAAAATCCTATATTTTCTGGTATACAAAATGATGGTCTTAACCCTAAGACTGGTGAGGTATGAAAAATCAATAGGCGATTGTGGACATTCCGCACAACACAAGTGGACGATCAACACAACGAATGCGGACAATCACTACCATGCATAGAGGGTCAGTCAACACAATGTGCCAATTTATTTGTAAGGTTTTCTCTACATAAATTTATAGTTAACATTATCATATTCTAGTGAGCCGTTATAACCATACTAATATAACGGAGGCCTGTCTTGGCGTTTCTCATGCGCCCGCATTTGATAAAAGACATTTGTCACCTTAGACTGACATGTCTAGCTGTAGCGAACAGCGAAGGTGCGGGGTGTCAACCCCGTATAGATCTATACACAAATTTCCGCTCTCCCTCCAGGAGACTCTGATTATAACTCCTACAGGACTTTAAACGTACACTAATATATATATATATATATATATATATATATATATATATATATATATATATATATATATATATGTACTTTTGAGACTCGTCTAACTAGAATAGCAACAGGTTTTTTAGCAAATCGATGAAATCCGTTATTTAATAAATAACCATAATTGTGTTAGTTGACTAGGTCTATCGTTTTCGTTAATTGAGGATAATCCACTTGGAATCGTAATTATCAAAAGTGACACAAAATTATCGATATTGGCAAAAATGGCCCTTCTTTTTATAAATTATCAAATAAGACTCATATTTGTCAAAATGTGTCATAAGTGGTTCAAAACTAGGTGAATTGTCGAAAATGGCACATTTCTTCTAATATGTTCATTTTAGACTTATATTTATGAAAATATTCAAAAAGGCCCTTGTTTATCCAAAGATTCCATTTTTGGTCCTTTAAAAATTGAGATGTTCAATAATTCTTCAATTTTATTCCTTTTTCCAAAATGGTTCTTATATATATATATATATATATATATATATATATATATATATATATATATATATATAGCCGAAAATGGTCTCCAAAATATCATTAATACCCCAATTAAACCATTTCCAACATCTAATGTTTAACAACTTGTTTAAAACAATTTTTGGGCAAAACATTATGATTCGTGATATAACAATTTATGATTTATATTTCATAAACATATTAGCTTTTGGTTCTAACATCTACTTGTGATGTATAGTTAAAAACATTGAGACTTGTTAAAATTCGAGTTCTTGAACCAATACATAGAGTTAATAACTTTAAGCACATAATTCATAACATACATGCATAACAAGCAATTATACTAAATTTCACAAGACCCTTGACTTGTATTCTCCCCCAAAAACAATGAAAACTCAAAACGATAGGGGTATGAAGCTCACCTTGGTTTGATTTGGTGGATAGTTTGGCTAGATGATGAGGAGTTTCCAAGTTCTAACCCTTGAAGAGTTTGATAAACTCTTTGAACTTGAGAATGCCCTAAGAATTTTAACACAATATTTTATATGTAACTATGATGATATTAACAGAATAATGTGAAGAACCACTAGCCAAATAGGAGATACTTACAACAATCTAGGGGATACTTTGAAGAAATCAGATTGAAACTTGAATACACTTGATAACACACTTTGGGGTTTATAGAATGTGAATATGAGTTTCTGGTGGAAATGAGGAATGGGTTTACGTTCAAACAGGATAAGGGGGTGATAAGGTGTGCTTGGTTACCTGGAGGATATTGAGTGTTTAGGTTGAATTGTTGCATCATAAATTCAACGGCATTTGTCTTATTCACGCTTTATGGCCGTAAACTCCATGGAATGGAGTTTTTTACGGCCTAAAAGCCTCCTAGGTTTGAGTTTACGCCCTAGATGCCTTCTAGAAGAGTGTTCACGGTCTAGATACTTCCTAGGGAAGTGTTTATGGTCAAGGTTTGGAAACCTAATGTGTTTACGCCCTAGTATCCTATATTGAATGAGTTTACACCCTAGATTCCTCCTAGGATGAAGTTCACAGCCTAGCTAAGGTTCCATGAAGTAGTTTATGGCCAAAGGGAGTTCATAAAGGGTGTTCACGGCCAATGTGCTTTCTAGGATTGAGTTCATGGTCTTAGGTGGGTCCTATGGAAGTCTTTATGGATTTAGCTAATAGTAAACCCAAATATATTGTCCTTATAATTCAAGTGTCCAAATTGTGACACATTTACAAGCTCTTGTGTCTACACCATGTGATCCTTCTTTGATTGCATTAGATATTGAATTCTCAATTTATTTGTCCCACTCTGTCTCGCTTAACTTGTTTACTTTTCTAAGAGATTACCTTATGTGCGACTTTCAAAGTGTATACTTCTTTATACATACACTTATGCTCTCATGGTTTTCAAGGTTCTTATTGTAATAGGGATACAATTTAGACCTTGCCTCGTCCAAATAGTTTGGGTAGTCACAAAACCAAACCATAAGGATCCTTCACATTTAAAAAAAACAAAAAACAAAAAACAAAAAAATACAACAACAACAAAAAAATCGAAGGACCTAACATGCAAATTTATCCCAAACCATAAGTGTCGTTCTTGTAGTTTACTTAAATTTTAATTAGGTATTTGAAAATATATACAAATTACATATTTATATAATCATAAGTATAATTTACGTGTGTTATCATTAATAACGAGATGAGGATCCCCGCTTTGCGGGATATAGATTTGTCAACAGTATAGAAAATAAGAGATTATTGATCAATTATTGATCTAAACATTGTTGATATAGTAAAAGTTGATTGACATGGAACAATGGGAAAATTGTGAATCATATAGATAGTATTGAAAGAGGAAGACAATAAGGATCTTCTGTTCTTAAGGCTTGATTTCAGGATGGGCCAACTCATTTGGAACTGTCATGAAGTTGTTAATTTCATCAAAATACTGACACAAAAAACATGTGCTTTGTCTAATTTGTAACCATTTATCTTCTCCTTACGAACCTCAGCTTCATATACCAAGCGAAAACAACAGATAAAGAAAAGATTCATCTATTCAAACATTTGTTTATAGAGAATTATAAGGAATGAAAGATAAATGTTTTTCAATGTTTTCATACTCACCAAACAGTCCATCACCAACCACTTCCAATTCCATAACCAACAACACCCTCTCTATTCACAACTTCCCTTCCTTAAACTTTTTTAAAAAATATAGGAATCATAAATCAAATTAAAACTAAATCAAAATATAAATTAAAATGAATCACCAACCTCTAGATTGTCAATCTGACCACCAGTTCTGCCACTACCATCGTGTTTGTGTGAATCTTCTGTAGCATCAAAAACTTAATCAAAAGACTAAAATAATAATTTTAAGTTATTAAAAGAACAAAAAACACATAAACCAAACTAACCTCTTTCCTCTGTAATATCATATGTCTAAATAGTGACATTGTCCCTTAGAAACTGCATAATCAAAGTACTATCTTTGTATGATTCCTCCTTCAAAGTATGAAGCTCTGAAATTGCTTCATCATAAGCCTGTTTAGGTAAGTAACATACCCTGTTAAGAAAAAATGGTAATCACAAATGAAAAAATCAGATTGATTTAATGATTAAAAGTTAAAAGCAAACCTTTAAGATGAATTCATGATTTCATAATAGAAGGCTGGGAAATTTAAAGTTAGCCCTAATCGAATAGTTATATTTTGGACTTCTTCTTCAACACCATAGAAACAGAGAAATGAAAATTGAGCATCTCGTTCAATATGTGTTAGTTGAAGGGTTATTTCCAAAGCAATTGCTTCCGGAGCCCTGATTATACACTGAAAGCTTGTTGTCAAATGAAACCTGGCAGTGGCATTTGCTATTGTAGAGAAGCTAAATAATGGTAACTACATGGCTTCTTCTTGGAATTCAGAGACATTAATCAACAGATTCCCTATGAAATGGAGACACAAAAGACTTCACAGCTGGAGAACCTACTTAAAAGTTGTATTTTAATGGTTAAGTTTCGTAATTTTCTTACCTTCATGTATTGGTTCACTATGATTCCGTTTTGTCCTCGCATACTAGAAAAACAATACCGGACACTTGACATAATTAGAGATTAATATTATGAAGTCCATTTAATCCTTGTCTATTGATTTTTCTTTCACCTTCAAACAAAAGACCTGAAACAGGATGAAATACTAATTTTAAGACAGCCGCATTATAAAACTGTTAGTATAAAAAAAATAACCATCCTTAAGGAAACAAAATAGAAAAAAAATTAGGCTAATCACCAAAAAATTGAGCAAATGCTATAACTATACATTTTTGTAATAGGAAGAAATAAAAAAAAATAAATGAGTGAAAGTAGGTTGGTATTTGTCGATGTGAAATATGATAAGATAACATGTATCCATAAGAGGAACAAAAATAAGGAGGTACATATGGCCTCCTAAATCCTCTATAGGCCATTCATCAACATCCAACATCAAGATATGGGCTCAATTTTAAAAACAATCTGAAAAATAATTAAGCCCTAATAAACAAATGAAGGAATATTTAAAAAAAAGTAAAACAAAGTAAAATGTTACACTTTACCTCTATTTCCACAACCTATGGAGACCAGCACTCATCAAATCATTCATGATGTCATAATTTGATGCAACCTTTGTAAAGACATTTCCAATTACAATACCTTGTTTAGCTGAGTCAGGTGTAGGTCACGATTTTGACATTGACTAATTTGGTAAAGAAATGAATGAAAGCAAGTCCATACCTCATAAGTGATCTCTCTAACTTCATCTCTTGCAATCGTTAAACTTTCTGATAAATCATCCTTAATATTCTTCAATTTGAAAGTTGATAATTAACAAAGCAAAAAAAATATTATTATTATTATTATTAAATATACTCCTATGTTACACAAGAACCAAGAAACAAACAAAACCTTAGGCAATCTGACTCAGCAACATTGATCTCTTATTGAAGCTCCTTTAGTTTATTCTCCATCTCATGTTCTTCAGCCTACAAAATCCATATATGATATTAGATATCCATGTTCATGCTAATTTTCTAAATATTTATAAGGGTGAAGATGATATAAACATAAAACTTGTGTGTCTTTCATATGTTGTTTATTGAGATTGTTAATTTGTTGCTCAAGTAACTTGATCCATTTGGCCATTTTAACAACATTGTTTCTTCTTCTGCCATATTCTCGCTCTAGCTCAATTCTTTCCTTGGTAGACTTGTAATTGATATGTTTCTTAGTATAAAAATTCCAACTTTTAGAAAATAAACAGTGATTTATAACAGTTTTGAATAGATAGTCATTTGCTATTTACCTTCATTTCTTAACATATCTTCAAATTCATCTGTTTGTGAAGCAGTTACTGTACGTTCGGTCTCATCATCCTTTGTCATAATTCTGAATCCTCAAATTCCAATGGCTTCAAACTGCCCCCTGTGACATGATGCATACACAATTTAATTAGTCATACATATAAAATTTAATTACACCATACAAAAATATAGGTTGAAGATGCATAAAAGGAATCATACCTTGATGCGGATGATATTGTTGGGTTATGAGCATATCTACATTCATTTGTGATCATGCAACCCTAATTGCTTTAGATCTAAGTTTTTCACTAATTGAACATGCAAATTGAATACCAAAGCAATAACCATAGATCTAGCATAAAATTTCGAAATTCATACAGAAAATTAGGTTTAGAAGATTACCTCACTTGTTATATAGTAATAACAAGTCAATCTTGATGATCCTTGACTCTTGAAAGCTTATTGCCCCAAATGTTGCACCTCTAATGGTTCACAAACACCCAATACAACAAGATGAGAAGAGAGAAACTAGAAAAATCAGCTAGGGTTCTTCAAGGAAGCATCATGCCGAAATTCTAATGCTTGGGGGTGGGGGGTTTATTGTAACGACCCAAAAATCCAGGGTAAAAATTTTATTTTTCATTATAGTCAAATACAAATGTTATTTAATCCAACCATTCAAAAACATTGCTTAATTAAAACATTTATCAGAGTTCCAAACCAATGATACCTGAAACCATAAACAAAACTGTAAGCACGAAGCTTAGTGAGTTCCCCATAACATACCCCACATAATCCACATAACCAAATAACCCATACCAATCACGTAAGTCATGCATATAAACATATAAGGATGTCGTGGACTCCCTCCAGGGTCTTACTCCAGGATGTCGTGGGCTCCCCCAGGGTCTTACACCTATGTGTCATGGGCACCCCCCTCATGGTCTTACTTGGAATGTCATGGGAACCCCCACATGGTCTGATAACCAAGTGCCATGGGCATCCCCATAGTCTCTACATGGAATGCCATGGGCACCCCCACATGGTCTGACATCCAAGTGCGACGGGCTCCCCTCGGGGTCTTCCATGCAAGTATCACAAAGACAACTAGCATATCACATACCACATAATCAACTAGCATACCACATAACACATAATCAACTAGCATACCACATAACACATAATGGGTCGGCCTTGGTGCCTTCGACCCATTGGTATGGTGAGGAGACTCACCTCAAACTGCTGAAGTCCCGAAGATAAAACTCTAGCTGCTGGATGACAGACTCCCGAATTGTCCACATCAAAACAACACCCAATTAACCATTTGGGTTTCGAAGCATAACCATAAATCCACACTTGGGGTAAAAGGACCATTTTGGCCCTAACCTAACTTGGTTCAAAACCAAGGCCCAAACTCACACTCTCAAGGACCAAAATCCAAATAATCAACCAAGGCCCAACATATGGCCCAATTTTCCAAATTGGGCCGAATTCCATATGGGTCATAACCTAAGCCCATATTCTCTTCCAGTACACTCCAGGTTAGTCCAACACCCACTGGGAAAAACTTGGTCAAATGCATCGGTCAAAGGTTAAAGTCAATGCCAAAGTCAACAGTCCAAGTGACCCAACTCATCGAGTTGGTCCTTCAACTCGTCGAGTCCACTCCCAAGTAAGAATCGCGATATTGCGATCCAACTCGTCGAGTT
Source organism: Lactuca virosa (assembly GCF_052849685.1). Classification (NCBI taxonomy): domain Eukaryota; kingdom Viridiplantae; phylum Streptophyta; class Magnoliopsida; order Asterales; family Asteraceae; genus Lactuca; species Lactuca virosa. The sequence goes on from NC_136433.1 coordinate 239,523,157, forward strand.
TTCCTACAACTCGTCGAGTTCCTCTGCTTTTCAATAGACTTGGGGCAACCCCAACCCAACTAACCGAGTTCACCCATGAACTCGTCGAGTTCTTCAATTTGTCATCCCACTTAATGCATTAAGCCCTTTTTCTTGAATTCCAAAGGCTCCAAACCTCATATCCCCATCCATAGAGATGTCTAGGAGGAAAAAGTTTCCAACTTTATCCCAAGGATCATCCATGAGGCTACAAACTCAAACCCTAAGTCCTTTAAGGAAGGTCTTGACCCATTAAGCCCTTAAACTCTCATTACAATGTCCCAAAACACAGATCTGATGTCTAAGGGTGGACAAATCACGTAAAGTTTCTAACTTTACATCCATGCATGCTTGAAACGCTTCTCCAAGGTCCATTTAAGCTTCATAATGAACATATGGCAAGCATGGGACATAGGGACCAATAAAGCTTGCCACTTTAAGCTTCAAGAGGTCATTTAGGGGTCAGATATGCCCTAACAACCCCTCGATTCCTCTTCTTCTTGGATAACTCGGTCAAAAACCCAAAACCAAGCCAAAACTACAAGAGATGATATCTAATAAGCTACACGTCAAGGTTATGAATTTATACCTCTGAGATGTAGCCTTTGATGTAGATGTCACACCCCAGGACCAGAACGGCGGAAACGTCCGGAGGCGGGTGACTTCATTGTGCAGTATGATAACAATCAAATATAAATGGAACATAGCAAATCCAAACATCATACATCAATATAACCAACTTACATTGTTTTTACATATTGTTCATGTTCTTGAAATACACAAAAGAGACAACATTGAATAAATTCCAAACTACATCAAAATAATCTTGAGTCCGCATTCCATTAACATGCTTATTGATTTCCTGAGAATACAAGTCGTTTGAAAAGCGTCAACATAAAATATGTTGGTGAGTTCATAATCATTTTGTATAAAAATCTGTGATTAGTTGGAAAACCAGAAAATCCCATATTTTCTTATCAAATGGTTGTAAGTCTTGTTTCTAATCAAGCATAGTTGCATGTGTGTTTAGTTTCTCGTTTTTCGAAATCGTATAAAATCGTTTTCCCCAGAAAATCCTATATTTTCTGATGTATAAAAATGGTAGTACTAAAACCCTAAGACTTGTCTGGTAAAAGCTTCGTTTAACGTATCCAAACAATAGTTCTTTATAACTGAATGGTGTAACTCGCGTAAAGCTCTAAATAATAACTGTTATATTCTTAGTGAGTCGTTATAACCATACTAATATGACGGAGTCCCTGTTCTGACATTCTTCAGGAGTCGGTTTTGTTTAAGACATTTGTCACCCTAGACTGGCCGGTCTAGCTGTAGCGAACAACGAAGGTGCGGGGTGTCAACCCCGTATAGATCTATACATAAATTCCCGCTCCCCCTCCAGGAGACTCTGATTATAACTCTTACAGGACTTTAAGTGTACACTATCATATATATATATATATATATATATATATATATATATATATATATAGGTACTGTGAAGATTCGTCTGACTAGAATACTAACAGGTGTTTGTGCAAAAATCGTTGTAATCCGTTATTTATTACGTAAATAACAACTGCGTATTTGTTGACTAGATATCTCGTTTTTGTTTGTAGAAAATGTTCCTTTTTAAATCAGATTTGTCAAAATGACCCAATATTCTTGATGTTGGAAAAATGGTCCTTCATTTTATAATTTGTCAAATAAGACTCATATTTGTCAAAAGGTGTCATAAATGGTTCAAAACTAGGTGAATTGTTGAAAATGGCCCATTTCTTCTAAAATACTTGTTTAAGCAATTTTTGAAGTAAATCCTTATGATTTTTGTCATAGAAATTTGTGACTTCTACTTTGTAACATACTAGTTCTTGTTTCTATACATATTTTGTGAAATATGGCTAAAAATCTTGAGATTTGCTCAAGATTTCGAATTCATGGAGTTTTCATAACTTTAGCACATATAACTTAGCATACATGCATAACAAACAAATATGTCAAGATTTAAACAAGGCTTAACTTGTATTCTCCCCCAAAAACAATAAAAGTTCGAAAAATAGGGGTATGAAGCTCACCTTGAGTTGGTTGATGAGTTGGTTGGAGTGATGGGGTGAATATCTCAAGCCTAAGCTCTTGGATGAGTTGAGGAACTTCCTTGGAAGGAATGTTATCCTAAGGGTTTTTATCACATATTATTATGAGTAAAATAATATGGCTTTATCTTGCAAATGATGTAAAATACTAGATTAATGGAATATCTTACCTAAAAAATCTTAAGGAGAACTGGCAGAGTTAAGCCTTAACAAAATCCTTGCTCTTGCTCTTGAGGGATGTAACACTAGGCAAAATAGGTCAATAACAATCACATGTGATTATACCAATCATGTAATGTGATTTTGTAAACTAGTAAGGTGATAAACTTACTATGTAGTTCATGATAAATTCTAATACAAATATGAACTTTCTTTATGATACAACTCAATGTATACGTCCATACGATTCCAAAATATAGAGAACGTCTGAATCTGGCTTCGCGTGAAGAAGTTATGATAAACCAAACACTATAAATATCTATAATAAGAGGAATTTAAAATAGAATTATAACTAGCTATTGGAGTCTAAAAGAGAGTTGTAGTAATCATAAATACCTACGCGTGCATATAAAGAACGTCAAAAACGGAGTTCGTATGTAAAAGTTACGACCTTCCGAAGATACAGCTGTCAGAAACCCTAATCCGACTGAGCTCACGACGTGAGCATAGAAACTCACGACGTGAGGAGTAAATTTTCCAAATTTCGGATCTAGAAGGTACGTGACGAGGCTACGAAGGGATAAGTTCCAAACTCACGACGTGAGCAAGGACATCTCACGACGTGAGGATTCATCTGGCCACCTTCCGAAGCTAGGGACGCAAATGGCAAGTCTACGAGATGATCATGCTTGAATCACGGCGTAAGAGTCCAAAAAATTACTATAAATAGCAAGTTCGACCCCAACCATTCTTACACCTGAACTTCTTTCCTTTCTCTCATTTACTGAAGCCCTCTTGCATCCTGAGCCCCGACGACCTCGTACCACTGACCGTTTCTGCTTAGATTACATAAAATCACGCTACTAGGGTGAGTTTCACGGCCCCACTTTATAATATTTTCGGGGGGGGGGGGGGGGGGGGGGGGGAATGCATGATAAATATTGTATATACGTTACTATTATGTCTATGTGATAATATATTAGTATCAACGTAGATAGTTATATTAACCGGGATATAGTTGTTCTAAATATAATATTTTGAATATATACAACTATTATCAACTTGTTAGCATGTTATTATACTAATCTAGATCTTGAGTTATACTTAGGATTCTATATATGTTGTGTGCTATATAGTTTCGAAGTTATATTCGGAAGTTCTATATGTTAATTTATAAAGTATGCTCCTATTATTGGTTTTATGATAAGATAAAACTTGGTATGTTATATGTTGTTGTTGGTTTTATGTTAAGATAAAACCTGATTTTTCCTCAAGTTATAGCTGTTGTACTACCTAAAGTAATACGAACTTAGGAGTAATGTTTAAAGGCATAGTCTAATAACTTAGGGTTTTAGACATAAAAATGCTTTTGTTGTTAGAGCTATAGGAAGTCGTCGAAGTCTACATGAGTAATTGTATTCATCAACTAAGATTGGGGATCTTAGCGGAAGTCCTCTGAACTGTAACCGTTAATCCCGTGTGAGCGAGGAATTCGTGTATAATTAGTATACATGTTGACCACCCCACTTGTGATTGTTAGCTATAGTCAACCATAAGCGAGTGACGAACTATCCTTTTACTTATTATTGTTCTGGCGTCGATGAAGCATACGGTGTTGTTCTCATGGAAATCATAAGTGTTGTTTCTCTTGGAAATCATGAGTGTGTTATTTCTCATGGAAATCATGAGTGTGTTTTATCAAAGGTATTATGTCATAGCAACGGTTACAGGCTCATGGTAGCAAATTGTTAGAAACATTATACTTTGTCGTATACAAGTATTAATGTTAAGTATAAGTTTCCCCCTAATTATACCCTAGGTTCAAGGAATGATTTGGTATAACACTTATTTGATAAGTAAACTATTATACCTAATATATATACTAAATGTTGGAGAGTCATAAATGATACTTTCAAAAACTAAACTTTTGAACTTAGGAAAAGTATTATTTTCAAATGGAGTCAAAACCTATGAACTCACCAACTTTATGTTGACGTATTTTAAAATGCATGTGTTTTTTGAAACTTGAAAAGTTGGTATGTATTCGAATAGGAGAAGTTTTACTATTACCTTTCTGTTCATTAAGAAGTATGTCATAGTCGGATATTATGTAATAAGTACTAGGAAAACAATAATGTAACTTTCAATCATCAATAAAGGTATGTATTTTCTTTAGTACTATTCGGTGTATGTTATATAACTATGATACGAAGAATGATGTTACACCTCCCGGTGTTTCCGCCGACGGCCGGTGGTGTGACAGATTGGTATCAGAGCTATTAACTAAAGTGAACTAGTACTTTCTTAGGAAAGCACGTCTATAGTTTAAGGCTTACTCTATTAGGTTTAGGTATATCCCTTAGCCTACAATAAAAAAGTATTATTAATTATTATACTGAAGGACTACTTACGGGAGCGGTGACAGGATAGACATGTCGATTTGGGTTGTTGGATTCTAGAACGGATATATGCTAAAATGATCCTGCCCTTTCAAATGTCCTGACTGGCCGGAGCCTTATCAGATAGACATGAAGTAACAAACAATAATTAAAGCATGACCACAATAAATAAGAATATAGAATCATATATAAAGACTCAGACCCGCGATGAGAATGCACCTTAAATACACGGAATGTTTTTGATCTCAAGGATTTAGATCAAATATTCCAACTAAAGTTTATATGTGCGTATATCCTATCACAACTAGGTGTAGGTGTGCAACTACATTTTATTATGATCAGATCATATGAACTATTTAATTTTGAGTAATATTTGATATACTAAACTCTTGGTGATCCAAAATGTATAGGAATTCGACATGGCACATTCACGAGAATGGATAATCATCGAGGATACGGATGAAGAAGAGGAAGTTTCATTCCCCATGATGGTAGGCAATCCTTACTACCCTATAAATCCAACCACCTTTCATCCAATACCTTCTGACGATGGAGCACCTTTACTTTCCAAGGAATGGGAAGAGAGTGAACCAATGGAAGAGAACGAATCAATGGAGAAGACAGAATCGGTGGCATCATCTTTACCACCAATGAACACTATTTAGCATCAAGTTCCAGGAGGAGCAAAGATGAAACGCACGACACGTAAATCCATACCAATATGGAAAAAGATTAAGAAGAATTAGAAGGCAACATCTTCAGGAATTCATAGAGTTCAAGATGAACCTGCACGGATGGCACAAACCGTTGATAGGTGGGTGGCAGAAGAAAGAGCTGCTAAGATGTATGAGACTGGTCAATCATCTCGACCACATCCCCCACATTCTTCTGAAGTTAACACTTTATCTCAATTGTTTGAGAAAACTTTGAAACTTGAAGATAAGATGGAAATTGTTGAAGGAAGGGCTACTCATCTCTCCGGAAGAGTACGAAGGCTAGAAGGACAAAGGACGCGAGATCAGGAATCAGTGATGGATGTCCATCATCGTATAAATTTCGCTTATAATGACATGATTACTCACGATGCAAGGATTCCAGAGTTAGAGCTTTACAATCAAACCTCGAGAAACGAGGAGCACACAAGAGGTCTTGAGCAGAGAACTCAAGCACTGGAGGAGCAAGTGGTTAATGTCACTGACGTGCTAGCTCATCACCTAGGTTACTGGTAGATAAGCTAAAACTAGTGGTTGTGTAAATAGGGAAATCATACTAGTTAAGGCAAGAAGAGTAAAGTTTATAGCAAGGATGTAGAAAACCTTGCAAATTTGGAATGTTTATAGAAACTTTTCTCTTATAAGCCTAAATAAACTGATGTAACCGCTGGTAATAATATGAAGCATATATTATAGTAATCATTGTGTTATCCATTATATTTTACACTTTGAAGAATAATTGAAGTATTTAGTACTCGTGTAGTAAATGAGTAATTCTTCATGAAACTTATAAAATTCTTATTATTTATAATAGGAACTAAAACAAAATGCCTAGAAGGAGTAGTGCTCGGCTAAACCCTAACCAACGATCAACACCACAAAAACAATCACCAGAACCAAACCCCCGAATGAGTACAATAGAACTTGAAGAAATTATAGCTCAAAGAATCGTTGCGGCTCTATCTAATGTCACAAGAGGTGGAGTTAGAAATGAAGGCAATGTAGGGACCGCTAGAATGTGTACCTACAAAGACTTTATGAATTGCAGGCCAAAGGGCTTTCATGGAAATGAAGGGGTTGTTAATTTGACCAGATGGATTGAAAATACAGAATCTGTCTTTCAAATAAGCTTCTGTCCAGACGATTGTAAAGTACGATTTGCAGCATGTACTATCGCTGATGCAGCACTTACATGGTGGAACAACCATGTGAATACAATGGGAATTGATACTGCAAATTCCATGAAATGGGAAGAGCTAAAGATGATGCTAGTAGAGGAGTATTGTCCTAGGGAGGAAATACATAAGCTGGAACAAGAATTATGGACCCTAACCATGAAGGGTTCAGAGATAAAAGCTTATACCTCTAGATTTAATGATCTTGCAGTAATGTGTCCAGCACTTGTAACCCCTGAATATAAGAAAATTGAGCGATATATCTGGGGTTTAGCATCACAAATCAAAGGCATGGTGATCGCATCAAAGCCTACAACATATGACAGCACTAAGAGAATCGCTCATCAGCTAACCCTCACAGAGATCTAAGGAACAGTAGTGGTCTCAAAGGCTGACTCTCCCAAATCTGGAACAAACAAGCGGAAGTTTAATGGGAAGAATCCCAGACAATCATCTGAGAAAAGACAAGAAGTGGCAAACAATTATGCAACCACGACGGCAGTAACCACTCAACCAAAGTCTGCATGGTGCAATCGGTGCAACCTTCATCACCTAGGTGATTGTTTTGTTTGCACGAATTGCAAGAAGAAAGGGCATACTGCTAGTTACTGTAGGAGCACAACACCTGCAACAGTCAATCAACAAACAAATACTGGAACAGGCTGTGGTGAAGGAAGAAAGTGTTATGAGTGTGGAGAGGTTGGACACATCAAGAAAGAATGTCCAAAGTTAAGGAGTCAAGGAGCCATAGGGCGTGGCAGGGCGTTTGTGATCGGAAGCAGAGAAGCTATCCATGACCCTTCGGTCGTATCTGGTACCTTTCTCATAGATAATTTATATGCTACCATACTCTTCGACTCTGGAGCAGATAGAAGTTTTATAACTCCGACGTTTAGAAAATTGTTAAGTCATGAGTCTAGCAAATTAAAAGAAATCTATGAAGTAGAAATCGCTAACGGTCAAACCGAGAAAACACATGAAATCCTAGAAAACTGTCTGTTAACTCTTAATAACTACCTTTTTCACGTTAACCTCATGCCAATGCCTATCGGTAGTTTTGATGTCATAATTGGCATGGATTGATTATCTTCACATCACGCCAAAATTTTATGTTATGAGAAAGCTATACGACTACCCTTACCAAACGGCGAAGCCCTGATTATCTACATAAGTCATCTCTTGTACCAAGACCCAGAAATATCTACATAAGAAATGTAGCGCATTCTTAGCCCACATTGTAGATAAGAAGAGAAAGACAAAAGAAATCAAGGACATACCTCAAGTATGTGATTTCCCTGAAGTGTTTCCTGAAGATCTACCTGGAATACCTCCCGTCCGACAAGTCGAGTTTCGAATCGACTTAATTCCAGGAGCAGCACCAGTAGCGAAATCTCCTTATCGGTTGGCTCCATCCGAAATGCAAGAATTATCTAGCCAACTACAAGAACTTCTTGAAAAAGGCTTTATCCGACCAAGTTTTTCACCTTGGGGAGCACCAATCTTGTTTGTCAAGAAGAAGGACTGATCCTTTCAAATGTGTATTGATTATCGGGAACTGAATATGCTAACGATCAAGAATCGTTACCCGCTTCCAAGAATTGATGATCTATTCGATCAACTGCAAGGATCCAGCTACTACTCAAAGATAGATCTCAGATCAGGATACCATCAACTCAGAGTACAAGAAGATGATATTCCAAAAACAGCGTTTAGAACTCGTTATGGTCAGTATGAGTTCTTAGTTATGTTTTTTGGATTGACCAATGCCACAACAGTGTTTATGGATCTCATGAATCGTGTTTGCAAACCATACTTGGATAAATTCGTGATCGTATTTATCGATGGTATATTGATATATTCACAAACCAAGGAAGAACATGGTCAACACTTACAAATAATCTTGGAGCTACTGAGAAAAGAAAAGTTGTATGCCAAATTCTCCAAATGTGAGTTTTGGATTAGAGAAGTACAATTTTTAGGTCATGTAACAGGCAACGAAGGAATTCATGTTGACCCATCCAAAGTTGAAGGAATTAGGAATTAGGAAGCACCAAAGACGCCAACAGAAGTGCGTTAATTCCTAGGACTTGCTGGCTATTACCGCTGATTCATAGAGAATTTCTCCAAAATAGCCAAGCTGCTTACAACACTAACCCAGAAGGATACGAAGTTCAACTGGGAGGACAAACAAGAAGCTGCTTTTCAGAAACTTAAGCAAATGTTGTGTAGTGCACCAATCCTATCCCTCCCAGATGGGACAGAAGATTTCGTCGTATACTGCGACGCATCAAATCAAGGATTGGGATGTGTGTTGATGCAAAGAGGAAAAGTTATTGCCTACGCATCACGACAACCTAAGGTTCATGAGAATAATTACACTACCCATGATCTTGAATTGAGAGCTGTAGTTTTTGCACTAAAAATCTGGAGACATTACTTATACGGTACTAACTGTACTATTTTTACCGACCACAAGAGTCTCAAGCACATCTTCAACCAAAAAGATCTTAATATGAGACAACGCAGATGGGTCGAATTGTTGAATGATTACGAATGTGAAATTCGTTATCATCCCGGAAAGGCAAACGTGGTAGCAGATGCCTTGATCCGGAAAGAATATATTAAACCCCGTCGGGTACGAGCATTAACTATAACTATCCATTCTAACTTTACCGCACAAATTAGAGAAGCTCAACTTGAGGCTCTAAAATAAGAAAACATCAAGAATGAAGCTTTGTGAGGAATGGAAAAGCAACTTATACAAAAAGATGACGGAACGCGACGTTTTATGAACCAAATTTGGACGCCTAAGTTTGGTGGAGTCAGGGACTTGGTCTTAGAAGAAGCCCACAAGTCCAGATATTCCGTGCATCCAGGCTCTGACAAAATGTACTTAGATTTAAAAGTACATTATTGGTGGCCAAACATGAAGGCAGAAATTGCTACTTATGTGAGCAAATGCTTTACTTGTTCTAGAGTAAAGGCAGAACATCAAAAGCCTTCAGGTTTACTTCAACAACCGGAAATACCTGAATGGAAATGGGAGCAAATATCAATGGACTTCATCACTAAGTTACCTAAAACTCCAAGTGGGTTCGACACTATTTGGGTAATAGTCGATAGATTGACTAAGTCTGCCCATTTCTTACCAATTAAGGAGAACGACAAGATGGAAAAGCTGACTAGAGTTTATCGTAAGGAAATTGTCAGATTGCATGGAGTTCCAAATTCTATTATTTCTGACTGAGATAGTATATTCACTTCACGATTTTGGCAATCTCTACAAAAATCCTTAGGAACACGTCTAGATATGAGTACAACTTACCATCCACAGACTGATGGTCAGAGTGAGAGAACCATTCAGACTTTAGAAGATATGCTCCGAGCCTGTGTAATAGACTTTAGAAATGCGTGGGATACTAATTTACCGTTAATTGAGTTTTCCTACAACAATAGTCATCACACCAGCATCAAGGCTGCACCTTTTTAGGCTCTTTATGGATGAAAATGTCGTTCCCCAATATGTTGGGCAGAAGTTGGAGATACGCAGATGGCCAGAGAACGTACAGGCGATACCTTACGTACTGGACCAGAAATAATCCACGAGAAAACTAAAAAGATCGTGCAAATTAAGGATCAATTAAAGGCTGCACGTGATCGTCAAAAGAGCTATGCTGACGTAAGACTTAAGCCTTTAAAATTCTAAGTTGGAGATAAAGTAATGGTGAAGGTATCTCCTTGGAAAGGCATAATTCGATTTAGGAAACGAGGCAAACTAAACCCACGGTATATAGGACCTTTTGAAATTCTAGCAAGAATTGGTTCTGTCAAATACCAACTCAAGTTGCCTCAAGAACTAAGTAATGTGCTCGATGTTTTTCACGTATCAAATCTCAAATGATGTCTATCCGATGACACCCTTCTTATACCTCTCGACGAGATACAAGTTAATACGAAACTCAACTTTGTAGAAGAACCCGTCGAGATCATGGATCGAGAAGTCAAACGATTAAAGCAAAGTCGTATTCCCATAGTGAAAGTTCGATGGAACTCTTTACGAGGACCTGAATTTACTTGGGAATGTGAAGATCAGATGAAATAAAAATACCCCCAACTGTTTGACAAAATCCCATCCATAAGATAAATTTCAGGACGAAATTATTCTAACGGGGGGAGAATGTAACACTAGTCAAAATAGGTCAATAACAATCACATGTGATTATACCAATCATGTAATGTGATTTTGTAAACTAGTAAGGTGAGAAACTTACTATGTAGTTCATGATAAATTCTAATACAAATATGAACTTTCTTTATGATACAACTCAAAGTATAGGCCCATACAATTCCAAAATATAAAGAACGTCTGAATCTGACTTCGCGTGAAGAAGTTATGATAAACCGAACACTATAAATATCTATAATAAGAAGAATTTAAAATAGAATTATAATTAGCTATTGGAGTCTAAAAGAGAGCTGTAGTACTCGTAAATACCTACGCGTGCATATAAAGAACGTCAAAAACGGAGTTCGTATGTGAAAGTTACGACCTTCCGAAGATACAGCTGTCAGAAACCCTAATCCGACTGAGCGCACGACGTGAGCATAGAAACTCACGACGTGAGGAGTCAATTTGCCACATTTCGGATCTAGAAGGTATGTGACGAGGCTACGAAGGGATAAGTTCCAAGCTCACGACGTAAGCAAGGATATCTCACGACGTGAGGATTCATCTGGCCACCTTCCGAAGCTAGGGACGCAAATGGCAAGTCTACGAGATGATCATGCTTGACTCACGACGTGAGTCTTATAAAACTCACGACATGAGAGTCCAAAAACTTACTATAAATAGCAAGTTCGACCCCAGCCATTCTTACACCTGAACTTCTTTCCTTTCTCTCATTTGTTGAAGCCCTCTTGCATCCCGAGCCCCGGCGACCTCGTACCGCTGACCGTTTCTACTTAGATTACATAAAATCACGCTACTAGGGTGAGTTTCACGGCCCCACTTTCTAATATTTTCGGGGGAAAACGCATGCTAAATATTGTATATACGTTACTATTATGTTTATATGATAGTATATTAGTATCAACGTAGATAGTTATATTAACCGGGATATAGTTGTTCTAAATATAATATTTTGAATATATACAACTATTATCAACTTGTTAGCATGTTATTATACTAATGTAGATCTTGAGTTATACTTAGGATTCTATATATGTTGTATGCGATATAGTTCCGAAGTTATATTCGGAAGTTCTATATGTTAATTTATAAAGTATGATGCAATTATTGGTTTTATGATAAGATAAAATTTGGTATGTTATATGTTGTTGTTGGTTTTATGTTAAGATAAAAGCTATTTTTTCCTAAAGTTATAGCTGTTATACTACCTAAAGTAATACGAACTTAGGAGTAATGTTTAAAGGCATAGTCTAATAAATTAGGGTTTTAGACATAAAAATGCTTTTGTTGTTAGAGCTATAGGAAGTCGTCGAAGTCTACATGAGTAATTGTATTCATCCACTAAGATTGGGGATCTTAGCGGAAATCCTCTGAACTGTAACCGTTAATCCCGTGTGAGCGAGGAAGTCGTGTATAATTAGTATACGGGTTGACCACCCCACCTGTGATTGTTAGCTACAATCAACCATAAGCGAGTGACTAACTATCCTTTTACTTGTTATTGTTCCGGCGTCGATGAAGCGTACGGTGTTGTTCTCATGGAAATCATGAGTGTTGTTTCTCATGGAAATCATGAGTGTGTTATTTCTCATGTAAATCATGAGTGTGTTTTATCAGAGGTATTATGTCATAGCAGCGGTTACAGGCTCATGGTAGCAAACTGTTAGAAACATTATACTTTGTCGTATACAAGTATTAATGTTAAGTATAAGTTTCCCCTACTTATACCCTAGGTTCAAGGAACGATTAGGTATAACACTTATTTGATAAGTAAACTATTATACCTAATATATATACTAAATGTTGGAGTGTCGAAATGATACTTTCAAAATCTAAACTTTTGAACTTAGGAAAAGTATTATTTTCATATGGAGTCAAAACCTGTGAACTCACCAACTTTATGTTGACGTATTTTAAAATGCATGTGTTTTCAGGAACTTGAAAAGTTGGTATGTATTCGAACAGGAGAAGTTTTACTATTACCTTTCTATTCATTAAGAAGTATGCCTTAGTCGGATATTATGTAATAAGTACTAGGAAAACAATAATGTAACTTTCAATCATCAATAAAGGTATGTATTTTCTTTAGTACTATTCGGTGTATGTTATATAACTGTGATACGAAGAATGATGTTACACCACCCGGTGTTTCTGCCGACGGTCGGGGGTGTGACAAGGGAAGTATTTGAGAGAATATGAGGGAGTAAGAGAAATGGTGGGGTTTGATATTCTTCAACTGTCATTGTTTTAAGGAATGAAGAAAAAGGGGGAAACTATGTGCATGGAAATCTGATGGTTCAAGCATTGTTATTTAGTGGGTAATGCATGGGTTACTGTGATTTGCATGGAGAATGGGGGATTACATCACATCATAAATTCAAACCCTCTTATCCTTATCTTGATTTAAATAATACCTTTATAAATCTTAAATATTATTTTATGTAAATATGTTTTAAATGTTCAAATTTGGCATAAAATAAGGGTTTAGGGGGTCTAAGTTATGAAAAATACGAGTTGGGTGGGATTCCTGACGTCAAAATACCATAAAATGAAGAAAAGGTCCGAAATAGACAAAAATCCGGAGTGTAGTATGGAATCTGCGAGGGTCCGAAGAGTATTAGGGAGTTCCGGAGTCATTTGGCAAAATCCGGAGTTAAAAGGGCGAATTCCGAAGTGAAAATAGTGAAATCTGGAGCATTTCCTCGGTTCCGGAGTCAGATGCGAAGTCAGCAGGTCCGAGCCGAAGGTATGAAGTCGGCTAGAAATTCTGAAGCGAGGATGTCTGAAGCAGGGGGGTTCCGAGATGCGAATCTTTCCGGTTCCTTAGAAGGTATTCCGGACCAAGATGGTTCCAAACCAAGAAGAGAGGCTCCGAGAATGAATAGTGTATTCCGGAATGGGCTTGTTCTTTTGAGTTTTCTCCTTTCGTTTTGAGTTGTTTTCGACTAAGGGAGATACATAGAGAGTTTTGGGAGAGATTTGAGATACATAGAGAGAGATTTGGGAGAGATTTAAGATACATAGAGAGATTTGGGAGAGATTTGAGATACATAGAGAGATTTGGGAGAGATTTAAGATACATAGAGAGATTTGGGAGAGATTGAGAGATACACATAGAGATGTAAGAGAGATTTAAGATACATAGAGAGATTTGGGAGAGATTTGAGATACATAGAGAGATTTGGGACAGATTGAGAGATATAAATGGTTTGTATTATAACAATACATGGTTCATTAGGAACCTTAATGTAAAATTTAATGTGTTAGCACAAGTCTTACAATAGTTGATGTTTACATGAGGACAGAATTACCTAGTTAAAAATACTAGTTGTGACAGTAGAGTTTCTAGATCCAAGATTACTCCTCCAAGCTTGATGTTTCTCTCTTCAATGCTTCCTTCAAAGATCTCCAACAATCACTCTAAAACTCACAAAACTCAAGGAACAAGTGGAAAAACGGTCTAGGGATTCTTCTGGACAAGGGAGGCTGGTATGGAGGCCAACCCTAGAAGTTAAGTCCTTTAAATAGGGTACAATACCCGAAAAATTAGGGTTTTCTCTTCCAGCGCCAACTCGTCGAATTGGACCTCCCCAACTCATCGAGTTGATCTTCAAAACATGTGTGCCACATATTTCCCACACGTCGAGTTTATGCCTTAAACTAAACGACTTGACCTTTAGAAATAAGGTTTTATTTCCATAATTAACCTTCTAAGTTTTGGGTGTTACATTTATATAGTTGTGGGCTGCTAGGGTTTTCAGAAGGAAACCCTAATTTCATGTTTAAGGCTTAAGCAGTCCATGGACCACTTACCAGTAGGCCTTGGACGAAATCTATAGGGCCTTCCTATAAGATTTCATCCACTCCTAATTAAAGAGTCCAGTAGCCCAGTTTCACAACTATCAACGATTTGCAAAACAACTCATCCATTATTAATCAGTTCCTTTAATCCCAAAATTAATTTCAGATTATTTTCTGAGTAATCATTAATTAATAATATGATTTCCAAATAATATATTAATCTTATAATATATTAATAAAATCATTTTGAGTACCAATTTATTATTTCAAATAATAAATCATAATCTCTCTCCACCAGTCATCCTGTCAAGTTACATGAGCGAAGGCAACCCAAAATGACCATGCTACAATCAAATCAAGTACATACCAATTATAGTTATGGGCTTAGACACCTAATCCAATAGTCTCCCACTTGGATAAGTATAATAACTATGATTGCAAGTATAACTTCAAAATTTAACCAACAATCGTAGCTTTCAAAAGCCGCTGCCGAACTCTGACCTAGTCAATGACGCGTTCTTTAGATAAGGGATCAAATATTCCTCTATTCTTCAAGATATCGTATGGACATGAGACATGTATTATAATCAATCTTTGTCCAAGAGTTGTTTCCCGATTTCCGATTCATGACGACTGACTCAGACTACAATTAAACACATCAACTTAGTCCAGGCTTGGCTAAGCGCTTTCGATGTCATCACTAAATCATCGAGGGGCCCATATATATATCTTTTATCCAATTTAGGGTAAAAGGAACGGATAAACTTCGACGCACATGCTTGTACAATTCACTCATCAACTCATACACAACAATACGTTTTATAACATCATGTTACTAATGCGTTTACGTATTATCAATGCACAACCGAATCGTAAACAACAATTCATATGTCTCCGTTTCAAGAATATAAGATATTATCATCTCAGAATTACGCGTGATAAAATCCATGAAGTAATTTTCTGAGCATGGGTTTATCCAATACTCAAATTACTATTTCAAGAGTACTCATGAACACTGCAGCAAACTTGTGTCATGTCTAAGCTCTTAGACAATCTACAGTCGGATTCATGACAATTTTAATTCACTACTCACTTCCAAAAGTATGATTGACTGTGGATGTTTGAATAACCTAGTTATTCGGGAAGTAAAACATGTGAAGTGAAACACAATAATAATCTAATTAACTATGGTCTCAAAACTTTTGAATATAAATAAAACACTTATTATTTAATCACCATATTAATTAGACTTTATTCATTGTATAATGTTTCGAGTAATCAACTTAATACTTGAATTAAAAAATTAGTCATGCCATGCTCCAAGCATGCACACTATATTTATCTATGGTCCTTCCTTTGTGAAATAGATCAATTGAACACATTTCCAATGATGTTCATTTCACAATTCCAAATCCTTATCACAAGTAAGAATACCAAATTCTTACCACTACTAGAATCCGTTAGAGTCAAAGAAATTACATGCAATGATCCTATTGTAATGTCAAGGCACCAAAGTCACAGAGACTTTGCCAATGATACTACAAAACATTCCATTGGAGATTGGTCATAAAACAATTCCATGGAAATGAAGTCTCGCATTTAAAGAGCATTCCCTGAACATCCTTCTTGCATTAAAGTTTCTAACTCACACATAGACCTTAATATCCAACTCCCACTATGGAAACATTTCCATATTGTGATATGACTATCAATTCTAAAAAAGAGTTACCTCCACTCAGAACATGTTAATATGGTCCTTCCAAATTTATACTATACTTCCAACTTTTCACAAGCAACCAATCTTTGGTAAACCTCAGATTGTCCTTGACAGTCGTTTAATAACTTTAGTCATATATGGTTCTAGTCCTTTTCCCTTTAAATGCCCTAGGCATTTGGAAAAACAGAACGATTGGATATTATAGCATATGCAATTGATCCTATATCTGAAGCATACGGGATTCGATACATAATGTCTTACATAAAGACATGATACTTGATCAGTCTATTGCCATAATATTTCCATATATAGACTTTCCTATGTTGAATCACTTCAACACGATATTCATATATGTTCATGACTAAGTTCCATTAAAACTTCAATCTAAACTTTTAGATTTAAAATGAAGTATAAGTATCCTCTCCCTTAAATCTTTCTATAGCGAAACAATTTCCAAACTTTGCAACTTGCAAATATGTACCTTTGTTTCCTACGACCAGCATTGTCTATTTGCAACACTTAGTATAACAATTATGCTCCCACTAGCATAACAACTATACTCTTGCTATCATAAGAATTATGCTCCCACTAGCTTTGACATGTACCCAAAAATCAGGTAGACTTCTAGAAATCAATACCTATTGATTTTCTTACTAAAGTTCAGATTTCTGATGTGTGGTGCTGATGGGTTTTGAGCATTCTAACACTCCTATGGTGTACATGCAACCCTATAAACCTTGGATGTATGTTTTGTCTATTATACATGCAAATATTCAATATTCCAAGGTTTCATCCTAACTAGCATAATATGAAGCAACTATACTACAAAAGCCTAGTTAGATAACATACCTTTTGATGTAGCTTGAAATCTTGAACTTTAAGAGCTTAGCCCCAATAGTGTGGAAGCCTCAAGTGGAATCACAAATCACCAAAAACACCTTGGAAAACTTGAGAGAATAGAAAACACACTAGAAATCGGCCCAATCTTGTATCCTCACACACTAGTGCCATTTCATGTGCCAAAGACCTCTTTATATAGTATGGAGGATTAGGGTTACATTCATGTAAACCCTAATACCCATGAACTTTCATTTCCATATGATCCATGGCTTAAAAACTCCATGGACTATCCATGCAAGCTTAGCCCAACCTAAATGAACTTGGCCCATACTATATATAAGAGTCCATATTTAATTAGCTCCTTTTGATCACTAAATTAATTCTAAATTAATTCTTGATCAATACTAATTAAATAATATGAGTCCATATTAATATATTAGAGCTTATAATATATTAATATAAATCATAAACATACTATTCTCAAAAGACTATCCATATAAATTGTTTCGGTGAAGTGCAACCCAAATGGACCATGCCAAATCGGGTCAAGTACATACCAATTATACTTATGGACTTAGACACTAATCCAACAGTCTCCCACTTGGATAAGTCTAAAACTATTATTGCCTCTGCAACCCGACTAGCAATCGTAGCTCTTAAAAGCCGCTGTCGAACTCTAAACAAATCAATGACGCGTCCATTAGATAAGGGATCATATATTCCTCCATTCTAGATATCATATGGACTGAGACATGTATTATAATCATTCTCTCTGTCCATCTTTTGTTTCCCGATTTCCGATTTATGACGACCGACTAATTGAACAAATCAAATCAGTCCATGCTCGGCCAAGCACTTAGGGGTGTCATCACTAAATCATCGAGGGGCCCACAGATATCGCTTTTATCCCTACAAGGGTAAAAGGAATGGATAAAATTTGACTCATATGCTTGTTCTACTACTTGTTGAATCATACACAAAGGCACGTTTTATAACATCGAGTTACCAATGCGTTTTCGTGCAATCAATGTATAACCAACTCATAGTCAACAACTCATATCTCTAGGTTTGAAGAATATAAGATATTATCGTCTCATGATTCACTCGTGATAAAATCCATGAAGTGATTCAAATGAGCGTGGGTTGAATCCAATACTCGAATCTCATTCCAGGAGCACTCATGAATGTTGTAGCAACTCTTGCTATGTCCAACACCTTAGACATCTACAAACCCAATTCATGACAGTCTTGCCTTAATACGTACTTCCAACGTATTATCGAGTGTGGATGGTTTGAATAACTTAGTCATTCGTGAAGAATGACCTAGTTATTCTGGAAGTAAAAACATGCAAAGTGAAACACAAGAATAATCGAATCCAATATGGTCTCAGAACTTATGAATATAAATAGAACACCTTTTATTTATCACCATATTGATTATACATTATTCATTGTATAATGTTTCAAATAATCAACTTTATACTTGAATCAAAACTATAGTCATGCCATGCTCCAAGCATGCACACTATGTTTATCCAAACAATAGTCATGCCATACACCAAGTATGCACACTATGTTTGTCCAAACATTAGTTATGCCATACACCAAGTATGCACACAAAGTTTGTCTATGATCTTTTACTTTGTGAAATAGATCGATTGAACATAATTCCAATGATTCTCATTTCACAATCCCAAATCCTTACCACAAATGCAAGAATTCTAAATTCCTACCATTTACCGAAATTTGTTAGATTCTAAACTTATATGCATTGATCATCTCGTAATGACTCTGCACAAAGTCACAAAGACTTGTCAACAGACATTACAGAGTATTCCAATGGAGATCATTCCATGGAAACGAAGTCTCAAATTCAAAGTACAATGCTTTGAACATCCTTCTTGCATTAAGTTTCCTAATCTTACACAGATCTAATGAATAACTTCCACCTATGGGAACATTTCCACATTCCCATTTTGACTATCACTTCTGAACAAGAGTTGCCTCTTTTCAGAATATGTCAATATGGTCCTCTCCAAAAATTGACACCATAATTCCAACTGTCCCTGAGCAACCAATCTTTGGTAAACCTTAGATTGTCCTCGACAATTGCTTAATCACTTTAGTCATATCCAGTTCTAGTACTTTTTCCCTCTTAATGCCATAGGCATTTGGAAGAATTTAGAACAAACGAATATTATAGCACATGCAATTAATCCTATATCCGAAGCATATGGGACACGATTCATGATGTCTCACATAAAGACATGATACTAGACCAGTCTTTTGCTATAATATTTCTATTTCTATTTGCCATGTTCTCATAATTCAGATTATGAAAAAATGTCGTAATCATAATCGAATTTTAGAACACAAATAATGGACCCATATATAGAATGCCCTTATGTTGAGCCATTCCAACATAAAATTCATATATATCCTTGACTAAATATAATTAAAACCTCAATCTAAGCTTTTAGAATTGAAATGAAGTATAATTTCTGATCCCTTAATTATAACAAAACAACTTTTCCCAATTGAACTTTTGTTTTTTCTATAATTAACATTGCTAACTTGCAACACTTATTATAATTATCAAGCTTCCACTAACATGATAATTGTTAGCATAACACTTATGCTCCCACTAGCTTTGGCATGTACTCAGAAATCAGCTGGACTTCTAGAAATTAATACTTTATTGACTTTCTTACCAAAGTTCAAATTTCTGATACGAGATTTTTGATAAAACTTTATCAAAATCATACACCTTTCCTTAGATAGCTCACATATGTGTCAAAACAATTTTTAGAACTATGAAAAGGGATGCCGTAATCATAGTCTTAATTGTTTAGACCTTTGCCATTTCTCACAAGTCTATGTTAGTGTGTCGGTTAACCACACGCGCTCCACTAACGACTTTGAGAATGCAAATATCACAATTGCTATCTACTTAAAATCTACTTAGTGAAAGCGTTTCCTCACCATCATTTTCATGAATCGGAGAGAAACCTTATGACACTTAGATTTTATGGTGTATGTGTTCCTATCCATGTGAATTTGTCAAAACCATAATCACAAGACAAGGTAAGTGACAAATCCAAACTTATATGGATTGAACTTGTTCAATCTTAATTTCTTGCCATCTGGAAGCACAAGGGCCTACCATGTCTTCCAAGTTGTTATGCAACCAATTAAGAACTCACAAAACTCATATGCAAAGCTAACTTTAACTGGAATGGGCACAAAAATAGGAATATGTCAACACGATGGTTATAAACCCCAAGTCGTGTGCTAGTGATAAACAACAGGTTTTATTCTTGATTAGTTCTTGAAACTCTTTCAGGATCTTTAAGACTCCCACTGTCCTCTTAACATATAAGACTCTCTTGCCAAGAGCCATTCCTTGACAAACAAATATTCAAGAGATAGTGTGGATTCTTATCAAGACAAACACTTCACACAATTGGCCTTAGTTGGTCTCTGTTTTATCCAAAACATCACAACTTACCAATTTCAAATGTACAAGAGTAGAACACATTTTACTCTTACATTGGACAAGTGTTATAAACCTTCTTTAAGATATGTCACTCAAGTTACAATCTTGGAGTATGACTCTAAGAATTGTTTTGGAACGAAGTATGACTCATCTTCTTGATTTAACCATTTCAACAATTCATGATTCCTCTTCTTAGCCATAGGAATGCACTAAGATGTCCTTAGGGGACCATGTAGCACCTGGTTCTTTGTATGTATTTTTATTTAAGTATTTTTGCATTTTTGGCCTTGGACTCGGCGAGTTGAAGGACCAACGCGTCGAGTAAAAGCGGGATGAGGCGCGGGATTTAAGTGATGGACTCGTCGAGTCGGGTCCCGGACTCGATGAGTAGACTCTGACTGGACAAAAACCCTAATCTGAGGGTTTGCACCCTATTTAAACAATGTTATGTCGGCCACAACGTCCCTTATTCTCCCAGAACACCTCTCATTGAAACCCTAGCCGTTATTGAAGCAATCTAAGCCTTGTTGGTGGATTTTGGTGCTTGTGGTATTAAGAAGGAAGGAGAAAGGCTTGAGGAAGCAATTAAAGACCAAGGGAACCCGAGTTTGTGCACCTTCTACAGTTCATTGAAGGTAAAAAGTTGTAACCTTGCTCTTTCATTTGTTAGATCCCTTTTTGGTGAGATTTAGGGCTTTTATAAGCCACTTTTGATGGCCAACCATGTTTGAAAACATGGTTGGGGGTTAGAGCTTCCGAATCACGTCATTAAAGGAGTCACAAGGCAGTTGGGGACTGCTTTTGCACCCATGAAAGGCCCCATGCATCTTAAGAGCTTGTTTTATGTCTTTTTGAGCTCAAAGTCCCATGCAAGCACGTAAAGTTTGTAACTTTACGTGCTAGATCGATTATAGAAGCTTGGATCTATCTTTTGATCAAAGGTTGTACATCAGAAATCAAGGATTTAGAGTGTGGACATGACTGACTCGGCGAGTCCGTTCTTGGGACTCGACGAGTCCGAGGCTTTGAGCCCCATATCTGTTGAGAGTCAAAGGAACCCAGTTGAGTGTTAGAAGGGTTGTAATCGGACAGGAAGAGTTACCCAATGTATTGGACGTGATTTTAGACTTGGAGTTCATGGGACTCGACGAGTGCTAGAACAGACTCGGCGAGTCCAAGGCAATCTTCTTAAGGATGAAGATAAACTCGACGAGTTGTTCATCAACTCGACGAGTCGAGGACAGAACTTATTCATCAGATGAAGGTGAACTCGACGAGTTGTTCATCAACTCGGCGAGTCGGATGAGTTTCATGCGATGTTCATGTGAGGGACGAACTCGTCGAGTTGACGGCCCAACTCGATGAGTCGGGTCATGGATAAGGACGAGTAAAGGGTGAGGGACTCGGCGAGTTGACGGCCCAACTCGGCGAGTCGGGTCAACTTGAAGTTGACTTTGACTAGACTTGGACTGACCCTGTTTAGGGTTGTACTGGCTGTGTGTTGACTTGAAGGTCGTCGTGTAGGGATCGAGGAGTCGAAGGGAGTCGACTTGTGCGCCAAGGATAATTCAAACACTGCACGACATTGAGGTGAGTTACCTTCCAGTAGGGGTGGCTCTAAGGCCACAATGCTGGCCCACCAAAGAGGAGTATTTGTAAGATGATTGTCTTTGTGATAATTATCTTGGTTTGGTTATGTGCTTTGGTCACGAGTATTATCTGCATGATATGTTACGTGTATAGTAGGGATTAGGATCCCTGACAGCGGCCCTTAGGGCCGTGGGGTAGCTCAGTACCCGGATATGTCTGACGGTATGATTGTACCTTGCTGTTGTATGCTAGTGGTAGGGGGTGGAATAGTCCCCAGTTACCGGTTGAAAGATACCGATGACAGTTAACGGTTGAAAGATACCGACGACAGTTACCGGTTGAAAGATACCGATGATGGTTACCGGTTGAAAGTTACCGATGATGGTTACCGGTTGAAAGATACCGATGACGATTACCGGTTGAAAGATACCGATGTTGGTTACCGGTTGAAAGATACCGATGATGATTACCGGTTGAGAGATACCGATGATTTTGTATGGTATGTGGTATGATGGGGGAACTCACTAAGCTTTGTGCTTACGGTTTCGGTTTTGGTTTCAGGTACCTCTTCGTCTAAGGGGAAGGAGCCGGCGGCGTAGCATCGCATCACACACACACATATGATTCCCGCATGGAGTTTTCTGGGATTGTACTCTGATATGTTATTATTCTATGGCTTGGGTTTTCAGACATGATACATTGTTTTATGAGATGATGTGTTTTCACAGTATTTTCTTATGAATGTTTATATGTGTTGGTTAATTAAAAAGAAATTTTTGGACCTGAAAATTGGGATGTTACAAGTTGGTATCAGAGCCTTGGTTTGAGGGATTCGGACACACCCTCGGGGGTGTCTGGACTCAAACTGAGGGGCTAAAAGGTTTTTACAAGGAAATATGATTTTCTAAAATCTAAATGGAAGGATTTTAAGAAAGACGAAGTATGTGATGCATGCGACCGGCCGGGCTCAAGTAAGCTTTCCCCAAGATACCCATACTTGATATGTTATGCTATATGGTTTTGATTCAGAAAACTGCATGCTAGAATAGGACTAAGGATCTAGGAGGATGCCTTGTGTGCCTGATATATGATTCTGAGAATTGCATGTTAGTTAGGGCTAAGGATCTAGGAGGATGCCTTATATGCCAGTTGTATGAGCTGTATGTTAGGACTGTTTAGTCAGCAGTAGGATGGCCTGTGTAGGTTATGCCTGATTTGGTTACCCAATGCGCGAATGCTGCTTGCTTGGTGCTATGGGGGTTCTAGCCACCTTCAACTAGCTAAAGAACGGATATGTAACAGTATCCGCAAGTTAGTTAGGGGGAAGTGGTGGGGACTCCTAGTGCAGTTGATGGCGGAGGGTAGGTCGGAGAGTGCCCTAGGAAAACCTAGGATGAGGTCGGTGGAAAGGGGTATCGGTGAAAGGGACTTGATGAAGTCAAAGCAGTCCTTGAGGAAAGCACAGATAGATGTGGAAGGTAGTATGGGCCCGTACTACTGGAAGCAGAGGATCCGTACTCGAATCAAGGAGGGCATAGATGGAACCGGGAACCTTGGAAAGTGTGTTAGGCCTCTTGGGAGTATGTATGATCCTGACATTTATGTGTATATTTTGAGCATGGTGACCACACGACATGGAGCAGGAGGTTCCGGATCAGGATCAGGGTCGGGCTCGGGTGCAGGATCCGAGCAGGTTGATGACGGGCTGCGCGAGTTCATCGCGTCTGAGATCACGAGAGGCATTCTTGAGTCGACCCCGGTCATTTTCGGGTCGATCAAGGAAGGGATTGTTGAGCTGATGGAGGATCGCCTCCGGGCATTCAGGAGTGATATGGCATCTAGCCAGACGAGTACGCGCACACTGTCCTTTAAGGACTTCCGAGGGAGCGGTGCACCGGATTTCCATGGGGTGAAAGACCCCATTGCTGCTAGGAGATGGATCGCAGACATCGATTCTGCGCAGCTGACCAGCTTCTGCCCCGAGGGGTCGAAGGTGAGATATGCAGCAGGGTGTTTGAGAGACAGAGCTAGAGATTGGTGGGAGTCTGTTGGTGACTCATTGGGAGCCTCGGCTGTTGAGGCTATGACCTGGTCAGACTTTGTGACCAGATTCAGGGCAGAGTTTGCGCCAGCTGTGGAGCTTCAGCAGCTGGCCAGAGATTTCTTGGACATGAGACAGACTACGGAGACTGTGGCTGAGATCACTGCCAAGTTCCGGGAGAGGGCATTGTTGGTGCCCCAGTATGCGGGCGATGAAGAAATGAGGAGGACCTGCTACCATGATATGTTACGAGCTGACATCCGGGAGAATATCAGTTTCTCAGCTTTCCCTACCCTGGATTCCATGATTACCAGGGCTAGGGAGAGGGAGATTGATCTGGAGCACATCCGGAAAAGGAAGGCAGCGGAGGGCTGACGACGGGGGCTTCGGGGAAGAAGCCCAAGGGATCCGATGGTAGGCCGAAAGGCCAGTCTGGGCGGGACCGCTGTGGGAAATGCGGTCGGTCACACGAGGGAGCTTGCCGCACTGGGCCGGGTTTAGGCTGCTATAAGTGCGGCAAGGTTGGGCATTTTGGCAGAGATTGTACCGCCCCTACTCCTGCGGTACAGATGACAGACCTAATTTGCTTCCATTGTAATCAGAGGGGCCATAAAAAGGCCAACTGCCCGAGATTGTCAGCAGCGGCGCCAGCAGTGGCGCCGGTCTCAGCGACAGCGCGGGTTGCAGATGGCCGGAAGGCCAAGACAGAGGCTCCAGTGGTGCGGAGCCGAGCATTTCAGTTGACAGCCGAGGAGGCACGCGCTGCACCTGATGTAGTGACGGGTATGGTTCCTTTCTTATGCTTTTATGATATGGCGCTGTGATCTTGATATGTTAGGTATGTGCACTGTTTAGGATCGTTCCATGTGAACGGTATCCCAGTTCAGGTATTGTTTGATTCGGGTGCCACTCGATCATTTGTCTCTCTTGCGCTTAGCAAGAAGTTTCCTGAGTCTTCAGGCATGCTGGATTGCCCTCTAGAGGTTGAGATTGCGGACGACCGGTCGGTACGAGCGTCGGAGGTTTACCGAGATTGCGTCCTACGACTGTTTGAGGAGCGTTATCTGGTAGATCTGGTTCCCATACCTTTGCGGGGGAACAAGGTTATTATCGGTATGGATTGGCTGAGCCCCAATGGGGCAGTGATTGACTGTGCACAGCAGTTGGTGCGGATCAGGACCCCACGTGGGGGAGAGCTGGTAATTCAGGGCGAGTGGCCACTGCGAGGACCAGCTTTATGTTCAGCAGCGAGAGCTAGGCCTTACCTCCAGCAGGGTTGTGCAGGTTATGTCGCCTATGTTATGGATACCCAGGAGGCGGGTAGGGCGACGGTGGGCGATATGCCCGTGGTGCGAGAGTTCGCGGACGTATTCCCCGAGGAGCTGCCTGGGATACCTCCGGAGCGACAGGTGGAGTTCAGGATCGACCTAGTCCCTGGTGCGGCTCCGATAGCCAAGGCACCGTATCGGTTGGATACTCCCGAGATGCAGGAGTTATCTACACAGCTGCAGGAGCTGTTAGACAAGGGATTCATGAGACCGAGTAGTTCCCCTGGGGAGCCCCGATTTTGTTCGTGAAGAAAAAGGACGGGTCGCATCGGATGTGTATAGACTATAGGGAGCTGAATAAGGTAGCGGTGTAGAACCGTTACCCACTCCCGAGGATTGATGACCTCTTTGACCAGCTACAGGGAGCGTCTTGGTTCTCCAAGATTGATTTGCGTTCAGGGTATCATCGGATGAGGGTCAGAGAGGAGGATGTACAGAAGACGGCGTTTCGGACGCGTTATGGCCACTATGAGTTCGTGGTGATGCCTTTCGGGCTCACCAACGCTCCTGCCACGTTCATGGATCTCATGAACCGCGTGTGTAGACCGATGTTAGACCGGTCTGTGATAGTGTTTATCGATGATATCTTGGTTTACTCCAAGACGCGAGAGCAGTATGAGGAGCATCTGCGAGAGGTTCTGGAGACTTTGAGGAGGGATAACTTGTATGCTAAGTTCTCCAAGTGTGAGTTCTGGTTGCGCGAGATGCAGTTTCTTGGGCACCTTGTCAACCAGAATAGGAATTCGGTAGATCCGGCCAAAGTGGAGGCCGTGATGAGATGGGAGGTTCCGAGGTCTCCATCTGAGATTCGGAGTTTCCTTGGATTAGCCGGCTACTATCGAAGATTCATCCAGGATTTCTCCAAGATAGCCTTACCCCTGACCAGGCTAACGAGGAAGGCCGTGGTCTTTCGTTGGGGGCCTGAGCAGCAGGCTGCATTCGAGACACTGAGACAAAGATTGTGCGAGGCGCCAATCTTAGCCCTGCCCGACGGCATGGAGGATCTCGTCGTGTACTGTGATGCGTCCATCTCGGGCTTGGGCGCAGTATTGATGCAGAGAGGGCATGTTATTGCTTACGCTTCGAGGCAACTGAAGCCTCACGAGGCAAACTACCCGATGCACGATTTGGAGCTGGGGGCTGTTGTGTTCGCCCTCAAGATTTGGCGTCATTACCTCTATGGGGTTCGTTGTACGATTTACACGGACCACAAGAGCCTGAGGTATCTCATGGACCAGCCAAATCTGAACATGAGGCAGCGTCGGTGGCTTGATGTGGTAAAGGATTATGATTGTGAGATCCTCTACCACCCGGGGAAGGCCAATGTGGTGGCCGACGCGCTTAGCCGCAAGGCAGCGCCGATCAGGGATATCTGCTGAGGAGGCCATGAAGGAGGAACATCGGAAGAGCGAGCGGATTGTGGGGCAGGTTTCCTCCTTCGACTATGATAACCGAGGGTTATTGACTCTTCACCATAGGGTGTGGGTCCCTTATCATGGAGGCCAGATCCTGATGGAGGAGGCACATAAATCCAGATTTTCTATCCATCCCGGAGCGACGAAGATGTATAGAGATCTTCGTCCCGATTATTGGTGGCCCTGCATGATGCAGGACGTAGCATGGTACGTGGAGCGGTGCTTGACCTGCAGGAAGGTCAAGGCCGAGCACCAGAGGCCACACGGCAAGATGCAGCCGTTGGATATCCCGCTGTGGAAATGGGAGGATATTACGATGGATTTTATCACAAAGCTTCCCAGGACCGCGCGAGGGGTGGATTCGATTTGGGTCAGCGTCGATCGATTGACCAAGATCACTCATTTTATTCTGATTCCGGAGAGTATCTCGGCCGAGAAGTTGGCCGACATCTATATCAGGGAGGTGGTGTCGCGGCTCGGGGTGCCAGTTTCAGTGATTTCCGACAGGGATGTACGGTTCACTTCCAGGTTTTGGAAGAAGTTTCATGACGAGCTGGGTACTCGTCTGCATTTCAGCATCGCTTTTCACCCGCAGACGGATGGTCAGAGCGAGCGGACCATTCAGACGCTAGAGGATATGCTGCGGGCATGTGTTTTAGACTTCGGAGGTAGCTGGGATACCTACCTTCCGTTGGCGGAGTTCTCGTATAATAATAGCTATCATGCGAGTATCGATCGACCTCCCTTCGAGATGTTGTACGGGAGGAAGTGCAGGACCCCGATATGCTGGGGCGAGGTTGGTCAGAGGGTCATGGGGAGCGCCGATGTAGTGCTCAAGACGACCGAACGGATCCAGCAGGTCAGGAGCAGGCTTCAGACCGCTCAGAGTCGGCAGAAAAGTTACGCCAACAAGCACCGATCTGACCTGGAGTTTCAGGTCGGGGATATGGTTCTCCTGAAGGCTTCGCCATGGATGGGCGTCATCCGATTCAGGAAGCGGGGCAAGTTGGGTCCCAGGTATATTGGACCCTTCAGGGTTATAGCCCGGGTGGGCAAGGTGGCTTATAGGTTGGATCTGCCAGCCGAACTCAGTCAGATCCACAACACTTTTCCACGTCTCCCAGCTGCGGAAGTGCCTGGTGGACGACTCAGCAGTAGTACCCTTAGAGGATATTCAGGTCGATGACAGCCTGAATTACATTGAGCGACCTGTAGCAATCCTTAACCGGAAGTCGAAGGATCTGAGGAACAAGAGGGTTGAGCTGGTAAAGGTGCAATGGCAGCACCGGAAGGGCTCGGAATGGACTTGGGAGCCAGTGGATGAGATGATGGAGCATTACCCAGAGCTGTTCCAGGATCGAGCAGCAGACTTCGAGGACGAAGTCTAAAATAAGTGGGGGAGATTTGTAGCACCTGGTTCTTGGTATGTATTTTTATTAAAGTATTTTTGCATTTTTGGCCTTGGACTCGGCGAGTTGAAGGACCAACTCGCCGAGTAAAAGCGGGATGAGGCGCATGATTTAAGTGATGGACTCGTCGAGTCGGGTCCCGGACTCGACGAGTAGACTCTGACTGGACAAAAACCCTAATCCGAGGGTTTGCACCCTATTTAAACAATGTTATGTCGGCCACAACGTCCCTTATGCTCCCAGAACACCTCTCATTGAAACCCTAGCCGTTATTGAAGCAATCTAAGCCTTGTTGGTGGATTTTGGTGCTTGTGGTCTTAAGAAGGAAGGAGAAAGGATTGAGGAAGCAAGTAAAGACCAAGGAAACCCGAGTTTGTGCACCTTCAACAGTTCATTGAAGGTAAAAAGCTGTAACCTTGCTCTTTCATTTGTTAGATCCCTTTTTGGGGAGATTTAGGGCTTTTATAAGCCACTTTTGATGGCCAACCATGTTTGCAAACATGGTTGGGGGTTAGAGCTTCGGAATCACGTCATTAAAGGAGTCACAAGGCAGTTGGGGACTGCTTTTGCACCCATGAAAGGCCCCATGCATCTTAAGAGCTTGTTTTATGTCTTTTTGAGCTCAAAGTCCCATGCAAGCACGTAAAGTTTGTAACTTTACGTGCTAGATCGATTATAGAAGCTTGGATCTATCTTTTGATCAAAGGTTGTACATCAGAAATCAAGGATTTAGAGTGTGGACATGACTGACTCGGCGAGTCCGTTCTTGGGACTCGACGAGTCCGAGGCTTTGAGCCCCATATCTGTTGAGAGTCAAAGGAACCCAGTTGAGTGTTAGAAGGGTTGTAATCGGACAGGAAGAGTTACCCAATGTATTGGACGTGATTTTAGACTTGGAGTTCATGGGACTCGACGAGTGATAGAACAGACTCGGCGAGTCCAAGGCAATCTTCTTAAGGATGAAGATGAACTCGACGAGTTGTTCATCAACTCGGCGAGTCGAGGACAGAACTTGTTCATCAGATGAAGGTGAACTCGACGAGTTGTTCATCAACTCGGCGAGTCAGATGAGTTTCATGCGATGTTCATGTGAGGGACGAACTCGTCGAGTTGACGGCCCAACTCGACGAGTCGGGTCATGGATAAGGACGAGTAAAGGGTGAGGGACTCGGCGAGTTGACGGCCTAACTCGGCGAGTCGGGTCAACTTGAAGTTGACTTTGACTAGACTTGGACTGACCCTGTTTAGGGTTTTACTGGCTATGTGTTGACTTGAAGGTCGTCGTGTAGGGATCGAGGAGTCGAAGGGAGTCGACTTGTGCGCCGAGGATAATTCAAACACTGCACGACATTGAGGTGAGTTACCTTCCAGTAGGGGTGGGTCTAAGGCCACAATGCCGGCCCACCAAAGAGGAGTATTTGTGAGATGATTGTCTTTGTGATAATTATCTTGGTTTGGTTATGTGCTTTGGTCACAAGTATTATCTGCATGATATGTTACGTGTATAGTAGGGATTAGGATTCCTAACAGCGGCCCTTAGGGCCGTGGGGTAGGTCAGTACCCGGATATGCCTGACTGTATGATTGTACCTTGCTGTTGTATGCTAGTGGTAGGGGGTGGAATAGTCCCCAGTTACCGGTTGAAAGATACCGATGACAGTTAACGGTTGAAAGATACCGACGACAGTTACCGGTTGAAAGATACCGATGATGGTTACCGGTTGAAAGATACCGATGATGGTTACCGGTTGAAAGATACCGATGACGATTACCGGTTGAAAGATACCGATGTTGGTTACCGGTTGAAAGATACCGATGATGGTTACCGGTTGAAAGATACCGATGATGATTACCGGTTGAGAGATACTGATGATTTTGTATGGTATGTGGTATGATGGGGGAACTCACTAAGCTTTGTGCTTACGGTTTCGGTTTTGGTTTCAGGTACCTCTTCGTCTAAGGGGAAGGAGCCGGCGGCGTAGCATCGCATCACACACACACATATGATTCCCGCATGGAGTTTTATGGGATTGTACTCTGATATGTTATTATTCTATGGCTTGGGTTTTAAGACATGATACATTGTTTTATGAGATGATGTGTTTTCACAGTATTTTCTTATGAATGTTTTTATGTGTTGGTTAATTAAAAAGAAATTTTTGGACCTGAAAATTGGGATGTTACAGACCAATTGTGATATGGTTTCTTAATCATTAAGATGATCACAAAACATGATAATAAAGTACTCTCCCATGTTTTCAGATTTGAGAAACTTTTATCTTTCGGCGTAATTTGATTCTTCTCATTCGTTCTGCTATGCATCGAAACTTTTCCAATGTTTCAGAATTATAATTAAACTTATAAGTATAACCATATTTACTAAACTTTAGTAAATCATGAGGAATAGTCTTATCGATCTTTGTGGTGGACTTGACCAGTGCACAAGAATGTGTACTCGATCCCTTAGTCCTTCACTTGACGCACATATACATGTGAACAAAGAATTGGTCTTAATTTTCCAAAGATGAAAATTCTCATTCATCATACAATATAACTTGCATGATTCCACGTTTCGGTCCGATTGAAACTTGGGTGAAGAGAATCTTTTCTTATTTGGTAAATTTAGACACTACCACAAATGAAAGAATCAAATTCATATTTCCATTATTGCTAGAAACATACAAACATCAATTTTCCATAAATGCCATTGCAAGGAGATATAAAATAAAACAAAATTTTATTTATTTATTAAAAAATGCGGAAAAAAAACTTTTTCCTTACAATGCAACTTTAAATGAAAACTATGCTATTACATATTTTCTAGCAATCTATCATAACTCCTAAGTAGTAACTCAAGAATCGGATCTTCGAACCATGCAATTGCAATCCATCTTCGCGATCAGATTCAACATACTCTTTCTTTAAGTTTCATTCCCTTTGCTTGATCCTGCCAAACATCAAAATGTAACCGAGTCACATTTTGTATTAAGAATCATCAATAAGGAACTTAACAGAGTTAGATAGTGGACTTACCCGAAGCAGAGTCAAACTTTTTGACTTGACCTTCTCTCAGATCTTTCATGTAGTTAGGGCAGCTTCACAACCAATGCCCCTTCCTTTGGCAATACAACCATATGGACTCTTTGGTAATGGTACATGAGACTATCTCAGACTTAGCCTTTCTCTTTACCATTTGGTCAACCGAGTTGACTATGGCCGATCTCTTTCCATTGGGAAGAGAAGACTTTTCTGGATATCCAAGGTTGCCATTGTCAATGTCCATGGAGATTTGGGTAGTTGATCTTCTAATCAAATTTTGCTTTACCAGTCCTCCAAATCATTGTTGATTCAGCAGCACCAGGCAAATAGATAAGACCATTACGGGTCATGTCATAGTCTGTTTCATAGTAGTCCCAAAGGAAACCCACTATGTGACTTAGAAAGTGATTGAACAACCAACGTTCTCAAGACTTTGACACCCAACTCTCCCGGCTTGTCAATATTTAACTTCATCTCCAAGATGTGAGCATACATAGACCTTGTTGCCAATAGGGCTTGAGTGACCTTGAACTATTCAAGAACTTGTGGGTTAGGGAGAATAATTTGAGGAGGTGGAGGAAGTGAAGTATGATTTCCATGAGCCAACCACGGGACATCATCTTCATTAGGAAAGCTTGTTCCATGAGATTTGGGAAGATCATAGTTGTCTGAACCAGACATTTACAATGGGAGAAATTCAAGTTAGTTGATTTAAAGTCCTTAATATAACACCCAATATGAAATATTAAGGCTAGGACCCAACACAATATTTTATAACTTGGAAGAGGGATGTCGTAATCCAAGCTACAAAATATTTGAAGGTAGGTGAATGACGATTCACCAATTTCCACCATGAAAAACGAAATGGTAATTAGGTTTTAATTGGTTTTTAAAACTCCTAGATCTTTTGAGATTCATTGCACTTTTCAATGGCATGTTTAAATCTCAATTCTGCCCTCTCAAGTTTGTGACTGGGATGCCGATGATCACAAACAAGGTGTGAATAACCATGCAAATATACTTGGTACCCTTAATATTTACCACTTAATCGATGTGCCGGTTAACCACACGCGCTCCACCAATCCTATGATAAACATTAAGTTACCCTTTGCCTACCTTGTTAAAACCAAGTTAGCGTGCCGGTTAACCACACGCGCTCCACTAACGACTTAAGCAAGGTGCAAAGTGTAATTTCATGGGTTAGCACCAAATTCACATTTTCCTAAGTAACTAAGATTAGGAATTTATAAGTGTTTAGTTACTTAGTATTTATCATTAATACTTTTAATGAAGGGAGAATTATAGTCCTGTCAAACCCGTTCGGCTAACGACCCTCCACCAGTCAAGAAAGCGGTGGGTGAGAGTGGACACCCATTAAAATTCCATTTTATAAACAGTAACCTTATACCCCCCTTATAGACCGGCTTCGTGAATGAGGCCTACTAACGGTAAGACTGACTTTGTTTTTGTACATATATATATAAATATTAAACCTATAATATTATAATAGTATAAGGGTTGAATTTTCACTTTTAAAATTCTAAGGGTTTGGAATTAAAGTGTATGTGAGACTTTAGAAATTTCAAAACTTGAGGGAAAGTTTTGAACAATTCAAAAACTTTTGGTTTCCATAACATATGAGTTTAATATGGTTTTTATGCAAAAACTTTTCAAGTTCCATAACTTGAGGACAAGTTATGGAATACATAAAAAAACATTTTATGATGACATTAAAATTAGAGACTCTTCCATTTTCATAACCTATGACTTTTAATGACACTTTAAAAGAAAAACTCTTCATTTTCCATAACTTGAGGACAAGTTATGGAGTTCATAAAAACCATTAAGATCAAATTACCAATTAACACAATAATCAAGTAATTTTTCTATGAACAAGATCAAACTCATAAGTGAAGATAATTCATATCAACAGTTTTCAAGAACTTAGCTAATCACATAAACTAAAACAAGTCTTGAAACTTTGACAATTATCATTTATTTGGATGAGAATAAACATTACCATAACATCAAAATCAAGTTTTATGAACAAAACACTTTGTGGTAATGATTCTAATCCAAAACAGGCCAAAAACTAAATTTTTTTCCACTGAACAGTCACCACCTCGTGGTAAATTTTACCACCTCGTGGTGAACTGGCGGATTCCAAAAAAACGATTTTTCTTGCAAATAGCATCAAGTATAACTGAAAACAAGCCTAGGCTCTGATACCACTAATGGGTTTTGAGCATTCTACCACTCCTATGGTGTACATGCAACCCTATAAACTTTGGATCTATGTTTTCTCTATTATACATGCAAATATTCAATATTCCAAGGTTTCATCCTAACTAGCATTATATGAAGCAACTATACTACAAAACCCTAGTTAGATAACATACTTTTTGATGTAGCTTGAAATCTTGAACTTTAAGAGCTTAGCCCCAATAGTGTGGAAGCCTCAAGTGGAATCACAAATCACCAAAAACACCTTGTAAAACTTGAGAGAATAGAAAACACACTAGAAATCGGCCCACTCTTGTATCCTCACTCACTAGTGCCATTTCATGTACCAAAGACCTCTTTATATAGTATGGAGGATTAGGGTTAAATTCATGTAAACCCTAATACCCATGACCTTTCGTTTCCATAGGATCCATGGGTTAAAAACTCCATGGACTATCCATGCAAGCTTAGCCCAACCTAAATGAACTTGGCCCATACTATATATAAGAGTCCATATTTAATTAGTTCCTTTTGATCACTAAATTAATTCTATATTAATTCTTGATCAATACTAATTAAATAATATGAATCCATATTAATATATTAGAACTTATATTATATTAATATAAATCATAAACATACTATTCTCAAAAGACTATCCATATAAATTGTTCCGGTGAAGTGCAACCCAAATGGACCATGCCAAATCGGGTCAAGTACATACCAATTATAGTTATAGACTTAGACACTAATCCAACAGGTGCTTCGATAAGTCTTTATCTAGACTTTTCAAGCTCATACACCTTTCATTAGACAGCTTATGTGTGTGCCTAAACCCTTTCAGAACTTATGGCAATAAGTCTCTAATGTTCAAACTATTTGCCATTTCTCACAATTCGAACTATTAAAAGGGATGTCGTAATCATACTCGAATTTGAGAACGCGATTATCACAAGTACTAGCTCTAATGATATTAATCAATCCTTTAAAATCTACTAGTGAAAGCGTTTTCTCACAATCATTTTCATGAAGTAGAGAGAAACCTCTTACCACTTAGATTTTATGGTGTATGTGTTCCTATCCATGGGAATTTGTCATTTCCAACCCCGATCATAAGACAAGGTTTATGGCAAATTCAAACTCATATGGACTGAACTTGCTTAATCTTAATTTCCTGCCATCCGGTAGCACAAGGGCTTACTAGTGCTTCCAAGTTATTGAGCAGCTCACCCATACAAATCAATGTACTTTCACTGATCAAGGTGCTTTGCCTTATGCAGTCGAATGAAAACCATTGAACTCATAAGCATTGCCAACTCAACTCGAATGGACACAGAAATAAGAATGTGTCAGCACGATAGGTTATTAACCTCATGTCGTGTGCTAGTGATTACTAATAGGCTTATTCTCGATTGTTTTCCTTAAACTTTTCAAGATCAACAAGACTCCCACTGACCTCTTGACATATAAGATTATCTGTTAAGGATCATTCCTTGACAAACAAATATTCAAGAGTTAGTGTGGGTTCTTATCAACAAAAGCACTTCATATAATTGGTTTTAGTTGGTCTTTGTTTAAACCAAAACATCACAACTACGCATTTCAAATGTTCAAGCGTAAGAAAACATTTCTACTCCACATTTCATGAGGTGTTGTAAACCTACTTACAACATGTTACTCGAGGTACAACATGGAGTAACTAGACTATGACTCTAAAACTTGTTTTTGGAACGAAGTATGACTCATCTTCTTGATTTAACCATTTCAACAATACATGATTCCTCTTCTTAGTCATATAAATGCACTAAGGTTTCCTTAGAGGATCAATTGTGACGTGGTTCCATAATCATTAGGATGATCATAAAACATGATACTAAAGTACTCTCCTTTCCTTTCAAATTGGAGAAACTTTTATCTTTCTGCCCAATGGATTCTTCTTATTCGTTCTGCTACACCTTGAAACTTTTCAAGGTATCAGAATTATACTTAATCATATAAGCATAACCACATTTACTGAACTATCAGCAAATCATGATGAATAGACTTGTTGTCCTTTGTGGTCGATTTGACCAGTTCACATCAATGTGTACTAGATCCTTTAATCCTTCACTTGACTCACATATACACGTGAGCAAGGAATTTAGTCTTAATTTTCCAAAGATCAAGATTCTTATACATCACACAATTCGAATTGTAAGATTCCAAGCTTCTGTCCAATTGAAACTTGGGCGATGAGAATCCTTCCTCACTTGGTAAATCATGGCATTTACACAAGCGATAAGAATCAATTCCATTTTCAGCATTGCTATTAGTAGAAATATAAACACCAATTTTCATAAATGCCATTGCAAGTAATCATAAAGCAAATAAAACCAAAATTTACTTTATTGATAATGTGCAGAAAACTTGTCCTTACAGTGCAAATACACATGAAAACTATGTTTCTAAATATTTCTAAGTAATCTATCATAACTCCTAAGTAGTAGCTCTAAATCCTGATCATTTAACCATGTGACTGAAATCCATTTATTCAGATCAGAATTAGCGTTTACTTCCTCTTAAGCTTCCTTCATTCTCTTAGATTCTGTAAAACATCAAAATGCAAATTATCACATCATGTACAAAGAATCCATGAACAAGAACTTAATAAGGTTAGATAGTGGGTGTACCTGAAGTAGAGTCATACAATTTGACTTTACCATCTCTAAGATCTCTCACGTAGTCTGGGCAGCTTCACTTCCAATGCCCTTTCAATCGGCAATATAGACAAATGGACTCTTTAGGAGTGACACATGAAATATCTCAGAATTGGCCTTTCTCTTACGGTTAAACGTTTTGACCTTGGCCGATTTCTCTCCCTTAGGAGTAGAAACCATTTATGGACTATCACCGTTGCCATCACCAACGTCCATGGAACTTTGGGAAACAGATCCTCCAAACAGATTTTCTTGAACAGTGCGCCAAAGCATTGCTGCTTCAGCAGCAATTAGCAAATATGTCAGATCAATTAGGTTCTCGTCGTTTTCAGTCATATAGTAGTCCTTAACAAACTGACTATACGACTCAGGAAGCGAGTGAAGAACCAAGTCAACAGCCAGCTTCTTTAGGAAAGTGACACCCAACATTCCCATTCTGTCAATGTGGGACTTCATGTTTAGAACATGTGCACACATAGAACTTCCATCTAGGTGTTTGCAGGCCAACAGGGCTTGTGTAATCTTGAACTTTTCAATCTGACAAAAACGTGGGTCGGGGAGAATCACTAGAGGAGGTGGAGGAAGAAAAGTATGATTTCTAGTTTCACCAATGCACAAAGAAGGGACTGATCTTTCATCTTGATCGACATGTGGAAAATCATCTTCAGACAGAAAGCTTTTTCCAAAAGGATGAGTAAGACCATAGCTGTCTGAACTCGACATCTATAAAGGGA
Organism: Lactuca virosa; assembly: GCF_052849685.1. Taxonomy (NCBI): domain Eukaryota; kingdom Viridiplantae; phylum Streptophyta; class Magnoliopsida; order Asterales; family Asteraceae; genus Lactuca; species Lactuca virosa. Next base: position 239,560,228 of record NC_136433.1, read on the forward strand.
GAAAATTACAAGTTAGTTGATTTTGATCCTTAATATAACACCCAAATGAAATATTAAGGTTAGGACCCAACACAATAATATACAATTCAGAATATGGATGCCGTAATCCAATTGCAAATTATTTGAAGATAGGTAAATGACGATTTACCAATTCCACCACGAAAACAAAATTTTAAATGAATTAGGTTTTAGATGAAACTCCTAGATCTTATGAGAATCATTGAACTTTTCAATTGCATGTTTAATCTCGATTATGCTCTCACTTTGTGACTGGGATGCTGAGGATCACAAACGAGATGTGAATAACCATGCAAATTAGCTTGGTACTCTTGATGTCATTTATCACCTAATCAATATGCTGATTAACCACACACGCTCCATTGATCAACGATAATTTACGAGAAACCCATTTCCAACAATATTAGTCTCATATTAGTGTGTCGGTTAACCACACACGCTCCACTAACGACCAATAAGGTGCAATGTGCAATTTCAAGGGTTAGAATCAAATTCAAATTTTTCCTAAAGTAACTTGTAACATCCGGATTTCCAGGCATATTGTTGTGAGGAAAGTTCTGAGATTTATGGAGCGACTCGACGAGTTGTGAGTCCAACTCGTCGAGTAGAGTCGAGTATCCGCGTGAGTTTAATGAATGGACTCGACGAGTCAGAGAGCCGACTCACCGAGTAGGTGTTAGGCAGAAAAACCTTAGATTCTTGGGGTTGGGTCCTATTTAAATGACCTTAAGCCGCCTCACCAGCCTCATTACTTCTAGAGAGAAACCTAATCGCTTAGAGGCAGCTAAAAGAGAGAAGAGACATAATTTTGGGCATGTTGTGACCTTTTGGAGGATGAAATGGAGAGCATAAAAGGTTGGATCAAGAGGATGCTTTTGGATCCAGATATTCTTCATAGTTTTGCTTCAGTTGGAGGTAAAAAGATGTCAGCTTTATCATTTCCTTATGAGATCTTGTTTAGGGGATCCTTAGGGTTTTCTTCCATCTATCTTGTTTCATAGAGTGATTGGTGCATGGTTTGAGGTTGGAACCTCAGATATGCACTAGAAGTGGCCTTGTGAGTCCAAAGACTCGAGCTTTATTGAGCTGGAGGCAAGCTCTTATGCATCTAGCCCTTGTTGGTGCATGTGTTGGCATTATGAGCCTTATATGCCATGTATGAACGTAAAGCTTGCAGCTTTGCGTTCTATTCTAGCCTTGGGAGGATAGATCTGGAGTGTGGGGTTGTAGATCCGCTTAGAATCATCTGAATGAGAAATCAGATCGAAGGGACTCGTCGAGTCCATGGTCTGACTCGACGAGTCGGTGAGGGTTTGTCCCGATGAGCTTGATCGTGCGATAACTCGGCGAGTTGGGGGTCAACTCGACGAGTTGAGCTGGACCTTCATGAGACTTCTAAGGAAACGAGGGGACTCGACGAGTCGCAATAGTGCACTCGACGAGTCGAGTCAAACATGGACTGTTGACTCGAGTTTGACTTCTGTTGACTTTAGGGTTGGGTCAATCATGAGTAATGGAGACCATGGAGGGGTAAAATGGTCTTTTATCCACTTCAAGAGTTAGAAAGAGAAAGAGAATAGCCTTTGGTGTATTTGAGCATGAATAGAGTATTAATTAGAGGTGTTATCCTATGTGTTAGGAGGAGGCTAGTTCGGGATTTCCGAGTACGAGGCTGTTACTCGCCAGCTTGCGAGGTGAGACTTCTCACTATACTTTGCCTAGAGTGGTATCTATGTGTGACCAGAGGGTCTTATGTGTTTATTTGAGTACTGTGATATTACTGCATTATGTCTGTGTGATTTATGCTATGTGTATTCAGAGTTTACAGAGTTAGGACCGGAGGGTCCACAGAGTTAGGACCGGAGGGTCCATCAGTGTTATGGGACAGGAGGGTCCCACTGAGACACATTGACCAGAGGGTCTTACAGAGTTATAGCCTCGAGTGGCTAAAGTGTTGTATGTGGTATTTTGGGGAACTCACTAAGCTTCGTGCTTACCGTGTTATGTGTTATGTGTTTCAGGTTTCTCAGGATCGTGGGAAGGCGTCGGCTTGATTGTACACACCAGTGAAAGAGTTATGTTTTGAAGATCCTGGATTTTAATCAAACTATTATGGAGTTACAATTTGTAAATTAAATAAATGAGATTTTTTTTGTGAAGTGTGTTATGAGAATTGTGCTATTTTAAATGAAAATTTTATTTGAAAATTTACGGTGTTACAAGTTGGTATCAGAGCCTTGGTTTGAGGGATTCGGATACACCTTCGGGTATGTCTGGACTCAAACTGGGGATTTGAGGAAAAAAAATTTCAAAAGAAATGATTTTTTTTGACGAGCAAGAGTTTTTAAGAGAAAAACGAGAAAGAGCAGTGTGTACAATCAGCCAGAGCCCGAACGGTGATTTGCCAAAATACCCTTACTTTTTGTGTTATGAGATATTTATGAGATATATTATGTATGCTAGAGAGTAGGCTAGGTATTTCATATTTTAGGGCTACAGTTGCCTGATTTGTGATACCTTAGCCTAGGGATTTTGCTGTCTGTGATGTGCTTTGAGTATGTGCGGAGTATCCAGCTGGAGTATTTCAGAGATAGAGCTTTGAGTAGTGGAGTAATCTAGGAGAGATACCTAGAAGAGCATTAGAGGAGCCTACTGAGAGAGTAGTTAGATACCCACATGGGGTAGGGTTGCTTGAGTTCGGTGACACCTTTTGAGTGTGAGTAGAGCAAATAGAGTTGTAACCTAGAGTGGTTTTACGTGCTAGTGGAGATTATTCGATGCTCGAATGCTACTTGCTTCGTGCTTTGTGTAACTCTCGATGATGGGAGTCGGCTACTAAGTGAATATGACGATATTCAGGAGGTAGATGGCTGGTATCATAAGGAGTTCTTCAGCAGCTGATGGCAAAGAAGTGTGAGAACCTAGGGAGAGCCTAGGGAGTAACCTTAGTCAGATGATTACGCTGATGGATTAGAGTATTCGCTGGTGAGCGACCAGGTTTAACAGGATTGGTAATCGAGAAGGTTGAGCAGCCACTTCGGAAATCTGGGACAATCCGTGTGGAAAGTATGGGTAGATGTGGCAGGTAGTATGGGCCCGTATTACTGAAAGCAGAGGACCCATACTCGAAACAGGGAGAGTTCCAGAGTTTATAAGTGGCAGATTGGAAGGAGATAACATGGTTCGGGTACCATGATTCATAGCAGATCGAGAGGCGGTCACATGGTTCGAGTACCATGACTCGGGGCGGTTAGTGTTCTGGTTTTACCAGTTATCCCGTTGTGATTAATTAGACTGAGATCAGATGTGATAGAGTGTGGGGCCAGAGGGCCATGTTGAACGAGTTTCAATGGAGCATACCTTGAGAGGGAAATCGAGTTAGTTTCCGAGAGATTTTTGGTGAGATTCCGGTTAGAGTCACAAGACTCAGGGATGAGTAGAGATGGTGCTTTATGGAGGATTATGGTCTAAGTTGAGCAATCGGCCGATAGTGGAGATGTCACTTTCTGTGACCAGAGTTGTGATATTTCCGCTTAGAAGCAGAAGAGATATTGAGCTTCCAATTTCTGAGCTTAGAAGTAAACCCTGTGGGGTAGCGTTGGTTGCGATCTTTCACCTAAGTAGCTGGGCATTATGTCTACCGCAAGGTAATATTATAGTATGAGAGGGTCATCAGTGGTGACTGAGATGGTCAAGGTCAAGGATATACCCTATTTGAGTATAGTAGGGCATATGTTAGCAGCAGTGTCGGGTAATCAAGAGGAGCATACTCGGGCGGTGACTTTCATTTTCTTTGATGGATGTCGAGTGTGGGGGTGAGGTCTCTGCTCTCGTGATAATTATCATGATGGGATGTTGGTTGGGGAGTCGAAGATGAGGAGTGTGGTAGTTCTTTATTTTCAGACTGTGAGTCATGGCTACTACGGGACAGTTGAGATGTCCGGTAGTGTATTGTTGTGAGATTTCGGGATGTCACGTTGGGAAGTTTTTCGAGGAATTTTATCTAAGATTCGGGAAGATCATTGAGTGTTATGTGGTACTTTCCAAGAGTAAGTGTGATGCACCTGGTGGAACAGTTTGTGGAATAGATTGTTGGTGTGCTAAGTGGTGATGGTTCGAGCCCTGAGTGGGCGAGAACCGGACATTTTATTGAGAGTATAAGAGATTTGTTCAAGAGCGGTTAGAGGGCTGGATATAGTGACCTACGGTACGGATACATGAGACCATGGTTATTGGTGGTCGAGGCGAGGTGCAAAGCGAGATAATGCACGTTGTACGTGTTCAGGAAAGGATGAGTGTCTCCACGGCAGGTGGCCGTTGGACGGAGACCTTGTGGTGGCTAGGAACTCTTCGAGGTTGTAATGCTAAATTCAAGGTGGGTGGCTCGTAAGGATAGTTTCTTCGGTTGAGAATTTCTGGTTCAATGTATGGGTTGTTATATGCACTCTATGAAGGGTAGAAGTTGATTGGGCAACCAACTTCAGGGTAGGTATGTGTATACTTGCATGGGTTTTGAGCAATAGAGGAGGGGGTTTCGGATGGTCGTCAACGTGTTCTGAGTCATTGACAACTCCTCCGTGTTTCAGTTAAGAGTAGGAATATTCCGAAATTACGAGTTGTGTGAGAGGAAGATCAGTTGTGAGATTCTAAAAGGATGCATTGTTGTATCTAAGTATGATGTCGTCAGTAGGAAATCAGTGGTTGAGGCAAGACATCGTGAGGTTTTGTGATGGTGTACCAAGGTATCCGAGTAGAATGCCCTGAATTTCGGATTATTTTGAGACTTGAGTTATGAGATGGCGAGTGGAGTATCAAGTGACTATGGTCCCAGTGGGAGCCCTTCAGCTAATTGTCATCAAGCGAGATTATTTAAGAATGTGGATTGCAGCGAGGAAAAGTGTTTTCTTATGGCGGTTGTTGTCGGGAATAGTGATGCATAATTTGGGTAGGTGTATGCACCTATCTATGTTGGACCGCGGAGCATGAGTTAGTGAACACAGTGTGGTATCGACTTGAGGATGAGATTGTGGGGTGATAAGAGAAAAGTGTTGTAAGTCTGCGGGGAGCTGTAGCATCCATGAGTTAGTGCGAGAGGGTGTTGTGATACTACGGGGATCTGTAGTATTCACCAGTCAGCGAGAGGGTGTTGTGATACTGTGGGGAGCCGTAGTATTCACCAGTCAGCGAAAGGGTGTTCTGATACTGCGGGGAGCCGTAGTATTCACCAGTCAGCGAGAGGGTGTTGTGATACTGCGGGGAGCCGTAGTATTCACCAGTCAGCGAGAGGGTGTTGTGAGACTGCGGGGAGCCGTAGTATTCACTAGTTAGCGAGAAGGTGTTGTGATACTGCAGGGAGCCATAGTATTCACCAGTCAACGAGAGGGTGTTGTGATACTACGGGGAGCCGTAGTATTCACCAGTCAGCAAGAGGGTGTGGTGATACTGCGGGGATTCGTAGTATTCACCAAGCAGCGAGCGAGAAGCGTTGTGAATCTATGGGGAGCCGTAGTATTCACTAGTCAGGGCATGAATCAGGGGAGTTCCTAGGCTTGTGTAGCCTCATCATTTGAGTCTGTAGGATCCTGGTGGTCGAACCAAGGTCGAGATTGGGGTCTCCATATTTTTCGGGAATCGTTATATTCTGAGTTAAGTTGTTGTTATCGTAATAGAAAGGAATGGGAGAAGTGATGTACGCTTGGGTTGCGGGTCATGGGTCATGAGTTGAGTACTTCATTGGGATGAGTGGATTCCAATTATGTGTCGGACCAGACTCTCGAGTTTGAGTTTGGCTTTGGTGGTGTATTGAGTAGTCGAATGAGAATCCGGATTCAGAGATGGGTTTCATTTTGAGGGGTATTGTGTGTCAACTGATGTCTTAACCCTGAGTGGGTCAGTTCGTATGTATGGGAAGGACCGTGAGACGCTTGGAACTAATGAGTAGTTGAAGACATAGGTCGAGGGTGAGACGATTTCCGTTGGGATTGTAGTATTCGCTTGGGGTAAAGCGGACTTCGTGACTTGTGTGTCACAATGGGACGAGATAGTTGTTGTTATAAGGAAGTCAGTGACACGTTTTGGGGCATGCCAAAGGTAACCTTTGGAGGTTCATCTGTGGGTTCGGGGGTTGACCTGGTGCTCAGTGTTGATAGGGATATCTGAAAGGGAGCTGGGGATTATGATTGCTATATGTCAGAGGATACTTCTGAGCAAGAATGATCATTTTTGTGTCTGAGGACAGGGTGTTGAGAGTTCCTTGTTCAGATGGGTTTCGATTGCAGTACAGTGGATGTGTTTCTGGTGTAATGTGACCATTTCGTTCCTTAGAGTATGATATGGATCGTTTAGTATGTCTGGTATGAGTGATCGGTAGCCAATTTTTGGGTTTTGGGCTTGTTTTATCAGTCGCAACGAAAGAATCAGAGGGACAGCGAGTTATCAGGGTCTGTTATTCGAGGAGCGAATAACATGGTGATAGCTTGAGAGGGCGGTCTGGCAGTGAGACATGCCACTAGAGTTTCCAGATTCTGGAGAGTCAAAAGGGGTATCGTAGCGGCAGAAGGGTATGTCCTCTTCCGGGTTTGGGAGTTCTTGTTTGGTTTCAGGTGTCCAAGGAGGGAGTTAGCCGTGTGGCATGGGATCCTTTCGATGGTGTCTTTCGGGTTTTGGGGTAATATCTTTGTTTTGTGGAAGAGCGATTTCGGGGGCGAAATCTAATTCAAGTGCGGGAGAATTGTAACATCCGTATTTCTAGGCATATTGTTGTGAGGGTAGTTCTGAGATTTATGGAGAGACTCGACGAGTTGTGAGCCCAACTCGTCGAGTATAGTCGAGTATCCGCATGAGATTAATGAATGGACTTGACGATTCAGAGAGCCAACTCACCGAGTAGGTGTTGGGCAGAAAAACCCTAGATTCTCGGGGTTAAGTCCTATTTAAAGGACCTTAAGCCGCCTCACCATCCTCCTTACTTCCAGAGAGAAATCCTAATCGCTTAGAGGCAGCTAAAAGAGAGAAGAGACATAATTTTGGGCATGTTGTGACCTTTTGGAGGAAGAAATGAAGAGCATCAAAGCTTAGATGAAGAGGAGGCTTTTGGATCCAGAGATTCTTCAGAGTTTTGCTTCAGTTGGAGGTAAAAAGATGCTAGCTTGATCATTTCCTTATGAGATCTTGTTTAGGGGATCCTTAGGGTTTTCTTCCATCTATCTTGTGTTATAGAGTGATTGGTGCATGGTTTGAGGTTAGAACCTCAGATCTGCACTAGAAGTGGCCTTGTGAGTCTAAAGACTCGAGCTTTATTGAGCTGGAGGCAAGCTCTTGTGCATCTAGCCCTTGTTGGTGCATGTATTGGCATTATGAGCCTTATATGCCATGTATGAACGAAAAGCTTGCAGCTTTACGTGCTATTCGAGCCTTAGGAGGATAGATCTGGAGTGTGGGGTTGTAGATCCGCTTAGAATCGTCTGAATTAGAAATCAGATCGAAGGGACTCGTCGAGTCCATGGCCTGACTCGACGAGTCGGTGAGGGTTTGTCCCGATGAGCTTGATTGTGCGATAACTCGGCGAGTTGGGGGTCAATTCGACGAGTTGAGCTGGACCTTCATGAGACTTCTAAGGAAACGAGGGGACTCGACGAGTCGCAATAGTGCACTCGACGAGTCCAGTCAAACATGGACTGTTGACTCGAGTTTGACTTCTGTTGACTTTAGGGTTGGGTCAATCATGAGTAATGGAGACCATGGAGGGGTAAAATGGTCTTTTATCCACTTCAAGAGTTAGAAGGAGAAAGAGAATAGCCTTTGGTGTATTTGAGCATGAATAGAGTATTAATTAGAGGTGTTATCCTATGTGTTAGGCGGAAGCTAGTTCGGGATTTCCTAGTATGAGGCTGTTACTGGCTAGATTGCGAGGTGAGTCTTCTCACTATACTTTACCTAGAGTGGTATCTATGTGTGACCAGAGGGTCTTATGTGTTTATTTGAGTACTGTGATATTACTGCATTATGTCTGTGTGATTTATGTTATGTGTATTCAGAGTTTACAGAGTTAGGACCGGAGGGTCCATCAGAGTTGTGGGACTGGAGGGTCCCACTGAGACACATTGACCGGAGGGTCTTACAAATTTATAGCCTCGAGTGGCTAAAGTGTTATTTGTGGTATTTTGGGGAACTCACTAAGCTTCGTGCTTACCGTGTTATGTGTTATGTGTTTCAGGTTTCTCAGGATCGCAGGAAGGCACCGGCTTGATTGTACACACCAGTGAAAGAGTTATGTTTTGAAGATCCTGAATTTTAATCAAACAATTATGGAGTTGCGATTTGTAAATTAAATAAATGAGATTTTTTGTGAAGTGTGTTATGAGAATTGTGTGATTTTAAATGAAAATTTTATTTTAAAATTTACAGTGTTACATAACTGAGATTGGAAATTTTATAAAAATGTTTAGTTACTTTATAATTCATTATACTTTTAATGAGTGTTTAATGTCCTATCTTAGCCGTTCGGCTAATGACCCTCCGTTGGTCAATAGTGTTGGATTAGGTGTCTAAGCCCATAACTATTATCGGTATGTACTTGACCGGAGTGTAGTCTTGTCCATTTGGGTTGCATGGCATCGGAACAATTTGGATAGACTTTTGTGAGAAGAGGATACTTGTGATTTATTAATATATTATAAGTTCTAGTATATTAATATGAAATAATATTATTTAATTAGTATTGATCAAGAATTATTTTGGAATTAATTTTGTGATCAAAAGAGACTAATTAAATAAATGGGGATTGATTTGGTAAATCATTCATTCTTATATAGTGGGCTTGTGATCCATAGTTCTTCATGTTGGGCTAAACCCATGTGGTGACCCATGGATACTCCATGGAGGTTAAAACCCATGGATCATGAGGAATGTGGAAAGTCATGAGTTACATGGTGTAACCCTAATGTGCACATTATATAAAGAAGCCTCATACTAGCAAAATCGACACCATTGGAAACACAAGAGGGCTAGTCGATTTTGGTGCAATATATTCTTCTCTCAATTTATTCCAATTGATGGTGGTGTTGTGTGATTCCATTTGAGGTGCAACACTTGGGGCACTAAGTTCTTAAAGGTCCAAGGCTTCCAACTACAACAAAAGGTATGTCTTCTAACTTGTTTTAATACCCAAGTATCAAAGTTTTGTATGCTAGTTAGGTAATACCTTGGAAAGTTCAAGTTTGAATGTATAATAGAGAAAACATAGATCCAAGGTATTTAGGGTTGCATGCACACCTTAGGAGTGTTAGAATGCTTAAACCCCAATAGTGGTATCAGAGACTAGGCTTGTTTTCAGTTATACTTGATGCTACTTGCTTGAAAATGCTTTAAAATCGATTTTCTGATGTTCTGGACAGTGGACCCGCCGAGTTCACTAGGGGACTCACCGAGTCCAAGAAAAAGTTCATCCAACTCGCAGAGTTGGTTCATACACTCGACGAGTTGGTGCTCCAGAATGCAGTTTTTCGAGTTTTTTTTGGCTGGAATTGGACTAGGATCATTACCCTAAACTATTTTTGATCTTATAAACCTGTTTTTGATGTGGTAATGATCATGCTTATCCACTTTATAAGATAATGGTCAAAGTTTTATGTTTTGTATTAGTTTATATGGTTAGGCTAATTAGATGAAATTTGTTTGAAGTGAATTGTCTTGTTCTTATGAGTTTAATTTAGATCATAGACAAATTGTTTGATTTTCTTGTTAGAATTTTTTGATCTAAATGATTTTGAGGAATTCCATAACTTGTCCTCAAGTTATGGAAATTGAAAAGTTTTCTTTTAAAGAAATCATTAAAGTCATAGGTTATGAACTTAAAGAGTCTTTTGCTCATAAATGGTTTTTTATGAACTCCATAACTTGTCCTCAAGTTATGGAATGTCAAGAGTCTTTTCATAAAATCTTTATTAAACTCTTAAGTTATGGATTCCAAAAGGTTTTGAAAGTTACAAAACTTTCCCTCAAGTTTTGGAATTTGTAAATGTAAAAGTCTAACTTTTGAAACATTTAGTTCCAAACCCTAGAATTTTAAAAGTTTAAAATTCAATCCTTATACTATTATAATATTATAGGTTTAATATTTATATATATATATGTATAAGAGTAAAGTCAATCTTACCGTTAGTAGGCTTCATTCACGAAGCCGGTCCATAAGGGGGGGTATAAGGTTACTGCCTATAAAATGTCAGTTTAATGGGTGTCCACTCTCACCCACCGCTTCCTTTACTGGTGGAGGGTCATTAGCCGAACGGGTAGGATAGGACTCTAATTCTCTCTTCATTAAAAGTATAATGATAAATATAAAGTAACTAAACACTTAGAAATTCTCATTCTTAATTACTTTAGGAAAATGTGAATATGGTGCTAACCCATGAAATTGCACTTTGCACCTTGTTAAGCCGTTAGTGGAGCGTGTGTGGTTAACCGACACACTAATCTGGACTGACAGTGCGTGGAAAAGGGTAGCTTGATGTTAATCATAGATCAATGGAGCGGGTGTGGTTAACCGACACATTGATTAGGTGGTTGTAACATTGGGTGTACCAAGCTAATTTGCATGGTTATTCACACCTTGTTTGTGATCCTCGACATCCCAGTCACAAAGTTGAAGGGCACACTCCAGATTTAAACATGCCATTGAATTGTTCAATGAATCTCAAAGGATCTAGGAGTTTCAATTCACTTAAAACCTAAAACTCTTTTTTGTTTTTCGTGGTGGAAATTGGTAAATCGTCATTTACCTACCTTCAAATATTTTGCAGTTTGGATTACGGCATCCCTCTTCCAAATTGTAAAATATTGTGTTGGGTCCTAGCCTTAATATTTCATTTGGGTGTTATATTAAGGACTTAAATCAACTAACTTGAATTTCTCCCATTGTAGATGTGTAGTTCAGACAACTATGGTCTTCCCAAATCCTTTGAAACAAGCTTTCCTCTTGAAGATGATGTCCCCCAGTTGGATTGTGGAAGTCATACTTCACTTCCTCCACCTCCTCCAATAATTCTCCCTAACCCACAAGTTCAAAGACTTGAAATATTCAAGGTCACTCAAGCCCTACTTGCAATGAAACATCAAGATGGAAGGCATGTGTGTACTCACATCTTGGAGATGAAGTCACATATTGACAGGCTGAGAGTATTGGGTGTCGAAGTCTCGAGGAAGTTGGCTATTGACTGGGTTCTTCAGTCACTTCCTGAGTCATATAGTGAGTTCATTAAGGACTACTATGTGACAGACCACGACATTACCCTTATTGATCTTACCTATTTGCTTGTTGCTGCTAAATCAGCAATGATTTGGCGCGCTGGAAAAGCAAATTTGATTGGAAGATCTACTCCCCAAACTTCCATGGACATTGACAATGGAAACATTGGAAGTCCAGAAAATATTTCTCTTTCCAAGGGAAAGAGAAAGGCTAAGTCTGAGATTGTCCCGTGTACCATTCCCATAGAGTCTATATGTTTCTATTGCCAAGAGAAGGGGCATTGGTTGCGAAGCTTCCCTGACTACTTGAAAAATCTGAGAAAAGGTAGAATCAAAAAGTTTGACTCTGCTTCAGGTAAGTCTACTGTCTAACTCTATTAAGTTCCTAATTGTTGATTCTTAATACATGATGTGACAAGGTTGCATCTTGATGTCTTGTAGGATCATGCAAAGGGAAGGAAGCTTAAAGGAAGAGTATGTTGAATCTGATCGCGAAGATGGATTTCAATCGCATGGTTCGAAGATCGGATTTTTGAGTTGCTGCTTAGGAGTTGTTATAGATTGCTAGGAAACATGTAATAGCATAGTTTTCATTTGTAATTGCATTGTAAGGAAAGTTTTTTTTCGCATTTTATAAATAAAAAAAATTTTGTTTTGTTTTATTTTATTATATCTCCTTGCAATGGCATTTGTGAAAATTGATGTTTCTATGTTTCTATGTTAGCAATATGAATTTGATTCTTTCGTTTGCGGTAGTGTCAAAAATTTACCAAACAAGGAAAGATTCTCATCACCCAAGTTTCGATTGGACAGTAACTTGGAATCATGCAAGTTGCATTGCATGATGAATGAGAATTTTCATCTTTGGTAAATTAAGACTAATTCCTTGTTCACATGTACATGTGAGTCAAGTGAAGGACTAGGGGATCGGGTACACTGGGTGTGCGCTGATCAAGATCCACCACCAAGATCGATAAGACTATTCGTCATGATTTACTAAAGTTTAGTAAACATGGTTATGCTTACAAGTTTAAGTATAATTTTGGACATTGGAAAAGTTTCAATGTATGGCGGGACGAATAAGAAGAACCAAATTAGGCAGAAAGATAAAAGTTTCTCCAATCTGAAAAGATGGGAGAGTACTTTAGTATCATGTTTTATGATCGTCTTAGTGGTTATGGAAAAACCATATCACAATTGATCCTCTAAAGACATCTTAGTGAATTTGTATGGCTAAGAAGAGGAATCATGAATTGTTGAAATGGTTAAATCAGGAAGATGAGTCATACTTCGTTCCCAAAACAAGTCTTAGAGTAATACTCCAAGATTGTAACTCTGAGTGACATGATCTTTAGAAAGGTTTAAAACACTTATCAAATGTAGAGTAAAAGTTTTCTACTCTTGTACATTTGAAATTGGTAAGTTGTGATGTTTTGGATAAAACAAAGACCAACTAAGGCCAATTGTGTGAAGTGTTTGTCTTGATTAGAATCCGCACTAAATCTTGAATATTGGTTTGTCAAGTAATGTTCCTTGACAAAGTGAATCATATATATCAAGAGGTCAGTGGGAGTCTTATAGATCTTGACAAGTTTCAAGAACTAATCAAGAATAAACCTATTCTTTATCACTAGCACGCGACTTGAGGTTTATAGCCTATCGTGTTGACATATTCTTGTTTCTGTGCCCATTCCACTTAAAGTTGACTATGCATGTGAGTTCTTAGAGTTCTCAATTGGTTGCATAACAACCTGGAAGCAATGGTAGGCCCTTGTGCTGCTAGGTGGCAAGAAATTAAGATTGAACAAGTCCAGTCCATATGAGTTTGGATTTGTCACTAACCATGTCTTGTGATGATGGTCATGGCAAATTCACATGCATAGGAACACATACACCATAAAATCTGAGTTTCATAAGGTTTCTCTCCGATTCATGAAAGTGATTGTGAGGAAACGCTTTCACTAAGTAGATTTTAAGGAGATAGAAATTGTGATTTTTGCATTCTCAAATTTGATTATGATTACGACATCCCTTTTCCTAATTCGAATTGTGAGGAATGGAAAAAGTCTAAATATTTAAGACTTATTGTTGTGAGTTCTTAAAACTGTTAAGACACACATATAAGCTATCCAAGGAAAGGTGTATGATTTTGAGAAGCCTAGATAAAGTCTTATCGAAGCGTCTCATATCAGAAATCTGAATTTTTGTAATGAGAGTCAATAAGTATTGATTTCTAGAAGTCCAGCTGATTTCTGAATACATGTCAAAGCTAGTGGGAGCATAAGTGTTATGTTATGCTAGTGGGAGCATAATTATTATGGAAAGTGTTGCAAGTTGGCAATGTTAATTATAGAAAACAAAAAGTTTCAAGACGCAAAGTCGCAGGGTTTGAAAAGTTGTTTTGCTATAATTAAGGGAGAGGAATTTATACTTCATTTCAAATCTAAAAGCTTAGATTGTGAGATTTTAATCAAATTTAGTCAAATATATATGAATGTTATGTTGGAATGGTTCAACATAAGGAAATTATATATATGGAAATGTTAATTGCGTTCTCAAATTAGACTATGATTACGGCATCCCTCTTCATAATCAAATTTATGAGAACGTGGCAAATAGAAATATTATAGCAAAAGACTGATTACGCATCATGTATTTATGTTAGACATTATGAATCGTGTCCCATATACTTCGGGTATAGGATCGATTCATATGCTATAATATTCTCGTGTTCTAATTTTCCGAATTCCTAGGGCATTTAGAGGTAAAAAGGAATAGAACCGGATATGACTAAAATGGTTAAACAACTGTTAAGGACAATCTAAGGTTCGCCAAGGATTGGTCGCTTAAGGACAGTTGGAAGTATAGTAATGGAAGGACCATATTGACATTATTGTTAATAGACAGGAGTCTATTAATAATGAGTTGTCGTATGGCAAATATGGAATGTTTCCATATTGGGAATTGAAGAATAGATGAAAAAGTTAGAAACTTTTATGCAAAAAGGATGTTCAAAGGAATGTACTTTGAATTTGAGACTTCATTTCCATGGAATTGTCTTGTAACAATCTCCAAAGGAATATTTTGTAATATCATTGGTCAAGTCTCTGTGACTTTTGGCACCTAGATATTACAAAAGAATCTTTGCATGATAGTTTAGAATCTAACACTTTCTAGCAGTGACAAGAATTTGGAATTCTTACACTTGCAATAAGGATTTGGAATTTTGAGATGAGTATCACTGAAATGTTTTTCAATTGATCTATTTCACAAAGTAAGGACCATAGACAAACATAGTGTGCATGCTTGGTGCATGGCATAACTATTGTTTAGACAAACATAGTGTGCATGCTTGGAGCATGGCATAACTATTGTTTTAATTCAAGTATTAAGTTGATTATTCGAAACATCATACAATGAATAATGAGTAATCAATATGACTCAAAAGGTTTTGGGCCATATAGGATTAGTATTATTCTTGAGTTTCACTTTGCATGTTTTGACTTCCCGAATAACTAGGTTATTCAAACCATCCATAGTCGATCATACTTTGGAAGTAGGTATTGAGGCAAGACTGTTGTGAATGGGTCTGTAGAGGTGTGTTAGTCATAGCACAAGTTTTTCTACAGTGTTCATGAGTGCTCCTGGAATAAGATTCGAGTATTGGATTCAACCCACGCTCATTTGAATCACTTCATGGATTTTATCACGAGTGATCATGAAACGATAATATCTTATATTCTTGAAACGGAGACGTGTGAGTTGTAGTTGCAAGTCGGTTGCACATTGGCATATGTAACGCACCAGTAACTTGGTGTTATAAAACATATCGTTGTGCGTAATTCGATGAGTAAGTACAAGCGAGCATTTGGGTCGAATTTTATCCGTTCCTTTTATCCCGTGTGGATAAAATCGATATCTATGGGCCCCTCGATGATTTAGTAATGACATCAGGCCTAGACTGAGTTGATTTGTTCAATTAGTCGGTCGTCATAAATCGGAAATTTGGAAACAACAGATGGACAGAGAGAATGATCATAATCCATGTCTCAGTCCATATGATATCTAGAATGGAGGAATATATGATCCCTTATCTAATGGACACGACATTGACTAGGTCAGAGTTCGACAGCGACTTTTAAGAGCTACGATTGCTAGTCGGGTTGGAGTCATGCTTGCAATAATAGTTATTAGACTTATCCAAGTGGGAGACTATTGGATTAGGTGTCTAAGCCCATAACTATTATTGGTATGTACTTGACCCGAGAGTAGCATGGTCCATTTGGGTTGCATGGCATCGGAACAATTTGGATAGACTTTTGTGAGAATAGGATATTTGTGATTTATTAATATATTATAAGTTCTAATATATTAATATCAAATCATATAATTTAATTAGTATTGATCAAGAAATAGTTTGGAATTAATTTTGTGATCAAAAGAGACTAATTAAATAAATGGGGATTGATTTGGTAAATCATTCATTCTTATATAGTGGGCTTGTGATCCATAGTTCTTCATGTTGGGCTAAACCCATGTGGTGACCCATGGATACTTCATGGAGGTTAAAACCCATGGATCATGACGAATATGGAAAGTCATGAGTTACATGGTGTAACCCTAATGTGCACACTATATAAACAAGCCTCATACTAGCAAAATCAGCTCTAGTGGAAACACAAGAGGGCTAGCCGATTTTGGTGCAATATATTCTTCTCTCAAGTTATTCCAATTGTTGGTGGTGTTGTGTGATTCCATTTGAGGTGAAACACTTGGGCCACTAAGTTCTTAAAGGTCCAAGGCTTCCAACTACAACAAAAGGTATGTCTTCTAACTTGTTTTATTACCCAAGTATCAAAGTTTTGTATGCTAGTTAGGGTAATACCTTGGAAAGTTCAAGTTTGCATGTATAATAGAGAAAACATAGATCGAAGGTATTTAGGGTTGCATGCACACCGTAGGAATGTTAGAATGCTCAAACCCCAACAAAGAGTGCGGTAGGTAAGAGTGGATACCAAATGGTGGTCATTTTACAGGTCGCTTCCTTAAACACCCCTTATAGACCAACTTCGTGAATGAGGCCTACTAACGGTAAGACTGACTTTTCTTATATATATATATATATATATATATATATATATATATATATATATATATATATATATATATATATATATATATATATATATATATATATGATTAAACTTTTAATTTTATATAGTATAAGGATGTATTTTAAACTTTTAAAATACTAAGGTTTAATCTGTTAATAAATTAAACTTTTAATTTAATTAAATTTAAACCATACATGGATTTATAAGTTGTCTTTTAATTAATCTTTTAATTAAATTATTAATAAAATCCAAAAAAGATTTCTTCTAGGTTTTTCCATTTAAATTTCCAAAAATTAAATTTTTAATTTCAAATTTAAATTCTAAAACCAAAAGTGTGTATTTTAAATCTATTCAAAATACTACGTTAAATTTTAAATCAAAATAATCTTATCATTGTCCAAATTTAACCAAATCCTTTAATTATGATAAGGATATCATATTACCTTTCAGAAAATTCAGTTTTAGGCATTAAAAATGAATTATGGTAATTATCCTAATCAAAACGAGATCTGAAATCGAAAAATCAGGGAACTGGCGAGTCAACTCGTCGAGCTCCTCCAACTCATCGAGTTCATACATGAACTCGTTGAGTTCTAGGTTCAGACAACAAAAAACGATTTTCTGCTACTTTGGACAGTTCACTATTGCATCAATTCAATTGAAAAACATCCTAGGCTCTGATACCACCGTTGGGTTATAAGCATATCTACATTCTTATGTGATCATGTAACCCTAATTGCTTTGGATCTAAGTTTTTCACTAATTGAACATGAAAATTGAATACCAAAGCAATAACCCTAGATCTAGCATACAATTTCAAAATTCCTATTTAGGGTTAGAAGATTACCTCACTTGTTATATAGTAATAACAAGTCAATCTTGATGATCCTTGGCTCTTGAAAGCTTAGTGCCCCAAATGTTGCACCTCTAATGGTTCACAAACACCCAATGCAACAAGATGAGAGGAGAGACACTAGAAAAATCGGCTAGGGTTCTTCAAGGAAGTATCAGGCCGAAATTCTAATGCTTGGGGGGGTATATAGTTGTGGGCTGATAGGGTTTTCAGGAGGAAACCCTAATTTCCTGCTTAAGGCTTAAGCAACCCATGGACCTCTTACCAGTAGGCCTTGGACGAAATCTATAGGTCCTTCCTATAAGATTTCGTCCACTCCTAATTAAAGAGCCCAATAGCCCAGTTTCACAACTATCAATGATTTGAAAAACAGCCCATCCATTATTAATCAGTTCCTTTAATCCCAAAATTAATCTCAGATTAATTTCTGATTAATCACTAATTAATAATATGATTTCCAAATAATATATTAATCTTATAATATATTAATAAAATCATTTTGAGTACCAATTTATTATTTCAAATAATAAATCCTACTCTCTCTCCACCGGTCAAACTGTCAAGTTGCATGAGTGAAGGCAACCCAAAAGGATCATGCTACAATCAAATCAAATACATACCAATTATAGTTATGGGCTTAGACACCTGATACAATAGATACATCATTATCATTTCCACCTTTATTCAATGAGAAATAAACAACATCAAACACTGATATCAGACCGCTTCTTTCTGCCCAAGTCACACCAGCAAGCATCTCTAACAAACTAATTATCCATGAAAAAACATGACATAAGGTCATATTTGTTTATGTATCAATCAAGCTGAAAATATATGCAAGTGAAGTTTATAAATCTTACATCTCAATCTCCTGAAAGTTCAAGTAATCCGATTCTGATGGCAGTTGCAACCGACGAATCCAAGAAACATTGAGGTCCCACCCTACAGATATCAACAATAAACACTAATAAGCAAATATATATATATATATATATATATATATCTTTCATTTATGTATTTCCTTTGATCAACTTAAAAATTGAATAAACTGACTGGGAGAAGGAAAACAAAACAGAAGATGGAAAAAGAAGACAAATGGACTGTAAATTTAGAGGGAGAAAGAAGAAGATGGACTCATCAAACCAAACATAGGTGGTAGTGAAGCTTGATCCGAGATATTCCCTTCATCAAATGTGATGAGAACAACCACAAACAAACAACAGAACAAAACACAATACATCAGACTACCATATGGTCAAAATATAAGCTGCAGTACTAAGCATCCCCATTGTGGCAACAGTTGTCCCAAACAATCCACCAGTTGGATTCCCAGCCTCATCAACCAACCCTGAAGTATTCCCCAACCAAAAAGCATAAACAATAGCACACTAATCACAAGAACAGGAAGAGCAGTAGATTCCAAACCCAAGCTAATCCCAGCAATAATATAAGTCCCATGAGCTGTTGAACTTGAAAGAGCTAATCTCCTTACATGCCCATGCTTATAGTCTGTGTAATACTGAGTGATCCATACAAAAGATAAGCAATCGTGATTCCAACTAATCCACATAGACCAAAATTAAACCAAGTAGAAGGAGCTTATTCTGTGTACAGCATCCAACGTGGTGTGAAATCGAAAGAGATAACTACTAAAACTATTGTAATGGAATATCCTTTTTGGAGTATTGTCATGGGATCCTCCATAACTCCCATTGCTCAAGGATCACGTGTGGCATGGATTGAAAAGATCCCGACTGATGAGATTATGAGATCGAACGAATGGATAACCAAAGGGAATAAGATGAATCCGGATCATTTCCCCCTATAAAGCAGAGCGACATAACTGTAAACCCTAACCTTTGAAATAAACATTAAAAACCTAATGTCTAAATCAAAGCAATAATAATAAAAAGCAACCAATACCATAAACTATTTCGGATGAGGACACACCATTTTTGTAAACTTCTTCACAGCAATCCACCTCCGATTCTGAAGCCGACTCCTTATAAACAACATTCGAAGATTTTTCACCACTTTCAGAAACAATAAAATATGAACTGAAGTAATTAGTTACAGCCTTCACGTCCAACAGTGAGTACTCAGTTGAAACACACGAACGACAACAAACCATCAGTCCAAAACCTCCCAAAAACACTTGACTCTTCTGAAAACGGAACCACAACGGAAAAAGATGGAAAATCGGTTGAAGTGGTTGAGTCGGTCGATGAGAGAACCTGAAGAGAAGACGATGAACAGAAAAAAGAAGACAATTAGAAGCACATGTCCCCAGAGGCGATGGACACGAACGATCGAAGAAGTAGCGGTGGGAAATCATCTGAGAGAAACAGATTTATGTGAAGGAAAGAGACGGTGAGACGTCGGTGGAAAGAAGAAAGTGAAAGCAAGAAATCAAAGAAACTGACACATATAAACTTGCTAACAAAAACGGTGAAGAAGAATAACACTGATCCAAATGTGACTGGGTTACAAAACGGTGAATAAAGCTATGAGGAACACGTGTCAATAAAGAATTGACAAAATGACATAAATTGCCCCAACACAAAAATCGGGTATGTAACCCGCCACCCTTTACGGGAACCCTAACCCTAGGATGTTCAACCGCCTCCATTCACCCACCTTATACTCCTCCTTCACCTCTGGCCGCCGCAACCTTATATCCCCATCCTCCCTCCGCCATAACAACCCAACCACCAATAGCCCCCACTGAAGATGTTGTCGTTTTCCGGTGGATGGACATTGGGACAAAAGAGGCTGAAGAGGTGATGCTCGATGTCGCTGCCGCCGCTATCTCCAGCCGATGGCGCCCATGTTGCTGCTGTCACCGGTGACGGTTAGTCGCCACCTCCCCGCCGTATTTTCTTCTCCTCTACCCGCGATCCTGTTGTCAGCGCTTCCTCAACAAGCTCCAACCGCTGCCTTCCCGACTGCCACCATATCTTGTGGTTGCAACGCCTGCCGCCGTCGGTCAAGAGTGTTGTTGTTGTCTTTCGATGAACGCCACCAGGTGGGGGGCAGCCTTCGGATCTCGAGAGAGGCGTGTGTGTGGTCGCTATTTTGCTGCCACCGCCATCTACTGCCACTGTTGCCGCCATCTCATGCAACCGTCGCCTACCGCCACAAGAATTCCGTTGGGTGTGTTTCTTTTTCATGTTCAGCTCAAGAGTTGCGTGTTTTGGTGTTATTGAACAAGTGAGGGTGTGATTTTTGGCCGGA